>NW_027270978.1:0-1200000 GCF_040938485.1 Diadema antillarum
CTCTACAAACTGAATTTTGGTTGGAAGATGAAAGTCAATAAAATTCACAAAATTCACAAATATTTAGGTCTGCAGCGATTGCTATTGTTAACATTGATCATGTTTATTAAGCCCCACAAAATCAGATTCGAAGAGGGCATTTGGTCTTGGGTAACATGGATGAACTCCTGGGTTAATTTGGGTTTATCCTCCAACTTCACAATGATTCAGAAAGGCGTAGTATAGGCTCCTTTTTAGTTCAGGTTCATATAATTGTATCAACGTATATGATTACATTCTCATGCAATAACATCCATGATGAAGATGGGGGAGGGAAGAGAAACTGCGGGAGGGGGGAGCTAGTAATCATCGATTTTGATCTATGAAATCTCTCTATACATATTTTAATTTAATCAGCTTTAAAAAGGCATTTTGGATCGGCATTTAAAAATCAAAAGATGTGCTATTTCCATCATAATCAATTCATTTTCCCAGTCCATACATGTGCAAAATTGCTCTAGTATCACGGTTTGAATTGCTCTATCAATAAGTTTTTGATGTTCACTTTATCATTGCCAACCCTATAGTCCGTCTCATCACTTACCATCGTCACCTCTACCATCACGACCATCATTGAAGGAAACCAAAACCCCAAAAGAAATGTGGATTGAGTGAAAGCAGCAACACTAGTAGAACACATCAGTGAAAGTTCAAGGAAAATTGGGCAATCAATGCAAAAGTTATGAATTTTGTAAGTTTATTGGGCAATCGATGCAAAAGTTATAAATTTTTAAAGTTTATTAAATTTTTAAGGCAACAACATAAAGAAAATATAAAGAGAACAAACATGTTTTCACTTTTCTTGAGTAATGGAAGAGCATTTGATTAACCACTTTCAGAAAGTAGGGGGAATGATTACTTCACTTAACATAAATTATGTTAGTGTCAATTAAGTTGATGGAATGTATAATTTTATCGATTTTTTTTTTTGGTGGAATTCTCTTCATATCTTCTTTACATTGTTGCCCATCATGGTCTCTGTAGTCTCTTTATTCAGTGATTACAACACAAAGAATATAAAAACGAAAAACTTTGCATCGATTGCCCGATTTTTCCTCAACTTTCACTGATGTATAATCCTAATGTTGCTGCGTTCACTCACTCCATATTGATCTTTGGGTTTTGGTTTCCTTTAATATCAACCAATCATCACTACCATCATTGCTTTTATTAGATTACCATGCACGACCATAAACATCATTACTACTTGTATCATTTCACAACTGGATATCATCTTATCACCACGATTATCACTCGTATTACCATCGTATATCACCACAAGCAATATATCTTCCACCACTATCAATACTTTTTTTCCATGTCATCAATCCATCAACAACAACTTCACGAAATCTCTTTCAAAGTTTTCAGCATCATCATCATCATTATCATCAGTCTAAATAAGCATTGCGACTGGCAATATATTCATACTCGATCCCTCCCTCCAATGCGCACATGGCCTAGCACCTGTAATTGAAATGATGAAGAGAAACGATTGAATATTAAAACACTGATTTGTTTGTTTGTTTGTTTGTTTGTTTGTTTGTAAGAACACTAGCCGCATTCACACGTACAGAATAGCTGGTTACCGAGCGCGCTCCAAAACTCGAGAGTTCTTGTTATACTCGCAACTTTTAACTTCATGATCGATATATTATAGAAACAAACACCTGGCTTTAACTGGTATCAGATTCCCATGTGGTTTCATGACTTTAAATGTGTATAAACCATTTGTTGTCCACTGACAACCAAAAAGGGAAGCCATGCGTGATTTGTTGTCTTGAAGTCGTGCAGTATCGTACACATAAAAAATGATGAGATATTAGAGCTGTGATAAAAGTTTACCACAGTATAATATGAAGTTTATCAATATCAGCATACCCATATGTTTACTATGTGTGAGAGAGATAGAAAAAAAAATCTAACCCACAGCTCCGATTCTCAAGTAAAACACGTTTGTAGAAGAGATTTGAAACGATCGTTTTATAGTGTGTTATTTGGCACAAAATAATTTCACTTATTTTTTTTTCCATAATCTTTTATTGATTCCATATTCAATACAATTTCATAATAAATCGAATCACATGTATTACAGAATCCACGATTCAACAAAACACAATTATAATGAAATCAAACCAAGCTCTACTTTCAGCAGAAACAGTGCATTCGTAAAGAATATACAATGCACCGAAAAACAAAAATAAAAACAAAACATACACTGCTTACTTACTTTCATTAAAATCAAATGGAGCTGTCCTTATAAGCATGACAGTGCATTCATAAAAAAAGAATATTTGTATTAAATGGAGCTGTACTTTCAGCATAACAGTGCTTCATAAGAAAAAAAAAAGAATATTTAACACATCAATATACACCCAAATAAAATCGATATTTTTAATATTAATCGATAACCAAATAAAAATCAATTTGCCCGATATTAGCCAAATTTAAGATCTTTTCATTAAGTTGGAGCAATGAGCATTAGTTCAGAGTCACAGAGGCTACTTTCGAGTTTTTATGAAATACATTCATAGGAAACTTTGAACGATGATAGCACCCAAAATATCATGGTTACATTTCGTTATTGAGAAGGTTCGTTATTCAAAAGGTTCTTTATTCCGAACGTTCGTTATTCCAAATATTCGTTATTCCGAAGGTTCTTTATTCCGAAGGTTCGTTATTCCGAAGGTTCGTTTTCCAAAGGTTCGTTATTCCGAAGGATCGTTATGGACCCTATTTCATTGTCGGATCAATGAACCTTTGGAATAACGAACCCTATGTTATTTACGGATTGGCGAACCTTCGGAATAACAAACCCTATTTCATTTTCGAATAAACGAGCCTTCAGAAAGCGAACCCTATTTTTTCGGATAACGAATCTTCGGAATAACTAACCTGCGGAATAACGCCACAAATGTTCGGATTAACATACCCTTTTTGATTTTCGGATTAACGAACCTTAGGAATAACGAATATCCGAAACACACAAATTCCCTATACTTAGAGGTTTGTTAACCCCAAATTCAAGAAAGGTTCGTTAATCCGAATATTAATTTGTGACGTTATTCCGAAGGTTCGTTAGTCAGAAAATAAGATAGGGTTTTTATTCCAAAGGCTCGTTTATTCGAAAATGAAATAGGGTTCGTTATTCCGAAGGTTCGTTAATCCAAAAATCAAACAGGGTTCTGGAATGGGTCATAAGACTTTTTTGTTCAAAAGTTATCTGGATGTCTATAACGTCCAAACGTTTTTCTGTCGGTCCTTAAAAGATTAGAAAGGTTTCTTGTAATTTTAACGTTAAAAAAACGTTTTTATAACGTCCAATTGAAACGTTTTGAATACGTCGAAAACCTTCCAGAAAAATTTAATGATGTTCTGAAAACGTTTTGACAAAACGTCCAAATAACGAACTTGGAACGTTTCAAGAACGTTTAGAAACGTCCAAATGTCAGCTAGGACCCAGATTTGTATCATGGTTGTGCTTTGAGGTACTCACGTGCGCTTTATTAGACCTTGACCGCCCACGATCTAAATATGACGTCAAAATCACGTCCATTTTTCTTGTTTACATAGTTTTCGTGAAAATGGCGTGTTTCAGACGTCTTCCTTTTTTTCTTTTCCAATACACATCAAAAAGGCATGAATTAACGTGTAGATGACGTGCTCATGACGTTATTCTGACGTAAATCTTGTCTTTAGAATTGTGATTTACACGTCATTTAGACGAATCTAATGACCACTAATGACATCTTTGGGACAACTTCCATTTGAACAAAAATACGACATATTGACGTCAGTTTGAAAAATACGACATATTCACGTCAGTTTGAAACGTTTATATGATGTCAAGTATCTGTGTTTATCTTCGTCTATAAGACTTTAAATTAGTAATCTACACGTCTTTACAACGTCTTCGTATTACCAACCAGGCGTCAGAAAGACGTCACAAATATGACGTCTTTTAGATATCTTCAAACAACAATACGACTTATTGGCGTCAGTTTGAGACGTCCAAATAGCTTCTTTTTTCTTTACTTATTTACCGCAAACAAACGACAGTTATTACGCCTTTCTAAAGTCTAGATAATGACGTCTCTCTATATCTTCCATTTGAGCAAAAAAGAATCTTATTTTTGACAGTTGACTGACGTGAAATTGTCGTCGTTCTGACGACAGTATGTCGCAAACTGATATAACTCTATAAAGTTATAATTCGTGGGCCTTATTATATGAAGTCAAAAAGACGTCGCAAAACTGACGTAAATTTAACGTCACGTCATTAATATGACGTGGTAGATAGATTGCAAAGCAAAGTACATTTTATTTCACTAATACGTCGTAAATATGAAGTGATAAAAATACGTCTCAAAACTGACTTGAATTTTACGTCTTTACCCAGCTAACACAAAGACGTTTTCTAAACGTTCTTGAAACATTCCAATTTCGTTTATTTGAACGTTTTGTCAAAACTTTTTCAGAACGTCTTCTTGTGGAAGGTTTTCGACGTATTTAAACGTTTCAATTGGACGTTATAGAAACGTTTTTTTTTAACGGTAAGATAACACTAAAAAAAAATCTAACGTTTTAAGGACCGACAGAAAAACGTTTGGACGTTATAGACATCCAGATAACTTTTGAAAACCCTCTAGAACATTTAAAAACGTTTTAAGAACATTCAAAAAAGTCATATGACCCGTTCCAGAACCTTGCTTGATTTGGGGATTAACGAATCTCGGAATAACGAACCCTATTTCATTTTCGAATAAACGACCTTTTGGAATAGCGAACCCTGCTTTATTTTCGGACTAACGAACCTTCGGAATAACGTCACAAATGTTCGGATTAACGAACCTTTCTTGAATTTAGGGTGAACAAACCTGTAAGTATATAGGGAATTTGTGTGTTTCGGATATTCGTTATTCCGAAGGTTCGTTAATCCGAAAATCAAATAGGGTATGTTATTCCGAACATTTGTGGCGATATTCCGCAGGTTAGTTATTCCGAAGGTTCGTTTATCCGAAAAAATAGGGTTCGCTTTCTGAAGGCTCGTTTATTCGAAAATGAAATAGGGTTCGTTATTCCGAAGGTTCATTGATCCGACAATTAAATTGGGTCCGAAACGAACCTTCCGAATAACGAGCTTTGTTTCAGTTTCGGATTAACGAACCTCTGGAAAACGAAACTTCGGAATAACGAACCTTCGGAATAAAGAACCTTCTCAATAACGAACTGTAACCATCTCGTTGCTCCAACTTAATGAAAAGATCTTAAATTTGGCTGATATCGGGCAAATTGATTTTCATTTGGTTATCGATTAATATTATTGTAAATAAATGAAATTATTTTGTGCCAAATAACACATTATAAAACGATCGTTTCAAATCTCTTCTACAAATGTGTTTTACTCTCTCACATAGTGAACATAATGGCTATGCTGATATTGATAAACTTCATATACTGTGGTAAACTTCTATCACAGCTCTAATATCTCATCACTTTTTATGTGTACGATACTGCACGACTTCGAGACAACAAATCACGCATGGCTTCCCTTTTTGGGTGACAGTCGACAATAAATGGTTTATACACCACCTGGGAATCTGATACCAGTTAAAGCCAGGTGTTTGTTTCTATAATATATCGATCATGAAGTTAAAAGTTGCGAGTATAACAAGCTATTTTGTACGTGTGAATGCGGCCAGTGTTCTTACAAACAAACAAACAAACAAACAAACAAACAAACAAACAAACAAATCAGTGTTTTAATATTCAATCGTTTCTCTTCATCATTTCAATTACAGGTGCTAGGCCATGTGCGCATTAGTGGAGGGAGGGATCGAGTATGAATATATTGCCAGTCGCAATGCTTATTTAGACTGATGATAATGATGATGATGCTGAAAACTTTGATAGAGATTTCGTGAAGTTGTTGTTGATGGATTGATGACATGGAAAAAAGTATTGATAGTGGTGGAAGATATATTGCTTGTGGTGATATACGATGGTAATACGAGTGATAATCGTGGTGATAAGATGATATCCAGTTGTGAAATGATACAAGTAGTTATGATGTTTATGGTCGTGCATGGTAATCTAATAAAAGCAATGATGGTAGTGATGATTGGTTGATATTAAAGGAAACCAAAACCCAAAGATCAATATGGAGTGAGTGAACGCAGCAACATTAGAATTATACATCAGTGAAAGTTGAGGAAAAATCGGGCAATCGATGCAAAGTTTTTCGTTTTTATATTCTTTGTGTTGTAATCACTGAATAAAGAGACTACAGAGACCATGATGGGCAACAATGTAAAGAAGATATGAAGAGAATTCCACCAAAAAAAAAAATCGATAAAATTATACATTCCATCAACTTAATTGACACTGACATAATTTATGTTAAGTGTAGTAATCATTCCCCCTACTTTCTGAAAGTGGTTAATCAAATGCTCTTCCATTACTCAAGAAAAGTGAAAACATGTTTGTTTTCTTTATATTGTCTTTATGTTGTTGCCCACACATGATGTCATGCATCCAGTGGTTCCAACATCCAAACTTTAAAAATTCATAACTTTTGCATCGATTGCCCGATTTTCCTTAAACTTTCACCGATGTGTTCTACTAATGTTGCTGCTTTCACTCAATCCACATTTCTTTTTGGGTTTTGGTTTCCTTCAATGATAGTCGTGATGGCAGAGGTGACGATGGTAAGTGATTAGACGGACTATAGATAGGGTTGGCAATCATGATAAAGTGAACATCAAAAACTTATTGATAGAGCAATTCAAACCGTGATACTATAGTTTGCACATGTATGGACTGGGAAAATGAATCGATTTTGATGGAAATAGCACATCTTTTGATTTTTAAATGCCGATCCAAAATGCCTTTTTAAAGCTGATTAAATCAAAATATGTATAGAGAGATTTCATCGATCAAAATCGATGATTACTAGCTCCCCCCTCCCGCAGTTTCTCTTCCCTCCCCCATCTTCATCATGGATGTTATTGCATGAAAATGTAATCATATACGTTGATACAATTATATGAACCTGAACTAAAAAGGAGCCTATACTACGCCTTTCTGAATCATTGTGAAGTTGGAGGATAAACCCAAATTAACCCAGGAGTTCATCCATGTTACCCAAGACCAAATGCCCTCTTCGAATCTGATTTTGTGGGGCTTAATAAACATGATCAATGTTAACAATAGCAATCGCTGCAGACCTAAATATTTGTGAATTTTTTGAATTTTATTGACTCTTTCGACCTCCTCTCGGGGTATGAGAGTAGCAAACAAAGAGTATAAATAACAATATAACAAACCAGTGAATACAATACTCAAAGATTACACATGACACAAAAGATATACAAGATTATAGTGTATATTGGAATACAAACATGAGTAGAATGAAAAGATATACAGACGTTAATCTACATGTAAATAGCAGATTACAAATTTGACAAAGAAGGTTGCTTCACTATATAGGTACCGCTACGTGTCGCTACGTATATATGATACTTTGATTATGATTTATTCCAAGCTTCAATTAGATTTCCAATTTACGTTTTCAAGATATTGATGACGACGTCGAGTTTGCATACATCCTAGTAACGCAAGTCTCGCGAGACACAGGAAAAGTGTCAGCAGACGGCTAACAAATCTACAGAAATGCGATCTACAGAAATACCACCTAAGGCAAAGCCGAACGCGATGGCGATGGCATGTGAAGTGGAAACACACACACACACACACACACACATACACACACAAACACTCACACACGCGCATACACATACCCATACACACAAACCCGCTGTTATGTTTCTGTTTGAAGGACGGCGTCCCATTCTCACATTGTAATCTGATTCTGTGGTTAGCAGACGACCGTGCCAATTAGTCCATGGGCCAAGACCCGAAAAATGAATTATTGGTACCACCTGAGGTGGCAAAACCTTTTTGGTGTCACTTTGTTTGTCGGACATATATACGCTTATCAAGCTATGATAGCATTTCCAAATGAGTAGCTTAGTGATAATAAATAAATTTTTAACCAATTTGGTCTCGTTTTTATATCCCTATACTTCTGAATCGAAACTAACCGCTATACAAATACGAGCACTGCATTCCGTATGTCCACAGGTGTTCTGTTGTAAACGCGGTGCGCTTAGTCTTTATTCAAGGCAGCGAAGGGAATATCCAAAGGGTTATGATGTCCACAGCTGTCACGCGGTGCGCTTAGTCTTTATCTAGAACAACGTACAGTTATCATATCTAAAGTTCCTAATAAAAGGGATTATCTATACAGTTTTTATACCACTCTCTCAACAAAATACATCAGTTTTAAACAAAGATCACTCTGTTCATTTACAGCATTATTAATTATAATGTATTGTAGTGTACCGGTACATTGTTTTTGCATAATCTTTCATTGTTAGATGGAAATAAAGCGACATTGGCGTGGTATTAGCGTTTTTACCGTAGCGTTTTCACCGGAAAATGATAAATAATTGAAAAATACGGTAAAATTCACGAGGAATTGCTTTGTTGTTGTTGTTGTTTTTAGATAAAGGGATATACACTGTATCATATAAGCTTTGGATATTCCCTTCGCCGTCTTGAATATTAGACTAAGCGCTGTGGACATCATAACCCTTGGATATTCCCTTTGCTGTCTTGAATAAAGACTAAGCACACCGCTTTTACAACAGAACACCTGTGAACATACAGAAGACAGTGCTCTTCTTTGTATAGCGGTTGGTCTCGATTCAGAAGTACAGGGATATAACAACGAGACCAAATTGGTTTAAAATTCATTTATTATGACTAAGCTACTCATTTGGAAATGCTATCATAGCTTGATAAGCATATCTATGCCCGACAAACAAAATGACACCAAAAAGGTATTGCCACCTCAGATGGTACCGATATCTGGCCTGGCCCATGGACTAAATGGTACTCTGTCTGTGCATGGGTCCATGATACTGTGTAACAGCAGAGAGGTGGCCCCCCTGGTAACAGTTCGAACTCAACGCCTAAACTGAAAGTCCACGCACATGCGTACAAAACCAACTTGTACACTGATAGTCTTTGCTCAAGTGACACAATTGGCAATTTCGACGCGTTAGGGTTACGGAAAAAAAAATCGCCCCCCGGCTACGGGCCTGCTTATGAGTGTTGTTTTTCTTGTGTTAAAGTTTTCCTGGAAAGAAAGAAGAGAATAACTTGTTAAACTGTCAGAGAGAAACATAAAGCAGTACATATATTCATACAAAGAGAGATAGATGAAAAGATATGTGCAGAATGGTTGAATTCATGATTAAGAAGCACATTGATTGAGAATCACACGTACGGTAGTATCATCTCTTTCAAAATGGAAGAGATAACAATATTTTAGCTTTCACACAATATACAGTGCATTCAATGTGTTACAGAAGGCAACATTTTTGCTACAGGGTTGACTTTTGTGATTTATTGAGAAAATGAAAGCACATCGAAATATATTACATAATATGGTATCTGAAGTAGCTGACTCTTTTGGGTCAATTTCTCCAGTTTGAGGGCAAGTGGTAATGCAGAATATACTCCCATCATTGAAATATGCGACATATCTCAACAATGATGATTACGATGACGGAAATGAGGATGATATCCATGATGGTGATCACAATGACGATGATGGCGAAGATCACAAAGACGATGAAGACAACGTTGATGACGATGATGATTATGAAGATGATGTCGATGTCGACCACAAAGACGACGTCGATGACGATGATTACAAAGTTGACGATGTCGATGTCGACCACGAAGACGACGTCGATGATGATGATTACAAAGATGTCGCTGTCGACCACGAAGACGGCGTCGATGACGATGATGATTACAAAGATGTCGATGCCCACCACAAAGACGACGTCGATGCCGATTACAAAGATGACGATGTCGATGTCGACCACGAAGACGACGTTGATGACGATGATGATATACAAAGATGTCGATGCCGACCACGAAGACGACGTTGATGACGATGATTTACAAAGATGTCGATGTCGACGTTGACTACGAAGACGACATCGATGATGCTGATTTACAAAGATGTTGATGTCGACCACAAAGACGATGTCGATGACGATGTCGACGTTGACTACGAAAACGACGTCGATGATGCTCATTTACAAAGATGTCGATGTCGACCACGAAGACGATGTCGACGTTGACTACGAAGACGACGTCGATGATGCTCATTTACAAAGATGTCGATGTCGACGTTGACTACGAAGACGCCGTCGATGATGCTGATTTACAAAGATGTCGATGTCGACCACCTAGATGATGTCGATTTCGACGTTGACTACGAAGATGCCGTCGATGATGCTCATTTACAAAGATGTCGATGTCGACCACCTAGACGACGTTGATGACGATGATGATTTACAAAGATGTCGATGTCGAACACGAAGACGACGTTGATGACGATGATTTACAAAGATGTCGATGTCGACGTTGACTGACGACGTCGATGATGCTGATTTACAAAGATGTTGATGTCGACCACGAAGACGATGTCGTTGACGATGTCGACGTTGACTACGAAGACGACGTCGATGATGCTGATTTACAAAGATGTTGATGTCGACCACGAAGACGATGTCGTTGACGATGTCGACGTTGACTACGAAGACAACGTCGATGATGCTGATTTACAAAGATGTTGATGTCGACCACGAAGACGATGTCGTTGACGATGTCGACGTTGACTACGAAGACGACGTCGATGATGCTGATTTACAAAGATGTTGATGTCGACCACGAAGACGATGTCGTTGACGATGTCGACGTTGACTACGAAGACAACGTCGATGATGCTGATTTACAAAGATGTTGATGTCGACCACGAAGACGATGTCGATGACGATGTCGACGTTGACTACGAAGACGCCGTCGATGATGCTCATTTACAAAGATGTCGATGTCGACCACGAAGACGACGTTGATGACGATGATGATTTACAAAGATGTCGATGTCGAACACGAAGACGACGTTGATGACGATGATTTACAAAGATGTCGATGTCGACGTTGACTACGAAGACGACGTCGATGATGCTGATTTACAAAGATGTCGATGTCGACGTTGACTACGAAGACGACGTCGATGATGCTGATTTACAAAGATGTTGATGTCGACCACGAAGACGATGTCGTTGACGATGTCGACGTTGACTACGAAGACGACGTCGATGATGCTGATTTACAAAGATGTCGATGTCGACCACGAAGACGACGTCGATGACGATGTCCACGTCGACCACGAAGACAACGATTTACAAAGATGTTGATGTCGACCACGAAGATGATGACGATGTCGATGTCGACGTTGACTACGAAGACGCCGTCGATGATGCTGATTTACAAAGATGTCGATGTCGACCACGAAGACGACGTCGATGTCGACCACGAAGACGACGATGATTTACAAAGATGTCGACGTCGACCACGAAGAAGACGTCGATGACGATGATTTACAAAGATGTCGAGTCGACCACGAAGACGATGTCGATGACGCTGCCCCCTGGGTGTGGCACACTCCAGGTCTGCACCCCACCCCCTGGGTGTGGCACACTCCAGGTCTGCACCCCACCCCCTGGGTGTGGCACACTCCAGGTCTGCACCCCACCCCCTGGGTGTGGCACACTCCAGGTCTGCACCCCACCCCCTGGGTGTGGCACACTCCAGGTCTGCACCCCACCCCCTGGGTGTGGCACACTCCAGGTCTGCACCCCACCCCCTGGGTGTGGCACACTCCAGGTCTGCACCCCACCCCCTGGGTGTGGCACACTCCAGGTCTGCACCCCACCCCCTGGGTGTGGCACACTCCAGGTCTGCACCCCACCCCCTGGGTGTGGCACACTCCAGGTCTGCACCCCACCCCCTGGGTGTGGCACACTCCAGGTCTGCCAGGTCTGCACCCCACCCCCTGGGTGTGGCACACTCCAGGTCTGCACCCCACCCCCTGGGTGTGGCACACTCCAGGTCTGCACCCCACCCCCTGGGTGTGGCACACTCCAGGTCTGCACCCCACCCCCTGGGTGTGGCACACTCCAGGTCTGCACCCCACCCCCTGGGTGTGGCACACTCCAGGTCTGCACCCCACCCCCTGGGTGTGGCACAACAAAACGATATAGAAAAATATAAATTTCTAAAGAGATACAAACACTCGACCAGACAAGACCCAGTATCGAAGAATGTGCCACACCTAGTGGATGGGTTTAAACAAGAGTGTATCTTGTTTAAACTCCACCCCCCTCGATGTGGCACATGATACTGAGTCTTGTCGGGTCGAGTGTTTTGTGTCTTTTAAGAAATTTATATTTTTCTATATCTTTTTGTATAGTCTTGTTTACTACGTGATATGGGACACGCCACGCAGACACACCAACACACACACACACACTTAATTTTGAAATCATTTTGTATACTGTGATGTATAAAGTGAAGTGGATGTCGTATTTCACGCTATGCACTTTCACAACACACCCGAAATTACAAGCCTGAACAAATGATTTTTATTTTCCATTTCATTTTGTATGCCGAGTATATGAGATAAATATATCAAAAGTGCAGAGGGTACAGACCCCAGGGGGTGTGCGGTCACAGTGCCGACTTGGTGGGCACCGTGATAGCATACCCACTGGGGTCTGCACATTCTGCACTTTGACATATTTTATCTCATACTCTGCATACAAAATGAGATTGGTAGTGTCACTTTTCAGTCTGGGCACTCTGAAAATAAAGACGAAAACAGGTTCTGAAAATAAACTTTTATTCTAATTTCGTAACATTCTTCTTTATTGCAATCAGCTGTACAAGATATCTACAAGAAGTCCATCAATCTGTATTTATACCAAAGATTTGAAGCTTGATCAGGTCTTTTGAGTTATTTTCAAGTTTTAAGATGAAGCTGTCGTTATTAGAGGGTAAAGTCATGTTATTCAGCTAAATGTCTCGAGACAACAGGGAATACTGTTGTACATACGACATACAAAGCATGTCGCCAGCTATTTTGTTGCTTTCTTCGGAAGAGAATTAAAAACCAAAAGAAAGGTATAAATTCATTATTGGAGAGCCTCCATGCAGTCTTGTGGTTTAAGATATTAGATTTATATTGTCTGTCAGGAAATACCCAAAATGGATTGTGGATCTAAATATTATCTAACCTTACTTGATGTACAAATATTTTTTTTAACTGCAGTTCCATCCGAAAGTATATAATTAAAAAGTGAAACTTGTTCGCAGTCATTTGCCTTCAAAGATTATTCAAATTTTATCATAAAAGATTATCATAAAGAAATAAAGTTATCTTGGATGAAGCAAATAGGCCCTACTAGTAAGCAGCCAGTCCCCCAAAAGACAGCCAAGTCACTTAAAGATTAAGATTTTAGATGCATTACCCGGTCGTAAAAGTCGTCCCCACCGTGCTGACCAATGTGAAGTTCGGGAGTGGAGGCCCCGGCCGTCGAAGATGGCTCTATTCGGTCTACTCTATAGTAATGGGTTGTTTGAGCGTGGATTAGTCTCGTTGGTTGCATGCCCCATAAAGGCGATGGGATGCTCGGCATTCTGGGTCGTAGACTTGACAGGTAACCTGTAGAAGTCTTATTAACTAGAAACATAAAACACAACATCGATACACTTTTCCGCAATCTACATCTCACTACACTGATCAGAATCGGTATTACTTTTCACTTGGTTTTACTTTTACTTTTTCAAATAAAAAAAGAAAACCAAACGGAAGTCGATGATATAGATGACATGGTGGCACATGGCATGTAGTAGCATGGCAAATTTCTACAATTTCTGTCCCAAATTGGAATTAAAAAACCTAAGGCAATGAGAGCTTACAACCCATACACTATCACCGCTTAAAACCATATTCTGCTAAAATGATGTCCACTTGAGCTAACTGCTAGATTCATAAATGGTTACGGAACCTGTACAAACAAGAGATAACAGAGATAAAGTGGCATATTGGACACTCCCTATACGGAGTACCTTAATACAAGTGACGCAATATCTTATTGCAAGCATAGATTTAAAAGACAAGACTACACTACCAATGGCCCATTCGTGGCGGGTACAGGTGGACTGGTGTCTGCTGCCGGGGATGGCCCCGTGGTCGGTCCAGCAGGTGTCCGGAGCTTGGATTGGTCTCACTGGCTGCACGTCCCCCATAAAGGCTGTTAGGAACACTCGGCATGGTGAGGTTGTCGACTAGCATTCACCTTTGATACGACAGTCATAGAAAATATAAGACCAGTTAATACAGTTTCCACACAAACAGTCTTACATAACATAACTTGTAAACATGAAAAAGCATTGGATGCACACATTGTGTGTAGTTTTTCCTCACTAAGACAATACATCTTTATACTCTACAGATATTTCATGAAGCAAATAAATAGATGAATAAATAAATAAATAAATGAATAAATAAATAGAGAGCTAAATGTGTTTTACTTATAATAGCTTTGAATGCCGGTACAAAGGAGCCAGTAGACAGCTGCCCGACTCCTGGGAGAGATGATGTCCACGAAACGGCCGTGTGGTCCTCACCGCTCCTCACCGGCATGATGTCGGATGTCTTGCTGCAGGGGAAAGTGACTCGTTCCTCAGCATGCACGACTCCTCCATGAAGCAAAGACTCTCCTTCAGAGGTGATACAGGCTGGTCTCTATCCACGCTGTCCCCTTTAATACTTTTCACCAGGGAGATGGTTCCACCTCCCTGTTTTCACTGAATCTACCCCCTATAGCCAATGACAGGAGTAAAAACTCTCTTCAACGCCCAAATAAGATAATCCCTCGTTTTCATTGGTTCTCACAAAATCAGCAGTTTCTCAATATATCCTGTCACGCCACCCAAAGTGGGTGCGGTTAACATTCCTAGTCAAGGGATTCCAATCATAGAAGTCTAATTTTATTGAAATGCATGCGAATTCCCGCCAACTGATGTTATGTGGGGCAGACTATACTAGGAACAATACAAAAGGGGCGAAATGTCCACTGACTGCTCTATTGACAAAATACCGTGTCTTTATTGGTGCTACGAACAAAATCAGCTGTTCCTTAGGCTGGGTTCACATAGGAGTACACTATTCGGGTATATGGTGCACGTTTTCGAGAGCACACGAATAGCTTGAATCGAACGATAGGATTTCCTAATGTTCGAAAATGCCGTACAGCTGCGTATAGCATGGTATAATGGGAATCGTGCTTGTTCGATTTTCATGCAGCGTATACAATCTCTCGTTTATGAAAACGATGAAAATTTTGGTCTGGATTTGCCCTTTAGCAAAAATAAACATGTAGACTGATATTCTGATGCAGTGTTGTGTATCATGATCAAATAATGTTATTAAACCAATTAAAAATAATCAGTTTTAGTTGATTTACCCAAAATGACCCCAGGTTGGAGTTGGATCAGTTTTTTATTCATATACTCAATTTATAGCTTTCTTGTCACAAAAATGGTACGTTCCAATGTAATCTCAGTTTAGAAACTCTTAATAAGATGGTTGTGTAGGAGGAAGAAATCCTCCCTGCATGGGATAGGAGTTTATGGTGCGGGTGATGGTGTACTGGATCGACTTGACGGCGCCATATTAGGACACGCGTGTCCAAAAAGCGTATAGCGAATAGCAAATAACGAATAGCGAATACCGTATACCGTGTACTTCTTATGTGAACCCAGCCTAAGGCTGCGTTCCCATAGAAGTACTCGGTATTCGCTATTCGCTATTCGCTATTCGCTATTCGGTATTCGGGCACCGAGTACACCATCACCCGCACCGTCAACTCACCATCCCATGCAGTGAGGATTTCTTCCTCCTACATCCCAGCAAATCTTATTAACAATTTCTAAACTGCATCAGAATGTCAGTCTACATGCTTATTTTTGCCAAATGGCAAATCCAGATCAAAATTATCATTATTTCATAAACGAGAGACGGTATACGCTGCAAGAAAATCGAACAAGCTCGATTCCCACTTTGCTATACTATTCGCAGCTATTCGGTACTTTCGAATAGTGCCCTCTTATGTGAACCGGTGTGAGGAAATCCTATCGTTCGATTCAAGCTATTCGCGTGCCCTCGAAAACGAGCCCCGAATACCCGAATAGTATACTTCTATGTGAACGCAGCCTCAGAGTAGGCCTTACCTATCATGCCTATCACACGAACCAAACTGGGTGCGGTTAACATTCTTAGTCAAATGATTCTTTTCAAAAGCTGAAATATATTCGAATGCATGCGAATTCTCGCTAACTGATGCTGTGTGAGGCAAACTACTACGAACATTACAAAATAGGCAACCTGACCACTCGATCGATGCCTTATCGAGAAATACCGTGTTTTCATTGGTGCCAACAAAATCAGCAGTTTCTCAAAGTAGGCGTAGCCTGTCACACGACCCAAATTGGGTACGGTTAACATTCTTAGTCAGTTGATTCCTTTCAAAACCTGAATCGTATTCAAATGCATGCAAACTCCCACCACCTGGTGCTATGTGCGTCAAGCTACTACTATCATCACAAAAGGGGCAACGTGACCACTCCCTGCCCCATTAACAAAATACAGTGTCTTCATCGGTGCTATCAAAATCACGCAGTTTCTAAAAAACAAAAACAAAAACAAAACTGGCACAAGGATCAAAACTGGGGGATGTTAACATTAATGTGTTTGCTTTCAAAACCTGAATCGTATTCAAATACATGGAAACTCCTGCCGCCTGATGCTATGTGAGACAGGCTCCTATCTACGGACGGTACAAAGGGGCAACCTGATCACTCGCTGCCCTAATGACAAAAAATACCATGTCTTCATCAGTGCTATCGAAATCAGCAGTTTTTCAAAGTCGCCCAAGAATCCAAACTGCGTGCGGTTAACATTTCTAATCATGATCCCTTTCAAAACCTGAATCCTATTCAAATGCATGCAAACTCCCACCACCTGGTGCTTTGTGAGGCAAGCTACCACGAACATTACAAAAGGGGCAACTTTATCACTCGCTGCCCTAATGACAAAATACCGTGTCTTCATTAGTGCTGTCGAAATCAGCAATTTCTCAAAGTCACCCAAAGATCCAAACTGGGCGAGGTTATCATTTCTAGTCAAGTGATTCCTTTCGAAATCTGAATCGTATTCAAATGCAGCAAACTCCCTCCACCTGATGCTATGTGAGGCAAGCCACTATCAACGCATAGCAAGCCACTATCAACAATACAGAAGGAACAAATGTCCTCTGGGTGCCCTATATGGACAATTCCCCGTGTCTTCATTTACGCGCTTCACATCAGCCCGATGTTTCGAAATAGCGCCCTATTTTGCTGACTATTTTCTGCGAAAAATATCTCGAGCTTGGATTTTTATCGGGCTGATGTGAAAACGCCGATTGGTGCCATCGAAATCAGCCGTTCTTGAAAGATGCCTATCACGACGTCCGTCTGAGAGGTGTTACAGAAAATATATATTTAAACAATCTCTCCTTTCTTTTTTTATACCCCAGATTGCTCCGTGTCGCTTAGAAGTTACACGCGCTATCGCAGGTATTATACATGTACTGACTTGCTTTGACCATGGACATTCATCACCCGTTAATTACATTAGGCGTTGTCACATCAGCCCGATGTTTCGAAATAGCACGCTATTTTCTGACTTGGGAAATTAACCCGATCACGAAATAGCGCGCTATTTGATAATGTGAACACAAATTAGCGCACTAAATAGGCGTTTTCACATCAGCCCGATAAAAATCCAAGCTCGAGATATTTTTCGCGATTGCGAATTAGCGCGCTATTTCATTTCTTATTCACATCAGCCCGATGTTTCGAAATAGCGCGCTATTTTGCTGACTATTTTCTGCGAAAAATATCTCGAGCTTGGATTTTTATCGGGCTGATGTGAAAACGCCTAATTAGCCGATTTTTTTTTCGAGCTAATTCGACAGCTGAGTATGCGAAAAACAGCATCAGTAATGTGTGTGCCCTCTCGAAAATTCCTCATGATTTGTGTGCAGTTTGCCTCGATCGATCGGGTCACACACGCTACGCATGATGGGATGCATCGCGCTAATTTCTCGAGTCGTTTTCACATTATCAAGTAGCGCGCTACTATCCCGCTATTTCAGAAATTTCCCGAGTTGGACTCGAGAAATTTTCTCGATCAGAGCGATACAATTAGCGCGCTAATTTGTCTTCACATTATGAAATAGCGCGCTATTTCGCTATCGGGATAATTTCCCAAGTCAGAAAATAGCGCGCTATTTTGGAACATCGGGCTGATGTGAAAACGCCTATGGTATCTCTCTGGTCGAGAAAATTTCTCGAGTCCAACTCGGGAAATTTCTGAAATAGCGGGATAATTGGCGAACTAGCGCGCTATTTGATAATGTGAAAACGCCTCAAGAAATTAGCGCGATGCATCCCATCATGCCTAGCGTGTGTGACCCGATAAATCGAGGCAAACTGCACACAAAGCATGAGAAATATTTGAAAGTGCACACATTACTAAAGCTGTCGAATGAGCTCGAAAAATTTTCGGGCTAATTCTCTTTGGGTGGATGTGAATAAGAAATGAAATAGCGCGCTAATTCACAATCGCGAAAAATATCTCGAGCTTGGATTTTTATCGGGCTGATGTGAAAATGCCTAAATTCTGTCAAAAGCGTTACAATAACATGTTAAACATGCTTTCCCACTTGGATCCCATCATAACCGCCGACAACCTGCCTGGATAAAGACAAGGAGGCGTTTAAAGAGCGGTTTGGAACATGGAACACCAAAGCCAGAAGAAATGCTACTTTTTCAATAGTCATGCTATAGGGGCTACGCATAAATTTGCAAAAGAGCGAAGAGATATCACTTCTTTTCCAGTAACCACCTGCCTGCGCCACCAAACTGAGTGCAGATAACATTTTCTAGTTAAGTGAATGGTTTCAAAAGCTAAATTTTATTCAAATGCACGCAAACTCTGACTGCCTGTTGCTATGTGAGGCAAGCAACGGCGAGCATTACAAAGGAGGAAAACAAACAAACAAGTCTCTTCCTTCAAGACAAATTCCTCGTCGTCTTCAGTGATAACAACCAGAGATTCAGCAGATTTCATACACTATATTACGCAATCAAAACAGCTTGTGCTTCATAGTATGCACCCTGCAAACTGTGAAAAATTGAATTCTATGATTACTCAAGCAATTATCGGCGCCTGTTACCTTTGAGACCAACTTCTGTAGACATAACCAAAGGAGCAAGCTGTGTAGACCTACTCCCTGCCCTCATGACAAAATCCTTTTCTTCACCAATGCAAATTGATCAGCAGTCCCCGCCCCCTCCCCGCTCCTATTATATTTCATGTAATTAGTCGTAATATTAGCCTTAGCAGCCATATTGGAATTCAAAATGGCGGGCAAACCGCTTGTCAGACAGATTATATTATTCCATTTCCTAACCAAGCGTGTTATGATATTTATGTGCAACCAATTTCAGCGACATTTGCAATTTAGAACTTAAGATAGGGATTTTCAACATTTTGGTCGAGGCGGCATACTGAAATTCAAAATGGCGGCCATTCGATATGTTTGTCAGACATTTCAAAGCCATCCGTCACATGAATTTGAATTTAGCATGTCCAAAAGCCCTTGTGTACGAAATATTAATGCCACAAGTCATTTAGAAGCCAAGACAAGAATTTTTAAGCCCTAATTGTTTCTTCATTGCGGCCATGATATTGGAATTCAGGATGGCGGCCGACCCAGTGGTCATGTCTTTTGGATCCTGCTATTGTTTTTTAAGGTGCATTCTAATGTCTTTTGTTAATCAAGTAGTTCCCTCTGTTATAGCGATCGTGTCTAAAATAACAGCTAATGCTCTCCACTACTATACCAAAAAAAAAAAGTGTTGGAGAAAAAGTGGAGTCTCTTCGCAATTTGTGCGAATAGCATATGGGTTCTATAGCAAGACAAACCCTAACGCTAACCCTTAGCATTTCACTGGCTCTGATGTTCCGTGCTCCACGCCGCTCTTCCATAGGGGTTTGGATATGGAGACCAAAGAAGAGGCTCTTGATTTTAAGAATTTTGAACTGTATTTCAGAGGAAATTTTGAAATCTTGTATGCAACTTGGCGGTAATCGTGTATGGAATAATAAGTTTTTTTTTCTTCTTCAAATCTCCTTATTATTAATACCTTCGGACTGAATATTAATATCTCATAAAAAGGTAATATTTAACAATCTTGCGTATATCAAGTGCATAATATTGTTTGCCGGGTTTAATACTCAATTATCAAATCTTTCGAATTTAGTACTTGGTAATTGCGTGTTACTGCCTGTTTAGTCAGTTTTACAGTTAAAGAGGTACATTTTTTTTTACTACATTCCTTCGTGTGTCCTATATAAATTGATATTCTTTGCACATTGTGCCAAGGAGGTTTAAGAACCTCCTTGATTGTACGCACAATTGCTGCTGAAAATATTGGACGGGCAGCGCATTGCTGCTGGCTATAGGTATGTTGTATTTTAGGAATGATGCATTAAACAGAAGTGCTGTCTTAGGTCAAAGCAATTTATCAACACCTGCGGTAGAGTGCATAACTTCTCGGCAGCATCCATCGGGCATGGGCAAAAGAAAAGATTCTCGTTTCTTCTCCTTCTCTGACACCCCCCCCCCCCCCCCCCCATGCTACTGTCAAGGACGCGTAATCCCGGCACGTAAAGTAATGCGTAATATGCCAAAGCGGGTAACGTTTCTTTATTCCAATGAAGCCTTTCGACCGTCGAATATCACGCAAAAAATGCATGTAAAGCTCGGGGCTGTTGCTATGCTGTACAGGGATCCGCAGTGACACGCCGGAGCTGACTTTTATTTTGAACATGTCAAAAGAAAAAAAAAAAAACACCTGCTCCAGCGTATCTCTGCGAAACTAGCTACTGGAAACAAAGACCGTCAAACTTGGTGATTGTTATGAACTATTCTTAAGCATTAGCAACGGATCCGAACGCATCTCCATTTTTGTTTAATTCGTTCGGGAATTCGTTGTCTCGATAGGCCTTTAGAGAAGGAGCGAAATCTCTTCGCACTTTGTGCAAATTTTTCGTAGATTCATTGCATGACAATTCTTGAATGCTTACAGACATTCCACTGTCTTTGGCAATGACAGTGCTCTAAGCCGCTCTTTTACAGAGTTTGAATATATCACGGAGACCTCCGTTCAGAAGAAATGTGGAAATCCTGTGTGGGCCTTGGGGGTAATAATTATGGCGGCGAACAAATCCCTTCAGTTTTTCTTCATAAAAAATCGATCAACTACCTTGCGCACAAAATGGCTTCGTTGGGGAAGTTTAGAACTTGAATGTGAAATATTTCTAATTATGAAATGTAATTGGCTAAAGCAGGGCCCTACTTTTGTGTATACTTAATTATCATGTTACAGTTAACGATCCGAAGTATGCCTACATTTTTTTTAATTGATTTTTGTTCACGTGTCCTGTTCTCTATACACATTGCTGCCGAAAGTATTGAAAGGGGCATCGAACTGCTGCTCGTTCGGTTCACTGTGATTGAGGAACTACGCATACTTAAAAAGGAACGCTGTGTTTCGTCAAAGCAACTCATCAACACCTGCGATAGATCTCATCAATTCTTCCCTGCACGGAGCAACATTCGTCATTTAGAACTTAAAATTGGGATTTTCAACTTTTCGTCGAGGCGGCACACTGATATGTTTGTCAGACATTTCAAATCCATCCGTCACATGAATTTGAATTTAGCATGTCCAAAAGTCCTTGTGTACGAAATATTAACGCCATTAGTCATTTAGAAGCCAAGGCAAGAATTTTTAAGCCCTATCATTGTTTCTTATGGCGGCCATGATATTGGAATTCAGGATAGGGGCCGACCCAGTGGTCATGTCTTTTGGATCCGGCAATTTTTTTTTCTTTTTAGCGCCCCCAAAATACCTCTGAGAAAAAAAAAATCATACTCTCCGCCGATGCATCATCTCGACCAATCTTTATAGCTACATTATCTGCGCCACTACCAGTCTTATTATATACATACCAACAGCATGCATGAATTCCTGAATCTATAATGCCTAATACATCTAAGAAGCATGCTATGTTTGGCACTTTTCCAGACATAAGGAATCTGCAATAAACATTTGAATCGAGCACACCATTTCTAATTGTCCATTTTGCTACTCGTCCATTTATTTCCATTTGCTTTTCATCCATTTATACTACCGTGTATAAGGTTTGGAATAAATCGTTCCATAGTATAGAAGTGACTAATTACTGTACTTGCTTCATTCAAATAGCTAACAAATCAGAGATTCCGTTAGATTTTCCATTACTCAGCTCAAACTGCACGTATATAGTATAACCCCCTGTCAGATAAACCCTTGCAATGTCGAATGTCGAAAAAGATTCTATACTGAGAATAGATTCTTTGATATCATGCGAAATCAATGCTCACTCATTCTCGGTTGCTGTTTGTATGCTAATTTCTAACCGGGGGCTTCAAGTATACTGATAAAAGATAATTCATGCACTGACATTGCAACGCCCTGACTCATCTCTAACCCATTGAAAGTGCTTTTGTTCTTCTTTGGAAGCCCCCAGTTATGGCTGGCTGCCATAAGCTATACAGTGCTCTGAAGTCAGATTTATCTATAGGGCGGCTTGCCCTCGGGAGTGCTGACATCGCTACACACTATCTGTAAAGGGGGTTGTGGAGCCGGGAAATGTGCAAACGCCGGGAAATGTGCAAACATCTTGCCTGGAAATGTGCAAACGCCGGGAAATGTGCAAACGTCTCGCCGGGAAATGTGCAAATTTCATCAACGGGAAATGTGCAAATTTCATCAACGGGAAATGTGCAAACATGACGCCGGGAAATGTGCAAAAGTTCAATTTTGCCGGGAAATGTGCAAAACGTCGCCGGGAAATGTGCAAAACGTCGCCGGGAAATGTGCAAATCATTTACTTTAGCGACATTGTGTATAAAGATAATAGATAAACTCCATATCAAAACTGCCCATGAACTTCCACCATTTAGATTTTCTTAATAAAATCCTTGACAGATTTTCAACAAAATTGGCAGGTAGTACGATTATGGCAATGGGATGTCAATTTGTTTATATAGTAGCCACCACCCCCCCCCCCCCCCGAAAAAGGGGAGGGGGGCTCAATTAAGTCCCCAAACTACGGTATTATCGAAATTCTTCTTGTATTATATAACCAAATAAGAATGAGCTAGGATGTTTTTTTTTTTGCTATGCTCACACCGCCCCCCCCCCCCCCCCCCATGAGATCTCGGCCACTGGTGGTGCGATCGCGATGAAATTTCGCATGCGTGAGACCCACGTCATAATCTACAAAAGATTGTGTCATAAGATTTTTTGAAACAATCAATTTCTAATTCAAATCAATTAATTATGCAAATTAAGCTCAAGATGATATTTTAGCCTAATTAAAAGCATTGAGAGTCTAATTTTCGATCTGTAAATCTGTTTTTGCATATTCAACAATTGTACATCACAAAAACTTCCACAAAAACTTCCGTCCGGATCGCGGGGGAGGGGGTGAGGGGAGGAGAGGGATTTTCTACATTGTCAGTATCTTCTTGAAAAGTCTAGGACAGATTTTCACGAAACTTGTCAGATAGCCTCATTACGGTGATATGATCTTTGTGAATTGAAATTAGCCCCCAATCCTCCCCCCCCCCCCGGCCGAAAAGGGGGGGGGGGGGTTTAAGCCTCAGAGTCCCTAAACTCTGGATTTTTAAAAATCTTTTTCTGTCGAACAAAAAAAAAGATAGAGCTAAGTTAGTGCCTTGTATGACTGAAATTTCGTGTTTGATTATGGCAGATCCAGGGGTGCCCTGATTGGGGGTGGGGGGAGGGGAAGTAATGGAGAGGAGGGGGATTGTCCACATTTACTGCATCTTCTTGATAAATCCCAAGAAGGATTTTCACCAAACTTGGCAGATACCATCTTTACGGTGATATGGTGTTATATGGTAAAATGAGCTCCACCCCCTCCCATCGCCAAAGGGGGAGGGGGGGGGGGGGGGAGGAGGGGTGGAAGTTTTAGGTCCCTAAACTCTGGAATCTGTAATCTTCTTCTGTTGAACCGAAGAATATGGAACTACGTTATGTGAAGACACTACAGTTACTAAAGTTTCAGGTTTGATTATGACGGGTCCAGGAGTGCGCTGATAAGGGGTGTGAGGGGGATTTTCCACATTTTCTGCATAGTCTTGTAAAATATATGACGGATTTTATACCAAACTTGGCAGATTGATTATGGTGATTCGATCTTAATTTCTTAAATTGAATCCCCCTCCCCCCCCCTCCCCGCCGACGAGGAGGGGGGGGGGGGGTGAAACCTCAGAGTCCCTATTCTTCTCTTGATTTTTTTCTTTTTACTTCTGTCGAACCAAAAAAGTTAGTGCTGTAAAGCCATTAATGACCGAAATCTCATGTTTGATTATGGCGGATCTAGGCGTGCTCTGATCGGGGGTAGGTGAGGGTGAGGGGGAGGGGGTGCTGTTCGTTATTCCGAAGGTTCGCTGTTCCGAAGGTACGTTATTCCAAAGGGTCGTTAATCCGAAATACGCAAAGTCCCTATACCTAGAGGTTCGTTAATCCGAAAATAAAAAAGGGTTCGTTAATCCGAAAATTTGTGGCTTTATCTCGAAGTTTTGTTATTCCGAAGACTGGTTAATCCGTAAATAAAATTCGGAACAATGAACCTTCGGAAGACTGGTTAATCCGTAAATAAAATTCGGAACAATGAACCTTCGGAATAACGAATCTTAGGAATATAAGAGCCCTCGGAATAACGTTCCTTCGGAATAACGAGCTGTAACCAGGGGGAGGAAGGGGATTTTCAAAATTTTCTCCATCTTCTTGAAAAATCTATGACGAATTTTCACCAAACTTGGCCATAGCATCTTTATGGTGATAGTACTGTAAATACAGTTAATGCATGATGTACAAGTAGGCTCAAGTTTACAATGACAGATGAAGGGATGCCCAACAAGGTGAGTGGGTAGGAAGGAGGCTTAATTTTCACATTTTTTGTCTTTTTCCTGAAAACTCAAGACGCATCCCTCGGATAATAAAATTATATATCAGCTTTAAAAAGAAGAAAAAAACCTTCTATACAAAAATGATGGAGCTAATAGAGTGCTGGTGCCTGTTATGGTAAATTAATTCATGAATATTAACGTTAAGTGCGGCGGAGGCGGATTTGTCACTTATTCAGCTTCTTCTTGAAACCCTTATAATAGATATTTGCCAAGCTTGAAACGTAGCGTAGCGTATTTATCTGGTGATATGACCTCAATTTGTCTAAATGAGCACTGCCCCAACCCCTAAAGTGGGAGGAGATGGAGCCCCCCCCCCCCCTACCTCATCTCCGCCCCTTGAACTTGAAAGGAACCAACACGAGGGGGTGGGGTCGTTCGGGTGGAATTCAGAATTTTGTTGAAAACCCTATACATATGAAAAAAAAACCCGGAAAGAAATTTTCTATACAACCAAGAGTAATAGAACACAATCTTATCACATTTTTAGAAGGTAGATCTATACTTTGATGAAATTTCACTTCTGCTTACTAAATGATGTGGGGGCTACCCTGGTCTTATCCCTATAGCTTTGGGGAAGGGGAACAACTTGGACTTGTTGCCCCTTCGAACAAAGTGGGACTCTATTACCCTATGAGAGATGCTACCTCCCACGTTCGGTGGAAATCCGTCAAAGATTTCTCAAGAGGATGCAGAATGTGTGAAAATCCCCCTCCTCCCCCTCAACCCCCCCCCCCCCGATAAAGACACCCCTCGATCCGCCACAATCAAACTTGAAATAAAATTTCAGCCATTAATGTCTTCATAGCACTAACTAAGCTCTCTTTTCTGGTTTGACAGAAGAAGAAAAAAATTGAGTTTAGGGACGCCGAGGCTTCAACCCCCCCCCCCTTAAGCAGTGTGTGTGTGTGTGTGTGTGTGTGTGTGTGTATGGGGGGGGGGGGCTCATTTTAACAAATTAAGTGCGTATCACCGTAAAGGGGCAATCTGCCAATTTTGGTGAAAATCTGTCGTAGATTTTTCAAGAAGATGCTGAAAATGTGGAAATTCCTCTCTTTGCCCTCACCCCCTCGATCTGGAGACCCCTTGATCCGCGCCATAACCAAACATGAAATTTCATTCATTAACGCTGTGTCTTCATAGCACTAACTTAGCTCTATCTTTATCGGTTTGACAGAAGAAGTCCTGGAGTTTAGGGACGTTGAAGCTTCAACCCCCCGCAGTCCCCCCCCCCCCCCTTCGGCGAAGGGGGGGGGGGGCGCATTTTGACAAATCAAGATTATATTACCATAAATATGACTGTCTCTATATTTCACAAGTTGGGTGAAAATCCGTCCTAGATTTTTCGAGAATGTGCTGAAAATGTGGAAAATCCCCCTCCTCCCCTCACCTTCGATAAGGGCACCCCTGGGTCCGCCATAATCAAACATGAAATTTTAGTCATTAATGTCTTCATAGCACTAACTTAGCTCTTTCTTTTTCGGTTCGACAGATGAAGAAAAAAAAATCAAGCGTTTACCATGGTATAGGGACTCTGAGGCTTCAACTCCTCCCCCTCCCCCTCCTCAGGATTGGTGTGTGTGTGTGTGTGGGGGGGGGGGGGGCGGGGCTCATTTTGACAAATTACGATCATATCACCATTAAGATGTTATCTGCCAAATCTGGTGAAAAATCGTTGTAGGGTTTGCAAGGAAATGCTGAAAATGTAATAAAAAACTAGAAATGTCGCTATGGCGACTGATGCCTCCGCCATAATGCATGATTCTCCCAATAGGTGTATACTAGTAGTACAATGTCTTCACAATGTGTGATGACAGTTTCACATAACTGGCAAAATATTGAAATGACAGGTTTGTCAGAAATATCTTGAATGTTCACTTTCCTTGAACTGGGTTTGCTATAATTATTGTCTAGGAGTGCAGGTACACATATTTAGGAAATTGAGAATTTTTACTTGACTTCTGACGGACCCTTTTATAAGTTTATGCATTGAGTAATTTCCAAGGTATGAAAAAAGAATGTAATTACAGTACAAGATAGTTTGTTGTTGTTGTTGTTGTTGTTGTTGTTGTTTTGTTTTTTTTTGGGGGGGGGGCATTGAAACCTGGCCCTTGACACTTAACCTTTGACCTTTGATCTTCTGGCTGGAAATTTCCCGGAGAATCTCCATTAGGTAATGCACGTATATATTAAGTTTTAAAACTAATAATGCAAGCATTGCATATACTAGTATATGAGGGAAATAGTAAACTTTGAGGAGTTGACCTTGACCTTTGACCCCCTGACTATTGACCCACGACCCCTAAATTCCCTAGATAATCCCTGCCAGTCAGTACATGCGTGCACCAAGTTCCATGAAGATACATTGAACCATTTGCGAGAAAAGTGATATTGCAACATTTTCACCTAACCTTTGACCTTTTGACCTTTGACCTTATGACATGAAACTCTCCTTGGAGAATCTTTACGCAGTAGTACATGTCTACACTAAGTTTCAAGAAAATACCTTTGGGCATTGCATAGATATGGAGAAATAGCAACATTTTCAGCATTTTACCTAGACCTTTTGACCTTTGACCTCTTGCCAATGTCACCTAAATCTACTCAACTAATTGATCCATCCTACATCATCCTTGGACCAAGTTTGGTGAAAGCTGCTTCATCCAGTTTTGAGTTATCACGTAAACAGATAAATTTTAGGATTTGACCTTGATATTTGACCTTTGACCTCTGTCCGATTTCACTAGAAAACTAATCAAGTAATTGCCCCATCATACATCATCCTCCGACAAAGTTTGGTGAAATTTGCTCGATCCAGTCTTGAGTTATCGCGTAAACGGATACAATTTCATGATTTGACCTTGACCTTTGACCTCTGACCTTCGGCCGATTTCACCCAAAATCTTATCAAATAATAACCCTATCATACTTTATACTTGGACCAAATTTGGTAAAATTCCAGTCAATATTACTTATCTTACTTATATTACTTAAAGTTATCGCGTAAACGAAAGCGGATGGACGTACGTACGGACGGACAACCCGAAAACATAATGCCTCCGGCACCACTTCGTGGCGGAGGCATAAAAAGACAGATGGTCGCTAAGACAGGTGGTAAAGATGGTAATATCGTGCGCAGCTTTGATTGAGAGTTTCTCTTCCATCTCTACATAATATAGGTGAAATGAATGGTTTGCACATTTCCCGGCGACGTTTTGCACATTTCCCGGCAAAATTGAACATTTGCACATTTCCCGGCGTCACGTTTGCACATTTCCCGTTGATGAAATTTAGAGATTTGCACATTTCCCGGCAAGACGTTTGCACATTTCCCGGCGTTTGCACATTTCCCGGCGGCGAGACGTTTGCACATTTCCAGGCGTTTGCACATTTCCCGGCGTTTGCACATTTCCCGGCTCCACAGGGGTATCTCACTGAGCGGCGAACGTTGGCAAACGTAGCGAATTTGGGATTTTGCCAGGGTTCGTAAAGGGGGTATCTCACTGAGCGACGAACGTTTGCGAACGTAGCGAATTTGGGAATTCGCCAGGGTTCGTAAAGGGGGTATCTCACTGAGCGACGAACGTTTGCGAACGTAGCGAATTTGGGAATTCGCCAGGGTTCGTAAACGGTTGCAAAGGGTTCGTTAATATTCTCAAGCAAGTTCGCAAACGGTTTTTATTGTCGCAAACAGTTTTTCTTGTCGCAAAGAAATTTTGAACATGTTCAAAATTTCTTCGCGAACCTTTGCGAATTTGTATTTTCGCTAACAGTTGCAAACATTCGCAAACATTCGCAAAACACTCGTAAGAATTCGCAAACGGTCGTAATACGGTGTCGCTAACGT
This sequence comes from Diadema antillarum, assembly GCF_040938485.1. Classification (NCBI taxonomy): domain Eukaryota; kingdom Metazoa; phylum Echinodermata; class Echinoidea; order Diadematoida; family Diadematidae; genus Diadema; species Diadema antillarum. The sequence goes on from NW_027270978.1 coordinate 29,032, forward strand.
TTTATTCGATTCGCCACTGCTAGCGAACAAGTCTTATGTGAAAGCTCCTGAAACAGGCAAGGTTTCTTGAAGCTCTTGACATCTCCATCATGTAATTGCTGCAAAAGCTTTTCATTGTAATTACCAAAGTCTGTCCTCTGCAACAACCACTTTTTGATCCAAACAGTCTTTCTTTTCTTCTTCCTTTCTTGTTTTTCTTCATCTTCTTTCTCTTCTTTCAATAGGGGAGAACAACTTTTTCTACTAACACGCATAAGAAAGAATATCGATATTTTTATGTATATCCAAAAAATGGGCCCTTTCGGGCATTTATCCCTATTGGCCAGAGTCAAACCTTGGTTATCAACAGATATGAGTTATATTATATGATTATACCAATATGAAACTGGCCAATAGGGGATAGCAGCAACATTTACAAGCGATATTCCTCTATTATGGAAAATACACAAATTTCCAAATACATCCCCAAATAGGCCGTTTTGGGCATTTATCCCCTATTGGCTATGGTCAAACCTTGTTTATTAACATTTGTGAGTTATTTGACGTCAGTTATAGTAATGTAAACCTTGCCAAAAGGGCAAAACAGTTTTTTCTACTAACACATATAACTCAAGTACAAAAAAAATCGATATTTTCATGTTTATCACAAAAAGGGAACTTTCGGGCATTTATCCCCTATTGTCCAGAGTCAAACCTTGGTTATCAACAGATATGAGTTATATAATATAATTATACCAATATGAAACTGGCCAATAGGGGGATAGCAGCAACAATTACAAGCGATATTCCTCTATTATGGAAAATACACAAATTTCCAAATACATCCCCAAATAGGCCGTTTTGGGCATTTATCCCCTATTGGCTATGGTCAAACCTTGTTTATTAACATTTATGAGTTATTTGACGTCAGTTATACTAATGTAAACCTTGCCAAAAGGGGAAACAGCTTTTTCTACTAACACATATAACTCACTTTGATTTACTTTGTTTTTGGATGTTTCAGTCATTCAAACCCGATTTTCATCAAATGAACTTTAAATTCCTCTTTAAATGATATGTTCTGTTCTGTACTATATCATAAGTGTTTTCTTGGTATCTTGCAAAAAGTTAAAAGACCAATTCTCATCTCCACCAATACTGTACCACCCCTTTAAGGGAAAAGGAGTGGAGAAGAAGAGCATGGATGGAAAGCTTGAAGGGAGAATAGTTGAAAGTTATGGAATAGGCTATACAATGGTACATGTATCAGAGAGTTGTGAAATAACATGATCGCTTAAATCTAATGACACCTGATTGGAATAAACATCATACATTGGAAAATGTTTGATTTTTTTCTAATTTTAAAATTAGTACATTGTATCAAAAGTGTTGTATTTGTCTTTCAGACCCCCTCACTCTCTTATTTCTAAAACGTCTTTCTCTTCTCCCGTCTCTCCATACATCATAAGTATTTGTTCAAAATACAAGCTCTCTCTATCTCTCTTGACTTCCTCTCATATCACATGATTTCTGTTTCTAAGACCCCCTCTCTATTGTATGTACATGTATTGATTTTATTTCTCAGACCCCAACCCCCTCTGTTATACTAGGTGTTTCAAAAAACATTTCCCACTTTTGATTCTTAATAATTCAAAAACTATTTATCAGATAACACTGTCATTGATATGAGTGATAGCTGAATAGTGTACAGTTTGGTTGAAGGTGGTTTAAATATGAACGCATGAATCAGTTTCATGAAATTCATGATTAATTTCACAGTTTAGGTTCCAGATTTTGCTCTATTTTCAACCCTCTGTACAAAATTTCACCTTGCACAGGGGTCAATGGGTGTGTATGGGAGTGTGTGGTTAACACCCTGACAATGGTCCTGAACAATGGCCAGGCTTCGAATGCTTCATTATTTATTCATGAGAAATTCCACTATCACAACTAGTCTTTATTCAGCCTCTAGCAGTATCTGTGTAAAGTCAAACGCCTGCCAATACTGTCGTTGAGTCGCGACAGTGCTCTCCTTACTTCTGAAAAACGAAATTACAATGAATACCTTCTGTTCTATCGTAAACATAGTGACACGAAGCAAAGAAATCAATTGGACTATACACTTGTGTATATGGAGCCTTAAATAAATCTACTGTGAAACAAATCGCCCCAATGATAAATGCTGCTGAACTCTTTACCAAAAATAATATCTTTTTATCAAAAAAAGCGAAAAATTTGTCAACTATCTAATTAGTAGACAATTGTATTAAAATGAGGAACTTTGGATCATTTATGCTTATTTATATCCCAAATTTAGTGATATGTGAAGCAAAATTTGAAAATGATTGCCAGCTGGAATGAAATGTGGTGTTTGCAAGCACATGGAAACATGTGCTTACTTTTTCCATGTGCATACATTTTACCCTTTACCGTGCATGAATTCAGACTAGCAGTGCCCAGGGCAATCCACATGAATTATTGATTAAGCATTCATGTGCCAGGGAGCGCGAGACTGACGCCTAGTCAACAGGTGGTTCAGGCATGTCCATTGTTCATGGCCATTGTCAGCACACACTCACATACACATCATTGGTTCTTGTGCAAAGTTCAATTTTTGTACAGAGGGTTAAAATTTGACCAAAATCTGAAACCTTACTTCAAAATCAATCTTAGATCTAATGAAACTGATTTATGCTTTCACATTCAAATTACCTTCAACAAAATTGTACACTATTCAGCTATTACTCATATTAATGACAGTTTTATCGGATGAATAGGTTTTGCACTGTTAATGATCAAAAGTGGGAAATGTTTTTTGAAACACCTAGTATCTATTGCTATTAAAGGCCCTAAATCTATCTTCATACTGATGGTATATTATTCTGTTTCTCAAACCTGCCCCTCTTTTCTTCATACTAGTTTCAAAGACTCACTCTGCATATTCATTTTTCCGACCTCTCTCGACCCCCTCCTTTTTTCAAATGCATGACTCGTGTATTTTTCCCTTCCTCGATCATTGCTTGATCATACAATTTATTTGTTTCTCATACGCGCTCTCTGTCTCTCCCCCTTCTCTCTTTCTGATTCTTAAACTTTACAATGTTTGTTTACAAGACCACTTATTACTCTCTACATTGAAACATGTACGGCCACATGTTATGAAGGAAAATTACACCACTGTTGCATGAAGTCATTATGCACTTTATTCACTTCTTTATGTTCAAGCACTTTTTCTTTTCATGAAGGTACAGATGTAATCTGATCCTCCAATATCCAAGAAGTATTGTAATACAAACTAGAACTATCACTCGATGTGATTAATATCCCTAAAACTAAACAATGAGGCAGTTAGCTCAACAGGCAATGATTACTTTGTAAGCTTTTCTTTGAAAAAAAAATACCATGACAATGTAATTTTCAACATTGAATAAAATTAACAGTAATGTGTTATTTTGCTCACTGATAGTCACATGTGCCATATCTCGTCAAGTGCTCAAAACTTGAGTTAGTAAAGTAAGTAAATCAGCAATTTCTATACGATTTTCATTAAAAAATACTGTTACCATGTCAACACAATGTTTTACATATATAAAAAAATGAAGTTTGCACAAGTATATATGTCATAGCTGTCACATATGCCAAATTTCAAGTCAAATGCTCAAAATCTGAGGGAGTTAGGTGAATTCATATCATTGTATGATTTTCTTTCAAAATATGCTGTCACCATGTGTAGAGCCCACTAATGTCAACAATAATCGACCAGTATATAGAGTCATAACAACCACTAATGTGATTGTCGTATCGTCAAGCTATATGCTCACTTGACGACAGTCTTCTGCATTTACACTCCCTTAATTCAGTCAGATCATTTGATTTTCTTTATTCCGAGTGGTTCCCTATCGACGCGTTCTCTTACTCTTTTCTTTAATCTGTTGATACACGTATATCTCAATTTTATATTCGGATGTACACACTGCATGTTTCATTCTCTTGTAAACAAAAAGAAATGACTGTATTTCATTTTTGTAATATCATAATCGATGCAGAAAATTCTTAATAAATTCATTTGAATTGGGATCGCATGTAATGTCATAACAACCACTAATATCATCATAACACGTCGACGACAAATGTCATAATGGCCATAACACGTCGACAACTGTCAAAATCGGATTAACCACAAATGTCATAACACGTCGACGACAAAATGTTGAAATCAAATTAATCACAAAATGTCATGCGTCGCAAATGTCATAACGCGTCGACCACATATGTAAAATGTCAAATTTTTCAAATTTACTTCAAATGTCATAACGCGAACAAAATATAGAGACGGGGCACAAGAGAGGGATGCTCCCCCTCTCGATCCGCGATTGCGTCAGCCACAAATGTCAAAATCGGATTAATCACAAATGTCATAACACCTCGACCAGAAATGTCAAAATTTCCTAATTTACTGCAAATGTCATAACGTTTCACAGGGGAAGATCCAGGAATTCCGTAAAGGGAAGGCGCCTTTTCAAAATCAAAAGCTTGCGCAACCAGCTTCCTTTTATTTCATTTTATTTCTTTTTGTTATAGCAAAAGTAGGAGAGGGGCGCTGCGCCGCCTCTCTCAGAACCGCGACTGCGTCAACCACAAGTTGATGGCAAAACCCAGTCCTTGCATTACAGGGAGGCGACTTTTCAAAACTACAAGCTGGCGCAACTCCTCCCCCCCCCCCCCCCCCTCGCCGCCCGCGATTTTTTTTTTCCCGTAACCCTAACGCGTCAAATTGCCCATTGTGTCACTTGAGCAAAGACTATCAGTGTGCAAGTTGGTTTTTGTACGCATGTGCGTGGACTGCATGACTTGGGCAGTTAGGCGTTGAGTTTGTACTGTTACACACAGTACCATTGGCATGGTCGTCTGCTAACTACAGAATCAGATTACAATGTGAGAATGAGACGCCGTCCTTCAAACAGAAGCATAACGGGTTTGTGTGTATGGGTATGTGTGTGTGTGTGTGTGAGTGTGTGCGTGTGTGTGTGTGTGTGTGTGTGTGCGTGTGTGTATGTGTGTGTTTCCACTTCACATGTCATCAGCATCGCGTTCGCCTTTGTAGGTATTTCTGTGGTTTTGATCGCCGTCTACTGACATTTTTCCTGTGTCTACTGGGCTCACACGGGTAAATAATTCCCCTTAGAAAAAATTCTGTAAAACAGCTGAAAGAAATGAGATGTTTCATCTTCACTAACCTGGATAAGTGAGATATACCCTGTCATCCATCAAATTTCCCAGGTGGGTTCTTCGGCTTAAATTCTGTCCAAGGGTCTGCAAAGCCAAACTACGAGTTCTCTTCACTCAAAAAATCACATCTTTTCTGTACATGCAGCCAATGAAATAAAGTCTCCTCAAATTCAATCAGAAAAGCTTTCATCTTCCAACCAAAATGCAGTTTGTAGAAGAATTCATACTCAATATTTACAGCTATTCAGTTTTTGCCAAACTATATCATTGATTTTAAATTAATTCTTCTTCATTTATTTTGGTATCTTTGGTACGAATTTGTGAAGGGGTCTGGGACATTCCATTTTATTTGTACAGGTGTGAGCCCAATTAGGATGCATGCAAACTCGACGTCGTCATCAATATCTTGCAAAAAAAGTAAATTGGAAATCCAATTGAAGCTTGGAATAAAATATAATCAAAGTATTATATATCTAGGTCTACAGCTGCAGCGATTGCTATTGTTATCAATATTAATCATGTCTATTAACCCCCACAAAATCAGATTTGAAGTAGTTTGCAGGCACAAACCCTTGTTGTTCGTAAAGGAGTCTGCGCCAAGACTACTATATGCACCACTTCGGCACTGTCCTATTAGTCTGGGTGCCAGAGGCTGAACCTTGTTTTACCGTCCACCCAATGTTTTTTGATGGTTTTAGCCTATTTCGGGGGTGCTGAATCCGAATCTGGATGATGCAACTCTTGCATCCTTGAGGGTTTTGAAATATTCAAGATGGCCGCCAAAATGGCCACCAAAACCGGAAATTCCCACGTATTTAATTCTAAATGGTGAGATGTTGAAAACAATTGATGGTTTTACCCTATTTCGAGGGTGTTGAATCTGAATCTGGATGATGCAACTCTTGCATCCTTGAGGGTTTTGAGATATTCAAGATGGCCGCCAAAATGGCCGCCAAAACCGAAAATTCCCACGTATTTCCTTCTAAAAGGTTTGAAATTGAAAGTAATTGGTGATTCTCCCTATTTGGAAGGTGCTGAATCCGAATCTGGATGATGCAACTCGTGCATCCATGAAGTTTTTGAGATATTCAAGATGGCCGCCAAAATGGCCGCCAATTAAAACTGGAAATTTCCATGTACTTCCTTCTAATTGTTGAGAAATTAAAAACAATTGATGGTTTTACCCTATTTCGAGGGTGCTGAATCCGAATCTGGATGATGCAACTCTTGCATCCATGAACTTTTTGAGACATTCAAGATGGCCGCCAAAATGGCCGCCAATTAAAACCGAAAATTCTCACGTATTTCCTTCTAAATGGTGAGCTGTTGAAAACAATTTATGGTTTTACCCTATTTCGAGGGTGCTGAATCCGAATCTGGATGATGCAACTCTTGCACCCTTGAGGGTTTTGAGATATTCAAGATGGCCGCCAAAATGGCCACCAAAACCGAAACTTCCCACGTATTTCCTTCTAAATGGTGAGAAATTAAAAAAGAATTGATGGTTTTACCCTATTTCGAGGGTGCTGAATCAGAATCTAGATGGTGCAACTCCTGCATTGTTGAAGATTTTGAGATATTCAATATGGCCGTTAAAATGGCTGCTCAAAACGGAAGTTCCCGTGTATTTCCTTCTAAATGGTGACAATTTGAAAGCAATTGGTGGTTTTTATCTTATTTTGAGTGTGCTGAATCCGAAGCTCAGGATACAACTCTTGTATCCTTAAGGGTTTTGAGATGATAAAGATGGTCGCCAAAAATGACCGCCAAAATCGGAAATTCATATGTAGACCCCCTATTTCCTTCTAAATGGTGTAAAATATAAAACAGTTGGTGGTTTTACACTATTTTGAGTTTGCTGAATTTGAAGCTCCAGGATACAGCTCTAACTTCCTTGAAGGTTTTGAGATAATAAAGATGGTCAAAAACGAAATGTTCCATGTAAGCCCTATATTACCTTCTAAATGGTGTAAAATTGAAAACAATTGGCGGTTTTACTCTATTTCGAGGGTGCTGAATCCGAACCTGGTTGATGCAACTTTTGTGTTCTTTTTTTTAAGGGGTTTGAGATGTCCAAGATGACCGCCAAAATAACTGTCAAAAATTGGTAAATTTTAGGCCCTATTCAGCACCCTCGAAATTTGGTTGTTGAAATTCGTCCATTCTTTAGGGTTTTTAGACGTCCGAGATGACAGCCAAAATAAGTGGCAGAAATTCCAGTGTTAATATATTTTTTCTTAATGGTAAAAATTAAAAATAAATTGATGGTCTTACCCTATTTCGAGGGTGCTGAAGGTCTTTGAAGGTTTTCGGACATCTATAAATGTCCTGTATGAACGGAAACTCCTTAACATTTTCTTATACTAAAATGGTGAAGTATTATGCTCTAACGGGAAGCGGGGGATTAAACCCATGTAGGGTGAAAAGCAATAATTCGTATTCTTAAATTCAACTCAGCTGAGTGAATTTGTCAAATCAGCCAAAAGTTATTGACATCCAAAATGCTTGTCACAATGGTATTGCAATATGCTGAGATATTCTGATATGTCTCAAAGGGAACTTTAACACGTACTGGAAAAAAAAAAGAAGTGATATTGACATCATACTGAAACGTACAAACACAAAGAAAGATACGACTGAAAATGTCTTTATGCATAATTGTTAGAAAATAATGCTTGTGGTCGCCAATAATATGGCTCCACAGATGTGAAGTTAATCCTTTTCGGCTATCAATAGAGTAAAAGTAAATTATGGCATGTTGGTATTTGGTGTTGAAACTTGTCTTGTATTCTGACGAGTCTCGCCTCGTATTCTTATGAAACTTGCCGCATATTCTGATTAGGTCACTGGAAATGGTTGCATCCATGACCACTATAGTAGATATCAATAAGGGTAATTTCAAAAGCACTCTGCGCGATTATGATATTCGTAAGTACTGGATTATCAACTATTACCTTCCATGTTGTCGTTTGTTTTTTTATTCAGTTTTTTTTTTCACGGCGCGTTACCTGTGATTTGTCCGTCCCCTCGTGTGTGTTTGTAATAGATTAGGCCTATATATACATATATATTATATATATATATACATACATATATATATATATATATATATATATATATATACATATACACATACATAATATTACATCGTATTGAAGAAAAAAATTGAATCATAACTATAAAAATGTCCCACTCGTGTCTTCAACAATGTCATCAAGACCACCAATATAAACCAAATAACCAATTTGAGTGTTCATGAATGAAGAGATTAAAACTGCTCATGGATTAAGACAGGTAATGTTGGGTAATTTCAGTACACTTCTCTTGCATCACTATCACAATATGATTTAGATGAACATGTCTTGTCCATTTGTTGTTAGTGTTCAAAACTTATCCATTATATGTAGAGGAAACAGTGTAATCTTGCAATTATTCAACCGCATTTGTAGTCTTGAAGGGTCCATTGCTGGCACACTTGTATCGTACCAACTCAAAGATAGAGCTGGTTTCCCTGTATATACAGCAAGTTTAAACTGTGCCATTGACGAATACCTGAAATCTTTGGGGTAAAGCCATCAATTCTTATCAATTTCCCACCATTTCGGCGGCTATTTTGGCGGCCATCTTGACTATCTCGAGGTGCATCATCCAGATTCGGATTCAGCACCCTCGAAATAGGGTAAAACCATCAATTGTTTTCTATTTCTCACCATTTAAAAGCTTATACATAGAAATTTCCGGTTTTAATTGGCGGCCATTCTGGCGGCCATTTTGGCGGCCATCTTGAATATCTCAATACCCTCAAGGATGCAAAGTTTGCATCACCCAGACTCGGATCCAACACCCTAGAAATAGGGTAGATCCATCAATTGTTTTCAATTTCTCACCAATTAGAAGGAAATACATGGGAATTTCCGGTTTTAATTGGCGGCCATTTTGGCGGCCATCTTGAATATCTAAAAAAACTTCATGGATGCATGAATTGCATCATCCAGATTCGGATTCAGCACCCTCGAAATAGGGTAAAACCATCAATTCTTTTCAATATCTCACCATTTAGAAATAAATACGTGGGAATTTCCGGTGGCGGCCATTTAATCAAAACCCTGGCGGCCATTTTGGCGGCCATCTTGAATATCTCAAAACCCTCAAGGATGCAAGAGTTGCATCATCCAGATTCGGATTCAGCACCCTCGAAATAGGGTAAAACCATTAATTGTTTTCAATATCTCACCATTTAGAAATAAATACGTGGGAATTTCCGGTTTTGGCGGCCATTTTGGCGGCCATCTTGAATATCTCAAAACGCTCAAGGATGCAAGAGTTGCATCATCCAGATTCGGATTCAGCACCCTCGAAACAGGGTAAAACCATTAATTGTTTTCAATATCTCACCATTCAGAAGGAAATACGTGGGAATTTCCGGTTTTGGCGGCCATTTTGGCGGCCATCTTGATTATCTCAAAACCCTCAACGATGCAAGAGTTGCATCATCCAGATTCGGATTCAGCACCCTCGAAATAGGGTAAAACCATCAAAAAACATTGGGTGGACGGTAAAACAAGGTTAGGCCCAAAAAGTGGCTTTGGCACCCAGACTATATAGGCCCTGTGTTGTAGCTTCTCCCTTGTTGGGAGAGGCTGCAGTGCAGTGGTGCGTGTATTAGTCTTGGCACATGCAGACTCCTAATACGACCAACAAGGGTTTGTGCCTGCAAACTAGATTTGAAGTGGGCATTGGGTCTTGGGTAACATGGATGAACTACTGGGTTAATTTGGGTTTATCCTCCAACTTCACGATGATTCAGAAAGGGCGTAGTATAGGCTCCTTAGGCCTATTGTTCAGGTTCATGTAATCAAGATATGTGATTACATTCTCGTGAAATAACATCCAATATGAAGATGGGGGAGGGAAGAGAAACTGGGGTAGAGCTAGTAATCATCGATTTTGATCGATAAAATCTCTCTATAAATTTAATCAGCTTTACAAAGGCATTTTGAATCGGCATTTAAAAATAAAAAAAAAGTCCTATGTCCAACAAAATCAATTTATTTTCCCAGTCCATACATGTACAAAATTGCTCTAGTATCACGATTTGAATTGCTCTATCAATAATTTTTTTGACGTTCACTTGCATTGCCAACCCTATCGAGTCCTTCTCATCACGTACCATCGTCACCTCTACCACCACGACCATCATTGAAGGAAACCAAAACCCAAAAAGAAATATGGATTGAGTGAAAGCAGCCACATTAGTAGAACACATTACTGAAAGTATAAGGAATATCGGGCAATCGATGCAAAAGTTATGAATATTTAACGTTTTGATGTTTGAACCACTGGCTGCATATAACATCATGTGTGGGCAACAACATAAAGAAAAAAGAAAACAAGCATGATTTCACTTTTCTTGAGTAATGGAAGAGCATTTGATTAACCACTTTCAGAAAGTAGGGGGAATGATTACTACCCTTAACAAAAATTTTGTCAGTATCAATTAAGTTGAGGGAATGTGTAATTTTATTGATTTTTTGTGTGTGGAATTCTCTTTATATTTCCTTTACATTGTTGTCCACTAAAGACGTCACGGTCTCTATAGTAATCTCTTTTTTCAGTGATTACAATACCAAAAATATAAAAACGAATAACTTGCATCGATTGTCCGATTTTTCCTCAAACTTTCACTGATGTGTAACGCTAATATTGTTGCGTTCACTCAATCCATATTGTTCTTTGGGTTTTGGTTTCTTAACAACTGCACTCATCACTTATACCATAATTGCTTTTATTAGATTACCATGCACGACCATAAACATCATTTCTATCATTTCACAACTGGATATCATCTTATCATCATCACCACGATTATCACTCGTATTACCATCGTATACATATCACCACAAGCAATATATCTTCCACCACTATCAATACTTTTTTTTCATGTCATCAATCCATCAACAACAACTTCACGAAATCTCTTTCAGAGTTTTCTGCATCATCACCATTATCCTCAGTCTAAATAAGCATTGCGACTGGCAATATATTCCTACTCGATCCCTTCCTCCAATGCCCACATGGCCTAGCACCCTTAATTGAATTGATGAAGAGAAACGATTGAATATTAAAACACTGATTTTTGTTTGTTTGTGTGTTTGCTTGTTTGTTTGTAAGAACACTAGCCGCATTCACACGTACACAATAGCTGGTTACCGAGCGCGCTCCAAAACTCGAGTTCTTGTTATACTCGCAACTTTTTATACAATTCATGATCGATATATCATAGAAACACACACCTGGCTTTAACTGGTATCAGATTCCCAGGTGGGTTCATGACTTTAAAAATGTGTATAAACCATTTGTTGTCGACCGACACCCAAAAAGGGAAGCCATGCGTGATTTGTTGTCTCGAAGTCGTGCAGTATCGTACACATAAAGAGTGATGAGATATTAGAGCTGTGATAGAAGTTTACCAGTATGAAGTTTATCAATATCAGCATAACCATATTATGTGAGAGAGAGAGAAAAAAAAATCCAACCCACCAGCTCCGATTCTCAAGTAAAACACATTTGTAGACGAGATTTGAAACGATCGTTTTATAATGTGTTATTTGGCACAAAATAATTTCCCTTATTTTCAAAAATGGTAATCGATAACCAAATGAAAATCACTTTGCCAGATATTAGCCAAATTTAAGATCTTTTCATTAAGTTGGCGCAACGAGCATCAGTTCAGAGTCACAGGGGCTACTTTCGAGTTTTTATGAAATACATTCATAGGAAACTGATAACTACAAGTTTGAACAATGATAGTACCCATTATTATGGTTACAGTTCGTTATCTACAAGGTTCGTTATTCAGAAGATTCTTTTTTCCGAAGGTTCGTTATTCATAAGATTCGTTATTCAGAGGGTTCTTTATTCCGAAGGTTCGCTATTCCGAAGTTTCGTTTTTCAAAGGTTCGTTAATCCGAAAATGAGTTGAGTTGAGTTGAGTTTATTTTTTGTTTTTCAGCAAGGCCGTGTTTCACATAGAATAACAAAGTATACAAACACACGGCGAAAATGCAAACATATGCAATGATATAGAACAAATAACAAACACAGAACAAGTTGCAAAGAGAGTACAAAATGAAACAAAGCTCGTTATTCCGAAGGTTCGTTACGGACCCTATTTCCTTGTCGGATCAACAAACCTTCGGAATAACGAACCCTGTTTTATTTTCGGATTAGCGAACCTTCGGAATAACGAACCGTATTTTATTTTCGAATGAACGAGCCTTCGGAAAGCGAACCCTAGTTTTTTTTTCGGATAAACGAACCTTCGGAATAACTAACCTGCGGAATAACGTCACAAATATTCGGATTAACATACCCTTTTTGATTTTCGGATTAACGAACCTTTGGAATAACGAATATCCGAAACACACAAATCCCCTATACCTAGAGATTTGTTAACCCGAAAATCAAGAAAGGTGACGTTATTCTGGAGGTTCGTTAGTCCGAAAATAAAATAGGGTTCGCTACTCCGAAGGCTCGTTTATTCAAAAAAGAAATAGGGTTCGTTATTCCGAAGGTTCGTTAATCCGAAAATCAAACAGGGTTCTGGAACGGGTCATGAGACTTTTTGAACGTTGTTAAAACTTTTTTAAACGTTGTAGAGGGTTTTCAAAAGTTATCTGGATGTCTATAACGTCCAAACGTTTTTCTGTCGGTCCTAAAAATTTAGAAAGGTTTTTTTTAGTGTTATCTTAATGTTTAAAAGAAGTGTTCGTAGCGTCCAATTGAAACGTTTTAAATACGTCGAAAACCTTCCGAAAGAAGACGTTCTAAAAGAGTTTTGACAAAACGTCCAAATAACGAACTTGGAATGTTTCAAGAACGTTTAGAAAACGTCTTTTTGTTAGCTGGGTAAAGACGTAAATTTCAAGTCAGTTTTGTGACGTATTATCCACTTTATATTTACGACGTATTAGTGAAATAAAATCTACGCTGCCTTGCAACCTATTTACCACGTCATATTAATGACGTGACGTTAAATTTACGTCAGTTTTGCGATGTCTTTGTGACTTCATATAATTAAGGCTTACGAATTATAGTTTTACAGAGTTTTATCAGTATTATATTATACTGTCGTCACAACGACGACAATTCCACGTCAGTCAACTGTCAAAAATAAGATTTTTTTTTTGCTCAAATGGAAGACATCGAGAGAATTCATTATCTAGACTTCAGAAAGGCGTAATAATTGTCGTTTGTTTGACGTATTACTAAATAAGCAAAGAAAACAGACGCTACTTAGACGTCTCAACCTAAGGCCAAAAAGTCGTATTATTGTTTGAAGACATCTAAAAGACGTTATATTTGTGACGTCTTTCTGACGCCTGGTTGGTTATACAAAGATATCGTAAAGACGTGTAAATTACTAAGTGAATGTCTCATAAACGAAAATAACAGGCAGATACAATTGCATCATATAAACATTTCAAACTGACGTGAATATGTCGTATTTTTGCTCAAATGGAAGTTGTCCCAAAGATGTCATTGGTGGTCATTAGAGTCGTCTTAATGATGTGTAAAACACAATTCTAAAGACAAGATGTACTTCAGAATAATGTCATGAGCACGTCATCTCACGTCTCATGCCTTTTTGATGTATATTGGTAAAGAAAACAAGAAAGATGTCTGAAAGACGCCTTTTTCAGGAAAAATAAACAAGGAAAATGGACGTGATTTTGATGTCATTTTTAGATCGTGGCCGGTTAAGGTCTAATAAAGTGCATGTGAGCACCTTAAGACAACCATGATACAAATCTGGTTCCTAGCTAACATTTGGACGTTTTCTAAACGTTCTTGAAACGTTCCAAGTTCGTTATTTGGACGTTTTGTCAAAACGTTGTCAGAACGTCATTTTTCTGGAAGGTTTTTCGACGTATTTATAACGTTTCAATTGGACGTTATAAAAACGTTTCATAAACGTGAAAAATAACAATTAAAAACCTTACTATACATGATTTTTAAGGACGACAGAAAAACGTTTGGACGTTATAGACATTCAGATAACTTTTGAAAGCCCTCTAGATCGTTTAAAAACGTTTTAAGAACGTTCAAAAAGTCTTGTGACCCGTTCCAGAACCTTGTTTGATTTTTGGCTAACGAACCTTCGGAATAACGAACCCTATTTCATTTTCGAATAAACGAGCCTTTGGAATAGCAAACCCTATTTTATTTTCGGACTAACCAACCTTCGGAATAACGTCACAAATGTCCGGATTAACGAACCTTTCTTGATTTTCGGGTTAACAAACCTCTAGGTATAGGGGATTTGTGTGTTTCGGATATTCGTTATTCCTAACATAAAAAAACGGTAGGCCTATGTTAATCCGAACATATTTGGCGCTATTCCGCAGGTTCGTTATTCTGAAGGTTCGTTCATCCGAAAAGAAAATATAGGGTTCGCTTTCCGAAGGCTTGTTTTTTCGAAACTGAAATAGGGTTCGTTATTCTGAAGGTTCGCTAATCCGGAAATAAAATATAGGGTTCGTTATTCCGAAGGTTCGTTGATCCGACAATGAAATAGGGTCCGTAACGAACCTTCGGAATAACGAGCTTTGTTTTATTTTCGGATTAACGAACCTTCGGAATAACGAATCTTCGTAATAACGAACCTACGGAATAACGAACCTTCGGAATAAAGAACCTTTGGAATAACGAATCTTCGGAATAACGAACCTTCGGAATACTCACCTCAATAACGAACTGTAACCATCATAATGGGTGATGTCATCGTTCAAACTTGTAGTTATCAGTTTCCTATGAATGCATTTTATAAAAGCTCGTAAGTAGCCTCTGTGACTCTGAACTGATGCTCGTTACTCCAACTAAATGAAAAGATCTTATATTGGCTAATATCTGGCAAATTGATTTTCATTTGGTTATCGATTACCATTATTAAAAATAAGTGCAATTATTTTGTGCCACATAACACATTACAAAACGATCGTTTCAAATCTCTTTTACAAATGTGTTTAATTGAGAATCGGAGCTGGTGGGTTGGATTTTTTTTTCTCTCTCTCACATAGTAGACATAATGGTTATGCTGATATTGATAAACTTCATACTGGTAAACTTCTTTCACAGCTCTAATATCTCATCACTTTTTATGTGTACTATACTGCACGACTTCGAGACGACAAATCACTCATGGCTTCCTTTTTCGGGTGTCGGTCGACAACAAATGGTTTATACACATTTAAAGTCATGAACCCACCTGGGAATCTGATACCAGTTAAAGCCAGGTGTTTGTTTCTATAATATATCGATCATCATGAAGTTCATAAAAAGTTGCGAGTATAACAAGAACTCGAGTTTTGAATCGCGCTCAGTAACCAGCTATTTTGTACGTGTGAATGCGGCTAGTTTATTTATTTATTTTATCTATCTATTTATCTACTTATTTATTTATTTCTAATCTTTTGTCAGGGTAGCCCATTCACCAATAAATATTGGTCTTCCATGGAGCCCTGAATGATGAACATATGTACATTAAATAGCAAAAGGTATATACAGAAGATGACATAATTATACAGTGTAGATACATACCAGCATATTGTACATTGCAAAGTAACATAAAAAAGTACATGCCACAGCAAGAGTTCACCAGAATGCCGAAATAACAATTAAAACGCTATTATACAGGAATGTTAAGCTAGCCCAGAATAAATTTCGTGTGTTACTTACAAATAACAACTTTGCTTAAACAATCTCTTAAATGAATATATGGAAGAAGCTGATCTAATTGAATGATCTAGCCTGTTCCATTCAAGGAGGATACGATTGGGCTGCACTTGTGACAATCAGAGCGAAATCTTGGCACATGTAGATTTCCACTGTCTATTAGCCTTGTATATGATGTTCATGTACATCACTAGGCTTAACTAAGTGCACCTGAAGGTACGAAGGTGCTAAGTTATGGACGCACTGGCGACTGAACTCAAAACGTCGTGTCATCCATTTAAGACTTTTGAATAAATCAGCTAGTACTCATACAAAAACAAACAAACAAACAAACAAAAAATCAGTGTTTTGATATTCAATCGTTTCTCTTCATCAATTCAATAAAGGGTGCTAGGCCATATACTGTGGGCATTGGAGGGAGGGATCGAGTATAGGAATGTATTGCCAGTCGCAATGCTTATTTAGACTGAGGATAATGATGAAGATGCTGAAAACTTTGAAAGAGATTTCGTGAAGTTGTTGTTGATGGATTGATGACATGAAAAAAATATTGATAGTGGTGGAAGATTCATTGCTTGTGGTGATATGTATACGATGGTAATACGAGTGATAATCGTGGTGATGATGATAAGATGAAATGATAGTAATGATGTTTATGGTCGTGCATGGTAATCCAATAAAAGCAATGATGGTATAGTGATGATTGGTTAATATATCAAGTGGTACCGTTGTACACATTAAGACTTGAACTGGTATCAACTGGGAACTTCAACTCGTATTAACTTATAATAGACCAGTAGCCTTCATTTGGTATCAACTGGTACAAAATGACACTTGAACTGGGGGGTGTTTCATGAAACGTTTTTCCGACAACTGTTAAAAGCTACTGAAATCCTTGCGTCTGATTGGCTGATAGCAAATTTGTCGGTGAAAACCTCCAACGAACTCGTTGATGAAACGCCCCCCCCCCCCTGGTAATATATCAACTAGTATACCATGCAGTAAAACTTTAACCGACAGAAACTGTTACCAACTGGTACAGTGATGCTTGAACTGGTATTACAACTGGCCATCAGTAGACTTTTACTGGTTTCAACTGGTATAAACTCGTACCAGTATGTTTAAACTGGTATCAACTGGTACCAGTACGTCTTCAACTGGTTTCAATTAGAATTGCTCATTTTGTTACTGGAAAGTTAGAGTTACCTTGCTAGTTTCAACTGGAACCAGTTGAAACCAGTTAAGACCAGTTAAAACCAGTAACGACCAGTTAAAAATGCTGACTAGTTTCTACTGGTTTCTACTGGTTTTTTGACCTGGGAAAGGAAACCAAACCCAAAGAACAATATGGATTGAGTGAACGCAGCAACATTAGCAGTACACATCAGTGAAAGTTTGAGGAAAAATCGGACAATCAAAAGTTATTCGTTTTTATATTTTGGTGTTGTAATCACTTAATAAAGAGACTACTAGAGACCATGACGTCTTTAGTGGACAACAATGTAAAGAAAATATGAAGAGAATTCCACACCAAAAAAAAAAAATCAATAAAATTACACATTCCCTCACTTAATTGATACTGACATAATTTATGTTGAGGGTAGTAATCATTCCCCCTACTTTCTGAAAGTGGTTAATCAAATGCTCTTCCATTACTCAAGAAAAGTGAAAACATGTTTGTTTTCTTTATATTTTCTTTATGTTGTTGCCCACCCCTGATGTCATGCAGCCAGTGGTTCCAACATCAAAACGTTAAAAATTTATAACTTTTGCATTGATTGCCCGCTTTTCCTTAAACTTTCAGTGATGTGTTCTACTAATGTTGCTGCTTTCACTCAATCCACATTTCTTTTTGGGTTTTGGTTTCCTTCAATGGTGGTAGAGGTGACGATGGTACGTGATGAGAAGGACTATAGGGTTGCCAATGATAAAGTGAAAATCAAACAAAAAATATTGATAGAGCAATTCAAACCGTGATACTAGAACAATTTTGTACATGTATGGACTGGGAAAATGAATAGAATTTGTTGGAAATAGCACATCTTTTGATTTTTGGCCGATCCAAAATGCCCTTTTAAAGCTGATTAAATTAAACTATTTATAGAGAGATTATCGATCAAAATCGATGATTACTATAGCTCCCCCCCCCCACAGTTTCTCTTCCCTCCCCCATCTTCATCTTGGATGTTATATTATTGAGAATGTAATCATATATCTTGATATACATGAACCTGAACTAAAAAGGAGCCTATACTACGGCTTTCTGAATCATCGTGAAGTCGGAGGATAAACCCAAATTAACCCAGTAGTTCATCCATGTTACCCAAGACCCAATGCCCACTTTGAATCTGATTTTGTGGGGCTTAATAAACATGATCAATGTTGATAACAATAGCAATGCTGCAGCTGTTGGCCTAAATATGATACTCTGATTATAATTTATTCCAAGCTTCAATACGATTTCCAATTTACTTTTTGCAAGATATTGATTTTAATTTAGTCCAAGCTTCAATTAGATTTCCAATTTACTTTTTGCAAGATATTGATTTTAATCTATTCCAAGCTTCAATTAGATTTCAAATTTACTTTTTGCAAGATATTGATGACAACGTCGAGTTTGCATGCATCCTAGAAACGCAAGTCTTGCGAGATACAGGAAAAGTGTCAGCAGACGGCGAACAAAACCACAGAAATACCACGTAAGCTAAGGCAAAGGCGAACGCGATGCCGATGACATGTGAAGTGGAAACCACGCACACGCACACACACACACACACACAAACACACAAACACACGCATCACATACCCATATACCCATAAACCCGTTGTTATGTTTCTGTTTGAAGGACGGCGTCCCATTCTCACATTGTAATTTGATTCTGTAGTTAGCAGACGACCATGCCAGTGGTACTGTAGATATACAGTACAAACTCAACGCCTAGTACCTCCTTGGCCTTACCATGGAGCTACGAAACTGCCCAAGTCATGCAAAGTCCACGCCACATGCGTACAAAAACCAACTTGTTCACCGATAGTCTTTGCTCAAGTGACACAATTGGCAATTTCGACGCGTTAGGGTTACGGAAAAAAAAATCGCGCCCCGCCCCCGCCCCCTCAAGGGGACTACACTATGGAATGCGAAAAGGGCAATCTTGGTACGCGCACTGTATAATACATGTACAACAGCGACTCTTCGTCCACCGCACTCGCCGTGCGCCATATACGACACACACTGCACACATACAGTCCTGTCTGTCTATGTGCGTACGTGCACATATAAAACATACGCCTACTAACATAACATACTCGTTGAATCGAGGGTACTGAATTCGAGATTTTAGCTGAGATACAGTCGAGTCCACAGAGATGTTTCCTTTTCAGCTCTAGGAAGGGAAGCATTATTCGTACTCTACGTTCGTCCTCCACAAATCCACTGGTTACATTTCGAAACCGCTATTTCAACTCAGCTGTGTACACGTCCAGACGTAGTTTTGTACTACTACCACAGCTTCAGCGGAGATCTTTCAAGGTTTCATCGAGCTTAGCAGTAAAATCAACCACCACGATGTCAACAGATTCTAAGCGTGCGAAACTCGAGGACCCAGCAGTGACTAATTTCAGAGAGTACCTCCGAATATATACTGTAACCGAATCAAATCCCGACTATGGTAAGATTCCCTGGCATATTCGTGAATGACATATTACTGAATACTTTATCTAGAACCTATGTTTGTCGAGTCTAATTTAAATTTACCTTGTCCCTGGTTTGATTGTTGCAATGTTAGGTCCCTTCATTGCCAAGTAAAATGGTCTAACGTTTAGTGCTAGGGTAGGTTTTTGTATAAGGCTCAACCCCCCCCCCCCCCCCCCCTGCTGCGGACACTCCATTGTGCATTGCACAGTTGTTAATTACCCGCTGTATTACCTGAATTCCACATACGATGATGCCAAGTAAATTAAGCGAAGATGGCCATTCAAAGGATTCCATCCCGAGCTTGATAAGTTCCATACCCATGCCATGTGAATACGTGAATGATGCATCCATACCATGGTTAACGGGATGGCCAGTTTATGCAGTCTGGAAGACTGAATTAAATTTATTAATGTCACGTTTCTGTTTCCAGTGATCACTGAGGTTAGATCAAAGCAATAAAAGGGATGCAATGGTGGGTGAGATAGGGAGTCAGATTATGCAGTTCTACCAAGTCTTTTTAGCTCACCTGAGCCAAAGGCTCAAGTGAGCTATTGCGATCGCTCTTCGTCCGGCGTCCATCGTGCGTCGTCCGTCGTCCATCGTCCGTCGTGCGTAAACTTTTACATTTTCATCTGGGCAATTCCGCGGTTAGTAACGTTACATTTGAACAAATTTAGATATTTGTTTTTACTACTAAATTACCATTTATTCATTTCAAGTCAAAATTATGACAAAAACATGTTCATCTTTCCCAGGTTTATGATACAGAAAAAAAATGGATACAATCCACGAAATATTAGAATTGCTATGGCAACTTAAAAGGCTGGTTAGTAACGTTACGAAAAAAGGACATGACAAAAAAATCAATGTCTTGTAACAAAAAGTGTGCAAAAATTAAAGTTACTTCAAACAAAGTGTTGCATTAATTTCAATTATCGCATCATGACAAATGTTCACACAAATTTTTTTAGCAGTTCGACCAATAATTTCTTAGCTAGACCCCCAAAAGTATGGTTAGTAACGTTACGGTTAGTAACGTTACATTTGTCCGGAGTAATTCCGCAGGTCATTTCACCCTTTTGTAATTGACAAAATGTCACATGACTTCTGGAGTACTTAAATGTATTCATCTTTTACCCTTTAGCAAAACTTTTAGGAAAAAATTTCAAAGGAACCCACTGTAATTTGCATTTAAGTGAATTTCAGCGTCCCCAGTCCCACATGTACATTTTCAATGATGGTTTTAGATCTCGCAAAATCAATAAATATGAAAAATAAAATCTACTGAATTTGAAAGACCTTAATGATTGGTGAACATCCATGGCATTAGTTGAAACCTAAATTAAAGAGTATGATAAAGAGGCACATTTCTTTTATCCATGTCATGTCCACCTAACTGCGGAATTGCCCATCTTCTTCTTGAGAACCCCTTGACCGATTTTCACCAAACTTGGCAGGTAGCATCCCTAGGGGGATAGGATCTCAATTTGTTCAAGTGGGCACCATTCCCTACCTGGGGGGGCCCCCAGAAGGGCCCAAACCCCCCAAAATTAAGGAATCTTAAAAAATCTTCTTCTCTAGAACCAGAAGTGATAGAGCAAAGTTAATACTATGAATTAGTACATTGATGACTGTAGTTTCAAGTTTGTTCATGGTGGAATCAGGGGTGCCCCCCTTGGGACCCATGGGAGGGGGGTGGGGAGGGGTCCTAATGAGGCCCAAATTGTACATTTTCATCTTTTTCTTGAAAATGCCATTATGAATTTCCACCAAAGTTGGCAGGTAGCATCCCTAGGGGGAAAAAATCTCATTCCCATCAAATGGGCACCATGCCCCACCTGGGGGGCCCCAGGGGGCCTAAATTTGGACCGAAATTGTAAATTTTCATCTTTTTCTTGAAAACCCTATCACTAATTTTCACCAAACTTGGCAGGTAGCATCCCTAGGGGGATAGAATCTCAATTCCATCAATTGGGCACCATGCCCCACCTGGGGGGCCCCAGGGGTCCCCCCTCCTGTAAGGAATCTTTACAGATTTTTTCTAGAACTGGAAGTGATTGAGCTAAGTTATTACAATGAGTCGGTATATTGATGACTGTTGTTTCAAGTTTGTTCATGGGAGAATCAGCGGTGCCCTCCCTACCCCCCCCCCCCCCACCCCCTTGGGACCCAAGGAAGCAGGATGGGATGGGGGGGGGGGGGGGTCCAAATGCGGGCCTAAATTTTCATCTTTTTGCTGAAAACAACATAATGGATTTTCACCAAACTTGTCAAGTAGCATTCCCATAGGGATAAGATCTCAAAGTATTTGAATGGGCACCATGCTTTCCTTGGGGGCCCCAGGGGGTCCAAACCTCCTAAATTTAATGTTAAATAATATTTTTCTCTAGTTCTAATCAAAAGTGATAGGGCTTTAAGTCTTTTTTCCCAAGCTGCATAATCCAACATTCTATAAAGTACAGTGTACTTGGCAGGTATTTTTACCAGTGTGATGGAATATGTAAATGGACACCATGCCCCCATTCTCAAAGCTACCCCCACCATAAGTTTCCAATGTTCTCAGGTAAGAGTCTGCAAGAATGCATGGAAGGTGAACTTGCGATACTCAGGTGAGCGTGTGACCCGCGGGTCTCTTGTTTAATATGGGCACAGTTCATCTTTGACTGTTAGTCTAAGGCAAGTTGAATTGTAAACCGCACCAGCAACCCCAACGCGTTACAGCGCCCTGCGCCAGGGTTAGTTGGATTGCAGAATCAGCTGATACACAGACTAGTGTACAAACACATGTACTGTATCACAATGTATACAGAAACATAACTATACACAGCCCAGTCGCTGTAAGTAGCTGTATTCGCACAGCGTACTCACAGTAACAGTGTCTGGTCGGGCTAAACAGAAACACAACATGACTAGATGCGTTTGAACATGCTAGAGTACGTGGGAGTATGGTAGTGAAATGACTTGAGGATGTTTTAACAGGTGATATTGATTGTCGAACAGAATCTTATTTAAAAAAAGTTTGTATGTGATGTCATATTTTGGCACATTCTTTTTCTTTTCAGCTGGAGTTGTCACTTTTCTGAAGCGCATGGCTAAGGAGCTTGGCCTCCCAATACGATGCATAGAGGTAAGTCGTCAAAGCAGTGGATGAGTTGTCCCTTTGCAAAAATCATATTACATCATAACTATACGCAGCCCAGGAATGTGCACAGCGTACTAACAGCATCTGGTCGGGCTAGCTTAATGTTGATATTTTAACCAATAATGCAGGAAGCTTCTCGGGTGAAAGAAAACCGTGTAGGATAGCAATCAATGGCAAGGCTTTTAATAATATGATTGACTTTCTTCATGACCTAGTGGATTTCTAAAGATCCAATATAACGCCTTCATTTGTTGTGGGTACACTAACATTTTATGTTAAGTGGGTATCTCACCGGCTTGGAGATTAGGTGGTAACTTAGTGGTGACTCGAGTCTTGCTGGTCACAGAAATGTCTCCGTGCTGTCTCCTGGAGACTACCCTGGTCCCCAGAGGGTCGAGATAGAATCAAACAGGTTCAATCTTTTTTTTGTAGACTTGTTCCAGTCTCCAGCTGGTCTTAGAGACATCTCCACAACATCTCCTCAGTTGTGGCCAAGTCGTTGAGACTAGTTTGGTTTTGGAGATGTCTCTGCAACCTTGTGGGGACTGGTGGCAACTTACCGCTGACAATGTGGAGATGTGGTGGAGACATTTCTGTGACTGAGAAAAATTCTTGGAGCTTAAGCCCAACTTTTAAGCTGAATGAGCCTACTGTTACATTGTGCTGATGAATGGAAATTACAAGTTGAGTTTTGAACTATTTTCTCTTAATAATTTCCAAGCACTGTCCCTGGAGGCGCGTCAGGGTGAGAGACCTGCTGGGAGTGAGGCTTCCGATTTCCCAAAGTGAGCGCGCAGACTGCCGAGGGGCGTGTGCACACAAGCAGAGCAGTGTGCGCAGAGCCAGTGGTGGGCGCTGGCGTGAACATGAGCAGAGCAGTGTGGATAGCTGCAAAGCCACTGTAAACTTGCCCTGGTGAGCTTGCTACCTAGCCGGGGCCAGTGGCGCTTGTAGCCGGCTAAGTGCGCACCGTGCATTGCCACAATTTTTTTTCCTTCTTTTTTTTTCTTTTGGAGAGGCTTAAGAAAGCGATTTTGGGTCGGGTGAGATTGATGTGTATGTACCCACTCTAACATTGAAACACATGTATGTTCAGTGTATTGCAAATCTAGAATAATTCAGAGGGAAGAATAAATGTTTTTGTATTCTTTTCTTTTTAAATTCATGGTACTGTATACGCCGAATATTTTGTGAGGTTTTTATTTTCACGAATTTCAGGTGCTATTCGCGAAATTAATGACACACGAAAATATTGACTCTGATCCTGATGTGGATGTGACGTACACGTGTACATTTCTCCGTTCAGTACAATACTCCACGATCGTGAATTTAACCACTCGCGAAATCGTTGGGAATTCGCGATTCGCGAAAATTTAGACTCGCAAAATATATGGCGTATCCAGTATTCAAGAAAATTAAGTGATGCTTTGTCTGAAAGCAAATAGAAGATTTGTGTGACTTTGCGTGATCACCTCATGTCATCATGCACAGACTGTATACCACTGACATTGATAACTCATTTACTTTCAAACGTAAAAATGAAAGAATTTGGTGAATTTTTGACTCTATGTATATTTCAAAGATTTCATTGCAATACATTCAAATTTACTACTCTTCATTAATTTAGGGTGTCTACTGTAGTCAACTAAAATATGGAGTAAAGATTCTTTGTAATGTCAAGAGTATCCATCTCACAAGAGTTCTGTAATGCTTTGTAATTCAAACTTTCCTTGTGTTCCCCGATTTCTCTTTGCCAATCAGGTCCATCCAGGCAAGCCGATTGTGGTTATAACGTGGGAAGGCACGGACCCTTCGCTGAAAAGTGTCATCCTCAACTCACACTACGATGTTGTGCCCGTGTTTCCGGTGAGAGAGGAAACAAAGCTTTAATGTTTAGATACTTAGTTGTATGCATTTATAGTTGTTGCTATGTAGGGCAAACTCAAAGCTAGTGTTCTGGTGGTCAGTAACACCATCTTCTGCATAGTTCTGTGCTGCATACTGCAAGTCAACCAATCTTTCAAGTATTTGGGCTTCATTGGTTGTAGGTATCTTTCCAGAAATGATGCCATAGTTGACCCTTTTGGGGTAGGGTCAATTTAATTTTCTTCTTGATAGTTTAGTCAAAAGTTAGGAGAATTCTTGAAAGGCATGCTTGTGATAGTGTCTCTAGAAAATTATTGTTGAAGATGGAGAAAAGGTCATCTTAATGAGGACTACCAACAGTTTCTCAGTGTGACCAAGTACACTACTATCATTAGATAGTGGTTATAGGCTATAAGATATGAAAGTACCAAAATCACTTTTAGTTACTTTGCTTGCCTGCCAACGAGATGAGTTAGCAATTCTGTTTGCACAAGAAGGGCATGCCTAACTGGATGTTATATTTTTAAATGTCAGGAACACTGGGATTGCGATCCCTTCGAGGCTAAGAAAATGGAGAACGGAG
Organism: Diadema antillarum; assembly: GCF_040938485.1. Taxonomy (NCBI): domain Eukaryota; kingdom Metazoa; phylum Echinodermata; class Echinoidea; order Diadematoida; family Diadematidae; genus Diadema; species Diadema antillarum. The sequence goes on from NW_027270978.1 coordinate 54,259, forward strand.
ACATTTATGCGAGAGGATCCCAGGTAAATTCCCTGTTCATTCTCAAGCTCTGTGATATTACAATGTGTAAAATTGTATTAAAGCATATGAGCTAAAAGCATCTAAGCTATTTACGCTCTTTTTTTTTTTCAAAGAAAAGCTGGGTATTTTTATATTGAACAAAATATTCCCTCAGGACTTCAAAGTCAATTTCAAAGGGATGTATTAAAACTGAGATTGAGCTATTGCTTGGATGAGTGGAACATGGTCAAATGATGGGGATGTACATGTATTTGTGCTGAGTTTTCATTCTTTTTCTCTCTTTTTTTTTTTTGCTTTCTTGCATTATAACAAATTTCAAAATATATGGCACAGAAGTAAAGCAGCAAAGTGAGATATTTTGGGGTGTTCCTGTGACAACCAAATGACAATAATTTAGGTAAAGATATGAAACTTTGTCATACCATTTTTTTTTAATGGCATGATGGTGTGTGTTATAATGGAAATGATCAAGTAGATAATCATCATGCTGCATTGATCATGAAGCAATCAAACCAGTCATTGTCATTCTTAGAAATGAACAGAGAAATGAAAGATATTGGTTGACATTGTATACAGTGTGCTGATTATAACTTTTATGATTTGTTTGTGTGTTTGTCGTTTTTGCAGAACACTTCCCAACAGCCATCTTTAATCTATAATGTGCATTTTGCTTGTTGTATTTGCAGGATATGAAATGCGTTGGAATTCAGTAAGTACCAATGTTTTAAACAGCTGCACGCTATTGAAGTTATCTCAAAGTCAATGATAATACATCCTTGAAAACATGCTGTTTTACACTACATGTGCAGGTATAACAGGATATCAACTGTACTCAGATAAGAGTCAAAGGCTGGCACCTTTCCTGAAACAGAGCATTACATTTTAATGATTTCCTAACCTTTCCATGAACACCTGGGCCCCATTTTATCAAAAGATAAAATCGATTTTAATTTCCTTACCACACAGGTTACCTTAGACTTACAGTTGAAATCAACTACAGCTTGTATATAATCAATTTTAACTCTTCATAAAACAGCCATGGGGGGAAATGTGCATTGGCTCTTTATGGAAATGAAAGCTGTATATTGCTTGCTCTACAATGTATTAACATTTATGGCTCTGGAGATGGTACTCCTCTATGACATTCAAAGTTATTTGCTCTGTTGATTTGTCTAACACTCAACAGTGGCAGATTCAGAGGGGGGCGCAACCGGCGCACCCCCCCCTTTATTTTTTGTTAAAAACAAAAGAAATAAAAGGAAAAAAATGTAATGAAACCCGGAAGTGGCACCAGAAATATTAGTTGCACCCCCCCCCCCTTTACAGAATTCCTGTATCCTGTATCCGCCCCTGCTCAATTTTATACACAGATGTGAAATAAAGCCCATTTCTCTTTCTTTGTTTTGTAAGAGATTTTGCTGAACCCTGACTCATATAGGAAGTTAGCCTTACAGAGTGTAATTAGAAATTAAAGATGCAGAGACTCCAACTCTCCCGTTTTCGACGGGAGATCTCCCGCCGAAAGCCCATTTTTGGAAAATCTCCCGTTCTCCTGATTGAGATTTGATTTCTCCCGCCCTGGCTCTGTGTCTCCCGGTGGAAAGGATTTCTTACTTATTGCTATTGTGTGTTGAAAAAATAAGCCTTAGAAAGCACCAGAGAACATCTAGAACCCTAGGAACCTCGCGCTTCGCACACATCAACTTGGAGTCTCCCGTTTGCTAGGGGTTTCGGGCGGGAGAATCTCCAGATCAGAAGGTGTTTTGGGTTGGAGTCTCTGAAGATGTGATAGGGTTTGCCCGAGATGGTACCACTGAATTCTGATACATGTTATCTTCCTGCCAGATACGTCGAAGCCATCCGGCGACTGATCGCAAATGGTGTGCGGTTGAAGCGAACGATTCACATCACCTTTGTTCCAGGTAAGAGCTGATGGGCTAGAAATCTCTGCATTATAAACTGAATACATTAACCTACATCCTTCACTGCGTAAGGCCCTGCTGACTTCTGTTTTTTGCACCAGAGCCGAATGGGTCAAGTAATCTCTAACTGTTCATCACAATTGTACGTCGCCAATCAGAGGCATAACATTTCAAAAATTGAAAACCAAACTTGCTGAGAAGCTAGCATTGCCCCTCCCGAAAGTTCCAGTAAATGGTGCTTTATACACCCCCTCCCTCTCTCCCTTCCCCTCCCCCCCCCCCCAAAAAAAAAAGAAAGATAGAAAGAAAGCCAGTAGCAACAATTTCATAATCTATATTTTGATCTCAGGATGTAGGTGAAACATCTGATATTATTCTTAATATTTGTGGTTGATTCCATATTACCTTATTACCACACACACACACACACACACACACACACACACACACGACACTTCTCCAGTTTAAGCACCTCTCACGGAGCCTTTTGGAGGACAATGAACATCTACCAAGTACCAATACCATACACACATACACACACACACGCACACGCACACAATCTTACGGAGTGTAAGGTCTGTACAGTAGTTTGGCCTTATATGCAAATGGTCATTGACGCATTTTATTTATCCTCGCTAATATGTGTGTTTTCAGATTTGTATATTTTAGTTTGGTGTTTGTTTGTCTTTTGTCATTGCAGATGAGGAGACTGGTGGTATACATGGGATGAAGGCTTTCGTGGAGACACCAGAGTTCAAGGCACTGAATGTTGGCTTCGGGCTGGATGAAGGTCGGTTCAATCCACCTGTTAGACCAATAATATGGAAAACCTTCATCAGTTATAGATATACACTTCAACAAAAGAATTGGAGCTTCTCCTATCCTTTGTATTTGACCTGCTAGATTTTGTCCACTACTGTGGCCTTCTCATGCCAAATTATTATTGTCTTACCTTTGTCGCTTATCTGTAAAACAGTGTGTTAATGAGGCATTCTCTTTTTAGACTGCAAATTGTGTGATGTAAAAGGTTTCAATTGAATGTTTTAACTGCTACAATGTATGCCATAAGCCAAAAAAACATATTTTAATGTCCAGGTGTCTAAAGCTATCTGTGTTAATTATACTTGTGACCACCCAGCTCAAAACCTACAAAAAAGTCACAGAATTTAAGATTCTCCCTAATGGACCAAATATGTCATTTGGATTGACCAATCTAAATTTTTGAAGTTTGTTTTACCTAGTAGAGTAGTCTTTTATCTAAGGTAATGACAAAATTTTGTGACATAAAATAAAACTGAAATCGAAAAATTAAGGAGTTTTTCTGAAACATATTTTGTGGGACAGACAAATTGATACTTCTGCACAGCATGCCTGAGTGACTTTAATCTTTTAATCCTCTTTTTCTTCCTTTTCTATAAAATTGCATCTAATATCTCTCTCATATTCAAATCACTTTTTGAATGAGTTAGGATATAGTCCAATTTCAACAAGTTATAGAACATATTAAAGCCTAGAGCTTACTCTTAAAAACTATGTAGAAAAGTGAAAATTCATGTTGGCTCGCTTTTTGTGGGTTTTGAGCTGGACAGTCACATATGTTAGTTTATCTTGGAGTGCAGGGTACTGATCATTATCTTGATGATTTGAAATGTCATGCAATGGTTGGTGTGATTTTGTGCCTGATGATTGAAGGTCGAATTTAGCACCGTTTGGGAATACACGCCAGTGGTCAATCTTTGTACTGTTCAGAGCATTACCTCAATCTGTGATCTATATCTTGTGTAATTTGAAACTCATCAGATCCAAAATCTCCAGTTAAAAATACAGAATTAATGTTGCATGAGTGGGTAAAATACTGGAATTAAAAATGCTGGGCTGCATTGATGACAAACTAGTAACTTTAACCCAATTGAAACTCTCCTTGCGACAGGAAATTAGCTGTTACGATTGTTGTCAAGCTATTTGTAGTCACTGGAAGTTGCTGCTAGGGAAAATCTTATAAATGATGGGCCCTAGGTAGATTTTTCCTAGCCCACAGTGTAGCTACCAACCTAACCCATGTGCTGGCATTTTTGTGCAGTGTACCTGTAGTAATATACATTATATGAACAAATTCTGAACAGCAGATTTCCAAATTGTTTATGTGCACTGCCAGGGCTTGCCAATCCAACGGAGAAATACACACTTTACCATGGCGAGCGAGCAACATGGTGTAAGTAGGTTGAGGCAGGTTAAAAAAACCCTTGAAAGGGCAGTATTTACATGTGCAGCATGGCTAACTTATTTATATTTCTTTTATTTCAGATGTGGGCACTAAACACCATGTACTTCTAACAATCCTCTGCTTTGCTTCTAACTTGCCTCTAACCTCTCTGAATGCATGCCTCAAGCAGATATTTGTCATATTTCACACAAATATAGGTCTTTGTCATATCTTGCATATATATATATATATATATATATCATGTGTCAAATCTGAACCAGCATATGGCACTGCACATGCTGATATTTTTCTATACATACACTGTATGTTTTTTGCAAATGTAATGTAATTTGATTTGATATTTGTATAAGTTGCTAATTTTGTGCTTTGTGGTCTTGTCATTATCATGATGATAACAAAACAAAAAACAAAACAAAACAAAAATAAGACAAATTCACAAACTTTCAGAAGAAAATGTAACTTCTCAAACAAACTTTTGTTGGGATGTTGCTTGAAATAAGATCAAATCTGGCAGAAAAAAAAAAGTTAAAGTATTCCAAGAATTTGAGCAGGGACCTCATGTAATATGTGTGTGGCATTGGGGCTCTACTGTTAGTATTTACTTGATACTCCCAAACTCAGTGTGCAGGCCTGATGCTGTGCATGCATGTGGACAATTTTTTGTTCTCATTTTTGTCAAAATTCACTAAAATAGAACCACTGTGAAAATGTCAGCATGTACAGTATATTGACACCCTTGCATATCTATTTCTTGTTTTTCACCCGATAGTTAATTCTGTTTACCAGATGTTACTCATACTTTCAACACATACTTTCATACTCTTAGGACTTGCCAACCCCACTGAAAAGTTCACCCTGTATTATGGAGAGAGGGCCATTTGGTGTAAGTAGTCTATAGCAGAGGTGGTCATAACTAACAGATCCAGACTTGGCGTGATCAGATGTGTTGGAGGGCTGGCCTTATAGTGTTTTCTTGATTTATACATTTTACATCATTTATTTCAAACTTTATCTTTCCAAGTCGTGACATGGCAAAGATTTTATGATCTTTTCTATCCTTCAAGACACAGGAAGTCAATTTCTTCACTTATCAAGCAAAGTAACACTGCATGCCTTCTTTGTTAGACAAGCAAGGAAAATGCATCTCATCCCTTGCTTCTCACTTTACCTAGATTTTAAGTGTCCAAAGTGCATTCTTTGAAATATTTTTTGCAACATACATTCAAATGTCAGTAGCTGTCATTATCATCTAATTATTATTGTTATTTTTATTTCAAATATCTTTATTTTTATTTTTGTTATTTTTATTTATTTATTTTTTTTATTTTTTTTTATTTTTTTTATTATTATTATTTTTTTTTTTTGGGGGGGGGGGGCTCATATCAAATTGAATTTCATCACAGATATCATCCAGGTATGCATGATTTTTATTGTGGATTTAGATGACTTGAGTTCTAACAGGTAGAATCTTAAAGCCAGTATTAGAATATGACTTTGATTCTAAGTATTGAAGTTCAGAACATTAGGGCTGATGATGAATAATTATTTGAGCAGATAGCTGAAGAGAGCTCCCCAAAAGAATCTTTTCAGCTCACTTGAGCCAGGGGACAGAGTAAGCTGTTGCAATCTGTTTTTATTTTTCTGTTCATTGGGAATTATGTGCCATCTGTTAAAACTTGTTACACTTTTATTATATCTTTCTGTTTTTTTTTCTTTTTAACGTATAGTCTGATGTGAGCAAACTTGGCAGGATATCATTCCCAGGTGTTTGGAATACAAAGTTGTTCAAATGATTCAGATGACCCCCATTTGGGTAGGATGGGGAGAAAAAGGCTTAAAAGTTTATTGATTTTGAAAGACTTAAAGAACATCTTTTCAAAAAAAAAAAGCAGTAGTAATAGCCATATTGGGCCACAGAAAAAAAGAAACATATGCAATACTTATAATTGAATAGTTCAACATGTATTTGTCAATCGTGTGCAATTGCTTGAAGCATCCTCTGTATAAAATTCAGCTGCCACATCATGTTTAATGTTAACCCCTTGTGAGAACTTCAGTGATTTTTCAGTGGAGTCACAGGTCATTACTGCACATTGGCAATTTATATGTCAGTGGAATACTAATGAAATACCTTCCTCTCTCTCTCTTCCCCCGCACCCCATCAACCAGGGGTTGAAGTGACCTGCACAGGGAAGCCTGGCCATGGATCTCAATTCATTGAAGATACAGCAGGGGAGAAGCTGGTGAGTTGCTGGTCAGCTTCAATTGCCACAATCTACAGTATATGCCGAATATTTCGCGAGGTTTTTATTTTCGTGAATTTCGCGAGTCAGGTGCTATTCGCGAAATTAAAGACATGCGAAAAAAGTTGACTCTGATCTGGATATGAATGTGAGTAACACATATACATTTCTCTGTTCAGTTTAGTACTCCATGATCACGAATTTAATCACTCACGAAGTTGTTGGGAAGTCCCGATTTGCGAAAATTAAAACTCGCGAAATATATGGCGTATACAGTATCTGCTTTCATGTTATATTTGTTACAAACCTTAAGGTTCTTGATTTCATCAGTTGAGAACCAGAAGGGCACTATCGCATTCGAAGATTTTGGTGTTAATAAAAACGAAATGGTCAACTTTCATAAAATAGTTTATTTGGTCAAAAGCAGTATTCCAAATAGAGGGTAAAATGGAGCCCTTGTGGTTTTCATTTTTAGCATTTTACTGAAAATTAAGTTAATTCGAAATGACACTATAATGTAGAGGAGATTGAGCCCTACAACATGATACCAATAAGTCAGTGCCCCACAAAATTGCGATAAAGCCCTTCTGATTCTCAACTAACAATATATTAGTGAGCTTTTTATCTGCAACACTATATCCTATGACACTGCTAATAGGCAAAGATTTTTTTTTTTTTTTTTTTTTTTTTGCGCATTCAAGAGAAAGCTGTTTCCATTTTCCAACCTGGGAGGAGGCATGTCATACCCATTAGCATTTCAGGTGTAAGTGAAGCTCACTTTCATTACCCACTTACAGGGAACATTAGAATAATAAGGACTGGCCTTACAGGGAATACAACATTCATTTCCTGAATTGGAATCATATTGTCCGAATCAGAGGCAAGGCATTCAAAGAGGGAAAAACAAATACTGTATATGCCATTTATTTAGCGAGTCTAATTTTTCGCAAATAGGAACTTCCCCAACAATTTCGCGAGTGGTTAAATTTGCGATTGTGAAGTACAGTACAAATCGAACAGAGAAGTGTATATGTGCATGTCACATTCATGTCAAGATCAGTAATATTTGTGTGTTTTTGAATTCGCACAAACCTAGTACCTAACTCGCGAAATTTGCGAAAATAAAAACCTCACAAAATATTCGGCATATACGGTAGACTATAGGGCAACATGCTATTTGTAATACTGGATGCATGGGTAGCCATCTCTTGCTATTAAGAATGCGCAAACTCTTCTGTACACAATAGCATGTATACAGATCTATCCCATATATTGCCTGCCATTTTACATGCAAAATCTCACTGACTTCCGTCAGCTGACACAAGCCATTTTGCAGCTCATGGTTTTGTGTGCTTGTCAAAGTGGAAGTAAGATATAAAAATCTCATTGTTCAGATGACGGATGTGGTTAATAAATTATAGTGACAGGCAAACCCATCCAAATTGTTGTTGTTTCTGTGTCATCCCTATCTCATATGTGATATCTGGAACTAAAGTTTTGACTGATTTGCCTCCCAAGTAAAGCCATTGAGAATGATAATGTATGCAACGTCTGCTAGCCTCCACTGAAGCTAGAACAAGCACTACAAGTAGACCAGTGGTGTTTGTTCGTGTATTGCTCCATCCTATTCTACTTTGAAGTTGTCCACTGTGCTGCAACCAAGTTGTCATAAAAATTCCACACATGTTTCCCCTCATGTGAGGAAAAAGACCTACAGTCAACCTTGCCTATTAAAGTCGACCTCGCATAAGTCGAATTATCGCCTACGTCAAAGGTCTTTTCAGGTCCTCTTCTTATTATATTCTATAAATTTTAATCACCTCAAATTTCTCTAAGACAAAGCTGTTTCTTCAGTCCAAATAGATTCGACGTGGAAAAGGTGACTATCCCTTTGCCATCCTCTATGGTATGGTATTGATTCATCATTATTGCAGTTTCTAATATGGTGTAGTTGTTCCCTTTTGTTACAGTAAGTAAAAGAATCCATATCAATACTAACATAACATTTATGTATATTCTTTTTTCTAGCAAAAGGTCATCACTACATTCTTAAACTACAGGGAGGAGGAAAAAGCCAGGTAACATATTTTATTCTCATTTACCTTTCATACCTACCTAAATAATGCAAATCCTCTAGATGATGGCAATTCTGTGATTTCTCGAAAAGATTTTACCTCTGGTTTTGTATGAATATAAAGGTCAGCAGTGTTCCTGACTGGCCACTTTGTCACTGCAGTATATATCATAATTCTATGTGTCCAGTTCATAGAAAGTCACCTGAATGACTTTGAATATGATAATGTGAAGAAAAAAATATATGAAAAAAGTATGTTGCATGTAATCATCAGCATGAACAGCACCATATTAAAATGAATGCAGTATGGCAACACTTCCCTGCCTGCCTATTGCAGTAGACAACCCACAGTAATCATGAACCTTACCAACTGCTCATTTTTTACTGTTGTAGCTGACAAAGAAGATGATAGTAACAACCAGTATCTATCTGCTTCCATCTTTTCTCCACAGGGCCAAGAAATGTAGGATGCTTGGGGAGGTGAACACCTTGAATTTGAACAAGATATGGGTAAGCCAATCAATCTTGATTTAATCTTGAGAAAATATCAACAAGAGAATTTACTTCATTAGGAGAGCTGTCTTTACTTTAAGCCTGAAAATCAATTCAGCAGATGAATTAAATTTCAGTGATATTGAGCAGCTTGTAATAAACTGTATTGAATAGTTTGGAACTCGGGTAAAATGTTGTTCAAGAACATTGTACTGTTGTCTAATTACGTTTTGCATTTTGTGTGTTCATAAATTAGGGTATCATAGACACAATACTTTTATATTTCTATGAAGCCTTTTAAAGGTCACTTTGTATGTCAGTGTGGGGAGTATTATCCATATAGTGGCCAAAATGAGCAGAGATATTTGATGACCACATGAAATAATCTGAACACCTGAAGATGTGGATTGTGAGAAAAAGTAGATGGTAGTTTCTTAGTGAAACATGTCATACATAGAATGGGCAGGAAACCTAAGCCAATGTGTATTTATGTTTGTATTTTACTATTGTATATCCTTTTTTTTTTTTCTTCAATGTCCACCAGGGAGGAGTGGCACACAATGTTGTGCCAAGTGAACTGTTTGCATTCTTTGATCTACGGGTCTCTCCATTCACTACCCCAGAGGCAAGTATCCTTCTTTTATCCTCCTTTCTTCTTCTTTGTTTTTGCTTTTAAAAAACAACAACAACATTTAAAAAAAAACAGTAAGAACATTCAAACTTTAATGTCAGACTGTTGTATGAGATTAGTCTGTGAAAGCTTTGTACAACTTTTCAAGTTTATTTCATACTGTTGGTGATTTGGCTGTAAAATGCAGATGCTAATTTCTCAAATATTTTGTGATTTCATCCTCCTGCTAAGAAAACAAAATATTCAAGAATATGCTTCTAACAGTTTCACTCAGTTGATAAGCACCAAGGTGTATGACCTAAGTGAAATTTTATCATAAAGGGAGTTTTAAGAAGGATCTTTATTCATACCAATATACAAATGATGCAAAGGATAGAGTGCGTTAGTGGAGGCGTATAGTGCACTCGAGGGTATTTACAATTGTGAAACATGCACTACATTGTAAATACCCGAGAGTGAGCTACGCCTCCACTAACGCCACGAAATAATCCTGTGCATCATTTGTTTTATAAAATGGGTCGAAAATTCGAAAACTAACAGCATTTTTCAGCGTTTTTCATGTACCTTTGTGGGTCAAGACGTCTGAAGATGTTTGTCCCAAACATTTACGCACGTCGCACTCGGAAATCCCGCACATACAGTATAAGTATGATGGGGGGTTGGGTTTCCAGACACTTAAGTTCCCGCATGAAAACTTACTTATTTTTCATAGAATATGCACCCTTTACCTTAAAGACTTGATATAGACTCCTCATATAGGCCTACTAGACAACATACTCTGAAAATGGCGTGAGAATTAACCTGCTAAATCGTTGGATTTGCCCTTCAAAGTGACTCCATGTACGCGTCCCGTCCCACAACGCTTGGTCTACTGTACTGTACAAAGTGTACGTATAATGAAGTATGCATACGCCACACATGTTATGCACAAGGGAAGAAAGGCCGGCCGGCCGGCAGCCCGAACTAGAAGTTGTTTACAGGATTAACAGCGCGTACTGTATGTATGCATGCAATTCAAAGGAGCCGCCGCGCGCACAGACGATCGGCAATAGGATTTAACCACGGTGGATTTAACACGCAGTGCGATGGGACTAGAATAACCAAAGCACATGTGACTCATTTCAGCGCTTCCTATTGGCTACATTCTTGAACCCATTTTATAATATCAAATATGCAAGTGACATTGTAGTGTGCAGTGTTTGGAGCAGGTCACTTTACAGATTCCAGCAGCAATTTCCTCATGTTAACCATGTCAACAAAATGGTTGTTTTAATCCACAGGACATGATAAAGAAATTGGATGAAATGGTCGAATCAGCTGGACCAGGTGTTTCTTATGAGCTCTTAAGGGTAAGTAGACGCTGAAAACAGTGGAAGAGAAATCCATATCATTCTGCGCTCACCCCACCCTGCTTATGTAGACATATTCACAAACACAGAGACCCACACCCATCACACATATGCACAAACATAGTGCAGCATTCAAGTGGATTTATCATGATTACTGACAACTATTAAATTTTGCTATGAAACATGCTATAGATGTACCCTGAGGGTTTCAACCCCAAAGGTTGCCATGAGCATTTTTGTGTGTGAATTGACATTTGAGTTAGGAATAGTCGATGCAGACAGCCATGTGCTACTCATATGAATTTTGCAGCAAGTCAAAAATAAAATCCTTCTTGTGTATCATTCATGATATATACAGACTGATATTCATATGAACTAAAAGTGACGCATGAAAGATTTTGAGCAAAATTATTTCTCAATTTTTGTAGGTAGGACTACGTGTTGGTTTGATGCTTTATAGAATATTGCAATTTTTCAAAACATGCATTTCCAATCATCTTCCACCCTATGGGTTAAGCTCCACACTCTTATATGACTCCTTTTTTTCCTAAACCCCACCTCCCTTCTTCATCTCTCTTCTCACTATATTTCTCTCTCTCTCTCTCTTTCTCTCTCTTAATTTGTCTTCTTCTTTTTTTTCCATTTTTACTCTTTCATACTTCATTCAGATTCATCATATATACAGGTATAGGCACTCTGTTTTTGTATTTCTGCATAGATGCTTGTGTCGAGACATGTTGTGATAAGATGTTGTTCCAAGGACGAAATATTTTGGTGATGTAATGACTGTCTCATAGTGTATGCCAGGAAAATGATCTTGATTATGCTCACTTACATGCAAGTTTACATTCTCGTCATTCCTGCATTCTTTTTCTGTGTCAGGTAATAATACAAGGATTGAAGACAATACATGTTCAGTTGGTGCAACCCTCAAAGCAAAAGTTTCAGTTGGTAGCTCATGTTCATTTTGAGAGAATGGTTGAGTATAATATTGTACAAGTCATACTTTCCTGATCCATTATGTAAGAACTCAATATCATAATGAATTTGATTTCAATTGGTCTCATGCTCTGTGAGCTTATATGATAATGCTAGTACTGCATGTGGGAGCCGGAATCTTTGGAGCATAAACTATGGGAATCTCCGCTTATTAGAGCCAAGGGGTTAACGACACACATTTGTAAAGAAATGTCATGACTTTACTATTTTCCAACCATTACAGAAAGGAGTCTGCTTCACTACACCACTGGATGATGGGAACGCCTGGTGGCAGGCATTCAAGAAGGCCTGTGATGAGGAGTGAGCTTAATAAAACCTTGCTTACCTTTTCTGTACATATGTGCATCTACGTGCGTGTATGTTTTTCAAAAGGGCAGATGAAAGAAAAGCTGTTAATGATTGTCTTTTTCCTCCAAACATTCATACATATGCCCTTGTCAAGGAATGGCTATCTTTGACAGTAACATATGGTGGGAAGTTTGGAAATTTCATTTTTCATAGATTTTCCTTTTATTCTGTCTTGCAGACCAATGCAAAACACATCTTTGCAACCAGTTTATGCACGAGAAAGAAGTTCTGTCAGTCATTGCCCATTTAATTAATGTATCAAACGAAAGGTTGCATCTTGAATGATAACCTTTTCATCGCATTTGTTTATTTTACTTCTCTCTTAATTCACAGCAGCTCCTGTTTGTACACATTGAATTATAGCCCATAAAAAGAATTCATTTTCCAGCTGTTAGTATTAAGGTTTGTCTGAGAATGCATGAACCCATCATGATTACCAGGTCTAATTTGGCTTTATGTGCTTTACAATATTTATGGTTTCTCATCATGGTCATCCTTTTTTGTCCCTGTAGACATGCAGAAAGTTTACTGTTATTTGAGATATTATGTGTAGGGTGTTATTTGAGATATCATGTGTAGGGTGTTATTTGAGATATTCTATGTTGAGAAGACTGGAATATTTTCGAGACGTAAAAAGTTAAAAGCATATCTTTATTTTTTGATAGCGATTTCTAATGTATATTTTTTTGCCAACTCCTAGGAAAGTTGAGTTGCAGATTGAAATATTCCCTGCTGGAACAGACAGCAGGTTCATCAGGGAAAAGGGCATCCCCTGCCTAGGCTTCTCTCCGATGAACCACACGGAGATCCTCCTGCACGACCACAACGAGCGGCTCAACGAGAACGTCTTCCTCCGCGGCATCTCGATATATGAGAGCATCATCCCCGCCGTCGCCAATGTGCCGGATGCGTAGAGTACTCAGAGCTGCAACGGCGCTTTCGTCCGATACGTAGATTGGAAATACCCAATCAGATTGCCGAGCTGACCCAGTGTGTTGAGGCACTTGTAATGCATTGATAGCTTAGGTGCAATGAGGATTTTTCAAACTGTTGAAGGGGATAAACTTGTCATCAGAAGGCACACCTATCATGTGAGACATAATGGTTCAGTACACACCAGTGAAAACTTTCTGGTAAAATTATGTATCGAGGTGTGATATGTATGTTCCACCTTATGAGTGCTAGTATATGGTACATTAAGAAACAGGATTAGAATGTTCAAGCATTGGTTTTGCCTTGGAAAATGTGGCTGTACATGATATATTACATTGGCAAATTTCATGCCTATATATGCAGAGGCAATAATCTCATGCCATTGATTGTTAAAGAAACAGTTGTGTGCCTTGAAGTAGTATGTTACCGCAAGAAAGGGATGTCAATGAAAGTGCCTACCGTAACGCATGACCTGAATGACCACTATAGTGAAGCATTGAGACCCGGTGTAGTCATGTGTAACTGATTACCATGACAACAAATTTTCACAGTACTGTGATAACACTTCCTTATAGATTTACCACATTTCTATGATCTTTGTTGATGATCTGTTATTCATTGTGATGCAAAGATCTAGAGTTCAAAGGTCACTGCACTAAATTCTCAGTGTGATTCACTGCCCCAGAATTATTATTAAGCAAGAACTGGATGAAACATTCAGGTTACATTGCATAACTTTTTTATCTCTGTAGGCATGTGCTCTGATGTTTATGCATAGTTCTCGAGAAGAGGCTAGGAGTGAATTAAAGTGAAAAACGACTCGTATTGTTCAAGTTGACTTTACTATTTGTAGAGTAATGCTAATCAAAGAGAATGGTGGAAGAATTATTGAGATGGGACATAAATGAGGTTATGACTTTTTGTATTTACGTGTATGTACTTTTTAAAACAAAATATTGATCTTGGTTGCAACCACATAAGAAATAAGATTTCAGGCAATAATACTAGTATCATCACTTTATAACTTTCTCTGTGATGTGTACACCAAAATATTAAAGTCTTTACTTTAAACAATAAGTTAACAACTACTACATCCCCCCCCCCCTTTAAGAATCATAATGGTTAAGCTTTTCTATCATCATGAGTGTTGAATGCAAAGGGTATGGGTTTCCTTTTTCTCAATTTCATCACTTAAAAAAAGAAGAATAGGAAATTGATGGAGATTTGAGTACAGGTCAGTGGGAGACTTTAAGAGACAATAAATGACCTCATATAATTATTATGTGTGGTTGCAAGCAGAATCATGGGAGTCTTCAAAACCCTCTAACTTTCATTTTTTGTCTAATTTTTGTGATAGTTGTACCATTGTGGATTTTTTTTCTTGCTTATTTCACTCTTTGTATCAAAGTCAATTTGAATTTTGAGTGGTGTTGCACATTGCAACTCATTTTGAAGTTAAGTTTCACTTTTGGTTCTGTGAACCCTTAAGTCACTTGTAGCATGGCATGAGAACAGGAAGCGTCATATCATGTCCATTCTTATGAAGTACCGTGAAACCTCAACTCATGCCTCATGTTTTTTCCTTCCTGTAATGATATTTCATGAGTTACAATGAAATATGAATTCGGAGAACTGGTGCACTATGCAGGGGAACCTCGTCATAACGTGCTGCTTGTTAGGACCACTGATATTTCCTTGTTGTATCAGGTATCTCAATGCATGAGGAATAAAAACAAGATAATACATTGTATGAAAAGGAATTTGGACAAAATTACCTTGCTATATCAGGTGGTATCTGACGTTGTTGTAATGAGGTTTTACTATATATTGACAGGTGCACAATACAATTGTAGTCTGCTCTTACAGAGTGTTTGTGGTAGCTGATGTAGCCAGCTGTTCCAGATCTACGAATTATGTTGTGCAACTGCCATATCATGTACTTATAAACTAACTTGCCGGTTGAGTGGCTTTTCGTGATATATCTGCTTTATTGAAATGTTCATGTTTTTAAACATTTCTAGCATACACAGTGATTTTAGCCTTAGACGTAATGCTCTTTTGTATACTCAAGAAAATGTTTCTTTTTGGGGGGAGGGGGCATAAAAAAGATGATGAAGAAACCATGAGAGATAACCGACCATGTAGGAATGTGAAATTCAAAGTCCCCTTGTTGGTTGCAAGTCTAGAGAGAACCAAAGTGATGATGTCACAGTCTTTTGCTCTTGCGTGGGTTTTAACCAGGTGCATGCATAATCATTCAGGCCAGGTGAGATTGTTTGGAACCAGTTACCACGGCAATGAATGGCGATGACATCACACTTTGACGCGCTGTTTATATGATGGTCTTGCAATAAATCATTACGCTGAGAACAGGATGATTCGAGACCTATTGAACATCACTTGTGAAGGTGACCGCAACTAAAGCCATGTAAATGAATATGAAAAAGCATGTCATTTTCCTATCTGTGCACAGAATTCACACATAGTATAGGTCTTATTATGTCTATGATGTATCTATGAGAGTATCCTTGTACAATTTTGTTTTTCTTTTTGAATGTCAGAGGATTTTACTCTGTGAAACATTTGCACAAAGGTTATGCGTACATGTATTTGCAAGAGATACAGTGTCATCTTCATGGGAACTATGTGATTGCAAACTTATTTTTGTTCATATGCTGAACTTGTATTGATAGCCCATTGTTATGTTGTATGTGCTGTGTCAACAGCTTGTTTACAGTGACTGTATCTTATCTACTCTCAAAGTTATGTTATGGAATGTAAACTTCATCAACAACAAAAATAAAAAATAAAAAGACAGACAGTTACATCTAGAGCAAATGCATAAAGGGGTTATGATGTCTGCAAAATTTCAATTTACTTTTGAGTTCACCACAATATATTGACTTTTTATACAGTGAAATCTCATAATACACTGTCCACAGCATCAAAACACCAAAGTGGTGTTATTAGGAAGTTATTTTCTTGCCACAAAGGTCCAGATGTTTTTTAGTATTTCATTGTCATTGTTTTTCAAGCTGTGATGTAGGGAGAGTCCGCTATGCATAATTGTAGTAATGAAATCTCTATAAAAATGACATGCATATTTGAGCTCTGATGTGGAAGGCTGGCAAATACAACTAAGATCAATCATATCATTCTCTTATCATGCCAGACAAAGGGAAAATATCAGGCACAATTGTAAAGCCTGAAAATTGTCTTTATTGTTCTTATTTGGTATGACCCCCCCCCCCCCCACACCTTCTCAAAACAAAAAAAAATTATTTGTAATAGTCATATACCACATTGGTAAATCAATACATGTACTTAATATTCATAGCAGTTTGTGATGAGCCTTAGATTATGAAATTACTTTTGATGATCAACACTATGATATCTTGTATGTGAAATGTTGATTCTGTTTGTTTGTTTGTTTTTTCTTACTTTCATATTGGGATGCCTGGCATCTATGGATTAAAATTCAAAATCATACAAGTACTTCACCAAGTCTCCAGCATGTGAACTTGATGCTTGTTTGTGACTAGGAAAAAAAATGTGAGAGATAATGAAAGGAAAGATAGAGGAGGATGAGGAAGAGGAGAAAATGCGAGTATGAAAGAATCAAACAATATTGATTGAGATTGAATTAATATTTTCTGACACACTGGAATGTCACAATAGGATGTTTTGAGCTGCAATCTTCATCATTGCGTAAAACTTTAACATAAGTCTTTAAATATGTGGCCCCCCCCAAAAAAAAAAAAACCAAACAAAAACAAAACAAAACATAACAAAACAGGAAAGGTTGAATGCTCAGAAACTATTGTCAACCTTGCTCAAGTTGACCTCGCATTAAGTTGAATAATTGCCAAAGTCAAAGGTCTTTTCAAGTCCTCTTCTCTTTATATTCTATTGATTTTAATTTCTCATATCAAAGTTAAAATTTTCTGTAAGTCAAAACTGTTTCTTTAGTCCAAATAGATTACTGTAGGACCCGATATCCCACTGTCTCATGTTGTGCAAGACTAAGGAGGAAATGACAAGAAAAATGATGTGGGAAGTTTCAGTTTACTTGAACACCAGATTTTTCCACCTTTCAGTCCACAAGAGCTTTGAACATTACGGAATTCTTGCTTGGGGGAATACATATTCGACATTGTTAGATAAACTTTTTCTTCTGCAAAAGATGGCGCTCAGAATCGTTTTTAACCTTCATATCCGAGCACATACTGACAAGCTTTTCCTTGAGCACAAAATTCTGAAAATAAAAGAGTTGTATTTGTTTCAACTTGGTCAATTTATGTTTAATTACAACTGCAATCATCTACCCAAAATATTTTATTCTTTATTTCACCGTAACAGCCACGTACATAATTATCCCACTAGACAATCTAAAGAATTTCATCTTCCCTTAGTTAGAACTGTACACACTCAAAATACATTTGTTTATACCGGACCCAGATTTTGGAATAGCTTAGATAATGATCTAAAAGAATCTGTGAAGTTAATTACATTTAAGTATAAACTCAAAAAATATTTGTTTTCTAAATATACCAGTTAATTCTGTTCAATGAAAAAACCCGTCATGTTTCACTTTTCCTTGAGATTTTGTAGTGTGTCCACAGACCTTTTCCATCCCTCTCCTTTTCCTTCTCTTTTCTTCCCTGCTCCTTTTTCCTCGTTCTTCGTTGTCCAGTATCTGTCTGAGTGCATTTCCTCAAACTCTGTTATTTCTGTGTATTGTGTTATTGTTGTTGTTGTTGTCGTCGTTCTGTTTTTTGTGGCCGATTGCATATCTTCCTTTCCGTTCAATTTTCCTGGCACACCTGGCCCCATAGTGTCTGTGCCACAAATGTGATATGTTATATAGTTTATATGTTTGCATCCTAAAATCCTAGTAAGTATTGTTCATAGTATCAACATCATTATATCAATGAATAAAATGTACAATAGTATATAGAAGAATTTAAAATGAATATGTCTTATTGGTATAACAAATTGGTGCTGTTGTTGTTTTGTTCCAGTGTTCCACGTGCTACAAGCGTGGCTTTTTTAGTGGAACACTGTTTTCCATCATTGTGATTATTTACTATTTTTGTTGCCATGACAAAGTGCATTGTTTTTTTTTTTTACGACATCATTCGTGTATAATATACTTTATATTGTATTGAAAAAATCCTTTATCGGACGAGTGTAAGAGAAATTAAAAAAAAATGTATCACTTTGGATTATGTCAACTTTTTCTTTTCTTTTCTTTGTGATGATGGAAATAAATAAACTATTGAATTGAAAAATTGAATTGAACAGAGCATTAAACACATGTACAAAACCCCAAATTTCAGTGGATGTGTGTGCTTGTGTGTTGTGCCTAGATGTATTGTAATGTGTGAATTTATGTATTAAAAGCGACAGGTATCTACATACTGTACGTGCATGTTTGTCTGTGTGTTTGACAGTGGATCTATTAAAGGGATGGTACAGTATTGGTGGACATGAGTATTGGGCTTTTAACTTTTTGTGAGATGCCAAGAAAACACTTATGAAATACGAATTCAAGGATTATTTGATGAAAATCGGGTTTGGAATGACTGAAACATCCAAAAACAAAGTAAAAAACAACATGATTGTGATAAAGTGTGGGTCCCACACTTACTAGAATCACTCTGTTTTGGACATCTCAGCCATTTCAAAGCCAATTTTCATCAAATAAACGTTAAATTCCTCATGGAATTACATACTCTTATCATAGTTTATAAGAGGTTTCTCACTATCTTACCAAAATATGTTAAAAACTTGAAATTAGGTCTCAACCAAAACTATACGATCCCTTTAATTGCTATCAGCACATGTGATGCAGTGCATTGATAAATTGTCTCACTTGACAGAGGGAATGAAGGGGAATTACTGCACCAGCAATATAGGCCTACCAAGAGGGATGACTGTTAACATAATTTGGAGATTTGTTACAGATGTGTACTGCATGATATTAATACATATACTTCATAATCCAAGTTCTGGATGAAGATTCTTAGCTAGCTGCTGTCATAAACTTACAATGTTTCTATCCATGTTTTTTAAGAGTATCGAGAAGAAGTGATCTGGCAATTCCCCGCCCTCAATTATTACCAAACAGCCCCAAAATACAAAACTAAAGAAATAGAGAACAGGGCCCCAATTTATCAAAAGATATAGTCGATCATAGATTCCCTTACTACATAGGCTGCTATAGACTTACCATATAGAAATTAATCAATTATAACTCTTCAGGAAACAGGGCCCTCATCCCACTGCTGTGTAGCAGACCCAGGATGTATGTGTGTGATTGCATCAGGCAGAAGTTTTACACACGATAATACCAGTTTGAATAGTCAAAATACAGCGCTAGTGTCAGAATTAAAGGGACATTCCAGACGATTTTCATAATTTCACATCATGTAGTACATAAATCGACAACTCCATGTATAGATTTGTGGAATTCATTGTGGTTCTTGAGCAGAGAAACAATACTTTGAAAAACATTAAACAAATTACACTGGACAAGGATGATGACATAGGAGGTTCACATATTTCAGAAATGTACTGAGCAGTGTAATTTCATTACAATACCGCTTGCTTGCGAGTTCACCTGTGTATAATCTATGCATGCCTTCTTCTTTTGTTCTGCTTCCATGAGCCCTAACTCTTGCATTCTTATGGTGACTCTGCCATGTCATCATCCTTGTTCATTACAGTTTGTTCTAAATTTTGAAAATATTCTTATTCTTCATCCCAATTATCACAAATTCTGAAACTCTGTCCTCAGTATAACTAATAATAGTTGTTCAAATGTAAAAGTCTGAAAATCATCCAGAGGTCTCCTTTAAGGCCAAACAGTCTGGTCAAGGCAGTTATGTAAGTAAATTGAAATACTTGTGGTCTATTGAGTAATTTCATGTGGTCATGAAGGCCTTGCTATTATAATCATCGGTACCCTTGCATTTATACCATTAGCATTACACCCCCCCCCCCATGTTTGTGGCCCATATAGGCCTACTGGAAGAGTTCAAGTTTCCGTCCAACATTCTGAGAATACAAAAGGCAAGTGCCAAAATGTATCTCGCCCATCGCGTAGAAGAAATGAATGTTTTTTCTAAATTCCGGAAGTTCATTGACCCCGCCTAATACCTTTGACTTTATGTTAACCTTCAACTTCCCAAGGGATATTCACCAGCCAAGTTTGGTCACAAACGGACATATAGGGATCAAAAGTTATGAGCCATAATCGAAACGTGCCATAAAAACTTAGCATTGAGCCCTGAAAGTTTGTTGACCCCTGTCTGTGACATTTGACCTTGTGGTGACCTTCAAATCCCTTAGGGACATCTACCATCCAAGTTTGGTAGCAAACGCAAATACACATTTAAAGTTATGAGCCATAATCGAAACGTGCCATAAAACTTAGCATTGGGCCCTAAAAGTTCGTTGACACCTGTCTGTGATCTTTGACCTTGTGGTGACCTTCAACTCCGATTTTTTTTTTTAATACGTGCTCATTCCTTTTTGATACGCGCAGACATCTCTACTAATGGGAAAATGGGTTTGGCACGATCTCTACAAGGATTAATTTTCTTTTCCCGCCCATTTTCCGCCATTGTTCACTGCGTTTTGTCATATCTGTCACGTTTCAGAATAATACATGTAAGTCAAAACACAAGAATTAGATAACTAATTGAAATTTACACTTTTTGGCTTATCAATCTACAGAAAAAAACCTCTTATGAAACCTTTCAAGAATGATTTTTTGGGTCAATCATTAAACGATTTTAATCCACTTTATAATCCACCGCCGATGGAATTTTTTTTTTCCAAAAATGACATTTGTCACATTACTTTTTAGCCTTTTACCTTAAAGCTGTTTGAATTGTATACTTATATTATGGTAGAATGTATTTCATTTGCCATTTTAATTCAACTTTTATGGTCATTACCGCATTAGTTTTCTAATGATGAAGAATAAATTTGCATGTGACGGATAAGACAAGCCGTGACGGAGATGACCACTCGTGACGGATATGACTTTAGCATTTAAAAATGAACAGATATGCGCACCTATTTTCAAGGTTGAAACTTGAAAGCATTTTTATGCCATTAGAATAAAGTTTTCTGATCTACATTAGAGCTAAATCTATTCAAGATCGAATCTGAATAAAAGATTTTAAAAACTAACTACACATCCAAAATTATGATAGAAAGTCTAGTTCGCCATACCTTTTGTGTACTATGGTCGTATTCGTCACTTTGGATTTCCACTATTTCGTGACGGAAACGACCGTGACGGATATGACGATATAAGCTCTCAATCCATCATGGTCTCGTCCTGTGATCCTGATGGGGCGACCCCTGACACGATTGTTTCCATGTATGGAGGTACATTGCAATACTAGCATTTATCATACACACATAGGAAACCCGAAAAAAAAATCATTACACGAATAAATGAAATCCACGCCGTTCCGATATGACGGTTGTTATACGCACCTACCATTCTGCACGATCATGCTTTTGGGGGGATATTCCACAGCTATAAGACATGGACTTTTGTAGAGATGATCATCAGTATCTTGGCATTTGCAATGAACCGAAAACGCGTCGTGCGAGACGCTTATATTTATTAATAAATGGCCCTATAAAAGTGCGTGACGGATATGACGCAAATGGCGGGACAGAAAAATCGGTATCGGGAAAAGCTAAAATCTCAATTTACATTGCGGACATTCAAAGTTTTTGAATGCCAAAGTGATGCGTGCATGAAAACAAAGCATTATAAGAGTGTTTCCATGAAAAAGAGATGTCGTCAGAGTAAAAATATGACGATTTGAAATTCCTAAATTGCGTACCCATCGGGGCATGCAGATTTGAGGGGTGCTGCAGGCGATAAGGAGCGGGAAAAATAAAGCGACTTGAAGCATTTTTTTTTTTTTTTACCTCAGATAATCAGAACAGCATCTTCTTCACTGAAAGAGATGAAATCTAAAAACTAAAATCGAAAAAAAAAATCCACTTATAAACCCTGAAAGTAGCGGGACATAAAAGTAGATACTTAGTGAAGAATCACCCATGTAGGGGGGCCTATGAGCCATAATCGAAACAACATATTGGGCACTAACGTTCATTGACCCCTGCCTGTGACCCTTGACCTTAAGGTGATCTTCATGTTTGGTAAAATTTGTATAACCACTCTTCCCTCCAAGTTTGATTTAAATTGAAGTCCTCAGTAGAGATCGAGTTATTCAAGTTTTTGTGGGGTTACGGACGGACGACGGACGGACGACAGACGGTCAGACGCCGCAGGTGATGCCTCACAGTACTATGCGTTTTTTTCGATCGCGGTGCTTGCGATCTGTTGCGGTTGCCAGATCGCGATCATCGAGTCGCATATAGTGTGAGCGCAACGACCGCAAGGCTTGCGGAATTTAAGCCGGTCGCAAGGGTTCGCAGAGGCAACCGCAGACGATCGCAAGGTTTTGAACATGCTCAAAATTTGACAGCAGCCGCAAGTCGCGAGAAGTCGCATGCGGTCGAGAACCGCGTGCGACTTCTCGAAACCGCAAGCAGTCGCAAGAAAAAACCGCATAGCGTGAGGCCCCGCACCTCCGGTGGACAAGACAAAAATACAATTGATACCATAGAAACAAGTAAAATGGATATAAACACCACAAAGAATACGTCGGTTTTTTTTTATGGTAGAAAGAAAGTCACTTCTGCAGTACCGGTATGCCATTATTGTATAAGAAATATCAAGATGGAATCCTCAAATCTGTTTCAAAGCTCTCACCACTCGATCACCTCTGCTCATCACCGAAAATCTACACACTTTGGAACAGGTCGGAAACAGTGCGTGTGTGTGTGAGCACGTGTGGAGGTCGAGGACGAACGACGAGGCACGCGCTTGCGCACAACGCGGGATTTTCCCCTGGTCTTATTGATCAGAGTGGATGCATGCAGCATACACCGTTGCCCCCCACCCACCCTGCTGGCCCATATCCATGCATGGCCCAACCTTTATTGTCCTTACCCTTGGTCCATTGATTGTTGATTGATCGCCAGCAGATGGCACGCAGACATACGTTCAGATTGTAAACAAAGCTTGTTGTCTGGCTTGTCTAGTGAATAACATAACTGTGTAAAAATGCTGCGCTGCGAGCCCATCGTCTAATCGAAGTTTGCACCCGGGCCCATAAGGTCACCTTACGGTCGCCAAGCACTTGAACTTCAGCAGATACTAGCATACTACTAGTACAGGATTCAGCAGCCGCCAGTCAGTATACTACTGAATAGTAGTAGCAGTCCCGCCCCTCGTATCTCGTCGCAGTCGCGCAATCTCGTGTAGTATATACTGCCTGCAGCTTGCTGATAGTGCACCATTAGTACACCAACCAACAACAAATACTCATCGATTTGGTGATCATGGCCCAGGAAAGTGAGAACTCAGCAGTTACGAACTTCAGAGAATACCTCCGCTTCAAGACTGTCGAGCCCGATCCAGATTACGGTAAGTTGTTTAAGTCTTACACAGATCTAGTACGCGTACCGCTTAGTGTAGCCGTGTCTATGGCCTAAAATTATATTGATATCTTTCATATTTTCCCTCTGTAAATTTATAGACTGTAACGTTAGGCCTAATTTAAAGAATTACAGACGGGCTCTGATTTGCTCGGGCCTGGCTCTCTTTGCTTCACCAATCATAGTCACAACTGTTCGTTTCTTGTTTGTTTCATCTCCATCTGAGAAGGCCGGTGGCTGGATAGCCCATATTCAGCTGCACAATAACTGGTCTTCCATGCCATGCATGGGGTCCATTTGGATGTGGGCGCGATGTATTTTTACATTTGTGGGCGTTTTTTTAATGTGGGTTCAACATGGACCACTTCATACAATGGGTCAAATACCCTGCTCTGATGCGATGAATAAATGAAGCGGAAGCTTTTACGTGCATGAATACTAGTATGCCATGGCCACACAGGACCTCCATTTAATGTTCTATGATCATGATGATCCGATCGAGGGACAGAGTGTTTTGCCTCTTTAAATTTACTATCAAGAAATAACATGTTAGAGGGGAAGGTATGATATACACACAACATAACATTGCTCAGTGCAGTGGGACTCGGGAATCGAACCTGGGTCCCTTAGATCGTGAGGCAGACACGCTACTGACTGAGCTAACAAGTAACATTAGTAATGTGGTAAATGGAAATATGCTGTATGTTATTGTTGCGTCAATGCGTTGAGGCGCGTTGTGTCCATGCCAATGGCGCAGTGTGCGTGTGGTTGGCATGGGCACAACGCAACTTTTATTTTTCATGTGAATATAATGACGCAGATTTGATTGATTCTTGATTCTTCACTTTCACTTGAGAGAGAATGGACATACAAATGTATTCTCTATGAGCTCTGCTATGTTGAATAGTTAATAGGCCTGTATCTGTTATTCACTCTGTATTTGACATGTAGCTGAGGATAGTGCGGAGTTTAGACTGTCTATTTGATTTGCTCAATAAATCATTGCAATTTCAACTCATGGAGACTGGCATCGTCAGCGTCATCATTAACCCGGCTTACAACAAATGGTGTCAGGAGTGGGATGATGACAGCCTGGCGGATTGCGACGTTCTGACGGTTCATCGAGTTGAAGAACCCTGATCAACGAATAACAGCCTCGAGTATGACGGAAGAACAATCCACGTTTCGCTCCGAGGAGACCTGCTGTTTTGACGACACTTTGGTAGCAGACAGGAGTATGCAGGAGTGATCTTGATGGTGTACGTTGATCAGCTCTGGTAGAGCAACGCTACTCTGTGAGGCAACTTCAAGATGATCAGGCTCGTCGGTAGCAGATTGAAGACTGGAGCAAATGGTGCATCGAGAGTTTGCCGTAGATGTCTATCAGCGCGAGTGTACCACAGGAGCAGCAGGACATCGATCAGGATGTGACGGTTGGAGCTGGCATCTCACGCACTGAACAAGTATTTGATAACTTTCGTTTAAACCGATTGGACTTCAGGCAGATTTTGACCTATGATGCCATTTGGGCATTACGTTTCATGTTTGAAAATGATGTGTCTTAATTGGTCAGTTTAACTGCGTAATTAGTCATGTGTGAACAGTTTGTTTATAAGGATGTGCAAAGTGATAATTGCTCTTCGTCATCATATCGACAGGCAATAGGGTTGTGTGTAAATCTCGCTCTAGGCCATGCTCAGATTGAAAAGTTTAGTGGGTATTGTGAAGATGGCACTGGAACACCTTTTTCTAACTGGATGGAAGGATTCAATTTTATTATTGAACCTTTCCATTTCAATGATGAGGAGAAGGCTTGGGTTTTGGTGAGCAACCTTACGGGGTCAGCAAGAGAGGAGATTCTTTATTGTCTGTCTGACGAGAAGCGGAGGAGTTTCACAGAGATTGTAAAAGCTCTCCGTCTGTGTTTTAGTCGAGAGAATTCTCACTATTTGCGATGCTTGTTCTATAATCGTGTTCAACATGATAGTGAAGACTTGGCAGACTTCAGTAGGGCTCTCATGCGTCTTTATGCCAAATTGGTAGATGCTGCAGACGATGAGAAGGAAGCTGCGGCTCTGAGGCAGCTTAGGGATGAAGCTCTGTCAAATCAGTTTGTCAGTGGAACACGGGATGAGAGAGAACGAATTTTGTTAAGGCGTTTGCACATGAAAAATAGGGGAGACCGATTTGAAGTGCTTAGGAGAGAAGCATTGTTAGTTCTCCGTGAAGACTGTATGCTTGAGGGAGATGGGCTGAAAACTGGGAGTGCTGATACTGGAACACAAGGAGTGTTCACTGACCCGGTTGCTCAGCAGCTAGATCTTTCCTCAGATACAGCTGGACAGGAGAAGGAGGATGCCATATCTACTCTTTTGAATGGGGGATCGCAGATTCTGGGTTGCGTTGAGGTAGATGAGAGTGGTGTAGAAATTGATGCTGGGGGACATAAACATGAGTCATGTGATGAACAGGTTGATGCAAAGGATTTAGATGCTGGGGTGCTTCTAATTGCAAAACCTGTTGGAGAGGGTACCAAGAGGGGTCCCGAATTATCACATGAAGGTCAGGATGTCCAGAAGCATGCAAAAGTGCAGCCACAAAGAACTAACGTAGCGCCAAAGGAGCGGTCAATTCCAAAAGGGGAGAATATTTCTCATGGTGACATTGTTGTCAATAATGTAACAACAAGGGAGGCATGCATACCCAACTGTAACATGTGGAAGCATGGATGTCATGTTCAGGGAACGGTATGGGGGCCCTGGGAGTCAAATTGGAGACCGGATTTAGGGTTGGTCGCTGCAGGTTAGAAATTCGCTGTCCGTTCATGGAATTTGTTGTGAGTTGATTCACTTACAGTGTATACGTTCATGACTGCAGCTGAAACTAATTGTGTACCATCTCAAGTAGCAATGGAATTAGGAACTATGCGCATTTAGAGATGCAATATCAATGCGAGAAATGATTATCAATATAATATGGTTGTTTTAATTGATATGTGATCGATAAGAAGTTTTTTATGAGATATTGGAATAGTGATATGAAAGTATTTGAAATCACTATTACGTGGAAAAACGAAGGAACTATAATAGCTATTGTTTTAATTGTTTTGTTGGCAACTGAACAACATGGCATTCTGACAATATTAGTGGTTGTTCAGTGAGTCAGAAACTTTTGATAATGAGAATAATTGGTCAAAAATTCATGCTTTGAATGATCCCTTAATTTGTGTGAAGTTTTGTCAATGAGCAAATTGTCGACTGTGACGATATGACACATAAAGCGGGGAAGTTATCTTTATCATTCGCTTGCTAAAGCGGGGAAGCTCATATTTGTTATTAGTGAATTCTAACATTCCGTGACTTCACTTTGTTTTAACTGTTGCATTTCCTGATATGTGTTATATTGAGTACTTGAGAAATATTACTCTTAGAAAATAGATTATCATCATACAGGTCGTATGATATAATCGCGGGGAAGTTGTCGTGTTGTATGTACAATTTGCATAGTGTATTAAGAGACCTGTCTATGTTGTGCCTCGATATAAATCTTAATTGATACAGACATTAATGTATGGTTTTATATACGATGCAGAACATGTTCTGTTGCGGCACGTTTGACGTTATTCTGGGCTTATATAGACCATTTTCTCGGAGAATCTGTACATAACTGACAATGTGGAACAACTGAGCTTTACATTGAAGCGGAACTGAAGATGACGTATTGATGCGTTATTCTCTTGGCCCGAACCTTTATGCCATGTATCTGAATTTGTATGATTTACTGTAAATTTGGAAGGTTCAAGAGTTTCAGCTTTTGGCAGATTTCAAAAATAATGTTCGATTTTGTAGTATTTCCGCGTTTGTATATTTGACTGGAAAAGCGGGGAACACACGCTTTCCTGAAACATATTTTTGTAATTATCTACTGTTAATCCGCTCTGTGTGGAATTGCTGTAAAGTGTAATGATTTGATGTGAAGAGCGGGGAATTTTTCGTTATGTATTATTGTGTGTAATGGTATGAAAATAATATGATGTAATTGGGATTATATAACACATGGTTGTGTTATATAATCGCGGGGAAGTTTGTGGTAAATGGAAATATGCGGTATGTTATTGTTGCGTCAATGCGTTGAGGCGCGTTGTGTCCATGCCAATGGCGCAGTGTGCGTGTGGTTGGCATGGGCACAACGCAACTTTTATTTTTCATGTGAATATAATGACGCAGATTTGATTGATTCTTGATTCTTCACTTTCACTTGAGAGAGAATGGACATACAAATGTATTCTCTATGAGCTCTGCTATGTTGAATAGTTAATAGGCCTGTATCTGTTATTCACTCTGTATTCGACATGTAGCTGAGGATAGTGCGGAGTTTAGACTGTCTATTTGATTTGCTCAATAAATCATTGCAATTTCAACTCATGGAGACTGGCATCGTCAGCGTCATCATTAACCCGGCTTACAACAGTAACAAACTCACCGCTGATGAAGAACGATCCCAGGACCGAGCAGATAAAGGCCAAGCTACATCATGTACTCAGCAATATACCAGAGATGCCAAGTTCAAAAAACTTTTATGCGTGAGATTTTTATGACTCGGCGTCTCGGCGCTCGCGCGCATGCGCACGTGAACGAGGAGGGTGTCCCCCTCCCATGATAAGGAGCTTTTTTAAATTATTAGCTCTTAATGATGCGATCGGGTGCATACTTAAGTGACTATTTTTTACTAATTTTGAAAGGCAAAAGGGAAATATACCTTCAATTGCAACTATCACTCTAATCCTTTGAGCTATGCTCCTTATTTTTGGCCCAAATTGCAGACTTCACCAGATGTGTGAGAAAAATGGGTGCCATGCGTGAGATCGTGAGACAGACCCTAAATGCTTGAGTCTCACGCAGAATGCGTGAGACTTGGTAGCTCTGATATACTCTACATCTTTTTGTAAAATTAAATGGTCTGGATAGTATAAATTCCATGTTGTTTTTATTGACTTTATAGAAGGGATCTGTGTAGTAGACCTACCCATGGTGTCAAGATAGCCTTTCATGAAGGCCTTTTCAAAATGATCATTTACTTTACTCGGATTTACTTGGATGTAGAGACTTAAAGCGTTGCTTATTTGCCCCTCCAGGTTTTGCTATCCCTCTGATAAAGGCTGTACTTTTAGGGATGGCTGTTCCAGTGTTTTTCAAGGAGAGATTTGAATTGATGAACACTTGTTGCTCTGACAGCTGCGTCTGGCAGGGAGTTCCAGTTGTTTCACAACTGCGAACAGAGAAGGTCTTTTGGCGCATCATATATTTGGATCTGGGTTTTCTGACTTTCATGCAGTGGCCTCTGGTTCCGGAGCTATCTACCAATTGAAAAAATTTGTGTACATCAAGGTCGTCAATCCCGTTCATGATCTTACAGATTTGTAGAACCTGTGTTCTTTGTCTCCTGTACGCAATAGTCTCCAAACCCAGGGCTTTTAGTCTGTCTAGATATTCCAGGTGGCGAAGATGTGGAAGTTGACGTGTGGCTCTTTGTTGCACTTTCTCTAACAAATCCTCATCTTTTTTAAACATTGGACACCATACCGAGTTGCAATATTCTAGTGTGGGTCTGATTTCGTAACAAACTGACAATGACTGATTCTGTAACGAAATAGGCCATGCGACACTTGGTGCCCCATACATAACTGCGGTCTTTGTCCAGATTGTACCACCTTCATGAATTTTCATTTTCCTGTATGTCTGTGTAGCTCTACTTGGTAGTTTGCATGTGTAAGCCCTATAGTACAAATATGTAATATCCCCATACTATATCCTGATAGATTACATTTGTATACTGAAACCTATATGTATGGAAAAATATCATTGCCATGAATACAGTATGTCAAATAATTTAGGTAAGAATAGGATTAGGAGTTGATGACATAAATAATTCAGCAATTTTTAACCCATTGAGGATGGTTTGATTTTGATATAATGTACACCACTCATTTCCCTTAGGCACTTGTCCGAGTATACTCAGGACTTCGGTTAAAAGTTCTCTGACTTCTTTTCTGTTTTCTGCCCAAATGAAGATGGAGCGAATTCATTTCTTAAACGGATGGCAGGAGAGCTGGGGCTTCCAGTGCAGTTTGTTGAGGTGGGTGGCAAAAGGTTGTTATGGTAATACAACTGTATGATAATTTTTTACTGTTAGTTAGAAAGGAAGATATCCCAGAACCGAATCCTGCAGAATGTGTATAGTAATATATGAAGAGTTTGTTCGCAAAAACCGATAAGTCCATATTTGCCAAATGGAGATATTTGTGTTTAAAGGTCAAGAAAAATAAAGAAAATAATAAGAAAAATTTTGCTTCTTTTGACCATAACTTCAAAAATGTACCTTTATATGTAGTGACCAATATATCATTTAAAAGGTATTATTTTGTACTTTATGACAGAGACCGTACTTCAAGATCTTCAAAAATGGACTCATCGGTTTTTGCGAACAAACTCTTCATATACATATATATATATATATATTCTTTCTTTTTTTTTTTTGGTTTAGAAGATAATGATAGGCAACTACAAATGTACATCACTTTATTCTCGATGAAAGCCATTGCTTTAAGAATAGTTTAAGATTGTGTTGATTTGTCATGAGCTTATTATCTTTGACAGGGCTGCACACTGGCGCCGGTCCGACGGTCAAAGACCGGTAAAAGTCACTGTCGGACCGGTAACTTTTCAGGAAATCCACAAGTTACCGGTCCGACATGACCAGTTAAAAAAAGAAGCATTGGTGGGGTCAGTAGAAAGGAAAAGAGCAGCCCCGATCAGGGAGAAACAGAATGCAAGATATCACACTGTTCAACAAGCTTTACGCAAGTTTTCGTTTATGTCTACCGGTGCAATTTGTACAAAAACATAGTTTTGAGCACTAGCAGTCGACCAGTTACATTCGCGCTCGCTTGCGCATTTGGCGCTGCTCACGCACTGCCATGCGATGCAATACATGCAAAGCAAACGATGCAAAGCATGTACAGTGTAACTGCTTCTCGTTTGCTTGCGATCGGCGGTCATGCCAGACAAGAAGCATTGAAAGAAGCACTCGTGATTTTTGAACGCAAGATCGATCCGATCCCGGCTTCGCAGCAGCGTGGCAGTTATGTTAGAACTAATTTACTTGTGTCGGTTTTTAGAAAAAGTAAAAACACACTCGATATTCAGCGATACAGTAGATGGATCTGGTTGCGTTTATTTTCATTTTGAGCAGTCATTTCACAAATTAATATTTTCATTCGCTCAGAATGTTCTCATAACGAAGATAGGCGCAAAAAGGATCACGAAATCGGCCCTTCTGTGTACTTTTTAAGAACGCATGCACAAAATGTGAAGAGATAATACTAGGGAGAAAAAAAAATCATGAAATCATGGCAGTCCCGCTTACATATTTCAGGTGGAAATCGTCCCAAAAAGGATCATGAATTCGACCGGCCGCGTCGTATCTTCCAAAAGATTATGTACGAAATGCGAAGAGATTATAGAGGAGAAAAAGAAAAAAAAATAAAGGACACATTTTGGTGAGTGCATCATAAACGATTACAGCCGAATAACAATTCATGAAATCAACGCAATCCCGTTGAAATTTGAGGAAATAATAGGCGCAAAAAAAGGATCTCGAATTCAGTCCTGCATGTCGTCTTGGTTATCAAAAACGCATACACAAATGCGACGAGATTATCGGGAGAAAAATAAAAAAGACATATTTACCCTTCTGGTGGGTGTATTACAAAAGATTACATCCGAAGTAATTCATGAAATCGCCACAATCCTGCTGATATGTTTTGAGGTAGATATAGGCGCAAAAAGGATCGTGAATTCGGCCGTGTCGTATACCTTGTAGATAAGAACGCATGTACGAAATGGGAAAAGCGGGAGAAAAATAAAGGACACATTTTCACCCCTTTTGGCGCTTGCATCATATAAATTACAGCCGAATAGTAATTCATGAAAATTTCGCAATCCCGTTGGAATTTGAGTTAACAATAATAGGCGCAAAAAGAATATCGAATTCGGCCCTGCATGCTTTGAAAACGCCAAATACGAAGAAATTATCGGGAGAAAAATAAAGAACGCATTTTCAACCCTTCTGGTGAATGTATCACAAAAGATTACAGCCGAAATAATTAATGACATATCGCAATCCCGCTGATATTTGATGTAGAAATAGGCGCTAGAAGGACCGTGAATTCGGCCGTGACGTATAGGCATGTAGGCAATGCGAAGTGATTATTGGGTGAAAAATGCAGCACACATTTTCAACCCCTTTTGGCCCGTGCATCATAAAGATTATAGAGCTGAGTGATAATTCTTAAAATCATCTCATTCCCGTTGAAGTTTGAGGAAACGATAGGCGCAAAAGAATCATGATTTTTGGCCGTGTCGTGTATCTTTTAAGAACGCATTTACAAAATGCGAAGAGTTTATCGGGGAAAAATAGAGGACACATTTTCAACCCCTTTTGGCGCGTGTATCATAAAAGATTGCATCCGAAGTAATACATGAACTCATCGCAATCCCGCTGATATTTGAGGTAGAAATAGGCGCAAAAAGGATCGTGAATTCGGCCGTGACGTATAGGCATGTAGGCAATGCGAAGTGATTATTGGGTGAAAAATGCAGCACACATTTTCAACCCCTTTTGGCCCGTGCATCATAAAGATTATAGAGCTGAGTGATAATTCTTAAAATCATCTCATTCCCGTTGAAGTTTGAGGAAACGATAGGCGCAAAAGAATCATGATTTTTGGCCGTGTCGTGTATCTTTTAAGAACGCATTTACAAAATGCGAAGAGTTTATCGGGGAAAAATAAAGGACACATTTTCAACCCCTTTTGGCGCGTGTATCATAAAAGATTGCATCCGAAGTAATACATGAACTCATCGCAATCCCGCTGATATTTGAGGTAGAAATAGGCGCAAAAAGGATCGTGAATTCGGCCATGTCGTATACCTTTCAAGAACGCATGTACGGAATGCGAAGAGATTATGGGGAGAAAAATAAAGAACGCATTTTTAACCATTCTAGCTGGTGCGTGCATCACAAAAGATTACATCTGAAGTAATTCATGAAATTGCCACAATTCGTCTGATATTTAATGTAGAAATAGGCAATAAAAGGATCGTGAATTCGGCCGTGTCGTATTCGCATGTACGAAATGCGAAGAGATTATTGGGAGAAAAATACAGGACACATTTTCAACCCCTTTTGGCCCGTGCATCATAAAGATTACGGCCGAATAATAATTCATGAAATCATCGCAATCCCGTTGAAGTTTGAGGAAACAATAGGCGCAAATAGAATCATGATTTTTGGCCGTGTCGTATATCTGTTTAGAACGCATTACGAAATGCGAAGAGTTTATCCGGGAAAAATAAAGGACACATTTTCAACCCATTTTGGCGCGTTTATCATAAAAGATTACTGCCGAAGTTATTCATGAAATCATCGCAATCCCGCTGCTATTTGAGGTAGAAATAGGAAATAGAAAAATGATCGTGAATTCGGCCGTGTCGTAGAACGCATGTACGGAATGCGAAGAGATTATGGGGAGAAAAATAAAGAACGCATTTTCAACCATATTTGCCGGTGCGTGCATCACAAAAAGTTACATCCGAAGTAATACGTGAAATCGCCACAATTCCGCTGATATTTGAGGTAGAAATAGGCGCAAAAAGTATCATGAATTCGGCTGTGTGGAATATCTGTAAGAACGCACTTACGAAATTCGAAGAGTTTATTGGGAAAAAATAAAGGACACATTTTCAACTCCTTTTGGCGCGTGCATCATAAAAGATTACAGCCAAAGTAATTTATGAAATCGTAATCAATCCCGCTGATATTTGAGGTAGAAATAGGCGAAAAAAGTATCATGAATTCGTCCATGTGGTGCATCTTTTTAAGAACGCACTTACGAAATTCGAAGAGTTTGTCGGGAAAAAATAAAGGACACATTTTCAACCTCTTTTTTCGCTTGCATCAGAAAATATTACAGCCGAAGTAATACATGAAATCGTCACAGTCCCGCTAATATTTGAGATGGAAATGGGCGCAAAAAGGATCGCGAATTCGGCCCTGCATGTCGTGTACCTTTCAAGAACGCATGCACAAATGCGAATAGATTATAGTAAAAATAAAGAACCCCTTGTAGCGCGTGCATCAGAAAATATCGCAGCTAAAATAATTCATTAAATCGTCGCAATCCAACTGACCACCAAGAGCAGGTTACTCAGCAAGTTCGTGTGCCGATGTTTAGAAAAAGTCACAAACGCATTTGATACAATCTGATTTTGTTCATTATCATTTTACATTGTAATTCACAAACAAACATTCTATTTTTTCCTATCTTTTTTTTAATTTTTTTTTGTGCAATAAATAATGCAAATTTAAAAAAAAAATATCAATCTGTAAAATGTACATGGGTGGGGGGGGGGGGGGGGGGTACGTCCATAAAAAACAAGAAAATAAGTTTGCAAGTCATTTAATGTTTTTTTAGGTTGTTGTTGTTGACCGGTAACTTTTCTGTTCGGACCGGCAAAAAATGGTAAAACGGGGCATTTACCGGTCCGACAGAGACAGGTTGGACCGGCAGAAAAAATGGGTTAGTGTGCAGCCCTGTCTTTGATGTCATGTCAAAAATTGTATTCAGTTTTGATAAAATCTGTTCTATTCTGATCATCTAATTGACTTTCCATTCAAGTCACCTTCAAGAGGACATGAGGTTGCAATTGTAAGCCCTGAATAAGTCTGCAATACATGTTGAGGTATCATTTGTATTACATTATCCCATTGCCTTCACTACTCCAACAGGTATGAGTGTCAAAGGAATATACCAGTAATGTTGTGTCTGCGAATGATTGAAAGTATGTAATAATCCCTATCATCTATGCAACTGTAGGTTGAAGTCTATCTACATATAACATGATCTCACCTCTATTATCCAGGTTCATCCAGGCAAGACAATTGTCATCATAACATGGGAAGGAACAGACCCATCCCTAAAGAGCATTGTTCTCAACTCTCACATTGATGTGGTGCCTGTCTTCCCTGTGAGTTTACTGAGTCACAAAATTATTTCATAGTACATTGTTCTATCAAGTTTGAACAAAGAACTAATGGAAGTTCCTGGGGATGGGGATGACATGGTTACGATCTGCATTGCTTCTTATTTTCTATGTTGTTGTTTTTTTTTCTTCATCATCTTCTACTTTTTCTTCTTTGTCTTCTTTTGGATCTTGTCTTCACCATCTTCTTCTCCTTTCTCCAGCTTTCTTCTCTTTCTCCCCTTCTTTTTCTGCACCTTCTTTTAGAAATGTGCTATTGGAAATAAAGTCTCATTTGAAATTCTTTTGTTTAGCTTTTGACAAGACGGATGGTTATCATGGGAATGATCCTATGACATAGAAAGTGTGTTCAACTTTATGAGTAAAGGAGAAATGTTTGGAGGATGTGGGTTTGTCTTGATCATTGACTTTGTGCCATGCCAATGTCTACCTGGCCTTGATACACTTAGACTGTTTGTGTGACCTTTGTTTGCAAGGTTAAATACATTGAATGTACTTTTATTGGCTGAATTAGTCAATATTGCTGGTAATATGACTTAACGTACTGTATTAAAAAGTGGATATTTTTACGAGACTAATTTTGCGCTTGGCCGTGTGAGAAGAGTTTCGCATGTTTTTAATTCCGTGGAATCAAGACTTCAATGTACTGGAACATATGACATGCAAAAATCTTCACATGCTTTTATTTTCGCGCAAGCTTCTGGTTGTGCAAAATGAGCGAAAATTTCAACACTGCGAAAATTTCCACTTTTACAGTAATGGTATTACAAGAGATTAAAGAAGAATAACCTCAAAACAAAGTCATAAACTAATGCCAATGTCTACTCTTTTAATCTATTACCTTTAACCCTGTGATGACGGGCTGATATTGCTACAAGTCAGTACAACGCGCATTTCCCATAGACACCTGCCCAAATAGACTTGGGACTCTTCCTCAACGGATTTTAAAGTGTTTTGCCTGGGCCCATTGACAAGTTATGATGTACTGTGTAGAACTGTGTGCCAAGGTGATTGATATGCCTTAACCAGTACAGATGTATACAACCATGCAGGTGCACACATCATAGAATAAATTAGACTCTAAAATGGATTACTATCACCTCTTCAAGGTATTATGATATATTTTAAGTTCCCTTGAAGATGATATTCCCAGAAACAATAATCCCACCCACTTTTTTGTGATATGACAATCCATTATAAGTACATATTATTATAATTGTTTTGGTGTAAGTTATCATGGTTGCCCTATGAGTCACCCTATTGATATTTCAGTCAGGAGTGATACTCAGTGTGTAGGGAGTCATTGTCTTTTTTCCTGCAAAGAGATAACATTTTGACCCATGTGATGTAGATAAGATGTCATAAGTTGACCTGTATGAGTTGATCTCCTCCAAGTCAAGGACTGACCAAGTGTATACATGGTCATAACAGTCCAGACTTTGTTCCTTTGTTTCAATGGATTTATTGGTAGTTGATTTCCGTGGGCATTTTTTTTTTTCTAATTATCAAAGCACCATGTCATTGAACATAAAGTAGAATTTAATTGAATTTTCTGTGTGATTTACAGGTAAGTATGACCTTTTGTCTTGTGGCCAATTTTTCTGGAATGGTAATGTGCCAAAAACAAGATTTAGAGTTAGAATTACAGTGATTGAGTACACCAAAGTACTGTAAAACAAAAAACATTTACAGCATAAAACTTTTGCAAATTGGAAATTACTCACTCACCATGAAATTTTCATGAATTGCTGACCATGAAAAAATTACAGGTATACTACATAAGCATGCATTATGCAGACAAAAAACTTTTGTGCACATTTCAGTTTCCTGAGTCTTAGCTCTGTGCAAAATTTGCAAAAGTTTCATGCATGTGAAAATTTCTGGTTCTACAGTAGTTTCATGATACATAACACTTTTACTCTCTTTCATTAGGAACCATGTTTATTGCAAACCGTGTAGCGATATGATTTTGACCCATCAGATTCCAGTAACCATATTCCTGTAGTTTGGTTTTGGATCTATATTATAATCATTGTATGTTTTTTCGCCAGTATTCTGTAAGGTAGAGTAGAAGCTTCTCTTTTATTGGAATCCTGTTTTGGTCATATTCATACTATTGCTCATTTAAGTTGTAGAAAATCATAAAATTTTCAAACTGATCCTAAAACTAGAAACATATTTTAGAAAGCTATAGTTTATGTTGCTATGCCATAAAAGAAAAACTTCTTTTGATTTTGTGCTGATATAACCAATTGTCCATATCTATTGATTCTTTCTCCAATTGAAGGTGCAACTCAGTGGTTGCACAGTTAATATGATAAGACAATGATTTGTGCAACAAAATTCCCCAAGGACTTAATGGGTTTAAAATACACATTTATGTATTGTGATATGGGGATTCTTGTTTTTACCTTGCAGGAGCACTGGATATGCGATCCATTTGAGGCGAAGAAACTGGAAAATGGCGATATCGTCGCCAGAGGAACTCAGGTAAGGGCCACTGTAGAGAGTCTCCTATGTCTGTAACCATAGCAACCAGTTGGGGCAATCCTTCAAAGATGCTAGGCTATGTGTTTCAAGGGTGTGTACAGTTCTGGTCGAGGTGAGGATTTAGCTTTTAACATTTTGTGAGATATTCAGAAACCACTCTATGAGATGTCAAAGAGCATGTAATTCTAAAGGGTATCAAAAGTTTATTTGATGAAAACCGGTTTTGAAATGGCTGAGATATCAAAAAACAAGCTGAAACAAAGAGATCATAATAAAGTTGTGGCATGTCGCCTTTTATTATTATCACTTTTTTGGATATCTCAGCCATTTCAAAACCGATTTTCATCAAATAAACATTAAATCCTTCTTAAAATTACATGCTCTTTCATATTTCATACGAGGTTTCTCATTATCTCACTTAGAAATGTTCAAAACATGAATCCCTTACCTCAACCAGTACTGTACAGTCCCTTTCATGTTACTGTGTAAAGTGGGTATCTTGTTGGCTTAGAGACTATAGGTAGCAACCTGGTGGTGACTTGAGTCTCGCTGTTCACGGAATAGTCGTGGAGATGTCTTTGTGACATCTCTTGGAGACCAGCCTGGTCTGCAGGGAGTTCGGAGAGAATCAAACATGTTTGATTTTTGTGAGAGACTTTTTCCAGTCTCCAGCTGGTCTTGGAGACATCTCCACAATGTCTCCTTAGTCACACCCAAGTCGTGGAGACTAATTTTCTCAGGGTGGTCCCGAGAGTTGCAGAGACTCATTTGCTACCTACCAGAGATTTCTTGGAGACGTCGCGGCGACGTCTCTGTGACTTTCAGATGAATAGATTTGGAAATGTCTCTGAAGCTGCCCAAGGTCCTGTTTCATAAAGTTTGTTATCAGTAACAACTGCCACATTTTTATGACAAATTTGCTCTTAGTCAATCAGATGCAAGGATTTCAGTAGCTTATGGCAACTATTGTAACTTGTTATTCACGACAAGTTTTCGTGGGGGCCTTGGAGTCGCCTTCTTGGTGAGAGCGCAAGCCATTTTGTTGGTTTTTCAAGTCACATGAGTCACGGCGATGTCCCCTCCAGTAGGATAGGCCCTTCAGATAGTGTCAAAACAGTTGGTGCAACATCTTCCTCATTTTCTCATCTCTCACCCTTGCAAGGAGAATTGACCCAGTAATCATACAAGTGAATAGAATTGGATTTGTTATGTGTCAGCATTTTCAAGGGCTGAAAATGTTTCATAGACTGAAACAGACAGATGTTTGGATCCTCTCTTCTGATAAAGATTATATTATTCATATCTACATCAAGTTTCTCTTCTACCAATTTCTTTTCAAGGCCAAACTTGCATGCGTATTTATAATATCAAATTTGAATGATTAATTGTATTGTGCACTGTAGGTCAGGCCATGGTTGATAAGATCATGACAGTCAATATCTGTTGTCCATCGCTGTTTTGTTTATTTATTGATAACCTTACCCCTTGAGAAGACTGAGTTTTATTTTGCCTTGATATCTAAAGGGAGGATAGTGCACTTAATGTTGATAACATTGTCAGTGCAGCTAGCAGCCTCATACCAGAAACCAAAATGGTGGCAAGTATGAAGTGTAACTGTGGAACACAGGAAGGAGCCCCTGGCATGCAAGGGCATGGTGCTAAACTTATGAACTTGTTGATAATCAGCATGAAACATATGGAAGAATGGGGAACGTCTGCCAAGCCTTTGGAAACCAACATCCTCTGACTTCTGTGGGAGGTATGGAGGCACGACTATCCTGTTTTTACCTCAGAGAATAGACCTACAGTGGGCTGACCTGGTGTACAGGGGAAGGCTCAATCTTCTGCACCTAACTGCTGTTCAAACTAAGGGCAAAGTGAGCAATCAGAGCAAGGAGCCCCTTTTGCACAATAGTGCACCATGCTCCACTAGGCTTACCTTGTATACCAGGAAATAATGAGTGCATTATCAAACACAGGAACAAGCTCCTTGCATGCAAGCACATACACAATGCTGTTTTTTTTTTGTGTGTGTGTAAACTGTTGATATTATCTTAATACAGATCAAAGGGTGGAGTAATCCTGCTATAAGCCATAAAGTTCAACATTTCTTTCACTTTCTTTGGTGAGAATATGTTGACTTTTGGCTCTATTGCATTAAACTTCAGAGGATCGTCCTACAATTGGTTGACCTGGTACACAGGGAAAGGATGTATTATGCTGATTGCTGTTAAAACTTTAGGGGTGAGGTTTGAACATAGGAACTAGCTCCTTACACATTAAGTACCCAATAGCACTTTGTTTTTTGATCTGCTGATACCACCATAACACATATCAACGGTTCAGGCACTGCTGCCAAACCTTTCAAAATTCAGTATCCCTTTTATATTCCTAGTGAGATGGTAGGGCAAGTAGCTGCTTATTTTATAATAAAAGAAGGAATTTGCCTATTATGCAAAAGACAAATAACCCAGTGCACAGAGCACTGATACCAAGGCTACCATATGTGCCTGAGTGCTGTTCAAACTGTGTAGGCAAAGTTCAAATACAGGAACAAGTACCGTGGCGAACATAATAAGCAAAACAAACAACATTTAGTATAAGCAAATAACACTTTAATAGTTTCATGACCTGCCGATACCTTTGTGACTCAGATCAAAGATTGGGTACTTCTGCCAAGCCATAGGAGGGCAACTGCGACAGTCTCGTCTATGCCTCTGAGGATTGACTGACTGTGGGATGACCTCGTCAATCTCAGAAGGGGATGTGTGCTGGGCTGCCGTTCAAACAGCATAGGAACCAAGATCAAGTCTGGGCCAGTTAGCCCCATTGTTTGAGGCAGCTGACTCCATGATGAACTCTAACTAAAGATGTTCTTTTTACTTTCTATTCAAAAACCAACACTCCGTGCAGTGTTACAACAACAGATGTTTCGAGGGAAGCCTTAGATCACTCATTTTCCAGGTCCTGTCTTCTCTTGGGTCCGTCTTGTTTGTTTGGCTAGTCATGGTTTCACATGAGTGTGCCATTTTTCTGTCACATGAATCTCTTCCATATTGTGATAATGTCATGAATATCATATATATATATATATATATATATATATATATATATGTATGTATATATATATATATATATATATATATATATGAGCTGTGACATGAGAAAAGGGCCCTTAGCGCTGTAGCGCACAAATGCCATTAAACGGCGTGGACAAACCAATACGTGCGCAAAAAAAAAAAAATGAACTACTCTGCAAAAGTGGATATTTTCGCGCAACTAATTTTTCGCGCTTGGCCGGGTAAGAAGAGTTTCGTGTGTTTTTAATTCCGCGGAATAAAGACATGACGCACAGAAACATATGGCTAGCAAAAATATTCGCGTGCTTTTATTTTCGCGGTAGTTTCTGGTTGCGCGAAATGCGCGAAAATTTCCACTTTTACAGGAGTA
Organism: Diadema antillarum; assembly: GCF_040938485.1. Taxonomy (NCBI): domain Eukaryota; kingdom Metazoa; phylum Echinodermata; class Echinoidea; order Diadematoida; family Diadematidae; genus Diadema; species Diadema antillarum. The sequence goes on from NW_027270978.1 coordinate 95,076, forward strand.
GCTAGCTGTGTGCAAATGCATAGGAGCATCAAAAGTGGCAGTATTTGGGCAGAACATCCTCTTTTAATCATCATAATTTAGGCACTAAGGAGTAGAATTTCAGAAAACGGTTTGCATATATATATCTAAATACGTCAAAATTCATTCTACAATGTGGTGGTAAAAACTCAATTTCGGTATTTTATGCTCTAAGGGCTCTTTTCTCGTATCATGGCCCATATATATACCGGTATAAATTATACTAGGTGTTACAAAAAAACATTTCCCCACTTTTGATCCTTAATAATTCGAAAACTAGATATCATATAACATTATCATTGATATGAGTAATTGCTGAGAAGTGTACAGTTTTTTTGGAGGTGCTTTGAATAGGAGAGCGTGAATCAGTTTCATTAAATCCATGATTAATGTTAAAGTTAAGTTCCAGATTTTGGCCAAATTTGTACCCTCTGTACAAAAACTGAACTTTACACAGGAACCAATGATGTGTATGTGAGTGTGTGCTTACAATGACCCTGAATAATAGACATGAATACCACGAATACCACCTTTTCAGAGTTCTGCTGACTAGGCTTCTGTTTTCTTGCTCCAAGGCACATGAATGCCTTATTAATAATTCATGAATGATTGCCCTGGGCACTGCTAGTCTGAATTCATGGTGATGGGTAAAATGCATACATTGCACATGAAAGAAGTAAGCACATGTTTTCATGTGCTTGCATACACTACATTTCAGGATGAATATAGACTAGCTGTGATAGTGAAATTTTTCATGAATATGTAATAGAGCATTCAAACCCTGGCCATTGTTCAGGACCATTGTCTGGGTGTTAATCACACACTCCCATACACACCAATTGACCCCTGTGCAAAATAAAAATTTTGTACAGAGGGTTGAAAATAGAGCAAACTCTGAAACCTAACTTAAAAAGAAATCCTGAATTTCATGAAACTGATTTATGCTTTCATTTTCAAATTACCTCCAACAAAATTGTACACTATTCAGCTGTTGCCCATATATAGATAGATAGATAGATAGATATAGATAGATAGATAGATAGATAGATAGATAGATAGATAGATAGATAGATAGATAGATAACAGGCAGGATTTCTTTATTAAATTGATAACAGTGGATAGTATACGAATACAAGACCTTTCGAGGGTTTGGCAAAAACTATTAGTTAATGAAGAGGCAGAGATAGTAACTTTCCAGAGGGCAACTTGTCAACAAGTTTACTTACTATATCTGAGACTTGGCGATGGTATAGTCAATTTGTTATAACGTACAATGATAAAGTGAAATATAAGTTACCACTTATACCTCTGAATGCTCATAGCTTCCTAGAGCGAAGAGAGACATATTTGTTGTATATCCCTCATGAGCATCTGAAATGCCTTTGTAGGCTAATTCACAAAGCCTGCATTGTTTTCTTGCTGTAGTGTTCACCATTTTGGTTCTGAGCTCCAGTGTAGAACTGTGAGAGGAGGTCTATAGGGCTTTATTATCCAGGTCATCATCAACTTTGGCTTTTATTTCCTTTTACAAAATCATGAATGCAGAAATCCTGTATCTGAATAGTTTCTCTGTGTTTTTCCTGTCGTTTCTTTTGTTGAATTTAATAATTCTTCCACATTTCGTAGGTCAAAACGAGGATAGTTGTCAGCCATTTCACCGCTCTCGCTACTGGAAGCGGCCATTTTGTCGATTGAGCTGGATTGTATTGCTCGCGCGCTGTGCCGGCGCATGCTACGCGCCCTGCAAAAGTGTAAGAAATGTAGATATTGATTTCAGCATCAGTGATCATGGGGTAATCTTGGATTCCAAAATGTACTACCAGTATATTATGACAAATAGGATATCATCTCTCACTCTCATAAATTTCTAGTGAAACCCTCCCTTTTTCATGCTCTGTACAATCATAATACCAAACATTGCACATGAGGGGTATGATATCAAAGTATTTGATTGATGAAACTGGCAAGGAGATTTGAGCTTATGAGCCTTTTGAGGTTGAGCTTGTAGCACAGATGAGTCTCAATGGCCTTGTAGAGTAGTTGTGTGCATGCCTGAGTAATATCACTGGTTCTAAAGGTATCATAATTTGTCACCAGCATGAAAAAAAAAAAGACAATTTGAGAAGGGTTAATAGTTTTTATAACTATTTTTTTTTCTTCGTCAGTGGTGTAAGAACAGAAGACTCAATGATTCGTTCTAACAGCAAAAATTGTATTTTTCATTCCCCCTCTGCATCCCAGGATATGAAGTGTGTTGGAATTCAGTAAGTATATTCACAGCTTGACTTCTTTGTGATGGCACTTTAATATTCCCAAAGTAGTGTCATCAAATGGTTCTTATCTGAAATGCAGTGGTACTCTCATAACTTAAAATCATAATTATGTTTCTGACAGTACTACATGACAGGAAATCATATTTCATACTTTTTTTGTGCTTTGATTTGATAAGATTTATTGAGCAAAGTTCTAAACAATATATCCACAGACATAAGTTGATACATGACTTGACATAAGATTTGTGACCCTTCAAGTCAAAAGAAGCTACAAATTACTGGCACCATAATCAGAAAAAAATCAGAAAAAATCAGATTTTAGTCGAGGTACCAAGAAAAGTTCAACATTAGTTCTTTAGAATCTGTAGAATCTTTAGAATTTTGTCTACTATTAGCTAAAATTTCAAGACGTGTATACTAGAAAAGTGTGAATTATAATTTGTCAAAGGCATTTTTTTTTTTCCTTGTCCATTTGGGTTTCATAGCCTGAGCAAGGGCTTTGTGCTGTGAGTTCATAAGCTCCACGCATACAAATTTCTTGAAGCTGATTGCCCAGCTAACAATTGGGTGTTTTTCTGAACGTTCTTGAAACATTCCAGATTCATTAATTGGACAGTTTGTCAAAACATTTTCAGAATGTCTTTTTGTGGAAGGTTTTTGACGTATTTGAAATGTTCAAATGGATGTTAACAAGAAAAAACAGTAAAAAACCTTTCAACATTTTTAAGAACCTGCTGAGAACCTTTTGGACATTATAGATGTCAGAAAAGCTTTTAAGAATATTCAAAATGTTCTGTGGACATTCTGTGGATGACCAGAAAACCTTTAAAAACTGCCTAGAATGTTCAAAAAAAGTTTTATTAATAGAGGTTGTAAAAAGTCTTATGACCCTTTCCAGAATGTTTAGAGAACATTTCATATTCGTCTAGAACGTTCAGAAAACCTTGTATGAACATCTAATGTGTATTTTTTATTGGGCATTAAAAAAAAGTATAGTTATACGTTTATACAGGCACAACCTTGAAACTAATGTACCCTAATCCTAATCCTATATAATCTTATCCTACTCTGTTCCTAATGTCCTACCAACTATACCTGCTACATCCTATTCCCAGTTGATGTGTTTGTGTCACATTCTTTTAAATACTAGCAAAAATGTTGTAATGCGTGAAGACATGGTTACTAAAATTGAATCACACATACCTTAATTAGGCCTACTATGATATGAAAATACCTCTTCATAACAGATTTTGAAATTTTGAATAACTGAACAATAACATAACTACAATTTCTAACACAGTTCAAAAGTTTGAACTCAACATATATCTTTAGATTTCAGTGTCTTTATCTATTTTCACTAGTTTTCAAATTTTAGATTTTCTTACGTGAATTTCCATAAATATGCCTGAATATTCATGACATAAATCGAACCAATGACGAAGACATAGTGGACCTAACAAAAACATTCTTTTTTAATCCATTAAAGGTGAAGACATAGCAGTCTTAATAAAAAACTATTTTTGGACGTTCATAAATGATGAACATGTAGCAGACATAATAAAAACATTTTGTAATGTCCACTGACGTTTTTAAAACGTTTTCCAAAAAACCTGTGCTTTGCAGTAAATGCTAAGTCCAAACTTTGACGCTATATGTACATTTTAAAAACGTCCATATTAGACGAAGATGTACCTCAAGAAACCTCAAAGAAAAATTTGAGGAAACATTCTGAAAATGTTATGTGTTTGCTGGTTTGGCTGGTGATTACGTATCCCCTCAAATTGTTCATAAACCAAGTTCAAGTCAAAGATATGATAGATTGTAAACTTGAGTGATAGATTATTTCTGTTGAAGAGAGTCGTGGATTGCAGAATGGTTACAGTTAACAAGAGATATAGCATCTCCCTTGTCAGCTGACCAGACCTGATCCCCATGGTGCAACAGCTGGAAATGTGTGACTGTAGGTGTACATGCATCATTTTCGACATTTTTACTCTCAGTTAATATGATTTTATTGAATATCTGTATAAATAAATGCATGAACACAAATTAAGTATACTTTCTTAGAGTATGTAATTATGATCATGATTTAATCTTTGAAAAAAAAAAGTGCCAGTAGTTTTTAGTTAGGATTGCATGTGACTACCATCTTGAAGATGGTCTGGAAATCAGTTGATTTTTACACTTAACAATAAAACAAAATTTGACTGTTTGATTTATTTATTAAAGGCCTCGGCAGTAAACTCAAGGATCATAGGATTTTAATATCATTATGTTTAATGAATACAGTATGTCCTTTTTTTCCAGCAATTTGAATATATAGTTGTTTTTTTTATGTATTTCACCACAGTGATCTTCCATGTTGCATTTGCATGACTTTTATGGTTTATCTTACAATGGAGAAACTGAAATTACATACATAATCATTGCTCTGGAATTCCCTAGGTACATAGAAGCCATAAGAAGACTGATCAAGAAAGGAGTGCGACTGCTGCGAACTATTCACATGACATTTGTACCAGGTATCAAAGAGACCTTAAAGGCAGAAACTGTCTTTCATGACATTATTTCCAGTCTGTAATTCATTTGTAAATATTATTGATATACCTTGCAGGACACAATTCATCATATAAAAGTTGTCCTCTTATGATTTGATTATTATACAAAGATTCAATATTCATTCAGTAGAAAATTATTTTGAAGAGAAGTATAACCAGAGGTCTCACATATGAAAAGGGAATCAGACAGACCAAGGGAATACTTTCCCCTTCAAAAAGAAGAAGAAGAAGAAGAAGAAATAACAATAGTTAAAGAAAAAAAGTCATTAAGAATTAGATCTTATTTTCTGTTGAATTATTGCTGTTGTTGTTGTTGGGGGGGGGGGGGGGGTCTGGGGCACGATGACATTGGCACAATGCAGCACTTTAGTACCAGCACTTCTATAGTAATAAAATATTCACATTTGAGGGGTTTAAACTGACTTGTGTACATCCTCCATGCAGTGTCTTTGTATGAGTTTTTATACTTGGTGACTGGAGCTTTGCTTTCACTTCGCTGCAGATGAGGAGATCGGAGGTTTCCTGGGCATGCAGCTCTTTGTCAAGACACCTGAGTTTAAAGCCCTCAATATGGGCTTTGGCCTGGATGAAGGTTAGTGACAAAAAAAACAAACAAACAAAAAACAAACTTTAATATTTACATTGAATGAGAAAATAAAAAGCATGAGAATGTATACATGTAGATGCTTTCGAAACACTTAACCTGTCAACATTCTTGCTTCTGCCTACTTTGAATACACAAAAAGAGGGAATAGCACCCCAATTTTGCTGTAAATAAGGATGAGAATCTTTAGAAGGTCTGTGTTAAGGATTATACCTCATATATTTTTGTATGAACATATTAAAGTATTTATCTACAATGTATCATATGTCAGGCGTCATATCCACTAGACAACCAAGCTTTTGCCTGATAGCCAGTGATGGTTCTAATCCCTTATAGCAGCAGGTACCTTGAACCTTGAACCTTGAACCTTGAACCTTGAACCCTGAACCTTGAAAGAGTACTCTCCCAAAAAGCGAAGATGCTGTCCTGGAGAGGGATGTGCTGTGCAGTGTACTGTGGCATGTGCCTGTGGTGATTTGAGCTCAGGTGCATCTTTATACAGCATATTCATCCAAATTAATGATTCTTGCATCAATTTGTTTTTATTTGTCATGTTGTGACTCACTTCCTTGACTCATTCTTCATTCATTGTTAGGTTTGGCAAATCCTACAGACAAGTTCACCTTATTCTATGGGGAACGAGCTACCTGGTGTAAGTAAAGAACATATCTATTGAAGTTTTATGGGATATTAAGAGATTGAATAAAGTACAAGTTGTTTGTTAATATATTCATTATGCATATGAGTTGTTACATCAATCTACTTTTCCTTTGATGGACTTATCTAAGCACAGAGAGACTTGATGATCACTTCTGGAAAACTTTAAATGGTGAAGTGTTAGCGATGTGGAGATTTTCATGCATTTTGTGCAACATGAATCTTACACAGAAATAGAAAGATGCAAACCTTTTTGTTCATTGTATGTAATACTAGTTTATGTTTTGATTCTGGAGAATCAAAAATACACAAAATTTATTGTACAAAAATTACTCACTCCAAAAATTTCTGCTTTGAAAATATTATAATGAATACTTTTATGAATACTTTTGTGTAGGCTAATAGTCAAACTCCAGTTGTGCACAATGAGATTATCTGCATTTTAGAGATCTGAAAAAGAATTGCAGCCATACTTGTGCATACAAACATACTATCTATCATGATATAGAGTGTGATGAAAGGATATTTTTGACTACTAGTGACAAATTGCCATGCTGCAAGCTCTACCATGAAGAGAACATGGCAATCACCATATTGTTCAATGAAATGTTGTCTCAAGTTACACATGCTGTAGTCTGCTCATGATAAATAGTTAGTAGTTGTGAAGTTTCAAAGTTCATACTTTCAGATAATGATTTCTTGATATTAGATTATAAGTGTAAATGAATGCTTCCAACATGATTTTTTTTTTCCAAAGCAGTTATTGTTAGACAGAATGTGGTGGATAAATGAATTAGAATTTTTTTTTTAAATATTCACATGATTGGAATACTTGATAGACAAGAAGATATAAATGATGACTTTGTTGACCTCTGTTGATTGATTTGTTGACTACAATGACTTTGAACAATACGTTCTTGTTTCAATATAGGGATTGATGTTGTATGCACCGGAGACCCTGGTCATGCCCTCATGTTTGTTGAAAACACTGCTGCAGACAAGGCTGTGAGTCTAACTCCCAGAATTTTCTTGTATAATTTTACTTGTATATGCATTTCTACCCACCTCAAATGGCAGAAGCTAAGATTTATTCAGTTTATATTGGACAGCTACTTTTTAGTTTGGCATATTATTCATCAGAGATTTTAAGCAGAGAATCTTGCTACTGAAATTTCCTCTGGCAGTTATTACATCTATGTGTCCACTTGCCAAAAATTTTGATTATATCTATTTCTTTTATAGAAAGATGTGTAAATTCTGATGAGCTTCATTTACTGTAAACTCGTTCTGCATGTTTGTAATAGTGAAATCAGTACTGTTGGCTTCTTTCTTAACATTCTTTATTCATAAAGTTATATGAAGAATGAAGATTTAACTGTATCAGTGACTTTCACTGCTTCCGTGGTTTGTCAGTTTTTTTGTAGTTGTTTCTAATTTGTATGATTTTTTCACCTTTATCCCAAATCCATCATGGTTTTCAGCGCAGAGTAATGGATGCCTTCCTTGATTTCAGAAATGAGGAGAAGAAGAGGTGAGTAAAAATCCATTCAGTTCAGTTCAGTTCAATTCAATTCAATTCAATTCAATTCAATTTGATTTGATTCAGATCAGTTCAGTTCAATTGAATTGAATTCAGTTCAATTCAATTCAGTTCACTTCAATTCAATTTAATTTGATTCAATTCAGTCCAGTTCAATTCAGTTCAATTTAATTCAATTCAATTCAGTTCAATTCAATTGTGCTTTATTTCCATCAAACAAAAGGTAATACACTTGTTCATATGTGCTTGTATGCAGAGTATCTATTTCATAAATCACATTGCTTAATGTTAACAATTTATAAGAAATGCAAATCATGAAGTTTGATATGAAACATATGAATGAATGAATATGTAATGACAGAAACAATACATAATATGCAATGGTGACAAGTAAATATAGCGATGGAATAGAGTAATCTACTGAAAAGAGGAGCTTGTGAAACATCTACAATCACAGAATCATGTTCATAGTGCTGCCTTTGCATAGTGTGAGTGCATGATTACAGTATCTTCTTTTTGACACCCCTCACCAAGAAAAAAGATGACTAAGCTGTCTGTTAATCATTTGGTAGAGGTGTCAATCTCTGATAGCAAAATTACAGTGCTAAAGCAGTACTGCACTCTTCTCCATTTGAATACAAATTAAAACATCTGAGAACAAACTCTGAATCAATTTTTCATAATTTTGATCAATGCTCAGATGGCTGAGAATAATTCGCAGCGCACAGCAATTGAGATTGAAAACAGAGAATCTACGAGACATAACAGTGTTGTCTGTCATTTTCTTAATTAGTGACATGTTTGTTTGTCTGTTTTTTATTTTGTTGTGTGTTTTTTTTTTTTTTTTTTTAGATTGAAAACAGTCTTGGAGACATAACAATGTTGAGTGCTTTTATTTTTTTTCTCTTGTTAGCAGCACACGAGTGCATTCTTTTGGTTCTTTGCAGATTGAAAGGAGATAAACATGGAGACATAATATATTGTAATCTGCCATTTTGTTTTTGTAAGCAGCAAATTGATATCATGTATTTTGTTATATTGTCTGTTTTATTTTTCTGTACTGCAGATTGAAAACAGAGAAACTGGGAGATATCCAAACTGTGAACCTGACAAGAATGTCTGTAAGTCTCAGATTTATGCAGTGATGCGTAAAAACAGCATGCTATCCACTCCAGAGAGCCTTATAAACAAAAGAAAAAAAAATATACAGGGAAAAAAAAACCTTAAGATATCTAGGTATTTCACCTCAAGACAGTTACTTGAGAAGTGTTTTTTTACTTTTGATCTCACTACAAAATATTTGCCTCCGAAGTATGCAGCTCTCAATGCTACAACCTTCATCAGCAGAATGACCCGCCTTCGCCTTGATCACTTAGTCGATAAGGGGGTCATAGGTGAATTTCCAATACAGATGAGCTTCTACTCTTAAGACAATTGCTTGTCAATATCTACCCATTTTAGGGTTGTGCACTGTTCTTCCGTTGTAAAATAGTCAAATTCTGCAAATTTTATCATGTTGGGTTTAGACTGGGGAAGGTGGGGGGGGGGGGGGGGGGGGGGGTACCACCCCTGATCAAGGGAGAGAAGACTTTAACTGCAAAAAAAAAAAGCAAAACAAAGAGACACCATATTCAATGAATAACAAAAGCTCTATGAAATAATTATGATTTATTCTTTTTTTAAAATCACACGTACTGTAGCATGCAAATAAAATAATTTAACTGGTGTCAAATTCAGCTTCAAGTGAAATCAAGTTAGATGACTTGTGTTAAAAAAAGATGTCACACACCTGGTGAAGAAGTACAGTTATGTATAGAGATAGAAAAATAAAGTCTTGATGTAACATACATATCATTTTTTTTTAATTTCATCAATTCATACTATTATTTGCAAGGACTAATGAGTAAGAAATTCACTTTTCAAAGTGAAATAGTTGTATCAGGCAGTCAGCTAAGGTTAAATTTGAAAATATGTGATGGTATTTGTCTATGTTTGACAATTTGATATATCTGATAACTTGTTTATTGTGAGGGTATTTATATAGGAAGGTGTACTAAAATATAAAAAAAATGCATTGTTACCATCTGAATGAGGTTTTCTGTGAGTAATTAGCTGATAAGTGCATGATGCATTGTACTTTGTCAAGAGAGAGAGAAAAAAAAAGCAAACAAACAAACACTTGCATTTGGGGAGGTGTAGCCAACAATCTGTGCCCATGGGAGGATTAAATCCCTCCCCCCCCCCCAAAAAAAAGAAGAATAATCATCATAATATTTGTATTGTTACCATCTGTTTATATCCTTGAAAGCAGGTGGCTTGTGAGTGCATGGTTCAATATATCTTTGTCATACACACAAAATGTGCTTTCAGGGCGGTGTGGCAAACAACGTCGTGCCCATAGAGCTGCGACTGCGATTTGACCTCAGGCTTTCCCCCTGGCAGACACCAGAGGTGAGTGAGAGCAAAACCTGTTCAGTCAAGAATTCATTGCTGCTTTTTGAAGCAGACCTTTAAAGGGGATGGTGCTGTTTTGGTTTAGATGGGGCTGTGGGTCTCCAACCTATTTTGTGTGTGTGTGTTTGTGAGACAATGAGAAATATGAAAACATGTAACCCTTTAATAGAGGAATTGACGTTTTATTTGATGAAAATTGGTTTTGAAATGGCTGAGATATCCAAATAAGCAATCCTAGTAAAATATGACAGGCCACAACTTTTATTAAGATCTCTTTGTTTTACCTTGTTTTTGGATATCTCATTCATTTCAAAACCAATTTTCATCAAAATATATTTCAATTCCCCTTAGAATTGTTTGCTCTTTAACATTTCATGGAGTGGTTTCTAAATATCTTGCAAAAAGTTAACAGCTGAAGCCTCACCTCAACAATTATTGTACGATCCCTTTAGCAATGCTGAATTTGTAATTATTGTAGCAAGTTATTTTGACATTTTCAGTGTTTCGCAATAAATTGTTATTCTCGACTTATTCATAAAATATGGGCTGTATATATATATCCAACCTCGTTATATCAGGTATCTCGCTATGTCCAACCTTGTTATATCAGGTATCTCGCTATGTCCAACCTGGTTATATCAGGTATCTCGCTATGTCCAACCTGGTTATATCAGGTATCTCGCTATGTCCAACCTCGTTATATCAGGTATCTCACTATATCAAACCTTGTTATATCGGAAATCTTGCTATATATCCAACCTTGTTATATCAGGTATCTTGCTATATCCAACTCCGTTATATCAGGTATCTCACTATATCCAATTCTGTTATAATGACGTTCCACTGTATCTACGTTTTGTGTTGACTACCAGTACCTGGAGAAGAAGATAGAGGAGATGGTGGCAGCCGGAGGTGATGGCGTGAGCTTCGAGTGGCTCAGGGTAAGATATAGAATGATGAAAACAGATGAAATCACTGTCTTGAAATAAATCATAAGATATATTTTCACTCTGCTAAACCAGCAGTGGTTGGTTGGTTGAGCATTTTAGAAATGCTGGCAATTTTTAAACTCATTTCTGTTGAACTCACACCTGTTGTGGTGTTGTTTTTTATTTCTCTGAAGTGTTTTTGTTTGTTTTTGTTTGGTTCTTCTTCTTTCTTTTTTTGGGGGGGGGGTGGTTAATAGATGTTGACACCAAGCTTCAAAAGTGAGACTTTTTTGTATCTCAAAACTACAGATGATCAAATATCCACTGTATGGTGTGAATGCAGGTACCTGGTATATTAGAGCCTTGTGCTGGAATAGTTCTAGTAGCATCACTCCAGTTGACACACAGATCAAATATGACCATTTGAGAGTTATCTACAAATGCCTCAATGAGAACCTTTTGCTTTAGATCCTGTGAAATATGCTTTTTGTCTAGATTTTCAGCAAATGTTGATTGATTCATCAATGTTATGGATGTTAAGGACATGTGGTACGGCCAAATGGCACATTGGAGGAGATGTGGGCAATTCATGACTTCTACATTGCTTTCCATCCACTGCAGAAGGGAGTGTGCTTTACAACCCCACTGGAAGACAGCAATGCCTGGTGGATGGCATTCAAGAAAGCATGCGATGAGGAGTAAGTATTTATGTAGAAATGAAATCTACTGTGGTTGGAAAAAAAAAAAAGTACTGGTAGTGTGTCAGGGTTGATAGAGCATGATAATGTACATGTATATCATACTGATATTTACTGCTTTTCAGGACATTGTTGATATTATTGCCCCACCCACAGGATCTCTGACTCCATGCTATGACCCGAGGGGCTTGCTATGAGGGTCATAGCATGAAGCTGGCAATCAAATACAAAGCAGTCTATGTCTGTTTTATATAGCAATTTAGTGGAATGAAAAGAAATTGTTTGAGGCCAATTGTGATCACATTCAAATAGCGAGTTCACAATTAGGCGCTACCATGGACAGTGCAGTTTAGCAACTATGAGGCTGAGGATGATAGTTGAAGTTATGCCCCCGATGTCAGCCAATCAGAATGGAGGATACATCAGATGGCATGAGGTGTATAATGTACCTCACCTCATGCATTAAAATGTTATATTGACACACTGTTTTTACTTCAAAGCTAGTTGCTCATCAGAACTTCTTTTATTACAGAAATAGCAAAGCAGATTTCTCTATACAGTGCACTCTTGTTATAACGAACATGGCTATAACAAACTTCCTGTTACAATGAAGTACAAAAATACAAGTCCCAAAATTATTATCTATATATCTTTATTCTTGTTATTTGTTTGGTTATAACAAAATTGCTGTTACAATAAAGTAAACATTCTGGCCCAAAAATTATTATCTATATATCTTTATTCATGTTATTTCTTTGGTTATAACAGAATTGTAATAAAGTAAATAAAACTTGTGGTCCCAAGGACTTTGTCACAACAGGGACCACCTGTATTTTGTTTATTTTATTTCTCTTTGTTTAATTACAACTATAGAAAACTGGAGCTTGAGAAAGAGATTTTCCCGGCGGCAACAGACAGCTGCTACATCCGAGCCCTTGGCATCCCCTGCCTGGGATTCTCTCCCATCAGCAACACAAAGATCCTCCTTCACGACCACAACGAGTTCCTCAACGAGAACGTCTTTCTTCGAGGCATTGCCATCTATGAGTCCATCATTCCGGCCATTGCCAATGTGCAATAAGGAGTTCAGGCTCCTTCTAAAGGGGAAAGGGACAAGGAGTTGTAACAAGGAAAGTTTGAAAGGAGCAGTAATAATGAGTAGAAACAAGAAATTGTAGCAAGGAATGAAAACAAGGAGTGGTGACCAGAAGTTGTTCTAAGGATTAGTGACAAGGAAAAGGAACAAGGAGTGGAAGCAAGGAATACTAACAAATAGGAAAAAGGAATGGTAACAAGGAGCAGCAATGAGGAGTAGTAACAAGGGGGTCGTCACCTGAAACTTTGTTCTTGCAATTTCACTAGGGCACCTCACAAGTGTTCAAGAGAATTCATGCATCCACCATGCATGTGCCATCTGGTGACAGGACACTTGCTCCTGCGACAATTGCTCCGATCATATTTTCTCCAAGGACTTAGGGTTAGGGTTAGGGTTGTGGTAGGGTTTTAGGTTTAGTTTGATGTTAGGATTAGGGTTAGTGTAAAGGTTATGTTTGTTAGTCAGTTTTATGTTTGGCTTAGCATGCAGATATTTTGTGGAAGCAGTTGTCGCAGGAGCAAATGTCATGGAACCATTCCATCCAAGCCTTAACTGTATGCATGTCGCTACAGGGGGCACAATAAAGATTTTATTGTGCTATTAACTCCCAGCTGTCAATTTGGGAGAGGAAAAAGCATTGAGAACCTGGTTATTTCTCATTATTATTGTTATTAATCATGTTGTAAAAATCAGTGATGAAGCCAGCCATTATGACAGATCAAGAAGATGGTAGAGTATGAAAAATTACCTAAAAATTACTGACATGTTTCTGCTTTGTTAAAATTTTGCCTGTGCCTTAATGTCTTATATTGATGTCACGCATTTTACTTCAACAATACAATGTCATTGTACTTCTCTTTTAGACACCTCAATGGGTTTATACTTTTCAACTCGATATCAGAATGTCACTTGGATCACTTGCAATATTCTTTCTTTTTTTTTTTGCATACAAATCACAAAATAAGACTTTTATTAAAGCATTCTATGTATAGTTTTATCTTTTTAAAAAATATATATATATAAATTATAATCCAGAGCTAGCACAAAATAAAAGACTTCTATCTGCTATAGAGTACAGCTTTACAATAGCAGACTGTCTGCTGTGATGTAGGCACTTTGGTTACTCTTTTCACTTTACATGTGGATTGCAAGTCTACAGCAATAAACTACGCACAGTAATGCAGATGTGGAAAACGTGTCAGATTGTTGGCCAGAGCTTTGCTTTAAAAAGCAAAATCAATAGTTTCCCCGACTGAGTAATGGAGTCGTAAAACACAGTAATCCGTCATGAATGCATGAGTGGTTTGACACGTTGAGTTACAGAATGCTGAATGCTATAAAACTTTTTGAGATTGCAGATGAGCTTGTATGTCTAAATGTGAAGAGTTTTATGAAAAAAATAATGTGTGAAAAAACAAAGATGGTACTGTATCAATTCAAAGAAAGTATGATGTGTCATTTATTGATATGCATATCAATGCATTGTTATGTGGTGTTAAATGTGGGAGTAATCTCCTTTTTTTTCCAACCATTTACTTATCTTGTCAAAATATGTATTACTTAATTTCTGTTTGAGCATGGAAACATAAGGAAAACCTTGCCATGTGGTTCGAGGTTTTGTCCAAAATATTTTGTTATTTGCAGACTTCATGAACTGCAGTCAACCATACTCATATGATTGTTCCAGATTCTTATAGATACCCCGTTTAAGGATGCATATGGGACAGGATGCCAACCTCATTAAAGTCATGGTATAGTTTTGGGCGAGATGGGGCTTCAGGTTTCCAACTTTGTTGTAGGATAGGCCCCAATGAGATATCTCATATGAAATATGAAGAGCACACAAGTTTAAGAGGAATTAAATGTTTAATTGATGGAAATTGGTTTTGAAATGGCCGAGATATCCAGAAACAAAGAGGTCTGAGAAAAGGTGAGACTCACCTTTAAAGACCACTTTGTCTTTCTTTGTTCTTTGATATCTCGGCCATTTCAAAACCAATTTTCATCAAAACTTTGAATAACTCTTTGAATCGTATGCTTTAATATTTTGTAAGTGGTTTCTAATTATCTCGTGAAAAGTTAAAATCTGAATCCCCCATTTCAACCAAAACTATACTATCCCTGTAATTAGCTATGCAAATTCTGAGCAATGGAGATATGGAGTCAAAAGTGGTCTGAGCTTTCAATCGTAATATAACAGAATCTTCCTTCCAGGCAAAATAACAAACAAATGGGGCAAGCAGAGTCCAGACACATAATACCACAGACAATGCATGGACTGTCTGGGAAGGGCTAGAGACATGGGACAAAGAAACAAAAGGGGTAGGTTATGGTGTCAATAGCAGGGAGCCAAAGAGGTAAGGGGGATGGGGTTAAAGCAAAGAGCCGAGTGAACAAAAGGGAGAGGCAGGGCCTTGTGATGATCCCAAGGATCATAAGAGGCAACCTGTGTAGGGTGAAGATGAATAGGGAGGCAACATGAAACAAGATGGAGAAGGGCTAGGAAAGGGGTGACATAAGGACAGGTTAAGTGAAGTGTGTGTGTGTGTGTGTGTGGGGGGGGGGGGGGGGGGTGTATACACAGAAAGCCCCAAGCACTGATTAATTTGGTGTTCATATAGGGCAATTTGTCAATCAGTTGCAATAAGAACAACTTAAGCACAAGAATTTCATTAATTTGAAGCCTTCAAGCTTGCGTACAAGTGTGGCAAATATAAAAATGAGGTGAATGAATGAGGCGACAAATATACTGAACATAGCAAAGATGAATAGGGAGGTAACATCAAACAAGAGGAGAAGGGTAGGAAAGGGGTGACATCAGGGGCAGGATCAAAGTAAAGAGATGAGGGGGGGGGGGGGAGGGCTACAAACAAAAGGCCTGAACATAGATTAATTTGGTGCTCATTTATGATGATGTGGGGCATCAGTTGCAATAAAAACAACTTGAGCATCCATTAATTTGAAGCCTTCAAGCTTGTGCACAAGTATGGCTAATATTAAAGTGAGAGACTCTATTTTACACAACGTATAAGATATACAAATAAATATAATACTTACGAGGATTATGAAGAGTTTGTTTGCAAAAACCGATAAGTCCATATTTGTCCAATGGAGATACACTATGTATTTGCAATTAAAGGTTAAGAAAAATAAGGAGAATAATAAGAAAACTTTTGCTTCTTTTGACCATAATTTCAAAAATATACCTTTATATGTAGTGACCAATATATCATTTAAAAGGTATTATTTTGTACTTTATGACAGAGACCATACTTCAAAATCTTCAAAAATGGACTTATCGGTTTTTGCAAACAAACTCTTCATATATATATATTCTATATCATATATATATATATATATACATATATATATATATATATATATATATATATATATATATATATATATATATTCTATAGCTTCTGACCACACGAGCAAAGAGAGTTAAGTGTTTGGGATGAACACTGATCTAGGGCTTTCAATAGCTCAGTCGGAAGAGCACCGGTCTAGTAATCCGCAGGTCTCGGGTTCGAATCCCAATGAAAACCCATTTTCTTTGCTCAAAGTTTTCACTATTTATTATTACAATTGTTTCTGGTCAGTTTTTCCTTCCTTGTTTCAAAATATATTACAAAAAGCTGCATCGCTTCGGCGATCCCTCACATTTATTCCAAAGTTGATTTACATCATTTGGGTTTATGTCAGGTTAATGTGTGTGTGTGTGGCACACATACACACACTATAGCTTCTGACCACACGAGCAAAGAGAGTTAAGTGTTTGGGACGAACGCTGATCTAGGGCTTTCAATAGCTCAGTCGGTAGAGCACCGGTCTAGTAATCCGGAGGTCTCGAGTTCAAATCCCGATGAAAACCCATTTTCTTTGCTCAAAGTTTTCGCTATATATATACTGTATATATATATATATATATATATATATATATATATATATATGGGCATTTCCGTGAGTTGTGCGACATGACCACCAAAATTTTACCCACATATTTCAGGACAACTGATAATCTTACTTTGTTAGCCATAGTTTGAAGTGTGTGAAACCAACTTTACCTTTAAGAAAAGTTCCCTTTTGTGCATTTTTATACCTTTTGAAACCAGAAAACATTTTTTGACCTAAAAATCCCTAAAAATGCATTTTTGTTGCTCTTTGTGATTATTTTTTATATTTGAGGCTCAAATCAAACTTTGTTTGGTTTTACAAATCAAAAATATATTATTCTAGCAGTAAATCAAGTGGAGACCTCGATATAAGATATGTACTTCGGACATCAGCGTGCTCTTACATAGCTCGAGAAGCTGCTGTAACGTGAGTTACCGAAACATGAACTTTTTAACCTAGCAATTTTACTATGCCCAACTGAGACATGGTATTTTGGATTATCAAATAACTATGCAGCACACATCCAAGAAATATGATGGGACTTATAGTCTTTGCTTCAAATTCTCATAACAGAGGTCTTAAAATTGTAACGTGAGTTACCGTGTAACGTGAGTTACCACAATGTAACGTGAGTTACCGACATGATTTTTGTTTAATACCAAGAAATGATATGAAGGTTGTGATTGTAAGTAACCAATGAGTACATGATTACTGAACTCTTGTATTAAGATTCTATTTCCAGTAGATTGTTATTCTCTTGGTCTCTCTAGATCACCAAACCAACTGGTCTACATGTATTAATTACACATGTTCATCACATGTGCTTCAACAGGTCCCATATTTACTATTTAATATTACAGTGCATGTATACTGATCTGTTACGAAAGTTGTTAAAAGACATTTCCTCTACAGCTGCATGGACCTTGTTCCAGCAAATTATCAAAATTTTGTGATAACTATTAATAGCCTTCTGATTGGGATAATCACTGCATGATTACTCTTGAAAAGTTCTTGTTTTTGTAATTCAAGTGATTACTATTTGACATTTCATAGTTTATACCTACCTGTATAGACCAAAGCCATTGCTTATGAGGCTGAAACATTTACATGTGAACAGAATTTTAAGATTGGAGCTCGCTTCCTGCTGTTTTTTCTGAGATTTTTGAGAACTGAACATTGTGAATTTGACACGCTTATGTGTTTTATACTATTCTACTCTGAGGTTTTAGCTATATTGTTGCAAAATCCTACAATGAAACTTTTCCATGTTTACTATAATTTACTTTACATGCTGATCTATTACCAAAAACTTGTTGAATGTGAACCTCATTATCAGACATTTTCTTTAAGAGCTGGACAGTCATGTACCTTAAAGCAAACTATCAACATTTTGTGATATTAACAGTTAGCTTCCTGATCACAAAATATTTACTATTCATGTTTTTCATTGGAATTTACTGCTTCAGTCTGCTTGATTACTCTCGAAAATACTGGTATACTTTTTACATGTATACATGTACAATTTGAATAATGGCTACTTGACATTTCATAGACCAAAGCCATTGTTTTTTAAGGCTTAAACATTTATGAACATGTTTTATTAAACTGATCAATACTGGTAGCAGATAACTAAAATTTATCTGCAGTTTCTGTAATTCAAGTCTAATTTCTGTACCAGTTGAGTATAAGAATTTGTAAACAAATCAAACATACAAACAATTGAATATTGAGTAATTCAAACAATTATCAAATAATCAGAATATAGATTGCATTGTTTAAAAGTTAAAAGATTTATTGAAATATTCATTTCTGAACCTTTAAACTCTCCACAGACTACATGTACAGGTCTCTAGTCTTGTGACTCAGTGTATTAAATGGAATAGTTTATGGATGACTTGTTTTTATCTAGATAGCCTGAAATCCATTTAAATCTAGTAAAATAAAAAAACAATCAAATCAAATTCTCGATTAAATCCTCAATTTCTGATCCATTTGTTAACTGGAAAAGAGTGTAATTTAATGAAATAGACTCTGTTTCATATCATTTTAAATGTTGAATACAATTTTTGTCTCAGTATAAATGAAAGCTTGGAAAACAACTCAATTAAAAATGAAATTTATCTTCAAGTTGGTATTCTAAATGTAAAGTTTCCTGCCTTTTGGTAATCTCATGGATAAAATGGGATTAATTACTGTCAGATCAATGTTCAAATCAATTTAGATTCTTTATTCATGGAGTTTGTTTGTGAAAAAAGTTGTCTTGGTAAGTTTTCTTTGGATTATTAAGACAAAAAATCGTCTTGTGATCATGTGGACAAACTGTAACGTGAGTTACCGTAACGTGAGTTACCGCTTCACATGACGATACCTGGAGAATGTAAGACAATTTGAATTTTTACCATACTCGGTGATGTATGTTGTTAGTCCATGACTTTGACACAATAGACTTTAAAGTCTCTCTGTTTCTTGTTTGAGGAAACTTTTGAATACAAGACATGCCAAATTTTTGCATGTCCAAATCATGTAACGTGAGTTACCGACATTTGTAGTGTTTTTTCTCATAGTTCTCATAAGAGTCTGTGGATGTAATGTTGCTGTGAGGTAGGATGGAGGTGCATGATACTCATTCACATATAGTAACTCATATCACTAATTAGGTTTTAAGGATATTGATCTCAACGACCTAATTTTGAGTTCAAAATGTAACGTGAGTTACCGTGGAAATGCCCATATATAGATATATATATAGTATATATATGTGGGTGTGTGTAGAAAAGAGGCTATAGAAGTTATCTAAACAAAAAGAGGGGAAAGAGATGCAAATAATAATTAATAAATGAATATTGATGACTCAAAGGTCAAGGACATCACCAGCAGTCATCCTACCACACATACATATTCATTGCTGACCAACATTTAACTCGAGATGCAACAAACTCCACGAGAGTGATAGGTCAGCATTTTGTGGAAGTCAAAGTATTTATTCTTCTTCCATGAAAGTCAATCTACATGAGTTTTACTGTACTCTTTTCCACAGCTGTGTGCTTGTTCAGTGCTTTCCCCTACTGGTCAAACAAAACATTACTCTTTTCGTACTCTTGAATTCAATTTGAGTTGCATAGTACTTGTCACACCATACAAAAGTAACACACTAATCAAACTCTAAACATTCTGGGGGAAAATGCAATATAACCACGTCAAACCAGCCATTTTCCTTGTTATGGTTGACACTCTGTAATATAAATGGGCCCTAATTGTTTGCAAAAATCTATGCTAATATGAATGGGATTACATGTATAGACATGCCAAAAATATAAAGTCTGCAGTGAAGTGACAATACATCTGGAAAATAACTTTTTCACCAATTTAAAAAAAAAAATCATCAGAAGCTGTCTTGCTCATAACGACAAATCAAATTCATCTTTCTTATGTTTGGCATAAAACTTAATACTCTATTAAACACTTTGTTATGATTATGTGCAGGCCATAGAAATATTCTTTTTTCTTGCTACATGGTTCTGTTAGCTGTTCAATTCTGTTCTGCGTGGGCATTACAGATTCAGCTAGTTTAGATACAGCAGTCATTTCATTGAAGCTGATCTTATTTCAATAGTTAACATAGTGCATTAACTTGGATGGAAGAAAAGTCCAGACAGCAGGAATTTCCTTTTAGCGTCCAATATTTGTTTACATCCAGTTTCCCCTGTCTTTGTAGTATCCTCATTAATATCAAGAAGCTCTACAGAGCATGTTGACACACTATCCTCAACACCAGTTGTATGAAAGGGAAATGCAATAATTTCTGGAATGCAGAAACATTTGAAAATGATGGATGTCAGTACATCATAATCAAAATAATGCATGAATAATTTTTTCCATTAGTACACCTCTCCTGAAGAAAAGATAATCTTGCTTTCTTAGTACATATCACTTCAGCAAAGAAAGAGGAATAGTAAATGTAAATACCTTTAATATAGCCAATAGGATGATACATGTATGTCTGCACATTGTTCAGTTTTGATGTGTCAAATGCACAGGAGTGACATTTTGATTGTGCAATGGTATAATCATGCGCACTATCTTAAAAAAATGAAGAACACTTTACACTACAAAATGAGGCCAAATCCATAGTATCCTCCAAACTCTGTTTGGGGAATACAATCAAATCAAACACAGCTGCGAAGTTGACAACCAAAATGATAGTTTGCATACTCACAAAATATGTAACATAAATATGATCTGCTATATTCATACATTTCCTGAGATATTGGACCACATCTGCCTTTCATGCTTTGCACCAGAGGCTCAATGGAGTCCTGCTTCTTACAAAATCACCACTCCTCAAAGCATAAATGGACTTAGAACTTGGAACCTGTGTGTGCAGTGGGGTATATGATCGCAATTCACAAGGAGACCTCCCTGCAGAATGGAGACTACACTGTGCAGAAAATAACTAATAGTATCAAATTCTATTCCTTTACATACTTGGCACACAAAAATTTAAGTAGGTAGACAACTGTGCCACGTTATATGCAACTTTGAATCACAGAAAAGCGCTGTTCACAAGATTCCCAAGCTCTGAGATGCACACTTAAAATCACTGTTATCTCATACTTGTATCTAAATGAACGACAAAAAATAATTCATTTCAGGTAGTAAAAGCTAGTACATACTTCTCTGAAATGAGCAGTTCATCAAAGCAGGCCCAACTGCTTTATACTACAAGGAAAAGTAGAAATTACGCGGTGCGTAACATATGTCCCCGCCGGAAGTAGCATTTTGTAACAAAATGTGCAATATAGGTAAAAAATCAAGGTCAAAGGTCAAAGAAGTCAAAGGTCAAAATTCTGTGTAGAAGTTTTGAAGCCCTCACCTAGTGCCATCACATAAAGCAAATGGAATCGAAATTGGGTTAGAAATGGCGAAGGAGTAGCATTTTGTAGCCAATGTACAATATAGGTCAAAAATCAAGGTCAAAGGTCAAAGAAGACAAAGGTCAAAATTCTGTGCAGAAGTTTTGAAGCCCTCACCTAGTGCTATCACATAAAGCAAACGGAATCGAAATCGGGTTAGAAATGGCGAAGGAGTAGCATTCTGTAGCAAAATGCACAATATAGGTCGAAAATCAAGGTCAAAGAGGTCAAAGGTCAAAATTCTGTGTAGAAGTTTTGAAGCCCTCAACTAGTGCCATCATATAAAGCAAACGGAATCGAAATCGGGTTAAAAATGGCGAAGGAGTAGCATTTCGTAGCAAAATGTACAATATGGGTCAAAAATCAAGGTCAAAGGTCAAAGAAGTCAAAGGTCAAAATTCTGTGTAGAAGTTTTGAAGCCCTCACATAGTGCCATCACATAAAGCAAACGGAATCGAAATCGGGTTAGAAATGGCGAAGGAGTAGCATTTTGTAGCAAAATGTACAATATAGGTCAAAAAATCAAGGTCAAAGGTCAAAGAAGTCAAAGGTCAAAATTCTGTGTAGAAGTTTTGAAGCCCTCACCTAGTGCCATCACATAAAGCAAACGGAATCGAAATCGGGTTAGAAATGGCGAAGGAGTAGCATTTTGTAGCAAAATGTACAATATAGGTCAAAGGTCAAGGTCAAAGGTCACGACTGAAATTCTGTGTAGAAGTTTCAAAGCTCCCATGTAGTGCTATCATATAAAGCAAACAGAATCAAAATTGGCTCATAAATGACAGAGAAGTAGCAAATTGAAGATTTTGATCACACACGGACACACGGACGGACGGACACACGGACGGACGGACGGACGGACGGACGGACACACGGACGGACGGACGGACACACGGACACACACACGTACGGAGCCCGTTTCATAGTCCCCTGCTCGAACTCGTTCGGCGGGGACAATAATCCTAATAACTCTGGAACAATGTAAAACATACAACATTTACAGGTCAAACCATCTAACAGTATAGTAGGGATTGCAGTTCAATGAAGGGATTGACTTAAAAGGCTAACAAAAATCTTCTTGGAGCTTTAATTACAACAAAAATGAATGAAAGGTGCAGATGAAAAATTGGAACTGCAACCTAACACACACTAATGTTTACGCATGCATGTTGCAGATGTTCTTAGAGGAAAAGTGCTTACACAATGCAAAACAACAATTCTATGACATACTATTCTGAACAAGTCAATAATTGACACAAGTTTATTTTTCTTTAAATTGTGCAGTCTTTCCAAATAATTTGATGCAATGTTCAATGCATACTATTTCTCAATTCTTTGGTTTGTTTGTTGTCTTATTTTTAAATGCGTTCAGTGTTGATGATGCAACTTATGGGTAACTACTTATACTTACATTAAATTTGAAAAAAAAAATCCACAAAAGAGAGATTTCTGCATCACAAAAATACCTGCAACTTCATCAGTATTCTACTTTTGCATTACATAATAACTAGGTGTTGTCATTACTGTTTACTCATGATAAAGTCTAAATACTATTTTGTTTTGTTTTTCTTTTCTTGCTTCCGGTAAAGGCCGATATGTGACATAATACAGCAAAATTTCAGCACTTCTACGGATGGCCCACGAGACCAATACCTGTTGGCCTATCACTCATCTAACAGATACTTTTGGCAGTCATTTATTTCTGGACAGTGCCCACGCTGAATACTTGTGATTTTTATGTGAACTTTGTTTAAATGGAAGTATGTTCCAACAAAGTATGATACACTATCTCTACAAAATCGACCAAGAGCTACATCAGGTCATGATGACAGGTAACGTGTATCAAATGAGATGGCCCAAGTACCATAGCCTAAATAGAGCTGCTTCAAAAGCTAGCACCTCCATCAATGGAAACACACATGCTTTGTAATCTCTGCAAGTCTGTCCCCTTCTTTCATGAGACTCTTCCACCAAATGCAACTTGGAATAGTTCCAATCAAGATGGCAGCAGTTCCTGATACATACACTACTGATGAAGTTCCAACTACTGATACAAGTGTGAGCACAGTGAATGTTGCCATAGCCACTGCCATCTCTGCTTAAATTACATACTGTGTTCACGACCACAGATCAATCACAGTGTTCTCTCAGATGCCGTACATGAGTTTGGTGTTCTCTCTGACAGCTGCAAGTACTTCGTCCAGCTGAATTCCCCTCAGCTGGGCGATGCGCTCTGCCACCAGGATGGCCATGCCAGGGTGAGACCACTTCATTCCACGTACCTAATGTTGAAAGAGGGAACATGGGGAGGAGAGATATGAGAAGGAAGACATGGAGTGATGGAAAGAGGGGTGAGGGGAGGGGCGAGTGTGAAAAGAATGCAAAAGGGAGAGCACGAGGACAGGAAAAGGGGATGGAGAAGAAAAGGAAGAGAGAGGAAAAACTGCATGGGTAAGATAAGTCAACAGGATCACCCAATGGAAAACCTGATTTAATTCATAGAGAATTTCACATCTCTTGCTTTTTCTTTTCACTATTTATTGTATAACATAGAATTTTATCATTTCATCCACATAAATATGTCTATATACACCTAAAAAAAAAAGGAAAAAGAAATGACCTACCAATTCAGGGCCCTGTTGCATTAAGAGATGCAATCAAACATAAAGTCAGAAACTCAAACAATCAAAGAGTCGAAATTGAATATTCATAGACTTATGTTTGATTTTCTGACTTATGTTTGATCTGAACTTTTATGCAACAGGGCCCTAGTGAGATTGATTTAGAGAAGACTGATGTGAATAATGTCCAACGTTAAAATTGTGAGTATTTGATCTTTTCACTTGAATGATCATAAGCACTACTGCTTAAAACTTATCCAGTTGCAAAGTTTGTCTGAGAGGGTAACACAAATTGCAGTGATAGGTAATAACAAAAGGCAAGTGCCAAATTGTGTCTCGCCCATTCGCGTACAATTAATATTTTCTAACTCCCAGAAGTTCATTGACCCGCCTATAACCTTTGACCTTGAGGTGACCTTCACCTCCCCAAGGGACATCTACCATCCAAGTTTGGTCACAAACGGACAAAGGGATCAAAAGTTATGAGCCATAATCAAAACGTGCCATAAAAACTTAACATTGGGCCCTAAAAGTTCATTGACCCCTGTCTGTGACCTTTGACCTTGTGGTAACCTTCAACTTCCCAAGGGACATCCACCATCTAAGTTTGGTCACAAACAGAAAGATGCATCAAGTTACGAGCCATAAACGAAACGCGCCCTAAAAACTTAACATTGGGCCCTAAAGTTCATTGACCTCTGCCTGTGACCTTTGACCTTGAGGTGCCCTTCATGTCTGGTGAAATGTGTAACTTTGTATAACCACTCTTCCCTCCAAGTTTGATTGAAATTGAAATCCTCAGTAGAGATTTATTCAAGTTTTTGTAGCGTTACGGACGGACGGACGACGGACGGACGACGGACGGACAGACGCCACAGGCGATCCCTTAGTCTCCCCACACCTCCAGTGGGCTCGACGAAAATGAAGAGCAATGCTATATTTTTTTTTTCTTTAAAGGTTACTAAACTTGTGACCATTTCCATAATCTGCAAAGCATTAAGAGATGAGGGATCTGTTGTACTTTTAAAAAAATATCTCAAAACTAAAAACAAAACCAACATGCAGTGTTTGCTTCATTGTATAGAATACAATGATTTTTCTGTCCTGTAGCTTTTAAATTATGGTAAACTTTTAATTCTTTAAAAAGGGCTGGAAGTAGGTGTTATTTTACTAGTAAAATAAAGGGAAAAATAATTCCATGAGGAGAACCTTACCACAATTCAAGGAAATATAAACTTTATGTTATCTGCACAAGCTTTGAAGGTTAACACAAACACATTTTACGACATGATGACATGATGATAATTATGACAGAAACTGACCTTCTTGGGTACAAAGTAGGGTGTGTCTGTCTCAAGAAGAAGGCGGTTCAGGGGGATAGCTCTCGCTGTCTGATGTGTGTTGGTTGCCGTTGGAAACGTGACGAGAGCAGTTAATCCAATGAAGGAGTTGGGGAATGCTTTCAGGAATGTGCTATGGGAATATCAACATTTCATTACATTGTAACAAATGAAAATCTGATCAAGAAACACATATATTGCATACAGAAAACCACATTGCCAACATTCTTTGTCTGTGTGCTATAAGACAAGTTCCTATATGGCTATGTTTCATGGACGAGCAACCTCAAAGTAAGATCAATCAAATTGCAGCACTGTCACACTGGTCCAATCTTGATGAAGAAATAAAAAAAGCTCCTATATTTCACTATGATTGTAATAACCTTACAAACCTATAACCACTAGAAGACATGCATTTGATTGGCTGCTGCCAAACTGATGGTAACATATTGTATGTTACCACTGCTGGAAGAGTTTGATATATTCTACTAAATTTGATACCAAATACATTTTACATCTACTACATTCACATTATCTCATATAAAGGATTTATCTATTGTAGAACTGCCTAGCACAGGGCACAAAATATAACATAAAGACTCTCATTTTGTGTATCGTGATTGTAACTTATGATCTTTAGCAGAGCAAAGAACACAAGAAGAAATAATATATTCGTTGAAAATGAGCTGTCTACCCTGAATCCTTTTTTTTGTGAATATGTATTTTATCATGATTAAATACTCAAAAGTTTATGTCTTGAATATGAATCAGGTAGTTACCTGAAGAATTACTTTGAAGATGAAAAAAAAAAATACTCAAAATCATGACAACCGAAAGACAAGTCAACCTTTCAACGCAAATCAAATCATTGGTAAAGCTTAAGTTTTTCCCTCACCGGACAGAATCATCTTTCTTCAGACAGACAATAATTGCATCATTTACTTACTCGGTACTTTCAGAACGACAGATTCACTAACATTCAATGTTTACATATCTTGGCAGAAGTGGAGACATAATCATGAAGTCAGCTAACATTTCATTAATTCATTAATTCTGTATTCATTCAGAATCTTTTTTGTCAAGTTAAAGGCATAATTTTTTTCTTAAATGATGAAAGCTATCCCACTTACAGTTCCATGACATTTGCTCCTGCGACAACTGCTCTCATGAAATATTTGCACGCTATGAAGCCAAAAATGAATCCTATCTTCAAATATAACCCTAACCATAATCCCAATCCTCACATCAAACTTAACCTAAAACCCTATCACAACCCAATACCCAAGTCCTTGGAGAAAATGAGACTGGAGAAATATGGTCACAGGAGCAAATGTTATGTCATCCCCACTTACAGAGCATCCTCTGGGGGACCAGTGAAGCAGTGCCGATGAATCTTGTGGTTTCTGGGAACCATTTCCATCATAATGCTTAGTGTATCTTCCTCGGCGTCCCTGCAGTGAATGACTAGGGGCTTTTTTGCCTCTAGGGCTAGGCTGAGCTGGCGGCGGAAGATCACCTTCTGTAGCTCGTGGTCTGATGTCATCTCTATCGGTCTAAGGCAGAACAGTGTGGAGAGGAGGGGAGCAAATGCACATCTTTTCAAAACTTATGTTGCAAAACTAAGATGTAAATGCTGCAGTAATTTCTGAGTGAAGACTATGTTCATTGAATGTTCAAATGATGCACCAAGCAGTACCCCCGAGCACTGCATTGTATGGCACCATCTCATGTTCAGAAGATGTATATTTACACAATGCGATCATGGCGGCCAATATTTAGCACTCGGCGATAATGATCCCAATATCAATTCTGCCCTGTAATGGAGTTTTTACCATAACAGTACTGAGAATAAAGATGATAAAAATGATGATGATAATAATAATGATAATAATGGATGTTTTCATATGCTATTACAATAATGAAAAGTAATTCGGAATGAGATTATTTTAATCCACAAACTAGAGTAGTCCTATGATAACTATTTGTACGTCTTCCGTGGATTGGTAATGCATAGTACAGTGATTGGTGTAGTGTGTGTGATGTGCAGCACTAATGTTATAATACTGCTGCACACCTGAGGTCATTTTGCAACAAAACATTCCTCCATAAAGCACTAAAATTGCTGCCACCTATTTTTTGGCAACCCAAGGTACAGCATCAAAAATAAACAAATAAGTAAAAGAATGAATAACTATTGTACAAACTTGTAGATTTTCACTTGGTACCCCAGGATTCCCAAAAACACTATGCTACTTTGGTCTTAAGCATTTTTGAAATTGTGGAAAGCAAACTGTTGGAACCGTTACATGTTTTGTTCAATTCAGCAGCAATGTCACATACAAACATAATTTAATGTAGAGTAGATTATCTCTCATGATTTTACTATGCTTGAAAAATATTTTCAGGAAACTCACCTATTTGAATAATCCAGACCGATCTCCCCTAAAGCAACAGTTTTGGGGTGATTCATATAGTCCATGATTCTCTGCTCCATTACACCATCATAGTGCTTCACTTGATGAGGATGACAGCCAAAGGAACCCCAAACATTGGGTTCTCTTAACAAGTCATTGGCAAGGTTATATCCACTGGAAAAGTTCACAGGGTAGCAGAAAATGGCAACACATCCCGCAAAGTTTGTTGGAAACTTGTTGGTCGAAGTGAACTTGCTGAAGGTTCCCTTGTAGTTGTACCTCTGGTACAACAAATCAATGTGGCAGTGGGAATCGATGTAGTCAATATCGCTGAATGGATACTGTACTTCAAGAATATCATCAGACTCTGATGTAGATCTCCATGAGGGCAGTTTTGGAGTCATCTCGGCTCTGACCTCATCCTCAAGGGTCAGGCGTCGAGGACGTTGAAGGACCTCCGCAAAAGTCTTTGCTTTCGGTGGGGCAGAGTCCGGATGAAAGACATGCGTGTCACTGCTCTTGGTCCAACCTTGAGCCCCGGCAGACCAGCTTCTAAACCTGTGTGGACCTGACATCTGTGGTGTTGTTACCTGCATCGGTCTACTCATCTCTGTATTCTGATTCCTATTGAACGTCACATCAGCTGGACTAGTATACTCAAATGAAGGGGTATCACACTGCCAAAAACTTTTGGTTGCTGACAAATTTGGTGTTGGAGTACTCTTTCCAACATTCTCAGAAATGGACATAGCATCTGCTCGCTGCTTGGATGACACAATAGCTGCATATGAAAGAGGCCCCTTACTACTTCTCACAGAAGAGATGCGGGAAGTGGGCTGCTCTTCCAAGTTATGAACTTGGTGTTTCAGAGGTTTCACTCCCTGTCCCCAGACTTTACTTTTCCTTCTCATGGGTCCAAATTCTTCTGAAGCAGCATTCATGGCGTCATACCAGTTCTGCTGAGGTTGCTCTCTCACACTATCTTGTTCTGGTGCAAAACTTGTCACCTGCGGTACTTCTGTCCCTTCTGTCTCCCCAAGGTACTGCATTTGACTACCTTTGGTAGAGAGAGAACTACTAGGATCGTTGGCTGGTTGCCAGTCTGGGTTGTCCAAATGTGGAGTCTCGTGCAACATTCCTGACTGGTCTTCCTTCTGGCCACTGCCTCGTTGTCGGAATGAATTAATAGCAACCTGTCTTGGGATGAAAGCTCCATGCAGAGCATGGTCAGACTCTGGATGGTACATCACCTCTGTACGGTCATCTGGAATAATCTGCTGGTCACGATTCTGGTAGCTGCCTTTTGCCTCCTTTGAGGAGTATGATGCTGCAGTACTACTGTCTGGGTTTTCCATGGTGTAGTCAGCTGCGGTGCCAGTGTCCAAACCCTCGTACCTGTCCAAATCCTTGTACCTGTCCACATGAAAATCACCAGACCAGTTTTCCCCCTGGTAGTCGGTTTCTCTTTCTGCCCAATTCTCTTCATCAAGTCCCTGTCCATCCTCATGCGTGCGACAGTCACTTGTATCGTCGAGAGAAGGACAAAGAGATTTGGATATGGGAAACATTCTCTGAGGTTCCATCGTGTCTATCGCATCAGTAGAAATGCCTGTGAATCTCTGGAGCCTTGATGAGACATTAGGCTGCCATAAATGTGGTGGTGGAGATGTTCCAGGAAAGGGAGGCAAAGATTCTTGATGATGTCTCATCCCTGGCGGATGTCCATAGAAATTGTATGGATCTCTCATTGACCACATGTATGGGTGTTGTGGTGTTGGAAAGTGCTGCCCTGGTGGGGTCATGTACTGCTTGGGATAGGGAAAGGTATGCAATGGAGGGTACACTGCATGGAAGCCAGGACGGAACTGCAAAGGAGCATCCATAGGGTCTTGCCACTGGTATCGTTCACGAGGGATGACAGGGACATAGGGTGGAGGCCCGAGTGTAGATGTTGGAACAGCTTTCTTTCCGGCAGTACTCTTTTTGTTGAATTCATTGAGTTTTGTCTGAATAGAGGGGACATCTTCTGTATCCACTCCTCCTGCAGAAAGTTTTTGCACAATTGAATCCCAGCGCTCATCATCTGTTGGAGAGTCATCTACACTTTGTACATCTCTGCTTGGGCTACTATCAACGTCGCCATCAAACTCCTCACTTTCCCAGTTGGGCTCCCTAGAAATGCTTGTCATTTGGCCTGGACTTGCTAGATCATTTCCGTCATTGGCATTTCCATCACTTGCAGCAGTTGTTCCTACAGTCTGTCCAAGCTTCGTCTGGGATGACCCTTTAGTGCTCACAGCTTTCACATTGACTTCACCGTCCTCATCTGAGCTACTCATTACAAGCTTCAGCACAGCACTTCTCTGTCTCCGCTTGAATTTCTCCCTTCTCTTTGAGCAATCCACCTTACTTATCCATGAATCTGATTTTGATTTTATTGGCATACCAGGTCGCTGTCTCGATCCTGCCGTTGGGCTGCTGAAACTGAAAAGCTCCTGTCCAGGTACCGACAGCAGAGTCTTCCTTTCTGAGGCAAGGCGCATTCCATCCTCACCAGATGTGCAAATACAATTTTCTGTGATGGCATTTGAAAGATGTTCAACACCTGCATCCCTTTGTCTTTGTTGTATCACATCTACATTATCCTTGACCAGTTTGTTGTCTTCTTGCTGCTGAGGTTGCAAAACTTTAGATTGTTCCCTTCTTGCACTGTCATTTTGGTCCTCTTCAGTACTTTCACATGACTGGTATGAGTCCTGGACCTGTTTTAAACTGCTGACAGCACGCGCGTTTGTAGACTGCTCTGTATCATTGATTACTTCATCCCAGTTTTCACTGCAGACGACACTGTCACTGTGCCCTTGGAGGTTCGGTTGAGCAAGATCCTGCACTGGTTTATCTCTCGCTATCCCGTCTCCATCTCTGGAAGAAGGGAAACTTCCTGACAAGATCTTTCTGCAACGCCTCTTCAGAGCAGTTCCACTATCTTCACTGACATCTTCAATTTCTGCACAGCTACGCTTGGAAGAAGAGCTAGAACTGGGGCTTAGCGCATCATCTGGAAGATGATGGTGATCACTTCTACCTTCATCAGGCTGCATGAGCACACTTTGTTTGACTGCTGGAATGGGTGGTTTCTCCCCACGGTTCTGATCTGTACGACCAACAACATGTAATGAGGCCCATTTTTCGTTTTGGAGATTTTGACCCCTACCCCTACCCCTGCCCCTGCTCCATCTGTAACCTCTTGCAAACCCCCTTCCTCTCCCTCTCAGTCTTGGCTGGCCCCGTTTCCACTGTCTCCAGTTGAAGATTCCACTATCTGCCATGCTGATTCTTGGGAATGCCTGCTCAAAGACTAGAGATCAGTTCTGGAAAAGTATATAAAAAAGGAAAGTATTGAAACATATTAGAATCAAAGTGATTAGTACTGTGAATGCTGACTCACATAATCAAACAAATATTCACTTTGCTATTCGATGAAATTAATGTGAATGAATCAAAGCTTATCATTACTGGCAGAGCAAGACAACAGATTCACATTGCTGTACTCATGTGCAATCAGGAAATTACCATCATGATTGATAATTGCAACTATCAAAGTTTTGCTAATCTACAAGTAGTTTCTGTTTATAAGCATTTTCTTTCCCCAGGGTGTATCATAAACTTGGAGTCTAAAGGCCCACAGGTCAATAATATAAGTTTACTAGTGCATTACTGGAAGCATTTTCTCATTATACCAAGTATTTCACCTAAGTTGCAAGTCCATCATCAAATTTGTTTTCACCTTTGGCAAATATTCATCAAATTTGTAATGTCTGTAGAATTGTTTAGTAAATTTGGTGACACTACATTTGCTTAAAGCAACAACTGCTCCAGTCTTACTTTCTCCAAGGACTTAGGGTTAGGGTTTTGTTTGTTGGTAGGTTTTATGTTTGGTTTGGCATGCAGATATCTCATAGGAGCAATTGTCAAAAGTACACCTGTCATGGACCCAGTAAATTTATCCCCCCCCCCCCCAAAAAAAAAAAAAAAAATGTGTAACTTCTGGTACGATGTAGTGATATTGAACCTACCAACTTTTGCTAGGAAAGCACTATAAATACGACACTCATTTTGTGTGTTCTCTGAGAAGTCTTGGGGAAAAAAGGCAAAAATTAAAAACATGCCATAGCCTACTTAACAAACCATTAGAATGACTAGAATAATAGTCAAAGCAGGTGTAGTAATGTCTCATTTAAATTCCATGACAAAGCTACTGTCACATGGTCCAATTATACAGTAAGTCAACATCAATTCATTCACAGGGTGCTATTCTGAATCCCTAAAATTGTTACAAAATACTGCTGCCACAATCAATTCCAAAGGCTTTTGTACCGGTACTCTCCTTTTCTTTAAGTTAATTTATAAGGATCTGACACTTATTTAGGGTAAGTCATGTCTTATTCAAATTCATGAAATTCTTCCATCAAGGTGTTTTCATTGCAACTGATTGACAAATTGCCCTACATTGACGTAAATAAGTGCTCACTGAATTGATCAGTGTTTTAATAGTAGCCACATGTGATTTTTTTTTTTTAAATACGTTGATGTAGGGCAATTTGTCAATCAGTTGCACATTGTTACTTCTTTACTAAAAATGGCAGAGAGTGTGGAACACAAACTAAACATAACTTTCTAGAATGGGATGCAAAAACAAATAAAAAAGTCAGTCTCAGGACAATACACAAGCAGAGCGCTGAGCACAAGCTTGGCTGAGTTACAACTTTTAATGCACGTTCCAATGTATATTACATGCTGAAAAATAAAATAAACTACTTTGGACATCAGAGCAATTAATTTTTGCATAGATTGCCCCACTTTGACAAACAGACAAAATATGCACGCCAAATAATTGTTTCTTGCCCACTAAAAGAAAAGTCGATGGGATTTTGGATAGACAATGTATACACGCTATCACACAATAGCAAAAGAGTTTGCCCACTTGGTTAGGGCTCACATACGTGGGAAACTTTTGCTCATGTTACCATGATATGGCTAGCGTAACATCCAGTATGTACAATGTACCAATAATAAAAAGGTTGACATATAGTCTATTGTTTGAGTAACATTGTTAGAGTAAAATTGTTGGTCCCCCTTTAACAAATTGTGCTGCTCTGTTTTGTACAGCTTCCAGTCTGTCTGTAAATAAAGATCTGCTTCTGTGGTCCCAAACTGTTGAGCAGCAGTCAAGCTTTGGTCTTAAAGGTCTTGTACCGTAGTTCATGTCCCCGACTTTCTTGGCCCAGAGTCATGTAAATTTTACCTCAGAAATCCTATGGTCCTGTCAGTATCAGCAAATGTTCTGTGTACAAGTTTGTTTCATGACAAGTCTGATGTTATGTATCCCTACACCCACCTGTGTGTGACACCTGTCTCCGTCAATGTGCTGTCATTTAGTAAGTACCGTATGCCGAATATTTCGCAAATTTTGCGAGTCAGGTGCTATTGACCAAATTAAAGATAGGCGAAAATAATGATTCTGATTCCGATGTGAATGTGACACACTTACATTTCCCATTTAGTACAATACTCCACAATCGCAAATCTAACCACACGCAAAATTGTCGGGAAGTCCAGATTTGCGAAAATTTTGCCTCGCTAGATATATGGCGTATACATTATACCGATATTTGATTGGGTTTTTGGCATGGATGATATGCAAAACATAGTTCAGACGATAAATTTTGAAACCCCATAGGGCCAGTTCATATCATATCAATTACCATTTAATACACATGAATAGAGAAGGTACATGTAAACAAGTCTCTGGAGTCTAACAGGGTCATGACAAAGTCTTATATTGACTGTGCAATACAGTGCACTCCCATTAAGTAACGAACAAGTATATAACCAAATTCCGGTTTAAAACGAAGTATAAATTCAGGTTGCAACCTCATCCTCTCTTTTTTTTTTTTTATTTGTTGGGTTATAACAAAATTTCCATATAACGAAATAAGACGGCAATTCGCGAGTACCGGTAGGCCTACTTCGATCATTATAGCAGGAGTCTACTGTACAACACAGTACATGGCCGGCGGAGCTGTGCACCACGGATAAAGAAATACATAAGGTGTCATCACTTTGGGCCCCCACACTTTTTTTAACCCGGAAGTACATAACCGGCACTCAATAGAAATAGGCCTATAGAGATTTTGAAGTGTGAGCGCGGTAAGGTTACGTTTTTCCACTGAAATTTCAAACCTTTTTTTTTTTTTTGCTTGTTAGGTGAAGAAACCCGGAAATGGAAGGGGAGAGAGGATGCGAGGACCTTTTTTTTTTTTTTTTTTTTTGCTGGTTAGCTCATGAAACCTGGAAGTGGGCCCCCACGCTTTTAAAAACGCTCTGCTGGCCCTGCAGTAAAAATTCATGTCCCATACGGAGCTCAAGGGCAGATCTAGGAATTCCATAAAGGGGAGGCTCCTTTGCAAAATTAAAGGGGGGTTCATGCAACCCCCCCCCCTTTTTTCTCCTTTTTATTTCTTTTATTTGAACCAACTATAAAGAGGGGGCACATTCACTCAGCTCCATATGCATTCTGTAACCTTGCAGTTGCACTATTAACCCATTACTTACTGACCCTTACTGCCAGCTAGTCCTCTTACGGTCATCCCTTTAAGACGCCTGAAACTGCCCGTTTTTGTCTTTTCACATAGTTTTATGCTTTAACAGTTGCCATTTATTGGTTTTCTAAATGTTATTTTAAAACTTAGGTCAAAGTATTGGAGGTCAAGAAATCCAACTTACAGTAGAATGAAGACTATCGTCACCTACCGGTAAGTCGCCATTATCATTGATTCGCCACCTGTAAATTCATGCACCTGTTACCCTTTTCTCCTCTTGTACTCTTGTGCATGTCTGTTGTTTGTATGGAGTGAGAAGTACATGTATAGGAATTCCGCAAAAGTACTCTGGTAAAATGTCTATGTGGTGGGGGCGGGAAGGAAGAATTGTGCGTAGAAACCTGTATACATGTCGTACCACTTTACACACACATACACACACACACACACTACTGCACTGAAGGTGTTCACGCGACACCGATGGCATCGTCGACTTTCATGTAGAGGGGAGAAGAGTTTATGACGGTAAGTTATTAAAACTATGAAGGATTATACTATATCAGTTTAAACCTTGGAATTTAGAGCATTGGCCTGAACCTTGGATGTGTTTGGAAAGTATGAAATAAGTGAGAGTGGCAGCTCAACGATACGCGATAGAACCGTGACTGCTTGATGGCTACTCAACGAGTGTATTGGCGAATAGTGTATTACGTGCGATGTGTACGTGTATCGTATGGGAGCGCTTGCTGGATTGTCTGGAATACTAGTAATTGATGGTTGCATGTTTGGGCATGTTAAAAGAACGAGAACAAAAAGATGCTATTAAATGAAGATCTGCTAGATCCTTGAGATAATGAGAAGTATTTCAGTCCATTATTATTTCTGGTAAAATTCATGTCGATCAGAGTGTGCACTGTGCATGTGGGCATGGAATAAAAAAAAAAAAATCAACGATTTTTGCGTGTGCCCTGAATTGTTGCAGGGAGGTCACCTCCCTGATTGTTGTCATGATCACGAATGCATGCGGGTGGATGGATGGAGTCAACACGGGTCAACAACCTTGGGAGGTAAATGGGGGGGGGGGGGGGGGGGGAGGGTATCAAGTAGACCGACGCTGACCTGGAGACTTGTAAGCATAAGAATACTAGTATTGATCATAAAAAAGTTTCTCTTACTTTTGTCTGAGTCACGCTTAGGAACCATCCAACTTTTTGCAGGGCTGCCAATTAACTTTATTTCATTTGCATGCATTTATCTTGATCTCATTTTGACTCCTAAATTATAGCATTAGCCCATGGGAGTCTCACTTTCAACTACAACGTAGTTTCCAATGTTGGCAGCCCTGTTATTGGTGTAAATTTGCTTTAAACTTTCACCTTTTAACTTGTTAGTTTTATTTCCTAATATTGGCGGAATGGGGGTGGGGGCGTCGAGGGTTCCCTTCTTTGGTCACTGGTAGTTGCCTTACCTCATTATTTTTGGTCATCCTGTACCCGTACTGTCTTAGTCACGTGCAAGTGCTATATCGGAGTAGGAATTATATGCATCCGCCCCAAAATATTATAAATGGGCCCCTTGCCTCCATCCTAGCCCCCAGTATAGCTGGGATAGCCCCACTTAAACTTAAAGGACTATTCTTAGAACGTCACTGCAAGGACTCGGTCTTTCAATATTGTGTGATATAAGAAACAAAGTTTAATTTCTTCTCTAGCTGTTAATAATCAACATGTGTGGGAGAATTATTACATGCAAACAATTTAATCTTCAAAATATAGCCTTTATGGTATGTAAAGATATTATTAAAAATATTAAAAATACATACATGTATAATCTAGTATCAAATGATGTGACTTGTTCAATACTCACATATGTAGATCCTTCCCTGTTCTCTCTCCATTCTTGTCCCCTGTATATTTTATTTGGTTTGTACGGTATGTAATTCGTTTTGAATATTATGATTTATTTGTGCCTTTTCCCACCTATCCATCTGCATTGAAATGGGCATTTCCACAGTAAATGGGTACTTTTCAGGGATGTCTCTGTATTTTCTGTTTCTAGTGTGCAGTACCCCCAAATACAATCTGATCTTCTAGAACACTTCAACGAGAGATAACTTTGTTCCAAAATTGCTTCAAACAACAAGCGATCTATTAAAATTCATGCCAAAATGAAAAATTTGGGTGAATGCATGTAATGCAGGACAGAAATCTATAGGTACTAAAACAGATGAAGGTCAAATTATGAATGCTCATAAAAACTTTGCTGTTTTTCAGTTGAATGGTTTAATTTTGATGAGAGAAGATAATAACAGCTGTAAAATTCTATTGAAAATTGTGTTCTATACCATTTCTAGACTTAGTGGTGAACGCGCGTAACAAGGACAGACCAAAATGCGACAAGATGGTCTGTCCATTTTACATGCGTTCACCACTAGGTCTAGATATGGTATAAAACACAAATTTCAATAGAATCTTACAGCTGTTATTATCTTCTCTCATCAAAATTAAGCCATTCAATTGAAATACAGTGCAAAGTTTCAATGACCTTTCAAAATTTGAGCTTCATTTACTTACATTAATTGCTGTCCTGCGTTACACACGCTCACCCAAATTTTTTCATTTCAATGGCATAAATTTTCATGAATTGCTTGTTTGAAGCAATTTTAGGGCAAAGTTATCTATCACTTAAGTTTTTTAGAAGATAGGATAGTATTTAGAGGTACTGCACATTGGACACAGAAAATAAAGAGACACCCCTGAAAAGTACCCATTTACCATAGAAATGCCCAAATCCATTTGTCATATCTCATTATGATTGTATTGTTCTTGAATTACTCTTTGTTATATATTTATATTAAGACTTTTGCTTTCCTTTTCGTATAATTTACATGATTTATTTTTCCTTGGTTGGTGTAATATCATTTACACTTTACAGACATGCCAGGTGAAAGAAATGTAAAGTACAGACAGTGGTCTGAGGAGGATATGGAGAATGCGTTCCATGAGGTCAGAGATAACCATGTACCAATATCCGTCGCAGCAAGAGACCATGGTGTGCCAAGGAGATCATTGGGTGACCGTGTCAATGGTAAAGTGCCCCTTAATGCAAAACTTGGTGCCATGAAAAAGTTATCCACAGAACTTGAGAGGGACCTCCTAACTGTCATTGATTATATGGCAGCTAAAGCCATGCCCCTCACAGTGAACCAGATACTGATGTATGCGTGGGTCTTGGACAGGAAATGTGGAGACAGCAAGTTTGGTGAGAACGGGCCAAGCTACAACTGGTGGCTGAGGTTTCGTAAGGCATATCCTGACATGACTCTGAAACTCCGTCGGCCAGATCGCCTCGATAGATCGAGGATAGTTTCTTCGACTGTTGACAATTTGAGAGAATACTTTCAACTTCTCAAAGGAGTCCTGGATAGGTACAATCTTCATGATCATCCAGACAGGATCTACAATGTAGATGAAACTATGATTGACCTAAACAAATCAACCCAGAAGGTGGTTGTGCCTGCGTACCAGCGCCATGCCCATGCTGCCACTGTCACGGACTCACAACATATCTCCTTGTTGTGCTGCGTTTCTGCTGCAGGGGCGGTGATGCCTCCCAACCTGATCTTCAAGAAAGGCATGCCTGGAGGGAATTATTCAGTCGGAGGCCCAGACAATGCCCTCTATTCCAAATCGAGCAGTGGATTTGTAGATGGAGAGCTGATGCTAAAGTGGTTCAAGAAGGTCTTCTTGAAGTACTGCTCCCAAGACAGGAGTGAGAAGAACCCCGTCCTCTTGCTACAAGACGGACATGTGTCACATCTGGACCCCTTGCTGATATTGGAGGCCATTCGAGAAAATGTCATACTTCTGCAGTTAGTTCCACACACAACACACCTTTGTCAGCCTCTTGATGTTTCCGTCTTTAAGAGCCTGAAGAGCCACATTGGCCAGTATATCAAGGAAGGACAAGCCATCAGAGGATCACTCTGGGTATCTAAGACGGAAATCCCACGAGTACTGAAGACCCCGTTCGAGAAAGCCATGACAATCCACAACATCAAACAAGGCTTCCGAAAATGTGGAATCCACCCCTTTGACCCAAACGCCATTGACAAACATCAACTGGTAAGATCACGAATGATCCCTTCCACTGATATCGACTTGGCTCTTCCACCACAGTACCGCTACGCTGATGCCACTACACAGACAAGCATCCAACCCCCAAATGAGCAGGATGCTGCACTGCCTGACAGGACCAATGCCGTAACAGCCCACGATCAGCAAACAGCAGAGGTCCATGAGGCTCCCCAAACTGAGGAAATGCCGGAAGCAGAAGACGCTGTGACACCAGACAGGCCAAGTACATCGTATTCCAAGGCATTGATGGATAACCCTTTAGTCAGGTATGGTGTGGTGTCACCAGAGGTTGCTGAGGTGTTCCTCCCCCAACTAGAGTGGATCCCATCCGGAAGAAAACGGGCACCTAGAGGAAAGAGCAAGGCCCGTGTCCTCACGGCCAAGGAGGCCAAGGAGGACTATGAGAGAGAAGTAGAAAGGATCAAAGAGAAGCAGAGAATGAGAGCCGAAAGACAGAAGAAAAAAAAGGAAAGAGGGAAATTGAAGAAGAATCAAGAAACGAGACCCATTGAAGTAAATGTCAACTCTGAAAAAGAGTGGATCCCACCCGGAAGAAAACGGGCACCTAGAGGAAAGAGCAAGGCCTGTGTCCTCACGGCCAAGGAGGCCAAGGAGGACTATGAGAGAGAAGTAGAGAGGATCAAAGAGAAGCAGAGAAAGAAAGCCGAAAGGCAGAAGAAAAAAAAGGAAAGAGGGAAATTGAAGAAAAATCAAGAAAAGAGACCCATTGAAGTAAATGTCAACTCTGAAAAAGATGGAGAAGAGGTAGAAGACGAAGAAGAGGTTGAAGATGATGAAGAAGATGAAGCAGAGGAAATGGACTATTTCTGCAATGTGCATTCTGGTAAGAGAATGAAGAGGCATACCACTGCTGAAGATTTAAATGTTCCAATAAAGATTCAAGTTAAAACACTCAGAAACAATTTTAATTTTTATTTCTTTTGAGAGACACATTCAGATTTAATTGTTCCCCTCCACACATTTCATAATTTGTGTTGAATATTGCAAATCACCGACTTGGTATATAAAATATTACCAACACCGAGTACTGATAGTGGTACTACTGTAACATGTACACATCTACTGCTCGGACAAAGTCATAAAATCTAAATGTTTGCAGTTTTATAGAAAAAGAAAAGACATTGAGGCACAAAATATCCTTCCCACTATACATTGGTTCATGAATGTGTTCATTTATCTGTACGTGTGTAATGAATTATTCAACATGCAAACTGTCTTTTTTTAACTTACTAAACAAAGAAGTTGGGTTCTGTGTTGTTTGTACATGTACCATGATTATGAAGACATGTCCATGAAATGGTGGTATTAAACAATCTAATTTTGTGTAACTGCAGTCATAGAGTGTTCTACTGCCATCTGTTTCTACTCTGTATTGCTTTCCATGCTACAAACTACAACATAATGTACTTTAACTCATTTAACTTTACTACAATATATGTTTACTGCCATCAGCAACTTCTCTCAGAGTTCATCTAACAGGATACAGCGATAGAGGGGGGAAATGGACACGTGTTTTTACACCAGGATGCATCTTGCCATACACATGTGTATCATTTCATGTATCATAAATTTTATATCATTACTAGCTGCCTCGGCGTCCCTTGTCAAGTACTGTAGATTTTTTTTATAGTTTACGCAATTGTGGGATTTGTATTTTGATGACAGTGTCGTTTAACGGTGTATAGTTCACATTTGTGTTATTGCTTTGTGCAAGTAGAATTATTGTTTGGGAAGTATTGAGTAGTTGTTTATAACTGTAAATATTATGGTAGAAATTTGTTTTTATTTTAATTTCTCCATAGAGCTTTGTTTTGTTTTGTATAAGAAGTTATATAGGTTTTTCTTTAATTTATTTTCTATGGCAGAATTTTTCTCTTTTTGGCATACAGTAGAATTATATCTTTTATCTTGTGTAGTATTGAGTTATCTTTATTCAGTCTGTTTTCAATTGATTTAAAAAAATATTATTTTGTGTAGTTGAGAATTATCATTGGTAGGTTTATGCAGTTATGTTCGTAACTGTAATTTTTCGCGGTTTTTATTTTTATTTTTTGGCATAGAATTTTTTTGGGTAATTTTTAGTAGTCCTTATGTAGTTGTTCATCTGCAGATTTTTAGTTTTTAGTTTTTTTTTACAATAAAGGGCAGTTCTTTGATTCGTGTGAAATATTAAATGCAATTCAAATATTTTCTTGATTCATGTGAAATATTCCACACACTTCAGTTATTGTTTATTCTTATCATACAATCAATTACTTTCATTCATCTATGCATTGTACATTTTTTTTTTTTTCATTTCAATCATCTCCATTTTTTGTGTTGGACTAATTGCAATAAAAGCTTTTTTTTAATGAAAGACACATTCAGTCCACAAATCATTTTATATCATTCATAAATAGTAAAAATACAAAGGTCAAGAAGTTACTTTTGTAAGTGTGTTTATACAAAAAGCCCCTCCAGATCTACATTTAAAGTGTTTTCAAATGATTATTTCATACCTTTGTATCTCATACTATATCTACTTTGCATGAGAATAACAAATCACACATTTTCATTCTTAGTAATAGATTTTGGAGTTAACCCATCCGAGTCACACCCCACAACCAGCGAACTAAAACATAGTGGAATGCGAGTCCCTATTAACAACATACACGAGACCGTGCAGCCAAATTACCGTGTTGCGTCGCCATCTTGTTAGGGCAATTTTTTCCTTAAATATGGAGTGCACGCATATTAGGCGCGGTCAGACTGGGCCATTGGTAGGCCTACGCGCGCAAGTAAGAGTGCGTCGTCCGGTGGCTAGTGATTGTGACGTAACAATGCACATTTGTACATGATCATGATCAATGATCAATGAATACATGTGATTGTACTTTGAAGGAATATTGAAGGAACAGTCCTATAATTATCTTTTATCCGATGCATCCAATTTGACTCGGAAGTATACTTGTATGTTGCATAATATGTGGATATCTATACTGCAAACATTTGTAAATATGTTCTGAAAAAAGGCATGCAGTTCTAGATCTTTATGGAGATGTTGAAAATGTGTGATTGTACTTTCAAGGAATGGATTTGTTTTTACTTTATCATGGAATACCAACAAATAATTTACAGATACATGTATACAAGCGTAAATGTATATATACAGTGCACTCCCGTTATAACGAAATGCTCGGGACCGGCAGTTTTCTTTCGTTATAACAAAATTTCGTTATAACCGAACAAATACAATATATAACGAAAACAAGGAAACCACGTATATATATATCATATTCTGTTTGCTGAATACTCATCATACACTGGAAAGCTATGTGAAATGTGATGGGATAACTGTATTACAATAATAAACGCAAGTTCCCCTCAGAAACTGCGTGACACAAGGAGCAAACACACAGTGATGTGAAGCGTTCACCCATGCAGGGACGCTGTATAAATGCTTGTTCCGCTACGTATTTTCGAAAGCAATTCGTATTTCGTTATAATGGAGCACATTTCTTTTGTTTTTGGCGCTCGAAAAAGACTTCGTTATAACGGAAATTTCGCTATAACCGTGTTCGTTATAAGCGAATTTTGCACCATAGACTTTAATGGTGATAATTTTGGGACCAGAAGATTTACTTCGTTATAACGAAATTTCGTTATAACCGTGTTCGTTGTAATGGGAGTGCACTGTACATTGTACAGTGTAGTTCAGAGATATTACACACAACTTATAAATACATTCTGAGAATTTCTGATGCATAAAGATGATCGTGCTCTACTTTTTAGCATTATTTGTAGCTTGAATATTTCATATACTGTCGGAGTGATCGCCCTGTTTGTTGCCAAATTTTTGTTACATGTGTGCAAACTGCAGAATAGAATTACTGTATAAATATTCAATTTACAATATTCAATTTTTATTTCATTTGAAACGGCTCGTCCATATTTTTCATGATCTGTATTTCTGAGACATTTGTTTAAATACAATTGTATTTGAAGAAATAAAATGTTGCTGGCATCGTTCTTGCCACTTCAAATCATTTGCAGCGTACATTTTCTGTGTTTTGATCCTTACCTGCGTAGCAGAATCCGAGTCCATTTTGAAAAGCTCAGTCCAGTTGTTTATCTACATGCCTCCTCCTCTTACTTACTAAATATCCAGAACGGGCGGGATCCCCATCAGTGTCATTTTCTTCTTCCTGCAATCGTAATGCCTAATTGTACCCCTTGGGAATAGTGGTTCAGACTAATGACATCAATATGTAGCTGACATCGTTCTGTGCTTGCCACTTCCAATCATTTGCAGTGTATTATTGTTTTTTATTCTTATAATATACTGGTACTTCTGAGTTAAAGATAATTCTTCCATCTTGAAAAGCAGTTTTTTTGTCCATCTGGTATGTCATGACGTTACTTACAATGGAGAGTGTGTGTGCGCGCGTGTATGTGTTTCTAATGTGCTTGTGTGTGTGTATGTGTGTGTGCTGCGGACACATCGATGTGAGACTGAGTTTGCCAATACATGCCTGTAAACACAATAAATAACAAAGCTTGTTTACAATGATCTTTTATTTGATTCCATAATTAAAAGAACAAATGAAAGATACAATAAATATTAGAAAATCAGTACAATTGTTATCAATACAGTGTATATGGGTAGAATGAAATTATGCTGTACTTTCAGCAAAGTATTGACAAAAAAAAAATACAAACACATTACCAATACACATCATAGAGGACTTAGGAGGATAAAATGGAATCTGTTCATGAATCTACTGTAATTATACTAATCATTGCGAAATAGTATGACGTGTGTACTATTTTGCATGATGGGATGTGTGCATGTGTGTGTGTGTTACACAACTCACGGCTAGCTTTTCCTGGAATGCTCAGCTCGTGGCACGTCCATGATGCACAGGCAGTGTTTACAGACACATCAGGTGCATGAAACGGGTGCATGGAAGCGTGCAGCTCACTGCACGCACGTGTGGCAACTCAATGGCAGTACGCTCGGTGAGTCACCAGCCGGGAGTATTTGAATGAAAGAAGGGTTCTCCCTCCCCCCCCCCCCCCAACAAAAAAAAAAAAAAAATCCATCACAATTCCTTCTCAAACTGCATGAAAACAGAAGATAAGGATTATCATTTTCACATGGAGATATCATTGCAATGTAAGTAAAACAATGAACTTGTCATTTTTAAGAAACCCTCCAAAAACTGGCGATCCAATAGTTGTTGACGTTAGAACTACATAGTCTAGTAAATTTACCGGTACATGATGTAGAACAGTCAGAATTTACCTCGATCGCTCAGTCATATCATGGCCGGCGCAGCCGTGGGGGCCGTGGGGGTTAAGGTTATGTGTTTTCTCTAAAGACTTTTTTTATAACACCCGGAAATAGTAGGAGGGGAGAGAATGAGGTGAGGACCTTTTTTTTTTTTTTTTTTTTGCTTTCCAGCTGAAGAAACCCCGAAGTGGACTGGAAGAGATAGGCTGAAGACTCCCTTTTTTTTTTCTTTTTTTTTTTTGCTTGTCAGCTGAAGAAACCCGCAAGTGGACGGGGAGAAGAGATGAGCCAACATATTTTTTTTTTTTTTTTTTGCTTGTTAGCTCATGAAACCCAGAAATGGGCCCCCACACTTTTGAAAACGCTGCGCCAGCCCTGCCATTATCTTGGTAAAGTCTTAATTAGGCTTTTGACAACTTAAATTTACAACATTAAACTTATAAAGTTAGACAAAAATAAACATGCAGTGAGCGATTTCACATTATTCACATTGTCAAAAGAAAAGAATATTGCTGTATCTTCCAGTGAACCATGTAGGACACCTACCTATACCTACTTGTCTTTGACTTTTACAGTGTTAAGTAACTTACTGCAGAAAGTACAACTCGTGTTATGAGCATGACGAGTTGACTTAATACACGGTAGGTAGACATCTACTGTACCTAACGTTCGTCACATAGCCATAGGGCCTACAAAGAACATTTGACAGACT
This sequence comes from Diadema antillarum, assembly GCF_040938485.1. Classification (NCBI taxonomy): domain Eukaryota; kingdom Metazoa; phylum Echinodermata; class Echinoidea; order Diadematoida; family Diadematidae; genus Diadema; species Diadema antillarum. Next base: position 139,831 of record NW_027270978.1, read on the forward strand.
GTTTGGTTAGGCCTAACGTTAACAAAAGTATGCCTCCTTCAATCACTGTGGCCCCCCAAGTTGGACTGGGCTCAAATTTACTTACGTAGGCAAATTCTATAAAGACAATTCTCAAAAGTAAGGCAAGGCCCTGTTATAAATCCATCGATCTGACCACTGCATAATCAGACCGTTTATGTCCTCATTTGATAATCTAACAGGAGGAATCATATCAGAGTTAAATTTTAAAAATTCATGGCTGAAAAAACGAGACCCACCCATCCCCACGCCCCACCACCGCCATCCATGCCCTTGCGCCCACTCACACTTCCAGCAGCTATTGGGGTCGTCGTACGCAGCCCATGCCATCATACCATCCTCATTGCAAAACTAGTAGTAGGCACGTGGCGTGATACGTTGTGCGAGAAACTCGTCTGTAGCTGTGGATGTTCGATCAATTTTTCCGCACCTGAAACGGATGTGGGGGGGAAATAATGATGCTTACCGTCATGGCAATGAAAATGAAGAATTGCGACTTGCTCGTATGACCGAGTACCTTTATACACCACAAGCGGTAGATTTCCAGCAGTGTCTTGAAATCTGAGTGTTTACGCCTCACTGCCGGGGGCTGCAGCACCAAACTTTAGCTTTTCTTCCATGTGCGGTGCGTTAGTTCCGAAATTTACCTTTAGAATTCCCGCCGCGCCCCGCGCGCTTCCCCTCACTACTACGATTGCGATCACAGCACCTACGCGATGATGTCATCTTGCCCGGGCGATCAGTAGCGGGAGCTAGCAATCTTCTGCGATCCGTGGTAAACTGGGTGGTGGGTGTAGTACATGTACATGTACCCAACTCTCGCGCCTGATCGCAGTAATTCGCATCCGCAATGCTGAAGTCGCTGGCCATCGCACATCATGAGCACGCACAGATCGGCCTCGATCGCGTGTCGCACCGGATCGCACAGGTGTGTTTGTTGATGCTGTCTCATGCACAGGCCTTCCACAGGCTACGACACAATCAAGACTTCCAACAGATGGGTAATGGGATACAAATTTGGTGAGTTACAGCTTAATTCAAAGTAAGATTTATTTCTAATGCCACATTAGTGGATCGGAAAAACAGTAATGCAGACAAGGATGGTAAATCAAATTTAATTTCATTACAATTTATTTTCATATTTCTCAAGAAAAACACGTCAGCTATTTAAAAATATGCATAATTTGCAACTTGGTGCACTATAAAATATTACTAACATGATTGTCAGTCTATGAAAACTTGATACTGTTTAAATATACAGGAGAAATATGATTGAACCTACTTTTAAAACAGGCATGTTAAAACCCGTTGAGGACGAGTCCCGAGTATACTCGGGCAGGTGTCTATGGGAAATGCGTGTTGTAGCAAAATCAAACCGTCCTCAACGGGGAAGCTATAGGTCCCAGGGACCAAAGAAGAGAGAGAGAGAGAGAGATAGAGCGGGGGGGGGGGGGGTGGAGGCCAATAATACTCGGGGATGATGAAATAGCGAACTCTTCTCAAATAAAATTGTACGAGAACTGAATTGCAGTTGTTGTTAAGATAGCATGCAAAGTTGACCGCGGTGGATCCTGCAATTGACATTCATTAAACTATACATTTGGCTCATTGGGGGAGTATAATTGAGATAAGAATAGAAATATATTGTCTCCTTCAAATTGGTTTACTTGCATTGCACCCTCAGGAAAAAAAAAATCTATAAGCAGATGTTGATAGAACATTCAGATGATGACAAACTCTTATTTTTTTAATTTTGTAGATGATTCTTACCTTTTGGCTCAAACTGACCCCAGTAGGCCCTATATTATTTTGATATAAAAAACAATAAATGATGAATTTAAAAAAAAAATGTTATGGAGTTGATGTATGCAAATGAGTTATCGCTATAACACAAAATGTATGTTTTTTTAGTATACTGACTCTTAAGATAGCCTTCCACGGAACATTGTGGTTGATACCACATATCGCATAGTTACAGTTACAGTTACAGTTCGTTATACCGAAGGTTCGTATACCCTCCGAAAATGAAATGATGTTCAAGTGCATGCGAAGGTTCGTTACAATCATTCATGAGAAAATTAGGTCCATCATTCCAAAGGTTTGTTTATCCGGAAATGAAATATTAATCCGAAAATGAAAGGTTCGTAATTCGGAAAAGTAAACCTCATTTGGTGACAAATAATCATATACGGTTAAACAAAATGGAATCATTATTAAATGGGAATTATGCAATGGCACAGTGAATGAACACACACACACACACATGTGTTATTTATATTTAAACACATAATTATGCAAATACACAATATTCTTATTGATGACTACTAAAATACAATCTGTGTTATTGATTAAAAAAAGGAAGAATAGGCCCTATCCTCCTTAATTCTATGTGTGCCACCCTTTAACATTTAATATTGATCCACATAGGCTCTACATGATCATCAGGATGAGCCGTTCTTCATCCCAGATATTTGAAAGTCCCCTATTCAATTTTCAAAATAACGAGCCTTATTCAAGTTTTTGGATTAAAGAACCTTATTTCATTTTGAGAATAACAAACCAGGCCAGGATTTTATGGAAGGTTCCGAATTATAGAAAACGTGGACCATTTCCGGGTTTAATCAGCTGACAAGTAACAAAAAAAAAGTTTCTTCGTTTCCAGTCTCATGCCACTTCCGGATTTCATCGGCTAACAAGCAAAAAATAAAACAAAAACAAAACAAAACAAAAACAGAACAAAACTAAAAACGCTTCAACGCAATTTTCTCGGTTCCGCGACTCACTTTTTTTTTCATTTCTTTTATATTTTTGGCTGCCAGCTAAACGGGTGCAGGGGATGGGGGTGGTTGCGGAACCCCCTAACCCCCCCCCCCCCCAACACTTGTTTTTCAATGATATTTTATTGATTTCATTCAAATCAAACATAAATCAACCCATTCTGGGTGTAACATGAACATAAAAACGGTCTTATACAAATGCCATTCAAAAGACAAATCCATTACCAACTTATACTGCCAATTATCTCCCTTCAACATAACAACTCGATTATAAATCAAACCTTCTAACCATTTCTTCACGAGAAAGTATTGACATGTACAAAAAAAAAATATATATATATATTTATATATATATATATATATATATATATATATATATATCTTTGACTATGGTATACTTATATTGCCAATCATCTCTCTTCAACATAACTCGATTATAAATCGAGTATATAAGGGTATATAAGGGTATATAATATTATAAGGGTATATACATGAAAAAGCAACAAAAATACGTTATACAAAACTAGAATGAAATCATTTCATTGAAAAACACACACACACACACACACACACACACACACACACACCACCCCAGTTACGGGCCTGCAAATTTTCGGAATAACGAACCTCTATAATGGGGAACTTGTGTTGCATGTGTCTCGGAATAAGGAACTTTCAGAGGAACAAACCTTATTACCTCAGTTTTCTAACGAACATCATCCGAAACTGACTGTGTAAACACGTCACGCGTATTAAGTAGGCTACATTACACAGTCAAGTCCTGCTGATATAGGCCTATACAGATGATGGTTAATAGCTGGGAACAATACCAACAGAGGGGCATGACTCCGAAGTAAAAAATACTGTAAGAGGCACCGATGCCCATGGTTTTTATATTAAAAAAACTCAAAATTAGTTAGAGTATATTTTCATTTTCTCGTATTCTTATTAAAACTTCAAAACAAAAGAAAGAGACAAATTAGGCGATAAGTCATGTGGTATCATAGATTTTTCTTTGAGGGATTCTAGAGACAGAAAGCGAGGCATGATGAAGTACTAGGCAGGTCGACATGGTCGAGTGGTAATGTCAGAATTGATTTGTTATTGATATCACAATAATTTATCGCTTTGTTCTTATACATTCACAAAGCATGTGACCATAATGATTATACGAATTATAGCCTAATGTCACATTGACTTTGGAACATTTTCACAAGTGACCGTGCGAAGGAACGCGCGATGTCACAATTTGCGACTGCATCGTTTCACAAAATGTATTCTTATGGACTCTCAGACATGCCAAAATTATGAAACATTCGAATTATGTTCTGAATAAAAAAAAAAATCCCCTAGTGATTGGTTAAGGGAGCTTCACGTAATTTGATGATTTTCAACTTTTTCGGAATGTTGACCCGTTTGACAGTCCATGTACAGGCCTCACTAATCTAATAATGCCGTCACTCTTAATTCGTGAAATGATGTCTCAAAGCAATTGTGACATCATCAAAGCAATAATATGACATTGCCCTCCGCTTCATATACGGTCAAAAACAATTTTATTACTATGATATCGCAAAGCAATGCTGACACCGCGCACCGAGTGCTTAGTCCGTGACATCGCACCCCTATGTACACATACTTCGTTCTGTCAGCGTAGGATCCCTCCACAATGCTCATCATATTCACCACCACTTCCCGCCTCATTTCCCCTACTTCTTTTTTTTTCAATTCAAAATAATGAACTCTGCCTTTAATGTGAGTTTCTTGTCAAAAAAAAAACTATGTGCCTCGCTACCTCCAAGAGTAGGTTTAATATTCACTTAGGAACGTCCTGTGCCCCTCAATTCGGATATAGATACCAGCAGTTTTAACCAATGATCCTACCAGGGATCTTTCTCTTTATTACTAAACTCTCAAGGCAAAATAGTATACACATAATCACGTGTATAGCACTTTCAATCAATCAATTTCAGTTTATTGTCACAAACTATTCACATGTACATGTACCACAAAGTTTGTGGTACATTATACATGTGAATGGTTTGTGACAGTAAATCGTTGTGGGGACAAGTACAATGTTTTGTATAATAATTACAAAAATTGAATCAGAGCGCATGCATGTTAAAATGGCCAATGTTGCGTGGGACCTTGAAGAAGCAAGGTCTCCCCCCCCTAAAAAAAAAATAAATACATACAGATGAGTGGAAATGATTCACGATGTATTGTAAATAAATAAAGGGCTGAGGGGAGAAACAAAAACAAGATTGAGGGAGGTGGGGAAGGAACCAGAGTTCTGTGGAAGGAACCCCTCACTGAACTAAAACAGTAGTCTAGGCCTTTCGCCGCAAGATGGCGCCATCGCAAAATAACGCAAAATGGACACATAGTTCTGTGACACACGTCCACACACTAGTGTACTTACAGCCGTACAGTACATACACACTGTACAATACAATACACAGTATACACAGTATAGTATACTAGTACAGTAGTCGTGTCATTTATCGCCACGTTGAATTACCGGTCCCAGCTCCCAGCGCTTTACATATCGAGTGTTGATCCTATTCGGGCAAAATGGTGAGTAGTTTCTTTTATTTTTAGTGTCTGTTCTGTCGTATGATAATTGTCATATTTTCTTCTCATCAATCAAGGTGAGGTGATGTTCTGGTTGAGTACAATGTGTATTGTAAACTCTGTTTTTGTAGTTGGCCATGTATCGTCACTTCAAAGCGACCGGCTTGCGTTATCCCACATACTGAGATTTATGTAAGTGGAGTTTTACGCAAGATCGATAAAGAGCGAGCGGTGAAATTTAACCAACTCTGACAGATCTTGGGAAGGGAAGGGCTAGGCGTGAGGTACTAGTAATTCGGAGCTCGAGGGCGATTCACAGTTGGAAGGAGAGGGTCGCTGACATATCAATTTATTTGTGGTTATCGAATCAGGTGGGTGGATTATGCCCAAGCCTCGGACTGCGTACGGAGTGCACACTCCACTCTCCAGATCTCCCTGCTCCCTGCTCGATAAAAGCTACATTTCCAATATCACTCTCATAAATTTGGCCAAACCATTTTTTATTGTCAGAAAGTGCTGATAATGTTGATGTCAATTTTAATTATATTCATCGCCCAAACCTCTTTTTAATGAGCTCTCTGCACTGCTACCTAAACACGAAGCGCTAAAGTGGTATGTTATTTTTGTTACTGCTAGATGAGACAGGCTAGCCATTTATTAATTTCAAGCCTTATCCCATTGAAGACGAGTCCCGAGAATACTCGGGCAGGTGTCCATAAGAAATGCATGATGTATCAAGTCTGTCCTCAATGGGTTAATTTTAATGTATTGTTGCAATTTTTCAAAACAACTTGCTCTTTTGGGACCTTTTTGTGGCATACACTGCCTACACAATCAGAATCTGAAGTTAGCAACCTAATTTAACTTGAATATGATGAGGATATATTTACCAATAAATATGAGCGACTAACTTCAGTTCCATCGTGCGAAGGTCACAGCAGCGTACATTGTGAAGCTTGCAAGGAAGGAATTGTTTCAGAGGACGACATGTAGATGTACGTAAATTGATGTTGATATCGTCAACACTATAATTGCTTCCTGTCGTGATTTTTATACAGTTCAATGATGTGGAATTTTAAATAACTACCTTAATGTGAAAGTACATTAGCATCTCTTGTAAATCAAGTATGAAATAGAATGTCTCACCATGCACCATCCATCTATACTGCTAGGAGGTCCAGACTGGACAAAGCACACTATGATGTTCATCTCATTCTTGTTATTTAATGAGTGCAAGTAAACTCTGTTAGTAGTATGTTGTACCTACGATGTGCAGTAATCGGTGATTCTATACAAACTTTGCTTGGAGACTAAGTTACTGAAAAAGTGTAAGTGTCAAACAAATCATTTCATGAACTTTGTGACATATTCAGCAAATTTGTGGAGAATTTTCATTGTCTATTGATTATTCCACTTTCTGTAAAAACCTTAGTACAATGATACAGTTTGTCATACCCATCTACCTGTATTCATCTGTCAGTCTGCCTATGTAGATTTCTTGGACTACCAAGAAGTGAACAGCTGTTTCTACTTCAGCTCTAGAAATCAAACCCCACCTACCAAACCTGTAAACCCGCAGAAACAATTTTATATGTTCTTGTTTTTGTACCTTATCTTACAGGTGTCTGTAATAAGCACAGTGGACACTGCTCATGAAGATATGATTGTAAGTTGCTTTTTATTATTTCAGAAGTTATTCTCAATGGTTGCATTCTTATTCCCAGAATGACTTTCTTTCATCTCTGAGTTTGCTCCTCACACAAACTGCATGACAGATGATGAAAGATAATTGGCAGTGCAAAGATATTTCTTGATTCGAAGTGAATAAAGGACTTTATTCTGTTTGTTGTGTTTGCAGAGAATATATTGTGGTATTCATTCTTGTATCCTATCATCTGGAATCGACTTAAAGGACAAGTTCACCTTCATAGACATGTGGGTTGAGTAAATACAGCAATATTAGTAGAACACATCAGTGAGAGTTTGAGCAAAATCGGACAATCCGTTAAAAAGTTATGAATTTTTGAAGTTTCTGCTCAGTCACGGCTGGATGAAAAGACTACTATAGCTTGTGATGTCACATGAGTACAACGATATAAAGAAAGAATGAAGAAAATTCAACATATTTTCATTTTTCTCGCATATTAAAAGAACACTCGACTTCTCTCTTTCAGGAGGCAGGGGGAATACCCGTAATATTACCCTTAACATACGTCAGTAGCAAGTCGAAGAAATGTGCACTTTATTCAAAAAGTAAAGTTTTGTGAAATTCTCTTTTTATTTTCCTTACATAGTTGTATGCATGTGACATCATACACTGTAGTAGTCTTCTCTTCCAGCAGTGACTGCGCAGATACTTAAAATATTCGTAACTTTTGAACGGATTGTCCAATTTTCCTCAAACTTTCACTGATGTGTTCTACTAATATTGCTGCATTCTCTCAATCCTTATGTATATGAAGGTGGACTTGTCCTTTAAAGAAGCAATGAATGTTTACATAGCTGGGATTAGACATGATCATTTTTGTGTGAAATACAAATATTTCCTAGCAATACAGTGTAGGAATGGAATTATGATTATGAGACAATGTATGTATCGAAAACTACTTTGCCATCGATTTACATTGTACTTTAGCAGTACTAGTATGTAATGTACTGTACAGCATAGGTCACAACAGACAGGAAATGAGAAAAAAAGTTCCTCGTGCCTCTTTTACCAGTACCTCTTTTACCAGTACCTCTTTTACCAGTACCTCTGTACAGGATGTAACATTGGGATGTCATGGGTGATTCTTTGAAGGAATGTAAAATTCATATTTCATGTATGATGTATTATGTTTGATATATTATCTTTAACTGATACAATCTCAGTCATAAACATTATCTCTTGTCTAGGTAGATTTCTGAAGCTGCCAAAGAATTTCTTATACAAATGATGATATTGTCCAAAAAAAAAAAAAATAAACACACATCTTGAAAACAATGCTCTTCCATGTCACGAAGTTAATTTTCAGAATATTGATAGGTACACTTTTATGTATTTTGCTGGGCACTGTAAGATCAACCATGCTTCAGTGAGCATTGGGACAGCAGTGTCAAGCTAACTTTATGTTTTTCCAACTAACAGCATGATGCACAAATGGACTACTATGGAATCAGATTAGCAACGTGCTCGTCAGATAGATCTGTGAAGATATTTGATGTCAAAGGTGGCCAACAGACACTTGTTGCCAATTTAAGAGGGTAAGTAACAGAATCTGTTTGTTGCTGGTGTTGTTGTTATGCTTGTTTTAATTGATTGCAGTTATATCAAAGGTTTCAACCTGCCAGGGAGAGCACATCATGTACCAATGTTGTGTCATCAATAATGAAATTGTGTATACTTCTAATCACACAGTCTTGATGTATCATAAAAATGTTATCAAATGGGAGATTTAAATTTATGAAATGTAAATATCTGTATTGTCTCTTTTCATAATTTGGCTATGGAAATAATAAACAGCTTGACTGTTCAACCCGTTGAAGACAAGTCCCAATATGGGCAGGTGTGTATGTGAAATGTATGTTGTAGCAAAATCAGACCATCCTCAATGGGTATTAATAAATTATGCTACCAGCAACAAGCTTTATTGGCAGACTGTTTGATAACCAATTTTATGTGAAATAATCTACAATGCCTTTGGTGAATAACTGTTTAACTATTTTTGAATATGCTATTTCACTGTTGCATTTAGTGTAAGAGATGACCATCTGCAAATTTGCTATAAAGGGTCTTCTTGCCAAAGGATGAGAGATTCTGTATTGCAAACTTTGTGGTTGTGTCCCATGAAGACAGTAGTTACTGTTGTTTTTATGGAAATTTCATCTTAATTTCAGTTAATTTATGAGATTGGTGAAGCAAAAATTCCTATATGTAAATGTCATGAGTAGCAACTTGAAAGAGATATTTTGCACAGTTAATATGACTGTGAACTCTGACATAGCTGGTGTGAGGTGATTTATGTGATTCACTACTATTTTTATCAATTATTATCATTATTATTATTGATGCCTACCGGTATGTTGTAATGTCTATTCATCTAAACCTTCAGCCATGAGGGTCCTGTGTGGCAGGTGGCGTGGGCGCATCCCATGTACGGCAACATCCTGGCATCGTGCTCCTACGACAGGAAGGTCATCATCTGGAAGGAGACCAACGGCGCATGGGACAAACTCTACGAGTACAACAGCCACGACTCGTCCGGTGAGATGATGCAGAGTGCAAACAAGGGTTGGGGAGGGAAGGGGTAAAATCACATGTAGCAGTTGGATATGGATGGAATGCTGAGAATGTTAAAAATATGGATATTGTGTGGGGTTTTCCCTCCAGGTGGATACCCATAAGACTGTCTATTCTCATAACACAAAGTTCATCAAACTGTAAACGTGTAGTTATGGAATGTTTTGTTTATTCATCGTGTATTTTGTAGAATTGTAAACTTGTGTCGGTTGTAATAATAGCATCAAAAGTTATCTCATTAATGCAATTTGAAAAGTGCGTCTAAGTTTAAATCTTGTCAGTGTATACTGAATTAGAATTTATTCATGTGAAGATAATTAGCAATCATGAGATCAGCTTTCATAAATACTGCTTTTACAGCAAATATACAGTTCACTTTACTCACTGAAATGTTTGAATGGTTTGTCATGTACAATTTTGTATGTTTGTGTGTTTGTTTGTTTTCAGTAAATTCTGTCCAGTGGGCACCCAGCGAGTTTGGACTTGTTCTGGCAGCCGCTTCGTCCGACGGGTCGGTGTCCATCCTAGAGCATGCCAAGGGCCAGTGGGAGTCACAGAAGATCACAGAAGCCCATGCGGTGAGTTAGATACTGCAAGAACTTATTCCAAGCCAAAGATGTACTGCTCGTGACCCCTCTTTCACCCCCCCCCCCCCCCACCGTATTGAGTGCAAGGCTACTGTCATTCAATCATATTGTATCTAATAGCATTAAATCGTAAGTCGTTGATTCTGTTACCTTTCCACAAAGTTTCACTAAAGATCTTTTTCTCAAACATTACTACCACCATGAAGTAAAATCTGAACGTATTCAGGAAATCTGTGTGCCATAATTTTTTTTTTCCTGTTTCTTTCAATCAAGACATCATGAATATTAGTTTGAAGTGGGATATTTAACCATTTAGGATAACAAGACTGTGGTTTAGCATATTCTACATTTAAAAAAACAACAAAATCTTGTTATAGGGAAGAAATATTTAGCATTCTGTTCCCATTATGTCATCAGTATAGATTACTCATGAGGAAGAGAGTGTCTCATCTGCAATGTAGCATGTGCTGTTGAGTAGAAAATGATTTATTTCGTTTAAAAAGTCTTGCTTTTGCATGACTGGAATGAGCATACTGCATAACACAAATCAAGCAACTGGCAAATAGGTTTTGTCCATGCTGAATTCTTGTGTTGCAATCATCAGATTGGGTGTAATGCCGTGAGCTGGGCCCCTGCCGTAGAGCCGGGCTCCCTCATTGAACCCCCGACTGGTGAGAAACCGAACTTGGTCAGGAGGCTCGTGACAGGAGGCTGCGACAACCTCGTCAAGGTCTGGAAGTAAGTGTGGCTAGCGTCCTTCTGCATCTCTGAATCACATTCATTTGACTTGAAACCAATTACTGCTTCATCACTGAGGGAGTACAAGTGAATGACTTCTCTTTTTTCTCAGCTCTTGATACACAATCTTAAGAATAAAAACAGAAAATATTAAGCCATACCATCAAGGGAAACCGCTGTTATGTCGAGGTCCCCGGGCCCCATGATTTTACCTCATTGTTTCAGTTGTAAACATACCAAAAGAGGCCAGCTAAAAAAGCAGTAATGGAAAATCTGGACTGCCGAATTCACCCTGTTAAAGTGATACCTCATTGTAAGCACGCTCGTTATTACAGGGTTTCCACAGTATGAGATTCTGAAATTCCCATGAACCTTGAGGAAGATCGAACAGGTTCTGGTGAGCGATGGGATACCACTGATAATGAGACACATATTTTCCACCTTCTTTTGATGGTGTGCTTTATTTTGTTTTGACCTGCATGGCTATATAGGGAGGAAGATGGCAAATGGAAAGAGGAGCACAGGTTGGAGGCGCACAACGACTGGGTGCGTGATGTGGCTTGGGCGCCCTCTATAGGCCTACCACACAGCGTCATAGCCAGCTGCTCGCAGGACTGTCGGGTGATCATCTGGACCAATGACGAGAGTACGGGAAGCACATGGACGCCGAAGGTGAGTTTAAAGCTGAATTTACCCCCCGATTGGACTCAAAACTCAGTTTTGTAGCACATCTGCTGTATGCATCATGTGTAATAACTTTGATGTGGGAGAGTACAGGCAACTCCTGTTGTAACCAAGTCCTCGGGACTGGCAGTTTTCTTAGTTATGTAATAATAACGATGTATAGAAAATTATGTAGATGATGACTTTTGAACCTGGATTTTTACTATGCTGTTATGAGATTTTCATCACAACTGTGTTTGTTATAATGGGAGTGCACTGTGTCATGTTTTATGGTGTACAAGATAGCACCTATTTATTTCTTTGTTACAAACTGTGAATCTAAAGTGCTGCATGTTTGAAGTGCCCATAGCATTTCTGCCTACTAGGAAAAAAAAATAGTGTGGGGAAAACATGTTGATCCATTCTGGATTTCTTGCGAGATTTCACCTTTCATATCATGTCTTTTCCATGCATCAAATCACCCAGATTATGAATAAATTCAGTGATGTGGTGTGGCACGTAAGCTGGTCAGTGACGGGCAACATTCTGGCCGTGTCTGGAGGAGACAACAAGGTAGGGGTTCCCTCTGGTAACTGTTACTGTGTGCTTGACCAAAGTCACTTAAAACCTTGAATTATTGAAAAAGTGAATAAAGGAAATGAAGAAAGATTTTAAAAAGAATTGCTTCATCACACCCCGACTGTTTCCATGGCAAATGACACAGTGGAAGCTCTGCGTAACAAGATCCTTGGGACCAAGACAATTTGTTCTTTATATGAGTGTTGTATCAGATCTCTTTATGTCGAGTTTCCACGTTATGCTAACCTCAAAGCACCAGTAGAGTGCTACCTCACATGTTAACTCAAGTATTCTCTCTGCTAGATCAATGAGTTATACACGAGTGTCACTCAAAATACATTAGTAGTGTGAAAATAGCCTGACAAAATGGCTTAGGCCTAACCCCAAGAGCTTGAAAATTTAATAATCGTTGTCCCCTTATTTTTAATGTTAAGTTACAAGTTATTTTGTGTCTAGATCTAGATAGACTTTAAAGTTTAGACACTACATTTTTTTTAAAAAATCAAATTTTACTTTTTGGGGGTAATTTAATTGTGCTATGAAGAAATGGGGATTTTTCAAACGTGAAAATGTTCTAAAATAAGCCTCAGATTGCACCAGAGAGCGTCAAGAACCACAGAGCTTCCCAGGCCCTAAGGCAGGCCCTGGACCCCACTGCAAGGTTTGAGTGCTCTGCGATCGAGATGTGCGCTTTGTGCACATTATTTGGTGTCTGTTGCAAATCCTCCCCAATTTTGATTTCAAAAATTGGCATCTCTGGGTAGGTGATGAAGACATATGTGTACCAACAAATGATGATACTCCTCTATATTTTCTCTATCTTCTATTTTTCCCACTTTTCAGGTGAGCCTATGGAAGGAGTCCCTGGAAGGCCAGTGGGTATGTGTGAGTGATGTCAACAAGGGAGAGGGCCAGTCACAAACCCAGACACCACCGACAGCTACGACCACGACGGGGGACGCCCAGCCCGAACAATGAGGGTCACCCACTTCCGTCTGTGCATGAGATCTTATATCCAGCAGTAATCATGTTTGTGTCGGACTCAATTGATGTATTTTGAAAACTCTGTCCTTGTCGTATCACACATGGCAGGTCTCGGTTTGGCAAGCCATCACCTTACATTTCGTGCAGTTTATATCTAGTTTTAAAAAGTGCTGCATTGTGGGTAGAAAAGAACAGCACACCCTACACCCAATAGGAAGTGTACGTGCATGTTGAAGCCTTCATTCAGTTTTGGAAATTCACCCACAAAGCAAATTATCAAATTGGAACTTTTCTTTTCATGAACAGATAAAGCATTCTTAGAGGATATAAGAATGGTGGTATCTGTGACACTCCAGACTTAAAAAAAAAAAAAAGAAATCTCCATCTCTTTATGTAGTAAAGGTAGGCAGCAACTTCTTGAAACTCTACCAAGAATTTGCAGTCCCACATATCTGTGTCTGCGCTGGTCTTGCTTCAAGTATTATTGATTTCAGCAACTCTGACTAAATTTTAATGCTGGTCCATGTGATCTGGCCTATAACTGGCATTTACTCAGTAAGAAATGAAATTCACAGAAGTGTTAAAAGTTTCTCTGAGAAGACACTTCATTGATCAATACTTCGGCTAGCATATGGACTGTAATAAAGGCTTCAAACATGTTTTTATCTGCTATTGACCAATATGGGAAAATGGAGATAGGAAAATACTAATGCCAGTGAATCTATTTTGATATAACATCCGACAGATGTTCTGCTTTTGAGACAATTCTCTTAGAAAGAAAGAAAAATCGTATAGAACTAGTTACTGTAATGTATATTTCCCCACGTCACCTGCTGTAATGGACAAATTGTCCAGTGGAAATGTATATTTGCAGAAAGTAGGTTATAGCCAACTGTTTTCTGAATTCTAGTTTTTGTTTTGATCATCATCTCCATGGCCTGTGCAACACATACAAATTCACCTCATGTGTTAATGTGTTTTATTCAGTGAAGGATAATTTTGCCAATTTTTTACATAGACATTGAAAGTACAAGAAGCATACAGGACATCATGAAAGAGAAGAGGATAGAGTTTTCAGAATACACATTAAAGGGATCGTATAGTTTTGGTTGAGACCTAATTTCAGGTTTCTAACATTTTTTGGTGAGATGAGAAACCTCTTTTGAAATATGAAAGAGCATGTAATTCTATGAGGAATTCAACAATAATTTGATGAAAATTGGTTTTGAAATGGCTGAGATATCCAAAAAAGAGTGATTCTAATTAACTAATTAAGTGTGGGACCCACACTTTATTACGATCGCTTTGTTTTACTCTGTTTTTGGATGTTTCAGTTATTCCAAACCCGATTTTCATCAAATAAACTTTGAATTCCTCTTAAAATGGTATGCTCTGTACTATATAAGTGTTTTCTCGGTATCTCACAAAAAGTTAAAAGCCCAATTCTCATCTCCACCAATACTGTACCATCCCTTTAAATCTTGATGGTGAGACAAGTGAGTCAGATTTCAAAGCCAAGATAAATTTTACCAATTAGATGGAGGTGTGAATGGTGAGTGATGAGAAATCTAAAGGTTACATTTCCATGACCATCGAGTTCTCTCATAACAAGCAGGAAACATTCCACAGCTTCGGTGATACAGTTTAGGAGAGCACGCTATGGATCACATTATTCTCTTTGCCCTTTGGAATTGTTTTCTCTGAAATAAGCAATTTTCTGCTATATTGCCAGAAGCCAACAAACATTGGCAAAATATGACAAGAGTCATGTGATCTAATCTTTCCCCAAAAGTCAAAATCTCATACTTTAGGACGATAAGGCCAATTTATGTCAATTCAATCTTTTGTGTAGCTTCTTGTAAATTGGTTCAATTTTTGTTGTTGTTGCCATTGTTTTTGTTTCATGGAATGTCTTCACTAAACAAATGTCCATCATTTGTACTTATAGGACTATGTAATGTAATAGAATAAAAATATGTACATAGAAATCTGTTACCAGTATTTTATGGTTGTTTCATCATATCATTGAGAATTTATTGGATACATGTATGTGTGCATGTTTGTGTGAGTTTGTGTGTGTGTTTATAGATATGTAGATAAGTTGCTAACGATATTGCCAGCCAATTTTCTATAGCTGTGTTACATTCGTATCCGGGCAATTACCCCCAGAGGGCAATTACCTCCCGGCTAAATACTGGTTAGTGGTAAGGTTAGAGTTAAGATTAGGGTTAGGTTTAGGGTTAGGGTTAGGATTAGGTTCAGGATTAGGATTAGGGCTAGGGCAATGGTCTGGGGTAGTTGCATACTGAGTAATTGCCCTAGACCTGTTATATTAGTTTTTTTTAAAGACTTTCTTCTGACAAATTTTGTTGTATGTAATATTTTTCCCCTTGTATTGGAACCAAATAGCAGACAGTAAAGCAATATCAGTCATATTAAGTGTAGAAGTGATGTGAATCTTGAAAATCAATGTATTGCAAGTATAGGGCCCCATTTCATAAAAAGTTGATATGATAGCAACTCTTGCTGGAATGGCAATTGTCATAGTAATGACAAGAATCCAGCTTCCTGATTGGCTGTTGCTATGGGAAGTTGCCATTCCAGCAAGAGTTGCTATCCTAACATCTTTTATTGAAAATGGGGCCCAGATCTGCAGTGAATTGGCAACACTTTTTCCTATCCTCTTTTGACCCGAGAGAGACGAAAACTGAAGCAGACAGTACAGGAAGATGGTGTTGACAAGAATGACTGCAGTTTATTCACTTCTCCATTGTTTTTTGTTTGTTTTTTTCTTACAGCTCTACAGCAAGCTAGGCAGGGGGGTAACAGATATGGTGGGAATGGTGAAAACTCCTCTCTCAAGATTCTGTCTCTATCTAATCGTCCACAGGTCTACAGACAAACTACGACACCATTCTACTCAAAATGTCCTTCCAAAGCTACTTAGGCTACAAGGGTATGCATTTAAGACACACAGTCGGTAAACTCAGTCAAGAATAAATCATAACCATTTTCTGATCAATATTTGTCATCACAGCCATATTAAGACACAATAATCAAGATTTTTTTTTTTCCTTAGATTTTTTTTTCTTCAAAAATTACAGAAATGTTCACAAACATCACAACTGCTCTTATGAATTGCTTTAAATGTACTTCAACTGCTTAATTCCTCTTGATTTATAACCAGTCATCCATGAGAAAAGTGGCAAATGTGGGGGAATACAGGAATTGTTTCTTAAAGAAGCTATTTTTGTAACCACCATGCCAAACACACATTAAAAAAAAACAAATGAAAGTCTCATGACCGTACGATATTGATCATGTGATCCAAGACCACCATTGTAGTGAACCATACAACAGTTTTATTGTCATTACAACAAGCAAAGAAAAAAAAAAACTACACTGAACACATTCAACACGGGTGAAGAAAGATCTCAAAACAATATATTGATGTGGAAGATGACTTAACCTTTCTAAATTAAACTTGAGGTGGAAGATAAGAAATTTGCATAAATCAGGAAAACTTGAAAAATAAAACCAGAAGCTACAACAGTGCTTTTGCCTCATTCCACTTGTACCAAGCTTTGTTCAAAGACGCTACAAGGAAAGTTTGAAGTGCATTTATCAACTCTTGCCTTGTCCTGAAAACCTACCAAGAACCATATCTGCAGTGAAGCCTTTTACGTCCATACCCAGTGTCAGAAGAAGTGACTCCTGTGTTGTTGTTTTTTCCAAACACATCATATTCACAAACCTTTCATTCTTTACAACTATAAACATTTATAATGCAGCTGGTGCAATGTATATTATATCACAAATGTTCTCTTTAACATGTACAACACAAATAGTCAAACACACGAAAGTATTTACAGTAAGAATGCACCAATTAGTATTTCAAATTCGTCATATTGAGCAGAAAAAAAATAACAACCACAAATCATTTGTGACAGTTCTTTGGATTACAATATCATGAAAGAGTGGTAAAACATTTCTGTAAACAAGAAGAAAACAGTGACAAGTCAAACATACTTAAAAAGACACACAGTTGTCACAACAAATGTACTCATACAGCAGTAGCAGTAAGAAATTGAACAAACTGCCATAAATTACAGTACACAGCAGCAATGTTGTATAATTTGTTACCCTCCCCTGGGACTCTCCACATGCAGTACATGTTGAGTGTAAGACTGACTCGGGTATGAAATGCACAAACAGAATACATCTCACTTCTCTCTGAAAACACAAGGGGAAAATATAAAATGCAATAACTTTGTACTCTATGATTTGATTGACCAAAAGACATCACAAAAGTGGCGCACATAGAAAGATTCCAAAATATAGTACTAGCATCCACAGGTACAATTAACTTCCACTGAAACACACCAGGCGAATGAAAAGAAATCAAGGTTCTATCCAAGTCATATCGATACAATGATTTCTAAAATTACACCAATTACTTAAACAGCCGCAATTTCATCATTGCATGCTTTCCTCTACCTTTACTTCATCAATTTGTCTGCATTTGGGTGAAATTTCAAACTCTTATTAAAGAAAATGGGAGTACATTGTAAATGGCACAGTACGCACACTTTGCTTCCTCGAGCAAAACAAGTTACGCGAGGAGAATCGTACATCTACATGCAAAGGTTGTAATTAAATCACTTCCAAAACAGATGGATGTTTTGTATGAATGGTGGTAGAGCTACATAATTGTTTGTTTTAAGACACACACACACACACACACACACACAGACAAATGTAGACCTTGTGACATTGTATACGATAATTTGGTGTTTAATCTTTGTTACCTCATGATGTGAACTACTAGTATTCAGCAAAGACAGCTGAACTGTCAATAACGATTGGTCCCATTAAAACAAACAAACAAACTTTCGTTACCTCGTGAAGTTGGGTAATTAAATGCTAATTCCTATAGCATTTATTTCATGATTGTCACATAAAGAATACACATCCCAATAAGATTCGTTGTTGAGCTCTAGATGCGTGACGCGAATATTAGAGATGGCGCTATTACACAAGAAATGGCATTCTGCACATGCACGAAACAGCTGTTTCCATTGTTCAACTCGGGAGGATGCGTCGTCTTAGCATTCGGGTCATATATAGATCTAAAGCTCGCTATTGTCAACGAAGACACAATGGCCCGAATTCACGAAGGTGGTACAAATGAAACCATGGTTTAAACCATGGACAAAAACCATGGAGCGCCAAGTGTCGCATGGAATATTTCGTTACAAAATCAGTCATTTCGTCAATGAAATGACTATTTTGTAACAAGATGACAACATTTTGTAACTAAATGAACATTTTGTAACTAAATGAACATTTCGTTAACGAAACGGTCATTTTGTCAACGAAATGACCAATTTTGTAACGAAATATTCCGTGCGACGCTTGGCGCTCCATGGTTTTTGTCCATGGACTAAACCATGGTTTCATTTGTACCACTTTCGTGAATTCGGGCCAATAAGTCCCAATATACTTCCAATTCTTAACAAGGTTCAGTAGGTGAATCCTAACAGCTTAATTCACATGCTGTGCAACAAGACAAGATGGATTTTATTTTCATTTTTTGCAGTTTTTCTTTTTTTCCCAGGCATTCATTTCAGAGTACTGTTTATTGTTAGTGATGTAAAGAGTTCTTCCAACACAACCAGTGACATTGAAAAACAATACAATCTTAAGAAAAACAACATAAAATTATGAAAAAAAATCCTCACAATCTAGTACCACCAGCAGTCACATAGAAGTACTCAACAGCCAAAATGCTATTCTACAGTAAACCCAATGATCTTTTGCTACAAATGTGAACTCAACCACCTCATTTCCCACATCTTCAGATCTTTGGTGCATCAAGGACAGTACTGATTTAATAAGTACCATAATTACACATTATCTGGGCGTTTTCAACCAAATCATTTCAGTATTCAGAGTGCTGAAGTGAACATGAGGGGAAAAAAAACTCTCTTGCTACCAAGAAAGTGTAGGGAAGGAAATAAACATGAACTACTATAGGTTATATTGTGTCAGATTCCTTGTAGCATAGTGACCTTAATTTGCTTTATATATCTCTTAGTCTTTCCAGTTTCAACTTATGTCCATTCGAACATCAGTACGACAACTGTAGTCATTATTGTTCCCAGTACAAGTGCTTGGACAGAGGATGAAAATAGGCTTCCCCGTTTAATAACACCATGTGAGTATTCAAGGTGATGGGGGGAGGTCACATGGGTCAAAAATGCTAGAATTTCAATCAAAATGCCTAAAATTCCTCAACTTCAGACAAAACAGTACTTCATCTTTTGTAGAGACTGCATTCTTCTTTGGCCATACTCTCAATGATGTTAAAAGAACAAATTTATACAAATCAAGCTCCTGCATCGGTGTTTGCTGGTACATTACATTCATAACATATTACGTATATGTCAAAATCGAAATGCTCAAATTTGCACTTTCGTGAAGTGCGTGTGACTGGCTTCACTGCCACGTGCCAAAACATTACGTGACTCGGATGGTCAGACAATACACATACTGAGAAATAGACCTATTAACTCATTCCCTCTGGGTGACCTGTTGGATCATGTACAAAGTCAATGGAAGGATTTCAGATTCTTACAGAACATGGGTTAACCTGCCACTGTCTTCTTTTATACTATAACCTGATTCAATATAGCCCATACATTATCTAGCTATGCGAACCAAAATATACATACACTATGAACATGGCAAGGCATCTTTAAAGAGCAAAATCATTGGTTTATATCCAATCTGAAATGAATACATAGAATAACAGCAGATTGACATTCAAATGGAAAGCAACAAAAATACAAGAAGCAACAGAAAAAGAGAAAATGCTGCTTAGCAGGATTTTTTTTTATAATACACACACACAATGATACAAGGTAAAAAAAAAGAATATTTACATGCATTGCAACCATAGAGTGAAACTATAAATGCTGTGGACATTATATTTTAGCAAGAAATCCCAACAAATTTGCCATTTCCTATTTTTCCTCCACTCTCTTACAAATTCTACTATCAGTGATCTCACTTACTAGAAAGTTTTGTCAGGGATAACTGACAGTAACAACACCGCATAAAAAGGAAAGACTGTTGTTCATTTTTCTTTCTCTTTTTCAAAATTCTTAATTAGAATTATATATTCTATTACTGCATGAGAAATGCAGATGTCAGTATCCCATAGCCCCTTTAGCAAAACAAGTATTTCAAAATTGCAATAACATTAGTTTCAAATCCTCCTTTCAACATTGGACCTGTTAATTAGTTGACAATTATATTTTTTTCTAACTAATTTCATAGATTTCAGTCAGAATGTGCTAGTACATAATCATCTACAATCACAATCATTATGGCATTTAGCACTTGATTTCATTTTGTAATTACAATTGATGTTCTTACATGTACCTACTTATCCCCCATAACTGAGGAATTGAATAAGTGGTAGGTTACACAGGGATTTCTTTCATTTTTGTTAATATCAAGCATATTTCAATTAAGCACAGAGTTCAACAACAATATGAAAATCATATCCCAAAGCAAACACATATACATTATCACAATTTTGAAAAAAAGAATCAAATAGACAAAGAGACATTACATATCAGCATGCTTTGCATCCAAAAAAAAAAATGTACTCTTTAGTTTTTGAAAATAGAATATCAGTACCAGACTTTTCGACTGACATATCTCTGGCTAGTTTTTAAGCGTAGCATAATTATTTCTTTGCTGCACAAGATGATTTGCGAAAATATTCCAATCCCCTTGCACGACAAAGTCCCTCATCCAGAACTGCGTTACTGTTTCCCCGCAGCGCCATCTACTGTCATACAGAGGTTTCGTTGCTGCTACCGCCACTATACGTGTCCACAAACAGGGGAATGAATGACAGGGGTCAGGACGGTGAAGGACCGTACAGAAAAGAAAGAGAGATAACGAGTGGGGAAAAAAGAAACAAACAAAATAAACGAAATGAAATAAATCATAAATTACAGAACACATCAGAGGAATAGTCGGGCAAACACAGTCAAAAACAAAAGTGTCAGAATCATATGAACACAAACTTGGATCACAAGTTAAATAAAAGAAAACAAGAACTTAGAGGAAATGTATCATGAAACTGAAAACATGTGTGACCTTCTCTGAATAGACATTAAAATGACCATAATCTGAGTCATTTTTTAGTTTAATTCGTAATCCAAAACTGGAACTTTTCAACGTGTAACACAGTTCCCACAGAAAATATGGGTCTGCACATATGCACACAAACTCCCCACTGCAAACCACAGGACAGCAAATGCAAAGAAAGCAGGGTGAAGTGGCATTTCTTACCAAAATTTAACAGATTTTTTAACTGAGGCAAGAATAAGTAGATAAGTAACTCCCTCTTATCATAATCTGTGTTTATCTTGATGGTGCAAACTGCAGAAAATTTCACAAGAAATGTCAATACAGAAAGCAGGCTCAGCTGGGTCTAGCAAAATGTGACGAAAATCAAGTTCAGTGTTATTTTAAGTTGTACAGTTAAATAGTATGATCCTGATGTCAGTAGCACCGTTAATCTATAAAAATGGTGGCAACTTGGTTCTCTACATGCTTATAAAGTCAGATATAGCACCAGAATGGTTATGATATGCTGTGAAATCTCTACACTGAAGTGCATAATTAAGTCCCCTCTAATAACCCTATTATGAATCAAATTACATCACAACCTAATGCATCATGAATCTCATGCATATTACTGGAAATTGTATTAACAGGAAGACGATGCATAAAAGAGGAATGAAGTAACAAAAGTGCTTGAGACCTGTCTTGCACCTTTAAGAGGCACTGCAGACATACACTACAAACAGGAGTGTGATTAATGTGAAATGGAAAGTAAAAGGTGCAGTCACACCATGTCTCTGCACTCATGGGCTCTAATAAAACATACACCCCATGGCTGTGATTGTTTTGATACAGCAGCCAGGTAAATTATCAAGGGGGGGGGGGGAGAGGGAATAGAACCAGGATGCTGTCGTCATGGTAATGAGAGGTCACATGCAACCGCATCCCATACTATCTGTCTCTACCTAGTTTCTGAAGAGAGGTAGGGATTCTACTGCACACACAAAGGACGAGTGGACTCTGGTGCCGTAAGGTGACTCGACGTTTATTTGCACGGCGTACCTCAGCCGACCAAAGCAAGTCAAAAACAGAGCTTCTCACATTACTTCATTTCCTATATCTACAAACACTTGAACAGAAAAATGCTGAGTAAAAAAAAAAGAGAGATTTATTGATGAAGAATGGTTGGTTGAGGAAAATATCTGTCAAATATTACTGAAGACACGGATTGATATTACTCTATGTCATAAGAAACTAGCTCCAAGTAGATGTGAGACATAGGTAGGGATTAAAAAAAGAAGAAGAAATGTTTGATTAGTAATCTAACAGCAGAAACCATGAGCCTTCACATTGAGGATATTAAAGTTCTACTGCATGAGGTGCTGTGCCAAATTTGCTGGAAACATGGTTTACTTACGATGCTAAATAGACATAACTGAAACAAAACAAGGTAGGGGGTGAAGGAAATGAAACAAACATTACATCAAACAAACTGTGAAACTGCACAATCATACAGAAGGAAAAATAAAAGCAAGGAAACAAACAAACATCAAAACAGCGATGAATGAAGAAAATGTCACGCATGCGTGAGCAAACGTGTAAAAGTCATTCCGAAGCATCACTCTGAACGCACACGCTTACTTAACTGTAATTGGCGAGAAATTTACTCATTCCTAATTCGAGGAAAAAGAAGTCATATGAAGAATATAGTCTATTGTTAAGCTTTCCATTCACTTTACTTGACTGATTTCTGGCAAGACCCCTTGACTAGCAAGGAAAATTGTGAGAAGAGAGTCAAATCTCCTATAAACACACTTACAAGAAAGCAAGTCAAGACCTCTAACTACACCATTTTCCAGCTACTACTGACTTTCATACTGCTATGCAGGACATATGATTTGCTGCACTCAACCACTGCATATATAGTTTTTAACTTGCCTGGTTAATCTCTTGGTCAATTTTTCATTATTAAGTTACACTTATCAAGGTTTGTTCGCATTTTGGTATCGTGTGTCACGCCACTGAATGGAGCAATTTCTTTATTTGGCAAGCGTAGAATACCTGTCCTGGTGATGATAACATTCCAGAAAGGTAAAAATTTAGTATCATCCGTCTCGAGAATGTATAACATCCTTTGGTTCAAACCCAAATAAAGACAGATTCTTTTAATATTAGGAATAGCTACTCTGTAAAAGTTGGCTTGATAGGCATCATTTGATAACACAGAAGTTTAACCATCTTAATTTGGGGGGATACATGAACACATATTTGATGCAAAAAAGAGGCCCAACACACTGAACTATTCCAAAGAAAGCAGAGCAGTAAGATATAAAAAAGTCTTCCACGAACAGTGATTCATTGAATATATTGAGGTATGATGATTGATGATTCACATTTTCACAGATAATTTGAAAGATAAAACAACGGAATAAGCACCTTACTTTA
Organism: Diadema antillarum; assembly: GCF_040938485.1. Taxonomy (NCBI): domain Eukaryota; kingdom Metazoa; phylum Echinodermata; class Echinoidea; order Diadematoida; family Diadematidae; genus Diadema; species Diadema antillarum. The sequence goes on from NW_027270978.1 coordinate 163,620, forward strand.
TGTACAAGTTTTCCTTTAATACTATCACTCTAGAACATTGTCACATCACTCAACACGGTATGAAAATGTACTGCAGTCACTGTGAATGACGCTAACGATAAATCATTGATAAAGGCATAGAATGTCATCACTATATCACAATTCATGCACCTTTGCTTTTGTGTCTTATTTGCTCTGCCTCATTTTCAGAGAACATAACATAGAAGATACAGATTTTCACGCTTTCTCATCCAATTGCAAGATCCTTGATCCCCGTTTGTTAAATCTAAGACAAGATATCGATGATAGATAAAGCATGTTATCGATGGCTTCCACATTTTCAGCATCAAGCTTATTCCCCCTCCCCAAGCACTTTTGCCGGTCACCCTAAATCAACACACATAACATTGCATCGTATGCAATTTTTCGCATCGTGCCACACCTTCACCAAATCATGACACAAATGGTATTTACAGTTGCCACCACAACACAAACAGACAGTTTTTTCGTACAGCGACAATCCTTCTTATTTACAAGTGACACAGAGAGAAGGGTTATTTTGTTTCTTTTTTTTTTGTTAGACATCAAATACTATCAACACTGCATACAGGGCGGCCTCTTGCAATAGCTTAATACTTTAAAGTGTATCCTCATACAATCCAGAATTTGCACAATACTTTTGCTTTTCTTAATACAGAATGCATGTAATTCTCTTCACATGATCACAGAGAAACTATTCCTCCATTAAATTTATATTTCATTAATTCAAAAAATGTATGTTTATTTTAAATGACTTACTGCAATGATGTCATCAGTCTTAAAGTTCAACATTTTCAAGCAAAAAATACACCAAAAACACCAAAAACTTTTCATTTGTTCTAGAGAGGATGTAGATATTACAGCAGCATGGCTGAAATAGGCACATTGTTCAGAATTAAATTGCAGAAATGCAGCTGTTTTGTCTTTTAGGATGAAAACAAAGTGGTTAAGTTAATCACTGGTAAACTGCTTTTGCTTTGAGATGATGCCGTTGTGTGATGAAAGTTTAACAAATGACAGGAGTGAGCTGATGAGTTGATGAAGGATTATGAACAGTCAGATAGAAGGAGGGAGGGACAAATAATCCTGATATACAAGGCAGCCTCTGGATTTCTGTTCTCTTTTTTTTGGGGGGGGGGGGGTAGGTGAGTGTGTTTAAAAGAGCATGTCACTTTCATCTTCTCAATGTTTGTGTATTACAAATGAAATAATATTTTTGAACAAAAATCCAGACATAAGAATTCTGGGCAACGACGTGTATTTCTCTGTTGTCAGCATACACATTATGAAGTTTATTACAATGATTCTAATCTTTCAAAGATGCATAAATTTTGAAATACCACACAAACAGCACTAAAACTTCATCATCTTTTCACACTCATATAAGAGAAGAAATGAAGAAAATGTGAAGGTAAGATCTAGACATGATAAAATATCCACCTTCGGGACAAAAATTTGGCAATTCATCTGTAAAATTTATGATTGGAAACACATACATTCTTTGTAATTTTGTGTAATATCACATGGGTAATATGGAGCACTTTATGATTTCTCAAGGAATAAAATGGCAGATGTTGGGAAATGGGTGATGGGGCTGAGGATGAGGTGATGGGTCTGGAGAATGAGACTACAGTGACAGAGGAGCATGGAGTTGGATGACAGGTGGAGGGGAGAAGGGGTGGGGCTGTAAGGGACTGGAGTGGGGAGGGGGGCATTAGAGGTTAGTGACAGGCACGCACTCTGAGTCGTTGTCTTGCTGGCCGGACGGGTGGACGATGGTCAGCTTCTCCTTGATGGGGTCCGTCGGGATCTTGGACAGGCTGCCGTGGGAGCTGCCCGAGGCCAGCGGGGAGCCCTTGTGGGAACTACCAGGTGTCTTCATGATGCCCTTCAGTGGGAGGATGTCGGGGCGCTGGGACACGGCTGGTAGATGCGTTCTACTCCCTAGTTTTGGAGCAAATGCACATAAGGTCATGTGAGGAGTTTGACTACAAAACATGTGAAGTGTCATTGTTAAACATTTTAAAGGCCAGCCATCACCAGATGAAGCAAAATAAGTGATACCGCACTTCTTACATAACAAGCAATATTCTTGAAGTTATCGATAAAACTATCCCATTCTTCCTTGTTATTTTCATTGTTTTTTTTAGCAACTTTAATTGCAAATATCTCAAACGAGTAAGAATGGAGTTAACTCGTTTTGCAATCAAACTACTCATATATTATCATTATATTATTCTCTTCAGCTCCAATTTTTCTATAATCATTTTCGCTGGCAATCACAACTTATTACACGTTTCTGTTTAGACCGTGTTACAGACAACAGACTTTCAAGTTAATGACATTCTTCACAAAGGGATTACTGCCCTTCTTCCAGTATGATTTCACACTATCTAGTTTTTGTATAGTTGTCCTGTTATATCTTTCACCGTCATTTCAGTAGTCAACGAACCTGAAACGCTTCCACTGTGTTGGCTCCCTTCCTTCTCGCTCTCCGGGGGAGGGAATTTGGGGTCTAAAATTTTCAGCTCTGCTCTATGCTTGGTTTCATTATCGCTTGTCAGGACGTCACCCGACCATATTTTCTTATGCATATCTGGAGAAGGTTTGGCTGTGAAGGAGAGATACATGGGATTCAGTGAGACATATAAACATAATATTATATATGTAAAAATACCAACATTAGTTAGACTAGATAGATGATATATGTGTCCTTAATGTAGCTTTTTCTTTTACTGATGAAATGGAAAACAATAAAATAAGATGTTGCTGTTAAAGGTCCTATTTACCTTTGGGAGCAGTGATTTTAAAAGTGTTCACGATATCACATTTGATGCATATATGTAGGTCAGTTGTCTCACAAAACATCCTACCATATAAGAAATTTGCAATAAAACCCAAAATATAAGGAGACATCACTATTTTTCTCAATAAACTGTAACTGTAGACAATTCAGTCTGTAAACATTCTTATTATAACCATCGTTCATATTTTGTGTATTTAACAACCCTTAACATTGATTATACTAATTCAATTTTTTACATTGGTTATTTCTGTCCTAGGTCACATTTTGGAACTATTTTGAAGCATCAATGCAGGGTTTTTATTTCATCTGCAAATGGTAAATCATGCCTTTAAACATGATTGTTTTTCCCCAGTTATCCATACATACATTCTTCTTCTTCTTCTTCTTCTGATGTAGTCTACAATTCACTGTTTACATAGGAATATGTGCAAAACAATGCTTGTTATCACTCGAAAATAATAGACGATTTGTAATTTGTTGCAGTACCTGATAAAAAAGAAGAAGATATAATATATTTGTTACGATCTACTGTAAAATATTGTCTGTAGCTTCACTATCTTTAGGCTATCAAAGCAAACAAACAGACAAACAAACAAGCAAACAATGAAAAATAATTTCCACATCAGCATTTGTGGCACATTTGGAGCAGATTCACACCATAACAAAAAAAAAAGGGCAAAAATCTGACTGAGAGTAACACTCACAAACTATGCAGATTATGGTGATTCCAGTGAGTACAATCATTTATTGTGATTTACAAAACTAAAAAATTAATGCAGAGCATAAGAAATGCTTTTCAGCTGTCTAGCTACTGAAATTAACAGTTGGTTTATGAATGATTTTCCCTCGCAAATAAAGTCACAATGTGCTTTGCTGTTTTGCTTTGTTGCTTTCAAACACAAATTTACAAAATGATGTGATTATCATTACCTTTTGGAGTGCTATGTATGGGTAAGATGGTTTGTGGTACAGTGTCTGCAAGTGAAAAGTGACAATGACATTGAAGTGAGACAAGACTACATTTTAGAGACTGAGTTGATGAACTACACAGACATTTCAAATCAGTTTATGTCACTGGAGCAAGCTTGCATTTTGCTTCACCCAAGATGTGATACATTGATGTCTAAACAAATATCTACGTGAACTTTCCAGATGGGCACCTTTTTGGACACTATACAATACTTGTGCAAGCTTTAAGTGAGGACATCCATGTCTCATGTATATCAAATTCATGCATACTATGAATGGAATGTCCTGAATTGAACAAATAGCTTATAGATCTCACAATACAATAGTATGAACATAAACATATGCAACTCTAACACCAGTGACTTGATGAAATGTTTTCATGTATGCATATCATGTTATGTATCCATGGGGAATACTGTGTGTGACATATATTTTGCAAAGGTTTCTTTTTTCACAAATTTCAATAGTCAGGTGCAATTCTCAATTCTAACAACATGTGACATTGTCGAGAAGTTCTGATTCCTGTCAAATTAAACGAGCAAAATATATGCCGTTTACATTGTATTTCCTGGAAGAAATGTATCTATTGTAATAAGATGTACAACAGCATGAGCAGCAAGACAGAGAAAGCACGTGTTGAAAACTTTGAATACTCAGTGCAATGTGACGCATTGTAGTGGTTGCTTTAATGCACTAAGCTAAGGTGTAAATGCACCAAATTCAAAGGAATTAACATCTCTGTGATCGGATTTGTGAACTGTGGAAAGAAATTTGCAAACTGCACTTTGGTACAGAACCACACACGCAGATTAAAACCAAACAAAAACAACCACTCACACATACAAACATTTTCAAACACATGCACACCCCTAAAAACCTACCCGGCAAATTGACTTTCTTGGGGGTTGTCTTTAGCATGTCCTTAGAGACCGGTGCCGCCTCCTCCTCATCCGACGAGTGCGAAGACGCCAGGGACATGCTGTCACGCTGGCGCTGCAGCGAAACGTCGCTGTCTGAATCCGAGTCTTGGTCTGCTCGAGAAAGAGAGAGAGAGGAAAAAAAAGACAATCAGACCATAAAACTTCTCCCAGGATGTCACAGTGGTAATCAGATAAGAAGATATTTGAAGTGAAAAAGACAGCAATACTTGAACCATGCAACAACTGTCAACACACTGGACGAGAACCTTTTATACTTTGAATGAAACAGATATTTAAGCCTTACATACAGTACCCTTCTGTACACTACTGTCAGCTTGAATTACCAATGTGGAATATCACATATCTGGTCTGACCACACAATCTTGAGAATTCCTTGGAAGCTGCAGTATAACTAAGACTCATAATGAAATATTTCGAGGCTAAGGAATCTGTAGATAAAACATGATGTGATCTTGAGGAAATCATGAACCTGCATTAAGACTGGCTGGCCAGTAATAGATTGAAGTCATAACCTATGCTATCACTTGATGTTAGTCCAGGGGGGTGTTCCAAAAAGCTGTTCTTAAACTTACAAACGACTTACGAACGACTGGTGATCAGTTCTTGTGCTGAATTATTGAAATTCTGATAAGTATAGCACATCAGAGCGTGTTCCAGTCGTTCTTAAGTCGTTCATAACTTTAAACAGCTTTATGAAACACCCCCCCCCCCCCCCCGATACAAGATTTGAAACTGTTCCCTGACAACACTGAGCATGCATCTTATTTAATCATACAATGTGGTAACAATGGTGAGGAACACCTGTGTTCACATCTACAGTTTATGTCCAAGTTAGTTTTAGGGAGGCATATATCTGTTACAAAGAGAGCTCACAAAGTAGAAACACATGACATGAAGCGATGAAATCATGCACTGATACATGTGACCCATCACCATGACAACATAACATCACCTGACATATTTCCTGATTTTTAGAATATTTCCATCAATAAGATTCTAGCTTTGAAACTATGTTTAGTTTGTCCAATCCAAAAAAAAAAATCAAAGCACTGTAGTGACATGCATGTACTTATTAAAAGTTTCAAAGTTCAAATCATTTCTAAACCTTCATTTTCAGAAGAAAAAAAATTTAATTGGGATATCAAACTTTTGGATATTTCAAACAAATTCTAGATACCTTTTCTTTTTCAAAAACACCTTTTTACAACATTTTTTTTCTCCGTTTGAATGTCTTTGACTTTATATTATGTAGCATGGTGACAGGTCAAATGCAATCACATTTCATATCCAATTTTGCATGTACAGGAGTGCACAGCTTGTCAAAAGATAATGATATTTACACTAATCATACACAGAATTATTCATGTACACGAGAAGGCAGTAAAAGCAGCTAAGCCTGAATGATTTCAGTGCTATTCTTGTACTACATGAACTGCCTACTGTCTTGTAGCTATGAAGAAAAATAAAATCAAAGTTACATAGCTTGAAAACTATCCTTCAAAGCTTGTATGCATTTTTGACCAGGACAGAAAAGATATGCACATTAAAGAATAGATATTACAAACAATTTCTCAAACTATCATGACTAATACAAAGTCTTACATAACTATCAATGCTATGTGTAAGACCTTTTTGGAATTGTTTTTATGTTACACAACTATTCACAAAATAGTCTCTTATTGCAAAATTAATGTAGCTTTACTAATAAGTTGCAAATGCAATAGATGATAACACGAAAGTAATTAACACACACAGACAACAATTCACATAAAACAAATGTGTGACATTGAATACTGAATCAATGGAAATAAACTGAAATGTCAAATATCATTACTTCAGTAATGTTTTTTTTTTACAATGTACAAAAATACTGTTGATCAAACTGTTGAAATCATAAATCCCATATATACTCATTCACAAGGACAAACAAAGTGTACAGAACATTTCCAAAATCTTACTGAAGTCTAAGTATGGCTCGGAAATTACCTACATTGACAAGCTTATGTAGGAATAGTAATATCAGTTTTCGTGTATGAAACACGCCAATTTAAGAATATATGATTAGTGAAAATTTGTTTTTAAAGTTATATTTCTGAGAAACAATTCTCTTGCATAAAGTCCATTAAGAATGGATTAGAACTACGTTTTATGGAAAAAAAGTCTTGGATATTCAACTTCAAAATATATAGATATTCATATTTGTATTTTTCCAAGTGCATCTTCAAATGCAAGGCATCTGGGACTAACATCCATGCACATTAATCTCATTATCCTCTAAATACTTTCTATAAAATCCTGATAACTCAGGAGATGAATTCAAGCAATAACGAAATTTGCATTCCTCATGAAATATCTCTACTGTGTAGTTTGATAACAAAATTGTTTGAAACTGACCAAACTTGTTCCTGAAGATTGAATGCACATTTTCCATGCATGCATTAACATGTAGAATATGGATATTAACAAAAAAATAAACAAGCTCGCTGAGGATTATGTAGGATATACAGTGCAGACAAAGACAGAAGTATGTGGGATGAGTGAAAAAAAAATATATATATATATTTTTTTTGCTGAACACAAATGCTAAGTGTTTGCTGAAATTCTAAAGTTTTATTGTAATCTTTAAAAAATTTTCTTCACAACATATTGCTTGAATTTGTGTCAAATGATGTCATCCATATGATTGTGAAACAAAAATTTGCAGTACCATTTACTCTACCAATTTCCAAAACTTACACCTAGGATAACAAACCAATTGATGTATAGATGACTGGGATACATGCATATATTTATGTATAATACACATATAAATATATAAGATCTGACAATGCCAATTGTTCAAGTGAAATTATAAATAGTAGGAAGTAAAAAGTGAAGATAAGTATAAACCCACAGACTACAAAATTCTTGCCACCAATATCATGCAAATGATGTCCGCCTGATGAGATGAAATCATAAAAGCAAAAGGTCATCCACGATGATGACCTATTAAACATAAAACATGTCGATCATATAGAACCAACTGAGAGCAGTTTTTTTTCTTTTGCAGCAAGAGTTTCTGACAGGTTGCCACGACAACTGACTGACATGGGGTTGCAACACCCGTCCTTACCGCGCCGCTTTCTTCTGCGACTGCTCGTACAACTACTGGTGTTGCACGAGGCCACGCGTCGCGTGATGTTGTAATCAAAGTCCCAGTCTGAACGGAGTGCGGGCATGGTCCGATGCAAAATTCATGCAAATCATTTTATGGACATGTTAGGAGGGTGTTCCCTTCAATCACACCATTTCAAATGCCAATGAAACACAACTTAGTTTACAATGTTATCATGACTGTTCACAAACAAACACAAAGCTGGAGATGATTAACCATGAGGAGAAAAAAATGACAACTTGTCTAATTCTGGTTTCTGATGATTTCTTTTTAATCAAATTGAGTAAAGCCAAATGAATGGTTGTGATGTTTTTGCATGTAAATGTTACATTTACTGATGATAATGATGATCATATTCTTTGTCAAACACTCTAGGATGTAATGACGTGGTTTCTGTTCACACACAGATTTGCTTGAATTAGGTCTTTGACACACACATGAAAGCTGATTTTTCTCACCGAACTCCTGCAATGGGCTACTCAAAATCTACCCAGGGTACATGCAAACACTCGCAGAACATCTCAAACGTCAATCCCATTCTCCATCAAAGTGACATCGTGCCATTCCATTAGGTGGTGCAGTTTGGATTAAAAGTGTCAAAGATTACAGGTACTTTCCATGGAATCGGGGAACTTTAGAAGCACTGTGATATGTTATTCATCTAGTCTGGATGTGTTAATACTGCCATTTTTGGGGGAAACCACATAGCGCAGTATGACATATCCAGTACTCACATAACTTTGCCGGCCATCCTTCTCGAAATGTGTACACGGCTTCTACATGACACCAGTCAAAAAACAGCAGCCCAAATTTGTCAAAGTCTTGCTTCTTTTGTTTTTTTTACTTATGGCACTTTTGAATTGCTGAATTACAGTGACTATAATAATCATTATGGTAATACAAAACTATGATTCTTTACAAAATATTCAAGAATAATACGATACCGAATTACAGAATAAACGTGAATATATATCACACTTAACAGAAACAGATAATTGTCTACAAAATATTGGTAAAAATATAAATTCAATACACAAGATACACACTGAACTACAAAAAAAAGAAACACAGGACATGGACTTCACACAGATGTTTTAAAGGAGAATTCACTCAAAGGGCAGAGCTGCTTTTCGGAAAAGCCATCATATAAAACTGATAGATTCCAAGGAATCTAAGTGATTTGGATAAACAAGGAAATGGTTTTGACTGATAAAATATCTGTGCAAAGATATAGCTCAACCATTTCAGATCAATGTATTGGAGACATGCCTAGAATGCGCACTTATTTTCTTCATCCACAAAAACTGCTAATGACATTTGTTTTCTTTTCATGAATTTTCTAAAGATATGTTTCCTCTTCCTTAAAATTGTTCAAGAATATTTCAAGGGTAGCTATTAAAATTCAGTACCATTTTATGTACAAAACAAACAAACAAACAAACAATCAAACATGTCACATGGTTTGATTGTCAATGCCTGATTTTGCTCAAATGTTCCTTGAGCCTTTCCTCTCTTCTTTTTTTTCTGCTGCCTTTTACAGTGAATTCTTCTTTGTTTTTTACCCTCCATCTAAGAAAAAAGAGCACTTAAGTCACAAAATATTCTAAGAAACATCTGAATAAACTGTGCACTCCAGAAATGCTTGATATTTTGACATATATACCCAGAGCCCACAGAACCATTTGCTGTTTAAATACTACCCCCTTTATGCACTTATTTTTGTTTAATGTCAAATGGCAACTAAAGTATCTAATTAGTTTCCACCACCTCAACCCTTTTAAACAAAACAACATGACATTTTCCTGTCCCTCATTTAAGTATATCAAAATCAACCTCTTTGAAATTTAGAAATCCAACGTCAAAATCTACAAGTATTTCATCAAAATAAAAGGGATGTGTTAAATCATTTTCCCTTCCAAATCAGGAAAATGACACAGCAAACTAACAAAAAGAAATACATCAGCATATCATACACTATGATCAACAGGTAAATGATTATGACTGGTTAACTGCTGTAGTTGATAAAAAGGAAGATCTATAATGCCATACAAAAATTCAATGAGTTTGCAGATTTATGGGAAGCATCTAATCTCGATTGGAGAAATTAGCATGAATTTACCTGTTTTAGTATGCAAGTGAAACACATACTTATAGGGATTGACCATAAACTACAATTAGACAGAGGTATAGGATTGTTTTGTGCCTTCTGTATGACTTATATTGTGCTGGCCACTAAAAGTCCCAGTAAAAAAAAACAAAAAAAAAACAAACACATAGGTCACACAACATTATATAGGGGGTGAATATTTGATCCGAAAACAGGTTCAACAGATCATGTCTATCTCAATAAAGAAAACATTAGTACAGATTGTCTGAAAGAGTAGTTTCTATATTCATATATATCCATACATACAGACAGATAAACATACAAACATACACTAGATGGATAGATATATATAGTCATAGATATAGAGAGATATAGATAAAGATATAGATATAGATATAGATAGAGATAGAGATATAGATAGAGATAGAGATAGAGATTGAGATAGAGATATAGACATAGATATAGAGAGATAGATTGGGAGATAGACAGATAGCAAGAAAGAAATAGATAAAGAGAGACAGAGATACACATCAAGGCATGATACATACAGAAAAATGTAGATGGAGGGAGATAGATGAAATATATACATATATCATCTACCACATGTTACTGTGAGTCACTGGTGCACAAACACACACGCAAGCACACAATGATAGATGGGCAGTAGAGCCATCTAACTGGGGGATGCTCACCTAGGACATTAACAGGATTCGTGTGTCCCATCATACCCATATGAGGTGCTGTTAAGGAGAGAGAAAGGGAGGGAGGGATGCATGGATACGTGGAAGCAACAAGGGTGGAAGCATGCAGTTATTACATGGGTGGATACATCCTGACAGTGGTATGAGCAGAGCGCCCCCTATCGTTAGTAAGCATTCTTAATGCCAACATTTTCCAACAGCTCATCAGGCATTCAACTGCCAACTCTCTTGGAGGAGGCTATGGCTTTAATTGTATCTAAACAAATACATGGCACCACACAAGTACTGTGAATCATCATCATCACCATCATCCTCCTTAATAATTTTCTGAGACCTTCAATTCTTTATTGATTTGTTACCAAAAATAAAGTTTTGCAGAGATCAATGTGGTAAATAGGTGCATATGATTTCACAAGCATTTTTATTTTTGCATGTCACTGAATTGTGCATAACATTTGGAGGCTGACTTCATGAGTTATAATTGAAAAACAAAATCATATCAAAAGATACCATTTCATTTCATACCATTTTAGGGGACTAAAATTTTGCAGATTAAGTTATCTCAACAAATGTTTTCTTGAGGCTTTCTAAAGATAACAAGTTATGTCAGTTCCAATAAAGTTCAAGCCCTTCAGTTAATTGGGATATTGCCATAGAAATAACAGCCAAAATAATAATCATGAAATGCTGCTATTCTAGTCGATTATGCATATTATAACAAGAGTGTGGTTATGTGCACACTCATGGAAAGTATTTGGAAGAGGGCGAAATATTTCAGTATTTTCTAATGTGTTTCTTACTTCCAAGAAATGTAATTCATACTGTAAATTCTTGAATCTAGTGTTATCATTCGCATAGGTGCGGCACTATTTTGATAATGGTTGAGTTAGTGCAGTGAAGCAGTTTAAGGGAGGTATATTCAGGATGTAATTTCTTATCTTCAACAACTATGAGTTATTCTAATACAAAATTATGACTTCGAACAGAATATGTAAGAGTGTATTCTTTCAACATTCTTGTTTGTTTATATGTGAATTTTTACATTTTTTTTTGGGGGGGGGGGGGGGGTCACGGGGGAAGGGTAGGCTACATGAAATCTGCAGAACCCTTTAAATTTCTCACCATTCCTTGTGTCACAGAAAGAATATTGCAGAAAAGGCACATGTGGATTGTAAATGTTTCAATATTTCTTTGGACAATGTTTCTTTTCATTTTTTCAATGATTGTAGCTCATACGACTAATGTTCTGCACAATGCTATGAAATGACTTTAACGCCATGAATATTATATCTAGGCATTCGACAAGGATGCAAAGGTCAATTCAAATGTCAAAGAGGCAGCCAGGCAGCCAGACAAAGAATTCTCTTGTCACCCCAATGATGCTTCTTGACTGATTTGTGAATGACACTGGGCAAAATCTTTCAATGGAGACTTTCCAAACATGTGTGACTCAAGAGAAAATGTTTGCATGATATCTAACAAAATCACGCCATTGTGAGTGGAATCATGTGTGCCTCATACTGAATCCTTGGGGAACAATCCCATCTTGGAAATGATGGGGAAAAAAGTTTATGGTCCATGACATCCAAGTCTCTCATATGTCTGTTATCATCATGCAAGGTGTGTGAAAACCATGAGGCTTCCATGAAATGGTGAACACACTGGCTGAATTCAGCAATCATGGTATGATATAACTCGAGCGGAACAAACTTTAACGTCCAAATGAAATGATAAAATCCAAATGTTTTGCATGCAAAATGTACATCATACTTCCCTTTATTAATGAATGATATGAATGATATATTGATATATTATTTTAAAAAAAGATGAACACTCATCTCAACATGATATATCACAGGATACAAAAGTGGAAGGGTATGTTCAGACATTTTATGGATGGTGGTCATTGTAACAGATAAATGAGACTGCAGTTATGCAAACTGATACATTTATGTTGTGAGAGTCCCTCACCTCACCCATATAACGGAGGATCACATAGGGTTATAGATTATTAAGAACAAATAAGAAACATTACAAATGCAGTATAATAAGACAGATATATATATATTTTCATCAAAGATGTAACCTCTTCCCCAAGACATAAGGAATGTGAAGATGCTAAAACCCCATGATACTGTGGTAGTAAGCTCTTACATCTTTCTTGATGCATTTAATGATTGGATAGACATTCAGTAGCAGAAGGGCACAAACACCATTGGAAATCTATGGAGTTGACACCTTTCTACTTTAAAACTGAAAATGTCATACCAAGTTTGCAGACACAAAGCCATATACAGTGTACAGGAGATGGAAATCAGATATTTGTAGTTTAGACATGAAAGAAGATGATATATATTGTACTTACCATCCAGATTGGTCTCAGCATTGTTGCGGTAGTACTGGGGCTTGTAGTCGAAGTGGGCAGAGGGCGAGGTGGTTGTGGTGCTTGCCGTCTTGCGGAGGTAGCCCTCGGGCCGGTACGACGGGACTTGGCTCATCTTGGAGCTGCGGCTGCTGGCGCCTATCGACCCCGTGGAGATGCCGATGTTGTACCGGTTGGGCGTGCCGTACGGGTCGTTCTTGCTGTAGGTCAGGGCAGATCGCTGTTGTTGGGAGAATTGGGGGGGGGGAAGGAGAGATAGGTCAAAGAGAAATTATATCAGTGGTGTATGAAGTATCATTCAGATCAACAAATAAATAGGCACATTAAAGTCTAATCTATCACTGTTATGCAAGGGATTAGGTTCCTTCATACTGTTTTATAATGCAATCTTCCAAAGTTTAGTCCATGCTACAAACCAAATTTCACAAGGAATGTGCTCTGCACAACAGACAAGTGCACGACTGTATCGAATGGGAATGGAGTACCACACATGACAGTGTGTACTCTTCCCACAAATATGGAATGCAGAGCTTATGAGACATGCAATTGGCATAGAACATGACACTAATCCACCAACTGTTGACTATCAAAGGCAATCTTTCACCATTTCAAGTTAACCAATGATTAGAAATGCGAAAGTGGGGTATGGAACTGACTGCCTACTCACATGTTATAGGTGTTCACTATGATTTAGAGCAATATGTATGTGGGGTTTTAACTGTGTGATGGTGATAATTATAAGCTTTAAATTATCTGTAATCTATTAAAGTTTGCAAACTTGAGAATACAGCCATTGGACTGTGGTCAACTCACCGAGTTTGTACTGGTGTTCATGTCCCCTGGCTTGTACTGCTTGCCCTGCATGCGTGCACAACAAATGCACCATTCTCTTCGCACCTGAGGTGGAGGACAGACAGGAAAAAAATAGAAACACATCACAGTTACCATAGCAACTTACTTTAATGGAGACCAACTCAGACAGTGATACCTTACAGCATAATTTTTGCTAAGAGTAGAATCTGCCTTCATTCCAATTATGTCCTTAAAAACGGGAAGCAATGGATCGCATCCAATTATTTTATCACTAAAATTCCAATTACAGAGACCATTCCTTTTAATTGTCATAGATTAGTCTAAACAGCTGCAAAAAGCCACAAATACATCAGGTTTGATAATACTAGCTCTACAAAACAACCCTGCAAACACACACACTGGAAACTATCACAGGTTGACGAGTAGATTTCTGCTAAATTCCATACGACTCTTAATACAAGCTATAAAAGCTCTTGACATAAATATTTGATCCCTAAAAGAAACCCAAAGAAAATGCAGGATATTTTTAATCATAACTTCTAGAATAATCCTTGTTAAGTCACATGTGAAGTATTACTGGAAAGGTTTGATTTTTGCTCTATCTTATGATGAACTTACTTTGAAATGCTTACAAATGGTGCTTAGCTAATTTTGCAATAAAACTCTTCAATTATTGGAGCATATTCTATATCTCACCCTGTAGTCTAGCACACAATGGAAGAGGAGAATGGCAAGACCAGTGAGTCCATTGAAGATGGCAAAGAGGTATTGGTAGATGATCACAGTTTGGTTGACAGCAAGCAGCCCAAACACCCATGTGATCCCCAGTAATGGGAGCAGGATACCCGCCGACCTAATCCCCGACCTGCAGTGGGAATAAAAAGAAGACACATCAGTGAACACAGAGAAAGATGGACTGGACATGAGCAATCACAGGTTGAATGAGAAATTCAGCAAAGCTGCAAAGGGAAATTGCAGATATGCAAATATACGCTGACAAAACTGACACAGGTAATTAAAAATCAGGGTATGAAAGTGAAATGAAAACAGATAGAGACTGGGTAAGAGACTAGGAGAAACACAGACAGACGAACAAACAGACAAAGGGAGAAATCAGAGACAGAGACAAACTGAAAGACATACAGACAGAGGGAGATTTTTGAGAAATACACAGAGGGACAGAGACAGAGAGAAATGCGCAGAGATATAGTGTTGACAACGCGGACGGATAGAAGAAACAATATAGTCATTGATAAAATGCCACAATACGTACAGTACAAAAGAGAAATCAAATTTTTTAATACAAAAGACATGTTATAATTTTTATCAAATCAGATCCAAGCTTTATAGATTCTGGCAGCATTATAGTGTCATCTTTCAAGATATCTCTAAACATCTATACCTGAATGCACGGGAAGTCAAAATTTCATATAAACAATAATTATATAGATTTTTTTTTACCTGTGGGTATTAGCTCTGTATGTGCTACATATACATGCAGTGATGAAACTGATCGATAGTCAACAACAAAGAACATTAAGTTCTAGGTGTAAAGCTATTGCCCAACCGCTATAATCGCAGTTTGCTGTACATGTCACAAAAATTGTTGCTTTAGAGAAGAAATATTTGGCAAAACATTCAGGATTTACATGTTGCTAAATATGTGGTCCCTAATTTGCAGTTCTTTACTTAGTGAACAAATAGTTTGGAAATAATAAGGAACTAATGTAAAAACATGCAAAACCTGCATTATTGATGATGACTCATATAGACAACACAAGACCATACAAAAATGCACTTATTACAATAAGACAAGTAAGAAAAATTTGAATAAACCTGCAACTAGCTTCTAGTGATCAATCAAAAAAAAAAGCTAATGAGACGGGTGAGAGTGCATTTTAATACAACTTTATGCAAATAACCTTAATTCATGATGAAATAAAAAAACACCAAAAAAAATAAAACAACAACGATGCTATCGCATTTTAAGAAATAAATAATAACTTGAAATTATAACAGTCACAGAAATAAAGTTAAACAGCATTAAAAAAAAATACAGCTGCAAAATTAACAAGCTACATTCATCATGCACTGTGAAATTAAATGACACAATCATTTCCTTTCAAATAATAATTATCGGAAGAACCCATATCACTAAAACATTTACTTCACAAGCTACAAATACTGGATGATTCCGACATGAAATTTTAACCTCTCTCCCAAGGCGAAGATAATTCACAGAACTTAACCCTTTTTGTGCCACGGACTTTGGACAAAGTGTATGAAACTATGGAGTTTTCTGAGCCAATTAACACTCATAGCACACAGGGGATTAAGTAGCTAGCGACATGTGAACTTACATCAGTGGTCTACAGAATGTTTGAAAATTAAGAGTGGGAAATAAAACAAATGCATTTATCATTAATCAATCAGTTATTACATATTTATTGTTTATCTTCAAACTGCCCACACCGATCAATAGCAAACATTTATTCCTGCTACTCAACCACAGTTTGATTTGCTTTCCTCAAAACTTCTTTAACTCTTTTACAATCTTATCAGATTAATATATGATTTTCAGCAGTATATCTAACTGGATAGGTCAAATGAGCAGCGTTCAAACAGAGAAAGTCACGACAGCACAATCTCATCAATATCCACTACTCATTCTTTAACTTGCTATGGCATCAAATCATTTCCACATGTTTTTAAAATATCTTAATTCATCCAATTATCTTTTAATCCAGATGAACATGATCTGACATTTGGGAAGGTGTGAGAGTCATACATTGCCTAATGTAAACATTAATCTTCATGTAAGTTAGTGCACTGGTTTCAAAAAATACATATTCTTTCAAGTAAGTAAATAACATTTGCACAACTATTGACTTTGATGTAGCTTTCACAACGTAAATCACAAATGCTCTTTTCAGAGTTAAAGAAAGAAGCTACAAATATCTCAAAATTCTATTCAGTTTTTGCAAGCAGCAGAAAGACAAAAACATTAATTTTTCAAAATGTTTGTTTTTGGTACCAATTGGGTTTTGAACACCCAAACTTCCCGGAATTAATGGAAAAAAGGATGGGTTCATAACAAAGAGTAGACAAATGGCTTCTAAATAAATGCATACTCAAAATGCATTTACCACTGGCCCAGGAACCATAGTACCACGCACTTATAGAGACAAAGGGCATGTTACAACAAAAACAGAATTCTATTCTGAGGATCCTCTTATCACGAGAAGTATCATCCACTTATTTATTGTTTGCATCACATGGGAACAGCACCAGGTTGTGAGTTGCTACTCCTGTGGAATAATGATGACGATGAATGTGACTATTAGGCCGGATTCTTACCTCAGTTTTCCAAATTCGGGAGTCTTTTGTCCTGATTTGCACGATTCCACTATGGCCAGGAAAATGACAACCATATTCATCTGTGATGAGGAAAATATAAAGGGTAAAATGGTATTTTCTAAAACCCTGCATTTTATTACGTACATACTGCACTTAATTGGAAATTAACCTGTCGAAGATGAGTCCCGAGTATACTCAGGCAGGCGTCTATGGGAAATGCGTGTTATAGCAAAATCAGTCCAACCTTAGACGGGTTAAAAAGGGCATAATCCCTATGTCCTGTTCTTTCTGAAGGACAACCCTGACCTCCTGACAATTTCTTTGACAAGGAATATTATACCTGGATCAATCTAAAATGGTATATGCATTGGTTTTTAATCTTTGATAACAATCATTCATACCTGAACCAGCAATTATCATTAAACAAATTATGAAAGCTTTCTCCCAACAAATGCAAGCTACAAGCATCTGCAAACTACATTTCATATGGAATTCTGGTAATTATAGTCTACTGCGGGGTTGTAGGACATATCCGGACTAACTTTCCCCTTGACAAATAGCTCTTTATACAACTACCCCAATGAAAATTAACCCAGAGCATCCCCAACCCCAGGAAGCTGTCGGGGGAACGGGGGTTCTTGTCTTGGAATAAAAAGGGGTGTTCACTTACAGCTACCACAGCCAGGACTGGACCTGCAAAGCTCCAAATGAGCAGATCTTCCACCGAAAACCAGCAACTGTTTTATGGAAGAAGATGAGAAAAGAGAGAATAGAAAATTATTGTGTATCATTCAATGAAAACCAACCTTACAACCAGCATTTACAAGGATAGAACAAATGTTTGTTGCTTGTCTGGAAAAGGGGTCACTGGTGTAAAATTCACATTGTCTACTTTAAACAGTTTTGGCACATATAATAAAATAAATTGAAGTAACCACTGATTAAATATATACAAAAGCATCTCATTTTACATGTAGGTCATTCATGGAAATTGCACACGGTCATTTATTCAAAGTAGAAATCATACTTCTATGTCAATCATCTTTGCTATATCAGCACTTGGTCAAGGCATTTTGCCAACTTTTGGAATGTCTCTGTTACTATGATTCACTGGGAGACACCTTCAACAAGATGCGAGAACAATTCCTGCAATCAAAACTATCGCACACTGAAAAAAGATGGACATGTTTCATATTTTGCCATTTTTTCATAATATCAGAGTTCATATAAGAAGAACATCTTTGAGTAAATAAAACAACACAGTCACTTACAAGTGCTCATTGTTGCTGTTGACCTGGGCCCCGTAATTGATGTTGCTGAGCGGTACCGCCATGCCCACGATGAGGGCAGAGACGCCGTATGAGATCACGTAGGAGTACGTCATTGGCCCCGAGTTGATGTCGCGGATCTCCGTCATCATGCGGTAGAGATGGACGCCCTCCACGAACATCCAGCCGAAGGCGCTCAGGAGGACGTAGTGGAGAATGATGGCAACTGCTGTACACGCAAACTGTGGTCATGACAAGGAGAGAATACGGGTACAAAATGTACGTCCATTTCCTTCTAACTGAAGAATCCAATGAGATAGCCAAGATTTGATTTGTTCTGATTTGATTTGATTTGATTTGAATCCAATTGTTTGACATGACTATTAAAAGCATGAATGCTTGAATGCAAGCAACCTTGGGAGTGATGGCTTTGAAAATCCTGACACTATCTAGAAATAAGTCCTGAATACATTTCTATGTCTCTTTCAAGAAATTGTGCGCACTGCTGCTCCAAGTAATCTCACCAGCAAAACATAAAAAATGAAAAAATAAATCAAAGACAGTTATTCAAGGGTGCTGAATTTTGACTCCGAGCTGGGATTGATGGTTTGAGATTAATACCTTCTGCTCAGCGCAGACCTTGATCATGACAAAAACTCTGCCGCAGACTCACCGTGTTGTCGGTGTTGATCCCAACGCCGAAGGTGACCTCGGCGACGATAAGCACGAAGCAGAGGTTGACGTGGATGCTGTTGAGGTTGGTATGGAGGTTGGAGATGCCCAGGAGGGTGAGGAAGGTGATGAGCAGACAGATGATGGCGATGGCCACGCCCACGTAGACAGCAATGGACAGCGAGATGGTGATATCTTCTGTCCACTGTGAAAAGAAATGACGAAATTGCCCATTGCTCATATTACACTCCCCTGTATATCTTACATTTCACCACTCATTTAAATGTGGTTTTCATTTGACTAACCCTAACCAGGCCGGGCTTTTTGGGGTGTTCTGTGGCCGAGGGGGGGTCGATTCAACTCCCCCCCCCCCCCCCACGCAATCGCCATGAAAATTGGCACATTCATTACCTGTGGCGTAATCTACCACATAATACAAAGAGAAATGGAAATTTTCATTATATCGATTAATTATGCTAATATATGAATAAAATCATACATTTTGCTCTAAATCAGAAAGTAAAGCACCTAGAATCCCAATTTTTGGTGATAACATTCTTTGTAGCATTCCTAACAATGTACTCAAAAAAAAATTTGGTATCAAACTTAATTTCTTATGTATTTTATTGTTTTATGAATTCCTTATGTATTTCTTCGTTTTTCGACCTTTTGTTTTATCATTTTTTTTCGCAAAATTATGACAGAACCTTTTTCAAGCATAATTATGCTAAAATTAATTAATTTCAGCCTATGAAAGTGAAAATAATCATATCTATGAATAAGGTGAGAAAACTCCATTTGCATAGACTTTATACACAAAATCACGTTTTTGAGCCATTTTTGGTCTGACAGGCTTGTATAAAAGGTTGTGCAGCATTGTAACGGTATGCATGATTTTCACGAAAATGGTGTCAAAAGATGCGCGAGACTTGAAAGCAATAAGTCAGCGAACGGTGCGGTCAAAAAATTTTGTGCGGTGAAATAGTCACGAAAAATGTCAAGGGGGGGTTGATTCAACCCCTCCCCCGGCCTTTTTAGGGTTAAACAAAAGATACAAAGGTTATACTGCAATAGTGAACTCAATATTTTATGCACCAACAAGAATGCAAAATTGTAGTATCATTGCTTGCCACTATTTGATCTCTTTATGCCTAATAAGCCTTTTACAGCAGATTTAGTCAAGACAAATTGATATCCATCATAAATGAATGAAAGTTGCTCTCATTTGATTAATCTCATGACCATTTTTGATATGACTTCAGTGTGCTGCAAGCCTTTGAACAGGTATATATCGTATGCTTTAATAGCAGAGATGAAAGGATTGATCAACACTACTCACAACAACAACAACAACAACAACAACAACAACAACAACTAGAAAAGCACTCTGAGAGCGCAGACCTCCGCCAAGCATGAAAATCATTTTCACCACTCTTCCGTAGAGATATCAGAGATTTTCACCAATACATACTTATAGCATTGTGCGCTGAAAGTTGCCAGATTTCCCAATATAGAAGCCTTTGTTACGTCATAAACACTTAGCTGCACGGCGTGCCTCACCCCAGCAGAAACTAGAGCACGCACTTTAGTGCGCGCAGGCAAACCTCAAATGCGCGCAGGCAAACCTCGAATACGCGCAGCCTGAACTCCCAAGTTCATTGACCCTACCTGCCAAAATGTCAAAAATCCTTCATGAATTCCCCCAAAATTCTCGGATCACAACCAAAAGTTAATCGTTTGGTACGTGGGTCATTCTCAACCTTTCCTGCAAGTTTCATCCCAATCCGTTCACTACTTTTTGAGTTATTTTGCACACGGACAAACTAACTAACAAACCAACGGTAACAAAAACATAACCTCCCCCCTTGGCGGAGGTAACAACAACAACAACCACCACCACCACCGCCACCGCCACCACCGCCACCACCACCACCACCACCACCACCAAACCATAGAACGTCCTCAGCCAACAGTTTGTGACTCCATCGGACTACTGAATACGAACCTGATAGGGTGCATTGTCCATGATGACGGCAATGTTAGTGAGATGTGAGCAGGAGCAGTTGATGTGAGTTCTGTTATACCCTGTCAGTCTACATCCTTCCGTTGACCAGCCTCCAGTGTCATTGTACCTGGTGGGGAAAAACAAACTTTAAGTAAATCTTGCATCATCATTGATATTCCTATCATTTTAAGTCACACTTATATTCCAAATTTCATATATTTGTCTATTGCTGAAATAATTGAAGGTTCAAATATTACATCTGAACTCTATGGAAATAACTTGGATACTATGAAAGGAGGGATGGTACACCCATTCCCCATTAAGATTTTGAAGTCCACTCTGCAATAAGACCAGCCCAACTCCTGGTAACCAATGGCTTAACTTTTAATCAGGTTGAAAGTTCAAATGGTGAGAAGATAATCATCAAGTCCTGTCTTTCAACTGTTGTAAATTTGTAGTCAAAATCAGTGATCAGTTCGCATTTTTAATAACTAAAAAACAGATCAAACCTTTATCAAAGTGTTCACCATCAATCTTGATACATAAAACAATTGAGTAACTAAGTCTTTTTCTGCCACTTTTTTTCTTCTTTTTTTCAATCAAGTGGCAATACTTGTCTGGTTAAATCAAAGGAATAAGATGCTGAATGTCCTATTCCTTGCGGCTGATCAGAAAAGGTCGAGAATAAAAACAGGTGATTTATTAGGGCATTCAATGATTCAAATACTTTCTAGGAGAGTTATTGTTGGAACTTACAATGCAAAGTCCCAGTAGACACACTGAGGACCACTCCTATTGACTGCATCCAGGGACTGGAACTCCAGGACAACTGGAGACAGGAGGGGGTTGGGAAGGGTGCCGTTGGCCAGACTGTCGAAGATGGAGAACGAGATGATCGGCGAGTTGATGAGCTGACCAACCTTGTTGTCTGGGTGTCTGGTGTTGGCAGAGAATAAGGTTGAAGAATAGATAAGAGGGGTGAAATTCATCATCTCAGATCAGGGAATGAAGTAGAGTAGAGTAGAGTAGACTCAAGCCAGGTTGAGTCGAGTTGAGTAGAGTCAAGTTGAGTTGAGTCGAGTTGAGTCGAGTTGAGTCAAGTTGAGTCAAGTCCAGTTGAGTTAAGTTGAGTCGAGTCGAGTCGAGTTGAGTCGCGTCGAGTCGAGTCGAGTTGAGTCAAGTTAAATTGAATAGTGTACATCATGCTCAGGCAAGTTATGAGGAGAAAGGTAGGGCAGTGTACAATACAGTAGGCCCTACAGTACAATAGAGTACTGCGGAGTAAGGTAGGGCGGGGAGGGCAAAGCAGAGCCCTTTTTAAACAACTGTAACATCCAATCAGAATTCAGATTCACACATTCTCTATATGTGTGTGAAATTGTAGATTATAAGACAATGAATTCATAGAAAGATAAAGTTCACAGATAACACAGACTGAGTCAAAATGTATCCATTAACATACATATTTTCAATATAATTATAGTCAAACTTAAGAAAAAGAAGAATGAGAATCAAGATTTGAAGATCAAACACACACCTGACATCATCGGCCGTGCTGTTGGGTAGTAGGTTCTGTAGGGTGGAATAAAGGAGGAACGCAGAGACAGCAACGTTGCCGTAGATGGGGTCGTTGGGGTCATACCCCTCCGGCTCCGGGCGGGGCTTGATTAGGTCGCCGGGGATGTGCACCTGGGAGGTGTCCTCCTCGAGAATGGGGGACTCCACCTCGTGGTTCGGGATGGCTTTGGTGGTGAAGTTCTCCCGCACGATGATGCCAAAGTGCATGACTATTAAGCCATCGGGAAAATGAAAAGAAAGTGAAATTGATACAGGGGGGAAAAACAAATTGAACTTTCACAGCTTGATGATTCAAACGAAATGATATGAACAACAATAACCACGAGAATAATGATGATCAATTATCACCATGATGACCATCATAATCTTTTCAAAGATGAAATCAATAACAACGATAATAATGATCAAAACAATGCTGTGCAACTGCTTAATTGCAACTGTAGAAGGGGAACGTGTGAGCACTGAAGAAATTTAAGATATAGATTCAGAGAAACAGGACTGTGTGCAAGCATAATCCTATATTTATCCTTAAGCTAGCAAGAACATTAACAATCTCAGATTGACTGTCATCTACTAATATTTTTCTGAAAATCTGAAACATTTCAATAAAATTCACAGCCTTGACCTCAGCATGAATGTGCGATGACAAACTCATACATAACCACTCAAAGAGAGAGTCATTTGCTCAGTTGAAAAGGTCTGGGTCAAAGCCCAAACTCAGCAGAACTCACCGATGTTCTGTGAGATGACAGAGAACTCAGGAGCGTAGGAGAAGGAGGTGGTGAAGCGGGCAATGTTGAGGGCAAATGCCTCCAAGTCCTCCATCAGCTCAGCCGTGCCCAGAGAGGTTTCCTGGATCATATCCCAGTGGGCCTTGTTCCGTGGCTCAAACAGATGGCTGGCAGTCTCAATGATGTTCTGACAAAAAAAGGAGAGGAAAAGAAATCGGTCTACCACTAGCTGTGTCTCGAATACATCCACAGGTAAGTCTAAACACGACCTTAAAAATATCAAATAAATTTGTCATATAAGCAAAATGATTTAACGCGTTCAGATCAATGAAATTACCAACAAAACCTTTACCCCAAGCTTGTGATTATCATGCACAAAACACTACTTCAAGTAAACAGCTGACATTCGGTCTCACCTATTTGCTCTCTTGTTTGAAGATGCAGTCTGGGACAATCACAATATCAAATACACTTGTCATACATGGGGATTTTGAAGGGGATTAAACACTTTATTATGATAAATGTAAATTACTAACCCTTTGAAGATGAGTCTTGAGAATACTCTGACAGGTGTCTATGGGAAATACATGATATAGCAAAATCAGTCCATCCTCAATGGGTTAAACAAAACCTATATCATAAACTTGGAGTGAGTGAGTGATTACCTTCGTGAAAGACCGTCTGATGGTGGCTGTGACGTTCAGCCCCACCTGCTTGCTCTCATGTTCGAGGATGTAGCACAGGACCTGATAGGCAATGTTGATGTCGTTGCCATGGAAATCGTCAGTCTCGTTGGTGGCCTTTTGGAGCTCCTCAGCGATGGCGAAGGAGACTTCTGGGTAAAGTTTCATTCCATTCTTCAGATCATTCAGCTGAAAGAAATATAAGAAAAATTTGTTTCACTTAATATCAGATTGACATGTAAGACACACAAAATTGCAGTAAAATTTCATGCCTCGGCACCTGGTGAAGAATGGAGTGGCAGAAATGTTGGGTTTTTCTCAGAATCATGCTAACACAACAGAGAATACCCTTGTTTTGGATAAGGCTGTGAGACACTAGATATATTCCTCACTGGTAGATACAGAACATGTGTGTAAGTTTCACATACAGAGAAGTTGATAGTTGTGTCTCAAGTATAATCACTGCCTTCTGAGCGGCAACACACAAACACAAAATCACACACACACACACACACACACACACACACGCACACACACACACAAACACACAATACAGCAAATCATTATTAATTATATCAGGGAGACTCACTGTGTTCTGGAGAGAGGCGAAGCTGTCCGAGGTACAATTGAAAAGGTTTGGTGTCTGCCAGTTGTCCTCAAAGTCACATGACCTCGTCGTGATGCCGTAGCTCCCCGACGGGCAGTCCAGGACAGCGATCTTGCCAAACTTGGTCCTGGGCCACCAGAGGCCCGCGGCAAAGCGCTTCGGACAGGAGTCGTACACAACTGTGGGAAGAACACAAGGTGTATTAATCAATTACTAGGAAATAAATGACGAGCTTGAAGTTTAATCCTTACTGTTCTTCAACCATTGGCACAGATACCTGGAAACTAACTGTCACTGAATGGAAATTACCTGAATCCCCCTAATACCTATTTTCTCACTATGGCTTCCCTGTTGGACTGAGGCACATTGCTACACTTCTATGGGCTTGCTCAATTTAAAACTGAGTCAAGTTTGGATGGATAACTGAATGATGCTGAAAAAGCTTGTCCAGTTGCTAATTGATAAATTTAATTCTGCTCTTCGTAACAAAGGGCCAGTTGCATAAAAGTTACAATACAGTAACTTTGCCGTTCAATGGTAGCTACCATGGCAACAATACTCAACAGCCAATCAAAATCAAGAATTCCATGGAAGTTACCATTTTATGGCAAAGTTACCATAATTGTAACTTTTATGCAACAGGCCCCAGATTAATCAAAATTCCTCCATGTTTCATCTCTTTGCTTCATAATGCTGATATAAAATAGGTCACCATTTTCTCTCTTATGTCTTAGCTTTTTCTTCATGTCACATGAATGTGTCTGTGCGCCACTGACCTTCACAGCCCCTGAGCGTGACCTCTGCGTGGGGGTCAACACAGGCGTCACATCGCCGTCCAATGACGCCCCTCTTGCAGGAGCACTGACCGGTCTGTTGTTCACAGTCTTGGCTGGAGGAACCAACCTCGTAGCAGTCACACGTGAAACAGGTGTCGCTGTCCGAGGGGCGGTAAGAGTGCTCCTGTGTGGGGTAAAAATCCCAAGTCGGGAGATCTTTCATTGAGAATGTGCACCAAAAGTGAAGAATCTTTGCATATATTCCACTAGTATTAGTACATTATGAGATTGGTCGGAGAAAGAAAATTAAAAGAGCTTATATCCCCTGCTTCAGCACTATCTAGTCCTTTCTTGGCAGCGAATTCATAAGCTCAAGAACATGGACACAAAGGACTGCGCAAAATCACATACATAGAAATATGTGTTTCTCGGTTGCTTCCTTGGAGAGCTATGATTGTCTAGGGACATTTCTCTTCTGCGAATCTGGCATCACAGTATGACACATTTGGAATTCTTCACACACTAACAACTTTCCCAATAAAAACGGCAGGGATATGGTGGTCTCTAAATCTCTTGCATTAAGAACTTTGAAGATCCTTTTCATCTTTTTACTCTATCTTCAGGTGATGGTGGAGATTGTTTCCACTTCTGTGTTGACCTTTAGCATCTAGAATTGGAGTTTCTTCATGAATTATTCCTGGTATGTTCATGTTGTTCACAAACATGACTTACCTGACAGTAGCACTCGCTGGTGGTCTTGTTGCACGCGGACTCGAAGCCCATCTCCTCATCGCACTCGCAGGGGCCACAGATCTGGTAGCCCCACCAGTCGTCCGGGCACTCCTCTACAAGGTACTGGCAGTGGTCGCCGTAGTAGAGCTCCGAGCAGGTGCAGCGGTAGCCGTGCTCCGCCCCTCTGGAGAGTGTGCAGCGCGAGCCATGCCGACACACGTTCAGGTCGCACGCGGACGAGCAGCTGGGCCCGTAATAACCTATGGTAGAGTTGAAGAGTAAAAGACAGTGGCACATTTGAACAGTTGAGAGATTTCTGTCTCCCGATTAACATCTGCTGCAAAATGATAGAGATTGTTGCTCAACTTAAATCACTGCTGACAGGTGACAGGCTGACTCTAATTTCCATGAAAATCTCAACTATATTAGTGTTAATGATAAACTGTCACTGAAAGCATATAATCTCCAGTGGTTTTGAGATAAAGCATTATAGAAAAAACACAACTGCCAAATTTTATCACAGACTCCTTGATGCTCCAAAAAAAGTTATAAAACATAAAGAGAAGAAAAATTTTAATCAAATGTTGACAACAACAATGGCAAACTTATCTGTGTCACAATTCTTGCAAGCAAGTGAAAAATAAAGTTGATATGCACAATATGACATACATAATATGCATATATCACAGGTTTAGGAGACTTTTAGGAGAGATTAGAAGAACAAGGAGGGAGGGAGGCCCAAGTACGGGAGCAAAGCCCACCTTTGTCACATTGACACTCGTGTAGATCCCAGAGGTCCACACACTGGCTGTGGGTGGGGCAGTCTGCATCCAGGCAGGAGTCTGGGGCATTGCATCCATCCTCCACATTGGTCCTCGCCCCCACAGCCGGGTCCAGGGGGCTACCACCGATGGACATTCCCTGTTGGGGCACGGTGAGGTAGGTAGAGTGGAGTGAGAGAAGGTTATATTTTGGTAATTGGAAAAGACCATGAGAACGAACATACAAATTAAGCAAAAGAATAAGAGCACTACATTACGTGCTTCACTATTACATAATGTCTGCATTAATCATAATCGGAAAACAGGCAAGCTCAATTTATTGTATTTGCCTATCCTTTTTTCATAACAAACAAATGTTTCAGAGTTTATGTGACATATATCTTTATTAGTTGCAGCAAATAAAAAGACATAAAGCTCAAATTAGAATTTAACTGCTCGCATATCTAATTGTATGAACATTTACTTTTATATTGCTGGACAAGAAAGGGAGTGAAATTCATCATAGAAGGCCCTGTCACATCATCCCCTATAATGTGAGAAGGAAGATGAGGGGAAGAGATAGATATATAAAGATAAATGGATAGATGAATAGATAGATAGATAAATAGATAGATAGATAGATAAATAGATAGATAGATAGATAGATAGATAGATAGATAGATAGATAGACAGGTAGATAGATAGATGGATAGACAGGTAGATAGATAGATAGATAGATAGATAGATAGATAGATAAATAGATAGATAGATAGATGGATGGATGGATGGATGGACAGATGGATGGATAGATAGATAAACAGAAGGGTAGACATAAGAAATCATAGATAGATAAATGGAGAGATAGAATGATATTTAGCAGGGGGATAATCAGATTTAGATTGAGAAAGAAAGAAAGAGGAAGAATATGAACAGATGGAGAGCAGAAGACATCAATAAAGAATAAAAGCATCCTTAAAGGTATGTTCTTACCTTTAAACATCCCAGGAAGCCACTGGTGAGAGTGTTACCAATCAACCTCCCACCCAGCGTCACTCTCAGGACCACTTTGCCACTGACGCTGTCTGTTGCTCGAGCAGATGTCTGCATGAAACAGAAAATAAGTCTTCATATCAAACTCTTTATTTACAAGTGAATACCGTCGGCTGAGAACCAGAGGGGGCCATCAGGTTCTAAGATTTGAGCCTAAATGAAAATGAAAGAATAAATCTTAATGAAATAAAGAGTTTTTCTAATCAAAACAGAGTAGCTTCATAAGCATTGTTCTAAATATGGGGTATAGTGCCCTTGTGGTTTTGATTTTTTAACATTTGAATGAAAATGAAGGGGAGCCATAATGCCCCCCCCCCCCCCGATCTTGGCCATGGAATGTCCAATCATCGCCAATTCAGCACACAACTAGTTTATGACATACCCTACAAGAATGCATAGTTAATGTTTTCTACTGCTTTGTTTTTTATATTCTGAACAATTAATTTCAACTTCAGATCAGATTTTAATGGCTGAAAAACAGACTGCAAGAAAAACAAAAGTAACACATTAGAATCTTGTAAAACCTCATTTATTTTACAAATAAACACGTGCAAATACGCCATTTTTGACTGACATGTGACTGTAAAATGTTACATAACATCATAACCGCAGCAGGTATATATGCAATTTAGGTATCAAAACATGCATATGACTCTAAAGAAGGAAGTAATGAAGTCTTGGGGTGAGATCTTATAAATTCTGGAAGTTATTGCAACATTTCCGGAGGGGAGGGGGGTTTGATCCCCCCAGTCTTTTTACGGTTAAATCATGCAGCGGGTACTGCTTTACTATTCAAATTGATGAAATTTTTGCATCAAGTCATTGGGTTTTTTTATTGTAACTGATTAACAAATTGCCCTACATTGCTGGTCATCAGTCATGACTGTGTTGCTAGGGTAGATGCCTCCATCTCAACCCATACTCACCGTGTACCGATTAAAGTCCACAGAGAGCACCATCTGGCTGTTCTTCCACTCCACCAAGAAGTCGTGCCACTCCCCGTCATTGACCGGCCGCTGGTCCAGCTGGACACTGACCGAACTGGTGACGTAGTGGATGTAACCGTCCACCAACTATGAGAAATATGAAACGAAAAGACTTTATGGTCATGATGTATCTAGTCTTCATTTATGCCTATGATGTCTCAAATGTATTTCACACACACACAAAATGTCATACTTTCACTCATCTACACATATGTGGTTTATAGGATGACACTTAACACCACCACCACCACTAAAAAAAAGAAGTAACACCACCACCACCACCAAAAAAAAACCAAGTTGTCCAAGAATAATTACACGATTACACACATTACCTGTTGCCATGGTTATGGCTTGTAATACATGCTGGAAAAATTTTGATTTATATACTATTTTGCTAAACAACTTGATAACTACTTGCTAAACAGACATGAGAATTGAAAATAACTACAGAAAATATGGAAAATGAATTCAGTGCTCGTATTTGATGCGACTTTGTCATCAAGGTAGACCCCAAGTGGCTCTTCTGGTGAGATACCATTTAATGTGCTAAATTCCAAATAAATACCCTCACTTGACTTCAGTATCAGTGTGTTACTTCAAAATGAAAATACGTGCTCTCTTCATAAAGTGTGATCTAACACTGGAAAGTGTTTGATATACATTTCTGCAAGGTCATGACAACGGGGGCACATATCCAATTTTGTGTAATATAGCTAATTACATAACTTTGCGTTTGCCCCCTTACAACATCAAAATAGTTTGGCAATGACATTTCAATAAAATAGCACCATAACATGACCATGTTTTTCATATGCACAACAGGATGAGATAAATGCATCTTAAAAACATCTCAGGGCAATGGAAAAGGTGAGGCAGATGTGTTTTGACACTTCATTTATATCTCGGCCAAACAAACCTCGATGCGGATATTGATGTTGTTTGACAGCTCCACAAACATCAGAACACCGTCGGTATCTCTGGTGCGAAAGACGATGCGATTGGTCCACGGCAAGCTTACGGTGTTGTCAAGGTCAAAGGTCATGTAGCTTTCCTGGCCGAGGAAACGGACTGGGTCCGACAGTGCTGTGTATGAGTGGGAGAAAAGATGTGATACTGTGAGAAATGTCAGGTGGTCAAAAGTATCTTGTTTGGTCAAGTCCAGTCCAGTTTGATTGATATTGTATTGGCGATAATATCAGATGTCATTTTGGGTCAAGCTATGGTGAAACTTTGCCATTAATAAATGTTAAACATTAACAACCAATGCAAAACACAATATTGCTAAATTACATCAGAAATCCATCATCTGGATATGATAAACGTCATGTGTGGAACATACACAATAGCTTAACTTACGGCTTGGGAAAAACCAGGTTTACCACATATCAACACTATGGGGACTTAACATATCTCAGAGGAAATATATTACACATAAACAGATTGAAAATGGAGAGTAACCCAAGAGATATATCTGTTAAGCTGTGTCCATGAAAGAATCTCTTATTCCACTTTGACTTTTTTTCTGTAAAACATGAAGAATAACATTTGGCATGAACAGAACTACTGTATTACTACTGCTTATTTAAACTAATACTTACTACTACTTATTTAAACTAATGAATGCTTCGTATATTTACACATCATAATTCATACAAAACAGGTGAGCAGAAAGAGAGATGCAAATTTCCCCCATAAATGAATACAAAATCAATGTTAATACCTCTAATTTGTTACAACATTCTTTAAGCAATATGTCCTAGACAGGTAAAGGGGAGTGTATGAGCAATGAAGTAAGTGATTCTTTGACTTGTATGTGTGTGCTGGGTCTTTTTTTTTTGGGGGGGGGGTGGCTTACGATTCAACTATATCTGAACATTTCAAAACTTTTGTCTTATATTAAACCATAAAACTTATTGATGATATTTCAAATCATAATGGCTGAATATTGATGCTTGAGCTAGTTATTTTAGCTTGATCTGCAGATTGACGCCTTTGCCATTTCCTATGTCGGAAACTTACATTCCTGGCAATTCACCCCTCCACTTCTGGAAGAACAGTGACAGGTGTAGCGGTCCCATCCACTCTCACACGTTGCTCCCGTGTGACAGGGGTCCGACTCGCAAAAGTCGCCCTTGTGCGGGCAGCCGGGTTGGGTGCCCATGTCCTCCACATTGGTGGCGAGATCGAGGAGCTCGTTGTCGATGTAAACGTCCCGGATGCAGCCGATGAAGTCCGTGTTCTCCACGGGAAATTCGCTAGGCAGGTCTGGAAGGCCGCCCAGGATGAATGGCCCAGTCAGGTCCAGGAATCTAGAGGTTACATGAATAGTGACGATATAAGATTTGGCATGCAAATGATTCGAAGTAATAACAGATAGCAGGTGATTATATGAAAGACACAAGCTTAATATCACATGCTCAACCTGTTGCATACTAAACTGATTTTGCACTTGATTCACTATGTACTTCTTCATTATTTCCTACATTTGTCAATCAAGGTTTGCAATGGAGCAAATGGAACAATGGAGTGCAGAGATTAGACGCAATTGCAGGAGACATAGAAGTGCACTACAAACCACAAATTACACTTAATTGTGTATATATACGCCATGAAGAGAAAGTGGGTCAAACTTTTCGATCATATATTCATTTACCTCCAAACAAAATAAAAGAAAACTAAAACTACCATATAATCCATCACTACTTTTTAAGTGAGCAGCACATGTCCACAAAGAGTCTGTAGCATGGGGGTCCATGGAGCAGGAAGACTATTTGTGTTTTTTTTTTTACTTTACTCCAGTAGGCAGCGAATGAATCAGGCAATCCATGAATCCCTACACTACCGAGTCTCTAAAAGTTTCTGTCATGGAGCAATAATTGTACTTGTACAACCTTTCCTTTCCTTAAAAGGTTCAAATATTACCAGTACATTTCACAGCATGTGATTTCATCTACAGAAGACATAAAAGGAATCCTACCCCTCCAGCACCAAAAGCATTCCCATAAATCAATACCTGCAGGGCAGAATATCTTGATACAGAATACCACAGAAAATGGACTCTTTCAATTTGTAGCCCATTTGGTGTATCATCCAACAGCAGACAGACCCCTTTGATGTGTTAACATTTATCAATCTAATCCTTATTATGGCTCATTTTGTTGTTTTTTTCTTCATCTGCAATTCCTCCATTTCTCTCCCCCCCCCCCCATTCTAAACTCACTAAATAAAGAAGTTTCAACTGATGTTTGTAGTCTGCTTTCCTTACAATTCCTTTTACAGTCTTTCGTCAATTTCCAACCACCTATTCACACTTTACTTTCACATCCAAAATGAGATTGACGTCCCATTTTTTCTATTTTGGTTCACATCACATATGTTCAAATGTTACGCTTCACTATCATGTACTGATGCTTCCAGTAATGAATGGTTCACAATGAAGCCACCATTCCATCATTTTTCTTTTATCTGTCCAGAACAGTGATATGCATTTTGCCCTTTTCACAAGACACATTATACAACATAACTATGCACATTAGGCGGAGACACAAATTGAACATGAAAAAATTTCATCCTTGATATTCTTTTTTGATGATTCATGCACCACCTTATTGTGCCGTCTTCACTTTCACTTTTCAGTGTACAAATATGTTAGTCCCTCTTCTCTTCCCATCTGTCTCTCTCTCTGCTTGTGTGTCTCTTTATCTTTCTATGTCTTTCTATTTCCCTCCCTCTCTCCCTCTTCTTTTTTTTTCACTCTGTATCTTTTCCCCAAAATTTTTTACTGTTTTTCCACCCTTCTAATCCATCTTCAAGCTAAAAATGTTGGTTCACCTTCCTCTCAACAGTTCCATCTCTGCTCTTCTATCTGTTTACCTTTCTATGTGCCTCTCTCCCTCTCTCTCTCTCTCTCTCTCTCTCTCTCTATCTTTCTATATCTCTCACTTCTCTTCTCTCAATATGTATTTTTTTTTCTCATAACTTTCAACTATTTCTCCACTCATCTTCAAACTTCCCATTCCTACTTCTTCTCTCCCCTCCCCCCCCCCCCCCCCCCACTCTGCCATGCACTGGCAGGCGGCTCAGCATTCCAAGACTTTGAAGTATAAATGGGAGGGAAGGATACACAAAATATGAGACGTAAAATGAGACAGGCCGGGGCGAAGAAATCAATCATCTTTTCGATATTTGGCCACAGACGAGGCGGGCAGGCCTGAGTGCCGCATTAAGCATTTTGTCGAGGAATTGTCAACCCCCGTTGTCATCGCGAGATGGGCAGGAACGGGAGATATGTGCGTGTTTGTTCCCGTGCAGACATATGATTCAGAAGACCTGCTCCGGTGCCCCTAGCAGTCCTCCCCGAATGTAACAAACGCTAGCGCCGGGTTTGTTTTTGGTGGATTTAAGGGTCTGCAGGTTGCTGAGATATCCGTCCGAGCAGACGGACGCAGTGTAAGTGACAAATTTACAGCTGTCTACACTGCCGAGGTGCTAAATTACGACATTCTCACGCCCAAATTTGCATACATATTCACTCACGCTTACACACATACACGCTAGATAGCAGAACCAAATACTTTTCTTCACAGCAAGCAATGATGCATACGTTGGTATAATTTCCCTGACTATGATGAATGTTGTCTTGAGCAGATGCAAAGACATTATATCAAAAAAGCCATCACAGTACATTTGAACAAATCAAGACAACTGACAAAGAAAGGAGCAATTGTACTTTCTTGAAAGCCAGAAATACATCTGACATAAGGAGGAATTTTAGTTCCCTGGCTACCATGTCAGAGACTCCAACTCTTCCGCTTTCGATGGGAGATCTCCCGCCGAAAGCCCATATTTGCAAAATTCCCCGTTCTCCCACTTAGAGATTTAATTTCTCCCGCCCTGGCTCTGTGTCTCCCGCTTGAAATGATTTCTTACTTATCGTCAACGTATGTTGAAAAATAAGCCTTAGATAGCACTGAAAGAGAATCTAGAACCCTAGAACTTCGCGCACATCAACTTAGAGTCTCCCGTTCACTAGGCGTTTCAGGCGGGAGAATCTCCAGATCAGAAGGGGCTTGGGGTTGGAGTCTCTGCCATGTCCCTTCCAAAATACCACTATTTTCTATCCCTTTGCGTGCAAGGACAAAATATACCCTAATTCTTCTAGAGTTTGTCAAAAGCTTTTCAAATTGATCTGTTTTGGTAGATGCGTACAAATGTATGTCTTACATGGTCATAATTATGCATAGAATGCCTAACCTCTAATAGGATGAGACACATACTTTCATTTCCTGCCTGTTGAAATGAGCTCTTGTTAGCTCAGTCATTACCGTAAGTAACTTGCTTGTGTACAAAGCAATGGCATATTGTGAGTTGGTGGTCCTAGAAGGGTTAGTTTCAGAGCTTGGAGAGCACCCAGTGTTGAGGAAAAGCAACATTTATTGCAGACATTGTTGCAAATTGCACGATAAAATTACATATGAGCATAATTCCGTCGTCTCGTTACCTCAGTTCTCCGTAGTACGTTGCCGAGGCTGCGCAGCTGGAGTCATCGTACTTGTTGCTGTATCTGAGGGCGACAGCTGGATCACAGTCATCTAGGATGATGGTTGCCGTCTACAAGGAATTTAAGAAATATATACATTAATAGTCAAATATATAGACATATAGGAGCCTATACATGAAAAGACATGACTGGACTTGTTATGCATCATGACATACTTTCATCTAAAGAGCTGATACAAGTTCGACTGGTTGAAAGAGAATCTAGCAAATGGCTGAATACAGACAGGTATGCTCACTCAAAATGGCCAGCTTTTATTGTACTTGAAGCTAATCCTTTTATCACATTAAAAAAGAAAGAAAGAAAAATAAAGTAGATATAAAATATTGTCATTTGGAAGGACCAGGCCTATACCATGGAGAGCTGTTTGTGTGATTGCATTGGCTTTTATTAGACACAAGCACATTATTAAAACCACTCACACATACTGTACTTGTCATCCACATTTACATGACTAGCTCCACTTTACATTCTAGTGTGTGCAGCATTTTCATTGAGAGATAATCTAGTTGTCAACATAAAGGGGGTTTCATTGTTCAGAGACAGCACACACATCTGATGATGCCATCTGAAGAATACGTTTACACTCTACAGCATGGATTTTACACCACTTCTGGTTCAGGTCGCGTGCTGACTGCCTGTCCT
Source organism: Diadema antillarum (assembly GCF_040938485.1). Lineage (NCBI taxonomy): Eukaryota > Metazoa > Echinodermata > Echinoidea > Diadematoida > Diadematidae > Diadema > Diadema antillarum. The sequence continues at coordinate 198,920 of NW_027270978.1, forward strand.
GTGCGGACTTCGAGATTACATATCATCGGGTGCGATACTCTTGATCATGATGAATGAGTCCCATCGATTCATGAAGCGAAAACCACCGAAACAAAAAAAAAGCTTTAATTACGTACAATGCCTTTTAAAATTCTGCGCAGAGCTCAATATGCGCGTTTAGGCGGCATATAATCTCATTTGTCTACATCAAGCAGTGGCGGTATCCATTTGATCATGTCGGGGGGGGGGGGGGAAAAGCGAGAAAGACCGCATCATATCTGTGCTACCAATGATGCACACGTAATGTGATAATTGTGATGAGTCTGCTCTCATTGTTAAAACAGCACGCTTGCCATGAGCAAAGCCTTAACACCATTTACCCTTCCTTCCCACAAGTTTCATATTCCATTCATTATTTGCTTTGTTTCTCATCCAGGTCTCCTCCAGTAAAAAAAAACCAACACCAACAAAAAACAACAACAAAAATCAAATCAAATCAAATCAATTGCATAAAACATACAAAAAAACAAGATCAAAGTGCCTCCAAGAATTCAACTTGCCCTAGTTGTGGTTTCATGTGAAAATCATGACATACGGTACCTTAAAAGGTGTTACGTGCAGCTCTTGTGTGCTCCACATAATAAATAAACATTATAAGAGTTACGTGCAGCTGTTGTGTAATCTACATAATAAACATTGTCAGTAAATGCAGTAAGCTCTATTATTTTTCCTTGTTTCACAAGCTCTCCCTTCCAATCACTTCCTTCTCCTCAAAATCCAAATCAAAAAACAAAAACAAAAAAATCCACATTTTGGAATAATTTTCAGGTTTCTCACAATGATAAAATGGCATCCTGACCAGTCTAGTGTGGATAATCAGCGGCTGTCATGAATCTACACAGTTGGTTCATCATAACATAGCAGGTAGAGCCTCATATCTTCTCAATATACCAACCAGGAAATTTTCCGCAGGCTATCTCTTCCCCCAATTCCTCTTTTACAACTTTACGTGTCCCCCCTTTCCTACCCCACCCCACCCCCTTGTCGCTATCCTATTTTCTATCTCTGTTAATACGCTCTTTTCATTCCCTGTCTTCTTTTACAGCCTGCAGTATAATGCAAAATTCATCATAGTTTGTCAGAGCTATTAGTCTGTGGGCCGTGAAAAATTTCCCCTACAATGGGCAAACATTTGTATTAGAATATAAACTGTCGGCATATATGAAAAGGGAAGGAACGCCGCTGCAAAGGTGCCCCTGCTTCGGGCAAGTGGCATTTACAATAACCCCCTTCCCTCCAACCCACCCCCCCCCCCTTCCTGCTCCTATCCCCCTTTTCTCACTCTTCTCTCCTATCCGCATGACTTTTCATCTTTATCTCTAAAATGGGCTCATACACTATGAGCAACGGAGCAAAAATCGGTCCCCTTTATGCCTGCCTGGCTCTTGTCGATGAGAATATGGTCGGTGGAAATCAAGTCAGGTCGGTGCCGCGTGAACATTTGATGCCATCGCATTTCGTGATCAATCAGACGAAATACTGATCATTTCGGGCTCTCAAAATGAGCTACTCGGAATGTTCGGGCAATTTACAGGACAGAGAGTAAAAAAACAGGGTTTTCTACACCTCTTTTTATAGAACTGATATTTTTCATGTAAAGCAACTCAAACCAAGACAACTTTTATCAGAATTTAAAGAGAGATAGAGAAGAAAGCAACAAACACATGTGCGAAATGTATATTCTTTTAAGAGCTACTTCCCACAAAAGTAGCTTGCTCAGGACATACATAAGTCAATGAAAGGCAAGATGGTAGAAATAGGTGCCCCACTATGCAGCCATTTTATCTAGTATACAACAAGTAACATACTTCTCTCATCCAAAGAAGAAGACAAAAAAAAAAGAGAATGGTCCAATCGTGACAATGAAGAATACATTAGTCTCTTATTTGTCTCAACTTGTCAGCAAAAGTCATCGAAAGAGCGTCTCACATCTACCGTACTAATACTGGGCCCTGTTGTATAAAAGTTGAAATCAAACATAGAAGTCAGAAGAATTGAACGTAAGTCTCTGGATACTCAATTCTGATTAGCTAATGCATCACTTATATCTGATTTTCTGACTTATGTTTGATTGCATCATTTCATGCAGCAGGGCCCACTGAATCATCTACTTTGCTTTTTGGGGACAAACAACTCTAGTGAATAGTGAACTGAAATTTGCTATTCAGGCAACCACACAACTGGTCCAGTTTACCAATGTATCAATATCTTGTGGATATCATTGTCACAGAGGTTGTGTCTGTAAATCAAAAAGCTTGTCTGGGGATTATCTGGCAAAGTACTGAAGTACACACACAGGAGTCATAAGTATTACAGTTTATCTAGGAGCAGATTAACTGAATATATATATAGCTTGCTACTGGGTTGCCATGGTCAAAGTTATTCATAAATTTGATTACAAGAGTACTGGTAAGCTAGCATATTTGGCATGGTAAAATCAATATCTGTGGCTCCTCTGCTTTGTTAATGATCTACCTACATACAAACCAGATGCTGTGTGAACTACATCTAGGTTTTAAGATTTATATTAAAAGATTTGACAACACCAGGTCGTGCCAGTGTTTCACATTATATCGCGGAAAGCTACCATGCATCCTGCACACCTGCTACTGCACAAATTCAACTGAAAGAAAATCATGTGATCACGGTTGTGTCAGCGTCATAGTCCGATACGCTTCATTTGATTGGGTGAAACAGCAGCAAAGAACAACGGCAGCAAATTCCGTCTGCATGATGAGATTCAGACTCAGACATCAAACACACGAAGACCAAATCTGCAGTCATTCATCAGCAAGTACAACATCAATAAAATGGATCATTATCAAATCCGCTATCTCACGCAGAGAAAGGGACAATTTTGGGTATTCATATCAAGGATGAATCAGTGCATACCAGTATGATTATCCCCCAGTTCTTTGCTTTTGTCCATGGTACTATAAAGAAGTAAGGATTGATATCATGTTTGATGATGCGCTATTCATAATATATGGGCAGAGACTGCGACACTCAACCGTTGGAGGTGTGTGAAGCACCAGGCAGCCTAAACCCAGCCAGGCTTGGTAAACCAACTGTGACAAGTCAAACAAGAAGTTTGTTGCTTTTTTTCCCCTTTTCTCATCTTTTTTTTTCTTTTTTTTTCTTAAGAGGAAAATCTTCAAGAGTAAAATTAGTCAGAGTCGCTCACTGTGAGGTAGTCAAACATTCAGGTGTGACAACAAAGACAAGCTAGACTTGTGCGAGGAGGCACAACAAACAGCATGGCATGGGCTCTGCCATCGGAGTCCCGGCAAACACGGCATCGAGTCGAGAATGGACTCACGCGTGCGTGAACAATGTATATAGATGATCTCACTATCTGGTGAGTTGTTCGCGGGATTTTTGTTTGATTTTTGTCATCACTTCACTTCTCGTCCAGTGTGCAATGCGCGCCTGTTTAGGCCATGGGGGATGTGTACAGAGTGACTAGACGCAAAGGGATTACAGGCATTTGCCGTCCCTGTCTTTTGTTGTGCACCAAATTGTATCAAAAGATGTCAACTTGTCTGGTACTAAACTATTTACAGGGCAATCTTACTGACAAGTGCCAAAAACTCTTCATGGTTCAGCTGCAATATTGTCTACTGGGCAATATCAATAGCTGGTATCCATTCTGCAATTTTAAGAATTTCTTTCTTAAAAACTGTACAACACAAAAGGAAAACAGTTGTTGCAAGAAGTTTGCACACATTTGCATGGTAAAGGCTGCCTACAGTTGACTTCCCATTTTACTTTGTTTTGTGGGAAAGATCTCCTTAGGATTCAAAATGTATATTAAGCTCCTTTTTGGTAGAAAACTGAGGCATGCATTAATTCCTCCAGTTAAAAGTTCAGGACTAAAACGGTATCATTGATAACTTACTTTTCATTAGATGCTGATCTGTACTGTAGGTAAACAGACAATATACTTTTATCCCAGTATACCCAAATTTGCCAGCAGAAAATTGTTGTCAATATCATGATAATAACAAAAAAAAAAGTCACGCAAGTGGGGTTCCTTATTCCTCGTGTCGAGTCTGACATTCTTTTATGTACATACTGGCTTGATGCAACAACAATATTTTCACCACTCACAATTTTCCAATATTTTCGTTCGTTTCCTTTTGAGAGGGGCTTAAATTCCCTTACTATTGTACTTCGGTTCCTGATTCTTTGCTTTCACTCATTGTTAATCAAAAATTCAAACTTCTCATGACCGGGCGGAGACCTTGTGCAAACACACCGGACAAAGAGAACTGGAGGTACGAAAGGAGGGGAGGGGGGTGGAGGAAGTTGGAGGAGAGATGAGCGGGTATGGATTTACGCCCGATGGCCACTGCAAGGATGGAGCGATGAACGGAAGAACGGAGATGCGGGAGCGGACCAAAGTGGGATGTTAAGAGTGGTCTCCGTTTTTCTCGCAAGGTTGTGGAGATGCCTGTCAGAAGGGAACATGTGACAGTCCTATCATGAATCCTAACAAGTAGAAGAGAAGGGTATGTAAAGAGGATGGGGAGGATGAGACAGAGGCGGAGGAGGAGGAGGAGGAGGAGGAGGGAGGATACCATCAAGTTAGATAAAGATGCAAACTTGTATGAGGGATTCTTACACATTACAGGGGGGATGAGGCGAGATAATGCCTCTAGGGGGAGGATGCTATTACCACTGGAGTTGGGACGGAAGTGGGTTGGGGTGATAATGGATGTTAAGGGTGGGGTAATGACCGGTGAAATGGTGCATAACATGTGCCATTTCCTATCACAACTGTGAGTTCTGCAAGCTGGAAGAGTATGTATTCTTTGCAAATAAAAAGAAAAAATAAGGAGGAAAACTGATACTGTGACAAAGATAATTTCAGCTCTGGGGTGCTGTCATTCAATTCATATACAAATAATGAGAATGAGCATAGACTAAAGAAAAAATATTCCTTTAACAAGGCTAAAGAGCATAAACTTGTATTTTTTTCTAACTCCTTGCATATCAAACAGAAAATCTTTTGAGTGCTACAGTAATCTGGTAAATGCAAAGCATCAATGAACAGATTATGAAAATCCTTTGAAAATTACTACTCAACCCTTCTTAGCATATAAACCACAATGTTCCAAGCTCAAAAATAGCCTAGCATACTGCATTTTGAGAAAGAGCTTTTCAGATACTTTAGATTAGGCAGGAGGTGACTGCAAATCACTATGAGCTCAGAGAGATAGAGAGAAAAAAAAGAGACTAAAAAATAAAAAAAAAAGAAAACCAGATAAATTATTAAACTATCTCCCTCACTGGCCAAACATTGTATTCTCTCATAGGCAGATCATGTTATAGCATAACGTCAAAGATATTAGAAAAATAATTATGTAAATACCAATATAGTCTATACAACAGTATAACTGTCAACCTACAAGACTGGAATACAAACTCACAAAAACATACATAATGTACAGAGTGATGGAGAGCATCTCGTTACACCACCCACTGACCATGGTCATCGGTGAGTCATGTTGCCACGACGACCATCCAAGTGATGCCTTTCGGGGCCTGGTTCACACGGACAGTGGAAGACACCCTCTCCTCCATTTAGCAACAACACCTTCCGCAGGTCATTGAATACATGATGTGATGGCTAACAAATTACTGCCACTACTCAGATGTTAAATTGGAAAAAAAGGGACTTCGAATACTTAGTTTCTCTATCTCTAGTTTTTCCCGTCTTCTCTCAATCTATCTGCCTATCTGTCTATCTTTCCTTCTCTCTCCATTTCGTTCCCCATTCTCTAACAGAGGCAAGACCTTAAAGCAGGATGCTGCAACCATCTAAAAAAAGTGCCTCATGTGCCCGGAGAAAGAGGGGTGAAACATTATCGTGAGGGACAACATCACTGGATGTGGATGAGAGTGGTGGGTGCCAGGGGTAGGGTGTGGGGTGGGGTGTGGGGTGGGGTGGGATATGAGGAAAAGGGAACCAGAAAGAGAGGAGGAGAGAAGGACTGAAGTGGTTATAAAGCGAGGAGGCAGGAGAAAGGGGTCAATGACTCTGGATTTTTTGTTGTGCAGGAAAAACTGGGTTGGAGAGCTTTAGGATTAAAAACCTGAAAACGGTTTTCTCAAGAATTAAGAGATGGGTACATTACACAATTTTGCCTTTCTTGCCATCATCATGAAATACAAGACAGCTGTTAGAATACATGCAAGCAAAATTTGGACAAGACATGTACTTGTATGTATCTGCATTTCGTATATATCAAAACACCAGAGCGTGAAACACTAAAACTGTGAAAGTCCCATATATACACAGTCATGCTGGTAAAGAAACTAACACTTAAAATACTTCATAATTTGATAAATCTATGATGTCAAATTGTTTTGTTTTGCTTTGTTTTTGTTTTTGTTTTTTTGCTAATCAGTGAAATAAGAATCCATATGTTAAACAAATTAGAATGATACCTCAGAGAAAATTTCTCCCGAACTGAATCCTTACAATCACACCCACGCCTTTGGCTTTAAAGGCATACAATATATATGGAACATAGGAAAATTGCTGGATGAATCCTGACATTGGGGCTTATCTGTCCGAGCATTACTTGAAAGTTGACTGCCATGTTTGCTGTAAGTATTCTCACAGCCCCTGACAAAAAGCTCAGTTGAATACAATGGAGTTAAATACATGGGTCCTTTCAAAACATCACATGTACACACAAAGAGAACTCACCCATGGGTATTTACAAAGTGTCTAACATTTCCCTCTGCATTACAAAATTCATAAAGATACTTACCCCACTCCACCCACTCCCCCCCCCCCCAAAAAAAAAAAAAGAATAAAAAAATAAAATGAAAAAAAAAAAATACTGGAACATTCACATGTAGAATCTACATCCAAACATTCGGATCATCATACATCTGAATTTTTCTTAAAAAGCCAACAGGATTATCAACATCTTTTTATCAGCGAGGTGACATGATCATTGTATTTCTCAATACAATGTGAGAAAATGTAGCAGTAATCTTTATATTGACACATACTATTTTAACCAGCAATATTTTAATTTGTTTCTTGAGAGATGAGATGTGAGTGCTCAAAAAGAGGGGATTGTTAATACATGTTTTCCATTCTTAATGTAAAATACATTATTTTCATCTATTAGATATGTATGCAGTTATGTGACTATATTGGCTCTCTCTTTTGACAAGGTTCAAAAACTCAATGCTACCTATGAGTTATTCAAACTATACTGTAGCTTCTTACAAGCTCAAGGCAACAAATCAGTACCAACATAATTATTAAGATGAAACTCAACAGCTGAAAACTAGTAAGAGACGATTACAACATCTGTTGAAAAATCATCCTTTTATATAAATATTTTGTTTCATTCATTATAAGGATTTGTTTTTAATCTGGAGATGGAGAATACAACAGAGAATTTTGCTAGAGATCACTTCAAATTTGTAAAAACAACAACAACACCAACAACAAACAGGTGATTATTACTGCTTAGGCAAAGGGAAGTACATTTGTACAATTGCTGTTACCATAGATTGCACATACAATTATTTCATCATGATTGCTTTCAGTATTACTACCTGAGAATGTTTATCAAATTTTCAGCAGTAATCTAATCCTATACACATCTCAACTTTTCATCCATGACTTATCTTTCAAAGAATCGCTCAACCCGAATGAAATGTCCGTTAATAATGTGACTCTACTCGGCTACGGCACGGCACGGTGCCTTTAATGACTAATTCCTTTCAAATTTGTCATGTCACCACCGACAATAGGTGGAATACATCTTGTGCTGCAAACCAGTGATCCAAATTCTTTTCCTTTCCCCCTTTCCTTTTTGTTTTGTTTTGGGTTTTTTTTTCGCTGGGGTGGGGTGGGGGACGGTGGTAGAGATCAGGAGAACTGATTTCTTCATAAACTAAATGACTGATGTTGCAGTGAATGTGCAAACTGTACGTATGTGACATCGCTGGTATTATTTAAGCTATGTTCCACAGCGAAAAAGAGACTTGTTAAAGGTCATACAGCATCTCATGTGCATTATTGCTCGATGAGGGTACTTCAAATTTTGTAAGATAAGTTCATACATGTCTATCGCACATGATAACATAATGAGCACACTATGCTACCTTATCTATGGTCAAACAAACTTTAATCTATAAGTTATGCTACTATGCTGTTGAAAGGAAATCTTTTTGATCAGAAATTAACAGCAATTTTCAGGCATTATCTATTCTACTACATTTGCTGTATGCCCAACCCACTGCAACGAGAGGCAATGGATTGGAACAACAGGTTAATGATGCTAAAACCCAAGTTGACAAATATACTTTTAGGTTGATCATTTGCACATCATTATGGGACATTAACACTGCTTTGTGTCAATATAGCTGAGAGATACAATCTTCCACCTAAAGTACCTTAACTTTATAAAGAATGGTCATACCAAAAGACTGCTTTGCCACATTATCATATAATATTTGTACCTATTACACAAGATCATAGAAATTGAATGAGTTCAGTTCAGTTCATTTTTTTTTTTGCACTCCACTTTCAGCACAGTATAACCAATTCTACCAAAGTGTTGGCATGATCATTATATGAATTATATGCTCCAATATATGTAATACAATCGTACTAAAAATATATAAAGTATCAAGAGATGAAAAGGCAACGACATATTAAAGGTACGCTACAGCTGCGCAAACACTTAAAATATAATTTTGAGAGAGAAAGTCAAGTTGGACATTACCTCATACCCTCTTGTTTATCTATGACAGACAGACACACACACACAGACACACACAGACACATACACACACACAAAGACACATGAATGTCACATTTTTCCTCCCAAAGAATTCTCCTCTGCTCATTCAATTTTACTTCCACCTGCAGACCAACACCAACAGTGGATATGCAAACGCCCGGAGAGAATTCTTTGAGCAAATGAAAATTTCTTCACCGACAAGATATTGCTCGACTTAATGGAAGGGCTAACTCCACAGCCCTTGGGTTATTTGCCTGATATAATATTTCTCACACACCATGCCGACATGACAGCAACCAATGCCTGCAAAGTGTGTGTGTGTGTGTGTGTGTGTGTGTGTGTGTGTGTGTGTGTGTGTGTGTGTGTGTGTGTGTGTGCGTGTGGAGTGTACATGTGACTGTGTAAGGGTTGCTACAAAGATCGCCGCATCGAGATGAAATTGAATTGGCGATGACGAATCCATGGCGGAATCTTCTTTGAAGAAATCAATGTCACTTCAAAAGACATTGCAGAGCCCTCATTGTTGACATACTGATAACTTGCCATCCAGGTGACATATTATACTCAATAAGTAAGGGATTCATAGAGAGGATTTTTTTTTTTTGGGGGGGGAGGTGTTGATGTTGTTGTCTATGCTAAAGTTTTTCATGTCAGCAGATTCACAGGTGTAATCAATATTTGAATTATTAATCATGCCAAACATATCCCTTGTGTCAAATAGTTTGAAAAAGTCACATAACTGTTATCAATCCAGAAGGAAACTTGGTATATTCAATTTATAAAATGTTGAGCAAAAAACATTGTTTCTTTGATTAGTACCAAAAAAAAAAAAACACCCTTATCTCGGCATACAAGCAGAAGTGATGATTTAAGATCACTGATAAGAGTGAAAGTGATAACATTCATTTTCAATGGGGGGGGGGGGGGGGAATGGTTGATTTTTTGAACTACATAGCAACTTGAAAGAACCCCATTCACATGGGAATGTACCTCCAGAGGTACATAGAAACCAGATACCCCATGAGATTTGAATGGCTACATACTGTATCTGCAGTGTGATAACAGAGGGTATACATGCACAAAGTGAAACTATTCCATGGCACACAGGAGAAAGTCTTATCCACCGTGACAGAGATAGGGAAATATTTTAACATTCTGCACAGCTGTCGTCCTGATATGCTGACCTTTTGTAACATTGGAGAGCCAAGAGCAACTATTTCATCCCAAGAAAATCCTGGTGCATACAAACATGTATGTGATGTATACACACTCACACAAACACACCTAACATCCCCACACATTCATTTATGTGCAGCTTGCTTATCTACAAACACATGTGATGACTGGCGCTGGCTACAGATGAACTGTGGGTTAAGAATCGCAATTATATGATGAAATTAAGCTGTGTAATCACTTTCCTCCTTGTACTAGAGAAACTGTTGCTAATATACATTGAAAAGCTAGACTGATATAATCCGAAAACTATCCAAAAATGTGCTCTCCTCTCATCTAGATTTTCTTTTATAAACATCTCAAGAAAAAGCATTGGCAATATTCTACACATACAATGACAATGAAAGCTCACTTTGTTGACATTCTGATTCTACACAACAACCAGACACTTCCACAAGAAATGAGTACATTTCAACTTTCCTTGAAAGATTTCATGAATACCACAGACAGATACATCAAAAGAATATGGGAAGGTGATATCAAATGTATATAAATTCGCCACCAAATCTAGCTCTGTTCTTTCTCAGTCAAAATAAATGTCAGCACAGCACAAACCTGATTACGAAAACAAGATCTTGATCCAACACATATTACTTCTTTGAATTCAATTTTAAATTAAATAAAAAAGACATAGGAAACAGGAAGAGACTTTCTTGCTACTTGTATTGAATATAGTGTTACACACACTGGAAGAAGTTTCTGCAAATTTTCAGAATATCTGACATTTTTACAGCATACATGCTCCATCTCCATGCTCAGGGCCCGTAGAAATTGGATCAATTGCCGAAATCGGCGGAAACGTTGCCGTGGCTGAAATATTGGCCTTTTAATCAGGGCGGATGGTAGAAAACAGGGATAAATTACTGGAACCTCCCCACTACTCTGGCCTGGAGTGCAATTATCTTCTTCATGCTATTAATCTGTGCAATAAACCTGTCATATTGATTGTTACAGGGGTTCATGGGCTGAGCTTCATAAAAAAGGTGTGTGTGGGTGTGTGTGGGGGGGGGCGGGGGAGGTGGAAAGGTGGAGAGTGGATGGACTGTTACAAAACAGTGGAACATCAAGGGCAACAAAACAAAGGCAATGACCACCATTAAAGGACAAGTTCACCTTCATAGACATGTGGGTTGAGTGAATGCAGCAATATTTGTAGAACACATCAGTGAGAGTTTGAGCAAAATCGGACAATCCGTTCAAAAGTTATGAATTTTTGAAGTTTCTGCTCAGTCACGGCTGGATGAAAAGACTACTATAGCTTGTGATGTCACATGAGTGCAACGATATAAAGAAAGAATAAGGAAAATTCAACATATTTCCATTTTTCTAGCATAACAAAATAACACTTGACTTCTGTCTTTCAGAAGGCAGGGGGAATAATATTACCCTTAACATACGTCAGTAGCAAGTCGAAAAAATATGCACTTTATTCAAAGAGTAAAGTTTTGTGAAATTCTCTTTTTATTTTCCTTATATAGTTGTATGCATGTGACATTGTACACTGTAGTAGTCTTCTCTTCCAGCAGCGACTGCGCAGATACTTAAAATATTCATAACTTTTGAACGGATTGTCCAATTTTCCTCAAACTTTCACTGATGTGTTCTACTAATATTGCTGCATTCTCTCAATCCTTATGTATATGAAGGTGGACTTGTCCTTTAAACAACCCTACATATAAGCTGGTTAACAAAAGGGTTTGTTCTGCACAAACAAAGGACGGCTTTTTGGAAGTTCACAGCACACTGCTTATTTTTCTAAAGCTCTGTTGTCCAATAAAAAAGAGATTCAAAAGAGTTTTACGATGCAATGTAATCGTTGTATTTACTCTAACCTTTTTCTGAAAATTCCTTTTGACTAAAAAATTCAAAATACTCAATCTAATGACAAACAACAAATCACTCAATAATGACAATATTATGCAACTTCCTTGTATGTTCTTTGAAGAAATATTCTGTAGGATTTGAAAAACAATGGCTTCTCATTTCCAGTGAGTTTTGCCTACATAGTACAACATTTGCATCAAATACAAGAGTACTGACGACATTTCAAAAATCACTTGCAAAATCCTTTCGAATGTTGTGGCGCTCTGTTTGCCCGTTATGGAAATGAAATATTCATTCTCTGCATCTTCAAACATCATTTGGGTATCATCTGAACCATCCATCGATAATCCCTCTGCAAATACGGCAGAGGAGATTATCGTTATCTGGTTACGGCCTCAATGTGGAGAAAATCCTGTTTTCATAGTGTGTGTGTGTGGGGGGGGGGGGTTGAGAATCAACGAGCGATAATCGGATTGTTTCGCGCAGTCATCCCATAAAAGATGATTTGATTTTGTGCCATTTCATGAGAACGAGTTCTCATTCCTTTTGGATGAGGCTTTCAAAATCTCCTGTAGGTCAAATCAAACCACTGAAGCTGCATGGAGGTTAAATACAACAAAGACTCAAATTTCCATTTGATGCCAGTGGGATAGGAAGTTATTTTCTATCTAACCTGAACCTGCTTTTGCAGGAAAATGAATACATCTAAAAAGATATAAGGTTGTTTCTGAGACTTTTATGGTGATGCAAAATCAAGAGTTATCTATACGAAGTCGCATAAGATTGACTGCGGATTCAAAAACATATACTATATGCTCATTACTTTTTTCTTTCTTTCTGGATGAAAAGGGCTACAAAAAGAGACAAAACAAGAAAGAAAGAACACAAAGATGTATATTAAGCTGATGCAAGGTAATGCAAGAGCTGGTCAAAAACAGTCTATATGGCTCGCATATTTTGTAGTCATTCTATTTGTGTGTGTGTGTGTGTGTGTGTGTGTGTCAGTGTATTTACCAAATCATCCAAGCTTGCAAAGAAAAAGACATTGAACAACTTATCATTTACTTGGCAAATATATAACTACAATAAATGATCATTAATGGTAATGGAGTCGGTATTCTTACTCCTTCTAAGCCACAGTATTCTCACCTATTCACCAGAATTTGAAATATGAATGACATTCACGACTCAGCTCACCTATCTGATTTCATACTTGTAAACTGAGAACCCGTAGGATGTCGGGGCAACAATGATGACAATCGTGATGATGACAAAGGTGATATTCATGATAATGACAATTATGATTCCGTCAAAGGCGATTTTGAAACCAAATATCGGCTATGAATACAATCATTCACTGCCAGTTATTCTCTATAATCAATTTCTAAGATCATCTAAAGTCTTGCTGCCAAGATGCGATGACTCAAATGAATCCTGTGAAATTGACCCGTGCCCGGACCTGAGCGAAAGCAATTATGAGGGGCTTAACGAGCGACCATTCCAGATGTGAAGCGGTCATTTCATGCGTGGTTGGCCAACTATGTTGAAGCGCCTGCCTGGTCACTCATTCTTGTTGGTCTAGAGATGATTCCAAGGCTAGCTTCACACACGATTCTTTCACAACCTCAAACAGCATGCATGCCAGATCAGGAATAGCATGGCTCCATAATTAAGATGACACTAATGACTGAAATCTACCCTTCAGCATGAATGCAGAGATTTTAAACCAAGGAATTATCTCTCCCAAGGAATGAAAAAAAAATGCAACAGAAAGGGAACAATTGAGCAACGCGGCAACTAATTATCGTCTGCAGTACCGCAGGGCATCAACTTCAGATGTACCGAACATGGCAGCTCGTTTTAGAGTGATGAATGTAACTCCCAAGGTTCCCATCACGACCATCATCGTGACCCAGATACATAATAATCGTGATTAATGGGAAATGCTTGAGATTACGCATTGGGATTCTATATTAGGCTAATGGAATTAAAGATGATTATCAACGACAGACAAAAGACAGAATGGTGGATAAAATGAAAATTTCTGACGGATTTGTCACAAAAGTCTTTGAACGGTATTACCAGCGCTTTGGCTGCTATATATATATATATATTACGGATAGTGCACATTACATTTGCAACATACCGACAAGTAGTATTCGATGTGAGCTGTGTGCCACTCCCCATCGTTGACTCCGCCCACACGGCTAGCCGTTACCATGGTGACGGTGCTGCCAGTGGAGAAGGAGAATCGCACCTGTCCATCAGTGATCTCCAGGGCGATGAAGTCATGTTGCTGGTTGTAACGTCCGTTGTAGAAGATCAGTCCGTTTGGCTCCTGGGTAGCAAAGCTGGGTGTGGAAGTTAGAACAATGGATAGATTCCACATCAGAACAAAAGAGGTTTCCATTTCCTGCAACTTTAATTTAAATCCAACATCATCACAAAGTGATGCAAAGTATTACTAATTTCACAGTATTTTCCTTTGTTATTACATTGTATTGATATTGTGATATCATGTGTATGTAAATGTTTTGTATTGTTGGAAATTGAATAAAATGAAATAAAAAATGATATGAGGTGATAAACATATCATTTCAAATGAATTCTCCAACATTTTGAACTAACATCTTGTTCTTTTTCATTCTGATATCTATTTTACATCAATATCTCTGTTTCTATAAAAGGTCTTTTTCCACATCTCAACAGCAAAGTGAAAACACGCAGGCAATTTCCTTTGATCTTTCTAATTCTATATAAAGATATATAAAGAGCGACATTATCTTCACTTTTGCAGATCTTTATAAACACCATTTGCACAATGTATATCTTCTACTGCATTCATGTGCAGCATGTAATGCAATTGATGTCTCTGTAGGCAAAAGTCAAACATTATGGCATCAAAAGGAATATTGATATTCATATTTAAAAAAACAAAAACACATGCGCAAAAGAGGGAAAGAAAACAAATTCAAAAACTTGAATGTCATCATAACTTTTTTATATTCATTGCTTGTTCATACCACATTATCCATTCATCACTAAATCAACTCCATTATTCACATTAAAATAACCAGGAAAATGGAGAATACGAAAAAAAAAAATTGAGAATGGGGTAACAGACTATGGAATTTCATGCTGAATACTTATTTGGCTTTTCTTCCACTATTAAACATTTTCAATCCAAGAAAAAATGTTCCCCATCCAGTTTGGAATGCTAAGATTGACAATCACAGTCACGGCAATCAGAGACGGAGAGAACATACTTAGAGATTTTGAAACAGTATCTTCAAATTTCTCACTGGAGCATTGTTTCACTTAATTGGTGTACACTTTCAACATAATCCAGAGAATCGGGGGGCTAGGATTCATTTCTCTTTCCTCTCGCCCTCCTCACTACCCCCTTCCCATCTCCTCTTGAGGGATGGATGAAGAGGTTGCTAGGGGAGAAGTTGGAGGATTTTTGCGGTCCTCGAGGGCTGGAATAATTGGTGGATGTATCACCGGTGACAGGGGCAAATTTGAACAAGGCCTGAATCATTAAAGTAAAGGTGATTCATAGGAAGACTTGAAGACAATGGAGAGGGAGCCACCACTGCTAGGAGACGGTAAGTGAGAAGGGGGGATACAATTAGGGCGAGAACTCGTAATTGGCATGACACTCTAAGAGTGCAGTCAAACCAACGGGAATATCTCTGGAATGACTCCGATGCCATGTCAATCTGTGTGATGGGTTTAAAAAAAAATCTATTCCAATTTTCATGATTATCATATGTCTTTGACAGGTCCTCCTTAAGTTGTCACAATTTTCCTGAAGATCAGAAAGTTTGGAATGCAAATAGCATGTCAAATTGTACTTGAGAATGTAATGAATATCCACCAATTCTCTGATCATTGCATACTTAATAACAATATACCCTATGGCACCAAGCTGAGACACTTGTCATGAATGATGAAAATCATGACACTGAATCTGAACTTTGCTCATTTCCAACAAGACTTGCAAATTTTCAAGCCAACACATGACCTTTATATACTCTGCTACAAACCTCCAATAGTGATTGGTGAATATGAGTTTTATATTCATTCTAAAAGATCAGTTTGATTCATTCTTGTGATCTGACAAATGAAAATCATGGTATAGGAGTTTCACAGAGTACTTTGTGTTGCATCTGAACCTGTTGAGGATGAGTCCCAAGTATAAACGGGCTGGTGTCTATGTGAAATGCGTGTTTATAGCAAAATCAATCCGTCTTCAACGCGTTAATATCTGAACTCAATCCTTTGCATTTCAACCGGCCCGCTGTATAAAAGTTAAATTATGGTAACTTTGCCATCCAATGGTAACTTCCGAGCAATTCTTGATTTTGATTGACTGTTGAGTACTGTTACCATGGTAGTTACCATTGGATGGCAAAGTTACCCCAATAGTAATTTTTATGCAACGGGGCCAGGAGATAAAATCAATTCATTCCTATCACACGCACACTCAAACAAACTTGAAGAAAACCTCCCCATACATGGTTATTTGAACTTTTACATTAAACCCTTTCTTTCTTGAGTTTTATGTCTCCATAGACTCTGCACAAGACAGATTGGACTCCCATGGGCAATGACATGATGCACTACCTTTTCACATGAATTGTTGCCTGTAAACCTTAAAATTGTCCACTTTTTGGGTCAGCACTGCTTCTGATATAAATCATGACAAATGCATATTTCTCTCTGTCAGAAACAATGAATTGGAAATAGATGCATAGATTTATATGGCATACAGTTGTACTTCAGTTTACAATTAGACTTGGTGTATTTTGGCAGACAGTAAATCAAGCAACAGACTGATGCTATTAAATCATTCCAAGTCATTTTTCTCTGTGAGCACAGTCCTCAGTAGTTTCTGGTAGTTAGCACATTCTCTTTTATTCTACAATAACATCATCAACAACAACAGCACAATGTTACAAAGTTCAAAGAGTTAGGATAACAGCAAAACATAAATCACCCATATGAGATGGGTGGCTGGCTGGCAAAAAATAAAATGGGTATTCCTGGGACAAAGATAATAGACAAACAAAACAAAAAGAAATACATCTGTCTCTCTACCGCCCAAACTGGTATTAGTGCCATCTCACAGTCCCAGGTCTATTAAAGCATGGCATACTTTTATCTCCCTGGCTTTTCATATTGTGTTGTTCGGGCGGTATTATGCCTCCCTTAATATATTGGCTGACATAGGGGACAATGCGCGGAAGAATAGGAGCATATCAACAGGTTGATTGCATTTGATTCTGGATCACCGGTGTGATTTATCTATTGTGACCTGCAGCTACAAACCCATGGCAGACGACACGGAATCAATGCCAGCGCTATTCAGTGAAATATGGTTAATCATCACTCGGGCTCTCCTTAGGCATCAACATGTCCCTTTCCGATGGGGGCTGGCGCCAACACGTTGTTGGCAATTCAAGCCCACACCTTACTACGTGATACAGCCGGTGATATATAAAGCAAATAACGCAGGGAGAGACACATTTGCTGGTTTTCATACCTAATGTTGAATCTGCAGAAATCTGGGGATAGCCTGTATAGCTCCTTTCGGATCAAAATAGCACAGTTTCCTATAACCAAAAATGGCTCTTTTAGCTTAAAATTGATTATTTTCTCTTTGATGGACTTGATAATAACTGCTATTCATAGTTTCTGACTGAATAAAAAGCCAAGATGTTGTTGTTGTAGTTGTTGTTGTTGTTGTTGTTGTTGTTGTGTGTGTATATATATATATATATATATATATACAGTAAATGTCTGAAAAAAAGACTCTGGATAAAATGATGCTGCTATCATTAATGAAAAATACTGTCTAGTTTGTTAGCCAAAATTATGACATAAATCAATAGAAAATAAAATATGCACAGTTAAATGCAGGAGTTTCTAGCAATTATTCTAATAGGGGTGAAAATGGCAACAAGAGAGATCATGATAATGGTTATAATTGTAAACATCACTTATATTACTTAAAAGTACTTCAATAAATTGGCATTACAGACATCATCGCTAACATTATCATTATCATGGCTATCAATTTGATGTTATGCATTAACTTTTTTCAATTAAAGTTTCAAAAATGAGGTGCCGTGTTGTATATCTACAGCTGTTGATACTTCCTAAATTCATTCACATAATGTGGACATGAAGACGGTCTTTGCATAGGCGGATGTACACATACGATTCACACACTTTGGTAGAAACTAATTTCAATAAATTGTCATTACTGACATCATAAGTAACATTACTATTATCATGACTATCAATTGATGTTATGCAATAACTTTTTGAAATTATACAGTATATGATTTCGAAAAGGAGGTGTAGCATTGTATATCTTCAGCTGCTGATTCTTCTGAATTCAATTCACATGGTATGGATCCAAGACGGTCTTCACATTGATGGATGTACACAAAAACACTCAGTCACTTCGGCAGAAACCGATTTGTGAGACTCTCACCTGACAGACAGTTGGAGCCGCACTCTCTGACTCAGCGACCAGAACATCATGAATGAATTGCGCGGAAAATTCCGCGTTCTCATCTCGCAGAACGGGCCGTCGTGCACCTCCGGGTCTGCGCAGTTGCACTCAAAGCCGCCGTTGAGGTAGTTTCGGCAGGTACCACCATGCTTGCAGACAGCATCTGTCGCACCAGAACAGCGACCTTTGCCCTTGTCCATTTCACAGTTTGTACCTAATGCAACAACAGAGAGAATTTTGTCGCACAATTTAAAGGACATATCAAATAGAAGTAACTAAACTTTGTAGTGAATATAATTTTTTTTTCAATTAAATAAACCCTAGTCCATTAAAGGAATGGTATAGTTTTGGTTGAGATGGGGATTCAGGTTTTGACTTTATGTGAGATAATTAGAAACCACTTTTATGAAATACAAAAGAGCATGCAATTCTAAGAGTGAGTAAAAGTTTATAAGATGAAAATCGATTTTGAAATATTCCAAAACAAAGTAAAACAAAGTGGTCCTAATAATAGGTGGGACACATCTTTTATTAGGACCACTTTGTTCTGGATATCTCAGCCAATTTACAACTGATTTTCATCAAATAAACTTTTAATTCTTCATAGAATCATACGCTTTTAAACATTTCATATAAGTGGTTTCTGATTGTCTCACAAAAGTTAAAACCTGAATCTTCATCTCAACCAGAACTATACCATTCCTTTAAATTTCTATAACAACTTTTTTTTTGCTTATTTAGCTGTACAAAGAATTGTCATGGAGATACTTTATAAGCTGTATTGCATTCATCACCACAAAAGATAGATTTTAACAAATTATTTATTAGATAATTTATTGAGTGTAAATACCTATAATGTGATAAAAGTATCATGCTGCAGCAATCTGCATAACTGCACATTTTTTGACCTTCAATCATATCAATGATTTTTTTTTCTCTCCATAAGATACAATCGTTGCACACTCATGATGGATGAGTAATATCAGTGACCTCCACAATGTAAAGTTCATGTGACTCGCCAACCTTGAGTTACCCCCAGGATTATTGCTTTAGCTAGTGGTACTAAATCCACTCCATAGACATTAGCATAATGGAATGAGGAGAGGTATTTAGTGTAGTTTTGTTAATGTGACATGTATTCTTTCGAGGGAGGTATTCATCCATCTTTCCATAAGCCGCTCGATTCCAGGCAGTCGTAAAGACCATACTTGATGAGTTCATATTCCATATGTGCATGCCGTAAAGAGGCAATTACTAAAGGTTACGGAGTTGAGACAGAGGGACAATCTGCCGTTGGGCTTGAGACATCTCTGTAAGCTTGAGTTCAAACATTGCCCACATGTCTGCATTTGTGTGTATGTGTGTCTGTTTGTCTGTCCGAGTGTCGTGTGTGCGGAAAGTGAATTTTAGAATGAAAGGGCTTAATTTTATCAGGATTGAGTGGAAGACTGAGGTGGGGTGGGGAAAATTAAAGTCAAGAACTGTCACACTTGGCTAGAAAATGGAGGAAGCTCCATGAAGCAGGTGACTGGAATGAATCTCACACCCTGGTAAACGGTGATGTTGAAGGCCGACTGGTCAAAGACAACCACACATCTAGCCAGGTGTGCTGAATCGCCCTCCTCAAAGTATATACTGCTGCTTTCAGAGATGAAATGGAGCTAGGTGATGAGTCATTCACGTCCACAATATCAAGAGAAACCGAGGTTACCTAATAATTGCAACTGCATCTCCGAGAGAAGAAATTTTATAGGCCAGCTCCTACCAAATTTTGCTGAGACGGTTTAAAAGTTTCATTTCCAGATCCCTGTGTTAGAATCGTACTCTCATTAAACCATGCCACCTGTCCATTGGGAGTCGTTAATGTCCACTGAAATATTGATAAGTGCAAAGGGCTGAGGAGGTTCATTCCCATACAGTATTTGAAGACAGAGCATTCTCTATTACTTGACAAACTTCTCTTTGATATGCCAAGTAAACAGGGGAAAAACACAAAAGATTATTTCCTCAATTCATATTTCCGTGCTTCCGCTGTATTTGCTCATTATGCACCAGAGCTCAGGGCTTTTATTCACACAGCTTCCTGTGAAATTCCTCTCCCAAATCTGTGACATTTTCCCCTCGTGTAAGCGAACCCATGAACAGCATTTCACCTCCAATTCACCTATCTACAACATGTTGATTCCTTCTCTATCTCCCCTCCACCCTCCACCCCCCCCCCCTTCCAATAGTAGAGGTAGTCTCAATATTCAGCCAGACAATAGCTGGCATGGAACGTCACACTAAGCTGATAGCAAACCCACTTCCACTCATTGATCATGCATATCACCTCCACATGCAATGCAGAGTAATATATCAATATCAAAAGCCATACCAACCTCATTGACACAGTATGCTATTGTGTATTGACTATGACAGCAATCTTGTCAGTAGCACCTTGTGTCAGGTCAACAAATCATTCTAAATCAGTATCTATTTATAAGGCAGTCAAACAGAAATAACAGGATATGGAATACAAACAATATCTTCTTTATAGCCTCTTCAAGTTCCATCATACCATCTCTGTCTGTGTACAGTCTTTTTGAGTACACTATAATTTCCAATTCTGGTCCCACATTGACAATCTGTATATTGGGGCTGCAAGTGAGACTAGCAGAGATTTTCTCTAGTCATGAAGATGCTTGGCATTGTACATACCACAGCAAAGAGAGGGAGAAGAGATGCGGGCAGGGTTGAGATGCAATTTTGGCTCATCAACCATGGGGAGAGCCCACTGCTGTCCCACTATCAATCTTCCTCTCTCCCTTCATCTATCTCTTCCTCCTCTACCTTTCTCTCTCCATCTATCTATCTTTTTTGTCCATTCATTCTATCTCTCTTTTTTATCCCTCCCTCTAGCTCTTTATGTGAAGTTAGTTCTCTATTTTTCTGTATCTCACTTTCTTAATCTCTCCCTCTCCACTTCACCTTTTTCTCCTTTCATTCCTCTTCCATTTCTATCACTCCCTCTCCTTCTTTCTCTCTGTCCATCTCTCTCTCTATCTCTGTCTGTTTCTCTTTATCTCCTCCCTTTCTCTCTCTCCATCCTTCCCAGAAGGACAGTTGGCTAATGGAGCAGGAATCCTCCACGGACATCTCACACTCCCAGGCATGGTTTCGCAAATGACCTGTGAGGATAGCGACTCTAGCTACACCGGTCGCCACGGAGACGGGATGAGGGAAGAGAGAGGAGATGGAGACGGAGATGGAGAGGAGAGGAAAGGGGATCGGTAGAAAAAAAATCAGGGGTGGGGCACGAATGTTTATCTCCTCATCGGAATACAAGAGGATGATAATACAAACCGGAGGGGAAGTGATAGGGCATGGGTGGGATTATTGGCCACCTACTGCTGATGTGGATGAGATCCATCTGGACACTTTTTTCCCAAAAAAATTTCAGTCTGAAGACACTCCTTGATGCTTCCACTTCTATGAAAGGGAAGACATTCAGCACTGGTGCCCAAATCTAAAGCTATCTGGCAAATCAGGAATACACAAACAGTGTCTTTGGTATCTTTTGGAAAAAGATATCGCATTTAAATATGCATGTATTTGTTTGTGTTTCAGCATTCATGGCATTAGGAGTTTGGAGTGAGTGAAGGGAGAAAATATGGAGGGAAGGAAAATGGAAGGTAGGAAGAAAAGGATGGATAAATGGATGAATATTAAAAAAAGCGGTGAATTTGAGTGTGGGGGGCATCTCAACTTGCTGAGGCAATAACATGTCTGCTCAGGATGTTTGTAATGACTCTCTGGTCATTAATATGAATGAAGCTGACACGCACTCATTCATTTGATCAAAGCCCGTGGCAAAACATTAGATTAATCATTGCAACCTCCAGGGGGCAGTGCTACATTAGGAGGTGTGTAATGAATAATGTGGGAAGCACAGCTCTCCCCTCTACCCCCTCCCCTCTCATAAAAGAGCCAACTGTCAGAGGAAAAACATGTTGCTGACAGGTATAAACTCTTTACACGGGGTCACTGCCTCATCACCATCATGGAATATAGATACATAACTTTGTTCGTCTTAAAATATAAAAGAAAATATACATCTCACCTTTTTTAAAGCTATATAATGTCGCTGGGGTAACGGGATAATGTTCTTGGGGTGACAAGATCTTGTGTCTCGAATTTTGGCGAAAATGACTTTATCTGATTAATGGTCAGATAATCAGTTAAGTGATGTCCTGTCCAAATCCTAGCTGTCTTACTCCAAAATGAAGCTACTACGGCATGTCAAAGGAAAGGCTAACTCATTCGATATAGGTCTTTGGCTGCCATGTTTTTCGTTTGTTTGTTTGGGGTTGTTTTGATTTTTGTTTTGTTTTTTGCTCTCCTGAACATTTGACATTTTGTAGATGTGAGGTCTTGTCGCCCCAGCGATGACATTTTTTTACTATGTGTTAACATTCATTTCTTTGTGTTTCAATGTTAACTAGCAGACATCAGTGAGTTGGACTTTTTCCCCATCTGAAATGATGAGGGAAAATCCCTCACAGGGAGCTTTTATCTAAAGGTTAATATATGACCATGCATGCATCGCAAAATACACATATTCATCCTCAAAATCCAATATTAGCTGCTGGCTTCAAACCATGTGCTATCTAGCAACTATGCAGTGCATCATAATGAGCTAACAATTCTGCTAGATCTACACAGATAATCCATTCATCAAGTTGTATTATCTGTTTTCAAAGCACACATGTATTTGGTGAAAATGTGGGAGGGTATATCTACTGCAGATATTAAGTTTGTCAAGCGAGGCAAATGACCAGCACCAGCAGATATGTGATGCTGTGCCTAGATACCATGTTGCCTTGGCAACAGGAGGAAGGGAAGGGAAGAAGGAAGGGGCAGAGAAGGGAAAGGGAGAGAAGGGAGGGGGAGGGGTGATGGGTTGAACAACTCTTTCAGTGAGGAGTGATGATAGAATGTGATGTCACAAACAAATGGAACGGGTCAAAAAGATGGGATCGGCCAAGACGGGGATGGATCAAGTGCGGCGCGTCGGTTTTTGTTTGCACACATGGCGCTGCAATCAGATTATAAGATTTTCAAAATGTAATTACCTCAGATTTCTCCATCCTCTACTTATCTTACCCCACCCCCTAAAGAAAAAAGTGAGTCCATGATGTCTCATATTTTGTATGTCAGTTAATCCTTATTTGATTACCTACAGTAATGCAGACATGTTTTCATATCTTTTCTCTCTTTCTGTGTCTTTATATCCCCATTCTGCGTGTGTGTGTGTGTGTGTGTGTGTGTGTGTGTGTGTAGAGAGAGAGAGAGAGAGAGACTGTTATACTCTATATTACATGTGTAACATTACATGTGTATGAGCAATCCATCTACTGTACACAAAACAAAACAAGAACTATTTCAGAACTACTTCCAAATAGGGCCTAAATAGTAGTGATAAATCTGGCTAAATATAGAATGTCCATCTTGTGACAAAACTTGACATATATATTCTGCCCACACAAGTACAGAAAAATACCATTATGGGCTCATGAAGTATGTTCCAAGAGTGTTCTTCTCGCACACACACTCTCTCTCCTGGCATCCTTAGAGCCATTGCCAAGGCAGGAGGAGCTAATATTTAGGAGGAGGGGTAAATGTTTGTGCTTTCCACTAATAACAGGAAATTAAAGTTTGCCCTCTACGCAGGCGGAGTATCTCTCACGGGCAACTGTTTGATCAGCGCAAGATAGGAGTGTCTCCGTGGGGAAGACGAAGACCCTGAGTTCTAGATGCACTGGAGGAGTGCAAAAACATCAACACATTAGGCCAATCCCTTCTTCTATCTTCATCTCTCTATCTCTCTTTCTCTATCTATCTATCCATCAATTTATATGTCTGTCTATCTATCTATCTATCTATCTATCTATCTACCTATCTATTTATCTATCTATCTACCTATCTGTCTATCTATCTGTCTATCTATCTGTCTATCTATTTTTCAATCTATCTATTTCTCTCATTATCTATCTATACATCTATTCATATATATCTCTTTCTCTATCCCTGTATCAATCTCTCCCTCGTTACCTATCACAAAATATATTCATGAAGCTAATCTCTCCATTTCCCTCTCAATATCTATATATCCAGGAAAAATCCTGATTTCTATATTCAGGAACAAGCACATCTATCTCTCTTTTTCTATCAATCTATCTATCAATCTATCTATCTATCTATCTATCTATCTATCTACCTGTTTATCTATCTATTTATCTACTTATCTGTCTATCTATCTGTCTATCTATTTCTCAATTTATCTCTCCCTCATCATCCATCTATATATCTATTCATATATCTCTCTTTCTCTATCCCAGTATCAATCTCTCCCTTGTTACCTATATATATTCATCTATCACAAAATATATTCATGAAGCTAATCTCTCCCTTTCCCTCTCAATATCTATATATCCAGGAAAAGACCTGATTTCTATATTCAACCACAAGCACATGAAGAAGAAATCAGAATAAAATGGATTGCTGGGGCATTGTTTCATCAGGGTAAGAATCACACTTGTAAAATTGAACAAGGACCATGGGATATAGTTTAAGAATATAAGTAAATATTATAACTAAAGCTACAGCATGCACACACACACACACACACACACACATACACACACACACACACACACACACACACACAATAAGAGTGAAGAGCATTCTGACCTCCTTATCTTAGTTCTTCACTTCAGTCACTAAAAGCATATCAAATAGCTAACTTTGCACATATAGTTCAATGTATGTATGATAACATAGGTTTTTCTTTCGTCTGTTCAACATTGTATGCTTTTTTTTATTCATATTTCAAACTTCACGAGGGCGTCTGGTACCATTTATACTACATTACCCTAAATAGTTTACGTCTCGGGATGCACAAAACAAACTATAGAGGGCAGATAATGATACACACACACAAGCCGCCGCATGCCTTCCTACCAGAATATGCACTCTACTGATGATCACATAAATTGAAGTTTTATTGCAGATGACTCAACCACTAGGAAAACAGTGTCAATTTGCGATAAATTGCGCTTGGAAATCTATTACTTGCTTGGTGGATATCTTTTGTTGTGCCGACAAGACATGGTTGCAAACATATAGTCACAGAAAAGAAAAAAAATAGTTTAAATGAAATTAATGTGCCCAGCAACATATTAATTAACAAGTAGCCAACGTTTCTCCATGGGAGGGAAATAAATTACAGAGTGACTTTGAAAATCTGCCCAGTGCTGCGGAAGAATTTGTTGTCTGCCAACAACTGTGACAGAACGGGTGATAAATGCCATCACCAAGAAAGGCATTAAACCTGATAAACTTGTCGAAAACGAAGAAACAGCCAAATTCTTTCAACAAAAAAAAGGAGTAAAGATATCAATAATCACTCTAGAAATGTCATCACCTTTTATATCATTACCACAAATAAAAAAGAGCAAGAGGACTTGAATGTGCATCCTTGATTCCTTGTTTATTGGAAGAAACATTTATCAAAGTGACTGTTTGTAAATTTTCGGTATTCATTTTCTTTTCTTTTCCATACTTCCATTACAAGGGATTACCAGCAAATCTTACTGGCTGTCAAAAGTCTTCTCTGGGCTTATCCCACATCATGTGGAGTCTCACTTTCTCCGCCTGACTGGCACCTATACCTTTCCTTTCTCTTTCTATCTTCTTCGCAAAGAAGAATACTGTTGCTAAGCAACAATGCATGCATACAGTCAATGTTGCATCCATGGAGATGCACTGGATTTCCATACACAAGGTCAAAAGAAAAGCACTGTTCAGACGTGGTAATATTTCTGAGCATATACTGTAAGTCTCACTTAACTTTTAGGAAACACTTACAAAAATGCTTTATTCTTTGGTATCTTACAGTGTCTATAAAACAAATAAGGCCTAAATTTCAAAATACTGCTTATGACCAAATCCTTCTATATTTCTTCTTCCTCTTCCTCAAAGACATAGAGAAGGAAAGAGAGAGATGTTTGGCAGAGGGAGATAGAGAGAAGAGCAACACTTCTGTACAAAGAGCCGAGGATCATTTCGTCTCTCATCAAGACCCTCGCCTTGAACAAACCCATAGGAGCCTTGGGGGTATTAGCAGACTCTGCCCATCTATCCACATCTTCTGTCCTTCTCTTTTCCCTCCCCTTCCCTCATCCTCCCCCCCCCCCATCTCTCTTTCAGAGATCACCTACATCATCGCTCACTATCTACACATGGCACATCCCCAACACCTATGTACAAACGCACAAGGCGTGTTGCTTTACTGACCGACACACAGTAAACATTCCTTCTCTCTCTTCCTCTATCACGCACTCTGTGAGAAGTTCACTTTGGTCAAATTTTGTGAAAAGTTCTCTCTCTCTCTCTCTCACGGTCAACTCAAAAAGTGTTGCGACCTTTCTAGCTTTGACTGATGATAAGTGCTATCCATCACCCACAAGATGGAATACCTGGCAAAACTGTAACCATGACCATAGAATATTTCACTATTCATACAAAACCCAAATAGAAGAGATTATGCACTATTTCTCTTAAAATGGATGCCGTACAGGAAGCCAAGTCTTTACTCTTTTTTGTTGATAGTTTGTATCTCTCAAATGAACTTTTCTCTTCCTGGAAATGGATGCTTTTTTGATGATGGGCAGAAACTTAATCCTCTCACCTCCCCCCCCCCCATCCCATCTTGCTGAAAAATATATATCTCTATCTTTCCTTTTGTCTATTCTTAGCAGTTGTGATTGCAGGGAAACATGATGATGAATGTGGTATGGGTTGGCAGAAAATGAAGTCTTATACAGAGACTCATCTTCATCGCACCAACCCATCCATCTTTGCTCTCGCTCACTCTCCAATTCTTCCTCTGTTTTGACTTCTTTTTTTCCCCTCCTCCTTCTTGGAGGACACCCATCGCTGCTGTCTGTCTTGTTTCTTTCCTTCCGAAACCCATCCGAAAAACAAATGCAAAACCCCGCTTTTGCCCACACCGGCCCAATCTTTGCTTTGGCTTGATAAATGAGGGGTATTTAACGGGCTGATGTGGCAGCCCATCACGGCAGAATATTGCCTCCTCCGCCGAATACTTGTTTCCAAATCGACCGACAGGCAACGGCCGGATTGAGTGTCGTCAACACGAGAGCGCAATCACTGTTGGCGATGCTGCATGCGTCATGAATCATTCTCGCACACAAGGAGCCCAAACACATTTTGGAATGTCCAGCTTTCGAGGGGGAAAAATGAATGCTTACTAATTCAATTTGTTGCACAAGACTCTAATTGTGTGGCAAATGAATTCTACCTCTGGGAGAGTCACTTTATATTGCATCCAGTTATTAGTGCAAATAATGCACATATCATTACTCTCGTTCACATGAGTCAACCCACTGTCTTCCACGATATGGCTCCATTCAATGTATTTGACTCACAGCATACCAGGTTCCTTAATCCAAAGGGTTAGCCTTACAGTGATGTATGTAAGAACTACTTAAATCAGTATCAATTGCAAGAGCTTGGGGAAATTACTCACACATACTAAACACATACACACACACACCAAAAAAACAAAAGAAGAATTGTAAGAATCCCTTCATTAGACAAGGTTGCTTCAAAGGCAAAAGCATTTTCAGGGTGATATTTACCATTAATATCACAGACAGATTAGTTTTTCATTATTGTTACTGGAGATTTCTAATATCAAAATATCTAGTCCCATACATCCACATCTGTGTTGGTACACTTTGGAATATGAAGTCTTTTGGATAGTTTTGCATTTTTTCTAACATCTTTGATACTGACCCACACAAGAGCGAATGATAGCAATCCTACAGAAATGATGAACAAAAAAAAAGAACTGCAAGACAGTTTAAACAAACAATTTAGAATTAAAAAGAAGAGAGAAAATGTAAAAGAAAAAGAAAACATGAAGAAAAGAGCTTGTAGCATTAACCAAGTTATACTCATGTGTATGCTATATCAGTGGAAACATTTGTGTACACAGGACTGCTGTTCCTTCCCATGTAACTGAGACGTGGAAAGCATGCTGTCATTTACTTTCCAGGTCTGAGATGCTAAATTTACACATTTCCAACCTCCCCATCCAAACAGCCGAGGAAACTCTAGCCTTTAATCAAGTCAAATTCTTTTTCTCTCTCCAACCCTCACCTCGGATGCGGCTCAATATTTTGTTACAAGTGCAGAATGCAGTCTGCCAAGCCTTCTTGGCAGGTAGAGGGCTTTAGTGATTAAATTTGGGAACTCTGAGGAAAGAACATCTCGCAAAAAATATGGAGGGTGCAGATAGCACAGAGAACAGGCATCAGTCCCTGCACGAAATGCCCCGGTACTACAATTGTCATTTCAGAATTACGACACCATGAAATTGAAAAAAGTCTTGTGGTATTCACAGAAAAGGCAATCTAAAATGATGACTGATGCATAAATATTTCAGAAGAGAATGACTGTCTCAATGCAACGTCTGAATCTGGACGACTTCATCATCCTCAAAAAAAAAAAAAAAATGTTCAACCAGACACGTTCATTCTTATTTCACACTAGGAAGGCACCATGAATGTAGACTGGCAATGAAAAAAATTACTGATGAATACAAATCAATAGCTTTTATACACAGACAAAACAATTTGTTCATCAGTGATAATTTATTTTAGACTGCCCACAAATGGACTTTCTGTGACCACTTCAAGAAACTTTCTATATCAGGGATATATTATATCTGTGGCAGAGGTTTCAATGCACTGAAGGTAGCATCAATGTCTTGTATTCCTACTACTTGATGTCTGCAGATTGTCAATAAGGACCGATAGAAAAGCAACATCAAATAATGACAACTCAGTCTGCTCAATAATTTGCATTCATGTTTTTCCCCCGGTACAGGAAATCTTCACAGGGGCAAATAGTAGATACGATGGATGTCCAATAGTCCCCCAATTACCATCACAAAACTGAAGGTAAGAGTTTGATACTCTAGGGGGCCAGAGTTTGCCTTTGTCATGATCCTTCTCACAATTGGATGATCTCAGCAGCGATACGACAGGTTCGCCGAGGACTCCGTCACCCCTCCGAAAAGTGTCTCGGGCCAAACATAAACTCCGGGCCTAAAACTACTTTGAAGAAGAGCGAAAACACGATGGAAATTTGAGCAGCACCCCTCTCCCCTTTCCCCTCCTGACTTGTGGGAATTACCGAAAGTGTCGAATTTTAGCAAGGCAAACATTCGCACTTCTCCAGTTTCGCCTCGCCTCGGTCCCCGGCACATCGCCCGCATCTTCTTTATAGAGAGGAGGGGGCAAAAGAGTCCCCTCCAGAAATGGGACGTCATGAATGGCTAGAGCAACAAAGGGGATAGTCTGAACCAACAAAGACACGGGAGCTCGGGAAACAATCTGGCTGCCCCCTTTCCCTCCTGTTTGGCCAGCACTGGTCGGACGTAATCCGCAACCCCCCTTCCCCCTGCTACGCGATAAACCGATTGGATGCAGATTTTAGGGCAATAGGTGCCACAACGGAATGAGGGAGTGGTGGGTAGTGAAGCAAATATTTTTAGCTGAAGGGTACACATTGTCAATGCCCAACATTTCCATACAGCAATACAGATGACCAGTTACAAAATCCGTATAAATCATTGGTAGATAGCAAGTAGGGCCCTAACCCCAACTCCTTGAGACAGCGTTAATGTTCTGTTTCTCACAGTTGACATAATATCAACTTTAAAGTAATATACTGGTTGATCTAATTTATGAAATCAAATTCAACAGGGCTCAATAATTTCAGTGTTCGTATCTCCTGATTTTTATTCACTTCTACTTTTTATTCAAACAAGCATCAAACATTTACTTCCGCTTGGAAACTAGAAAGGAATGCACTTTAAATGACTAATAGTTGATTGTTTTTCTTTAAATTGACATTCTAATGTTAGACATACACATTTGAGTATCATAAATACTGAATGGCAAGTCTTCTTTTCAGTGTTGACACTCAACTAAAATAATGCCGATTTGAACTGTAAATTGAAAACAAGTGCGAGAGATAAAGTGACATCAATGTGCTTTTCACGGTAACAATGCAAGGCAAGCCGGATGCTTTACATAGTGTGAACCTTCTTCACAGACAGTGAATAAAGGGGAACGCCACACTGGCATTTTCGCAATTCTATCTATGGAAAGCAGCATATATATATATCGCACCCCGTAAAGCTGCACGCATACATTGACCACAATCCACTTCCATTTGTGAGTAGGCAAGAGACAAAAGAGCAAGATTTTTTTTTCTTTCATCCATCTCACAATTGCCTGCTGTCATTATCTCTCTCATTCATAGCTCCCAGATATTTGAGCAGATGCGGTCATTTGTCTCGACGCATTGAAAGTGGCATGCTCTTCTTCTTGGGGCAGTGTTGCACTTGAAGCCTAATTCCCTTCCTTCCTTCCCCTCTCCTCTCTCCTTCTTCCCTTCACTAAGAACATATAATTCATGTATGCAATTAAATCTAGTGTATATATATATATATATATATATATATATATATATATATATATATATATATATATATATATATAGTTAAATAAAATATGTAGAATTTTATATGTTATTTTACATGTACATATATATATAAATATATTCATATACATATTATCTATTTCCTATTTATTGACCCAGGAAAGATGTTCTCTTCTAGGGAGTGAGGTCCACAAAAATAGAAAAAATAATATCCATTTCAATAGAATCACACTTGCAAAATGACAGTTAGGGGGAAAAAATTTTACTGCGCACAGTCAATTCTGCAGGCTGAAATGAATTGGGTAATCACTGCTCAATCATTAGTAAATACTGTCGAAGGAACTTGGAAATGCATTAAATGGTGTTAGGATACTTAAAGACCACCATCTAGAACATGATCCATTCATTTGGAAGAAACAATTAGGGCTCATCAGAATATCATTTGGAAAGGATAGTCAGGAGAATCACAATAATCCTAAATAAAATCATCTTAAATTCTCTTATTGGATGATCTGGAAAAAAAAATTCATGAAAAATATCTTATCTTTGTAATGCTGCTATCATTCGCAAAGGAAAACTAAATGGCAGTTGACATAATTCTGCAAGATACTGTATACGCTATATATTTCGCGGGGGTTTTATTTTCGCGAATTTCGCGAGTCGGGAGCTATTCGCAAAATTAACAACACGCGAAAATATTACCTTCCAAAATGAATCCCTTGCCTTGATGATACGAACATTTCAGTACTAGTATACCATGTCATGGCTTACCGAACAGACCATGCTGGCTAAGCTTGTTTACATACATATAGCATGTCCACGTCTACTTACGAATACTGTAGAGAGCAGACCCATTATCGCAAGGGGACCACTCGTCAGAAATCTAGCGCGATGGACTTAACCACTTCAAAAATGTTGAATTCTAACTTACTAGTTCGGAGAGTTTGGTAAAGTATTTTTCATGCAGTGTATAACTAGTATCATTCTTATTTGCTAGTAAGTTGAAAATTCACACTTTCTTTGTTACTTCATATTTTCTCTGGTTCCCCAATCGCGAATTTAACCACTCGCGAAAATTATAGCGTATACAGTATAAAAAGTGTCTTACTGTGGTAATTGTAAACAACACTTGTGCAGATGCCAATTGTTGCATTCCCTTCTGAAATACTTACAGACTTCAATTTGACCACTGTATTACATTCAGCTTTGTCATAAATTAACCTTTTGTTTGCTGGATATAAGGTGTATCACACATGAATTCTGCGGAAAATGACTAGTCTTCAGAGGCAAAGGGTTCATGTAAAAATGGGGTGGCGTGATAATGTTCTCATCAGATGTGGCAAGCAGTGAGCCCAAAAATGGAGAGGTAAGCTCAGCATTCTCGTCACATACAGCCCGATAATTTGCTAAGTGGAGAACGCCTGGGGGGCACCGCGGTTGTCATCAATAACAACAATCATCTGTAGAGTTTCATCACGCATGCGGATCACTGCTCGTCAATTACAGATCACGGCGAAGTTCGGGCGCGACCGCATCCCTCAACTCCAGGGCCGAGATCTACCCACAAGCGACATCCTCCATCCAACATCCACCCTCTGGAAGAAGATGAATGTGCTGAGAAGGCAATTGTGCTCCCTCCCAGTTGGACAGTAAGTACATTGAGCGAGATGATGTCAAACACAGAAGCTCCCCCTATTTTTGAGAAACAATTTTTTTTTGAGGAGAAGTCGACGTATGGGAGGAACTCCTGCAAGTAGCATGATGAGCAAGTTACATGAAATTCCTCAACAGATGTCAACAGGCACGAATGTATTGTGAAAATAATGATAATGATGAATAATTGCAATGGACGTCCATGAGTTGCCACCCTGGCTCGGCAATCATGCTCAAAGTGTGTAAAAAATCACTGCACAGCACATGAAAGAAAGCTACCATGATGGCAAAAGCTCAATGCACTATTGAATGAGGAAGGCATTGTGAATTGAGAATACAGACAGGTGTTTTGGAGATGGAGAGGATATCTCATGTGTATCACAGACAGGATTCTCTACAAGCATGTGACCTTTCACCCCACATTATCATGGTTTGGGAATGATGGCACTGGGAAAAAATTTGAAACACTGCTGGCTAGAACAGAGATTCATTTATTGAAACTGGATGTATATAATTATATGCATAAGTTATGAAACATTCATGATTTGCACTGAATACTGAATGCTAAAAGCACAAAAATGTATAAAAAATACACAAATTTATCTTTCTTACTCCACATTTTCTTATAAAAACTTCTATGTGCACACACACACAAAAAAAAATGTGTGTAAGTCAATGTGAAACTCATGAGGTCATGATATCACCACCTTGTCTTAATTTCACTTGTGGTTGCTACTAAAATTAACATTTTGTGGAAAAAAAGTGCAAAACTTTCGAATGCATTCATTTTCTATCTTGAAATATTTAAAAAAATCACCACCTCTTTGTGTGTTTGACTTTCCTCATTACACTGAAGCCAACATGGGGGGAAATTGCACATTAATGCTTGCTCTTCACTGCAGTTAATCCCATAGCATTTTTTCTTTAAATAATGGGAACAGGAAAAAAAATTAAATGATATGGGCTTGAATGTGGGCATCATTATTGGAGATATGACAAAGAGCAGCCGCCTTTGATGACAAAACTTTTCATGAAAGCCCATCAGCAGCACACACGCATGTTGGAAAGATGAAAGGTCCCGCCCCACAGAATGTGCTAAATTGCATGAAAATCTATGATACGATAGAACGAAGAAAACTGGGCCATGAATTGGCAAGGGACGGGATGGCTACTGAAAGTGGGGCAATGGGTCCGACAGCTTTACACGCTGTTAGGAGGAGTAATTAGAACATAGCTCTCTTGGATTTGCAAGGAGAAATGTTCTGCAGTGTCTTCACCTATAGATGAGCTTTTGTGAGTCATCAACCTCTTTTGGCTCCACAACAATTGTCCCTCATACTTGAGGATGACCACAGCTCTAGATTACTTTTTAGCTGCCACTGTGTCAAGTTTGAAAGAATGGCGGATGAGGCTTTAACTCTATATTACACAGAGTTTATGTGAATCTGCTCCTCCATTTTCGCTCGGCCTGAAAACAGCCATACACCATCTGTCCTTAGAAGCAATGTGCAGAATTAGGTACTACTGTAGTCACTTTTTCCTACAGATTTTAAAATATACTCACTCAGGCTGTTTGAAAATCTTAATTATGTTTTCAAAATTAGTACAATGATTTCACTACCCATTCCACTATCTTAAATCACACACAAACACACAGACACACACACAGGAATTTGACCATGATTACCTTCCACACATTTACTGATTCATATGTTCACTAGGAAAACAACATGATCCAAAGGACCCTGGTTTGATTTCCAAGTCTCACTGAGCAATGTTGTGTGTAATCATACTGTCCCCTCTAGTAACAGGCAAAACGCTCTGTCCCTCAGATAGGACATAAAATGGAGGTCCCGTGTGCAACAGAGTCACAACTCGTGCACGTAAAAAAAAGATCCCGCTTCATTTATTCATCGCAAAGAGCAGGGTGTTTAACCCGGTGAAGTGGTCCCACCTTACATCCAACTGGACCCATGGAAGACCAGCTATTGCAGCTGAATATGGGCTATCCAGCCCTCTTCACAGATGGAAATGAAACAAACAAACAAGCAAGCAAACAAACAAAACATCAACTCATCATCTCTGGCTAACAATTTCGTAAGACTGAAGGCATAATTGACTAGTGGGGTGCCTCTTAACTTGTATTTGGAAGATCTATCTTATGCAACTATGGTATACGAGCATGTTAGCTGAGTTTTGAGGGTGGTGTACCCTGGGCCATATCTCTCTAAACAGGGACGTACGTGATGAGCATAGCTGAGCAGTTTCTACCCTCAGTCAATGCGATTGCAAGCATCATTAAAGAGCCCTCTGGAGGGCAGCCAGAAGGGGGAAGGGAATGACGAGAGATGAAGAGGACGGGAAGGGCCCCTTCGATTTTCCCTCTTTATCCTTCTTCGAGAGGTGGGACGGGTCGCGGGGTTCCTTGCTCCTCTTTCTTTCGGCATGCAAAAAAGTACTTCCTTTTAAAAAAGACTAATAAATCAACCTCATGGAAGAGCTGAACTGGTGCTGTGTGATGGTGGTTAATATTTGATAGTCGTTGTGTGATTATAGGCCAATCAAAAGTTTGGTGCACCCGCGGAAGAGGCCCTCCTCTGGAAATATAAATAATTATTTTCTTCTCCAACACTCTCTCTCTTTCATCTCTCCTCCACCCCTTCTCTTCCAAGTGATGATGCGGGGGAAAACATCATGGTTGCCGCAATACTGCCTGCTTTAAGGACAGAACTTACAGTAGTTGTCCCAGATTCTCATTTCCTCCAACACAGTTCCCTCCTTCGACTCCTGTCACATACAATACTCAGAAGCACAAGTGCAAATGTTGTTTAAATTGCACGGTCGGTGGGTGTGCATAATTTAATATCCCTTTTACCAAATTCTGATTGCTCTCCTGCGATAGTGCTTTACCCTTAATAAAGTTCCACACCGCCATGCCTGTTCAACATCAGTCTACTTCTATGCAGATTTACCTCTCTATCAATTGCTGCACTTTTGACTTTACCTAGTAAATCTTCCCTTTTCTTGCCTTGAAAAAGAGCACCAAACTTTTTTCATCAAGTAAAGGAGAACCTTCCCCTCAATCACCCCCATACTCTAATACATTTTACTTTGAAATTCACTGGAATATATTTCAGTTTCTCTCCCTCTACTGCAGTCTCCTGTTTCCTTTTGGGATGGTCCTTCATCTACATCCTGCCTCCACCTTTTTCCATATGTCTGTCTCTTCTTCCTCTATATATATCTCTTTCTATATATACCTCTCTCTCTCCTTTCTTTCTCTATCTCTCTCCCCATCTCTTTCTCTCTCCTATCTCCCCCCCCCCCCTTGTGCTATTGCACTTACTCGTTCTACTATGTCTCTTTTAATGTGCTGTCTTTCTCCAATTCCAATCTCTCACCTTTTTATCTCTCTCTCTTACTCAAGTGCAAGTATTCTAGTATGTCTCTAAATATCTTTCTGTTCAAGTCTCTATCTCTCACCCTCTCTCTTACTCTTTAATAGTCATTCTCTCTCTCTCTCTCTCTCTCTCTCATTCTCTCACAGTCTCATTTCTATCTTCCCCCTCTCTCTCATTCTCTTCACATGTCATGTCTCCTGCGCCTGGATCACATATCTGTATATTTAGAAGATTAGATTAGAAGCACCGATATCTGGGTGCACCCACTCCCGATTATGAATCATGAGCGAGCGAAATGCAGAGCTCAGTGTGCAGGCTTTAGGTCCATTTCCCTTATCTTGTATCTATCTCCATGTGTAAGTATTAACCCCCTACTGCCTCATACATACACACAGACACACAGACATTGACAGACACACACACACATAAACACACATCCACACACCCACACACATGCACTTACACCCAGCTCTCTGGGGGTGGGTACGGTTAGAGTGCATCAAAACACTTGTAACTTGCGATAGGTCTTCACCGCTCCTGTATTAACATGGCGTGCACAATACAGTCAGACTACGTTTCTACGCATTCCCAGTGTTTTAAATGAGCCATTCTGTCACCACGGCTTGCGGCAGTATGTTTGTAAGAACAGCTTAAGGCAACATTAGAGCCAACTTTGATCACCTGAAGATTTAACATCTACCAAAGATAGCACACCAGCATTTATCCTGCATATACCACTTTATTGCATATATATGAGTAAAATACAGTTCTGCTATCTATTTTGAAATGCCTGTTTATACACATTCATTGTCAATACATATATTGGTTACTAGACTTGTTTCTTAAGGTCAAATTGATAAATCATTTATAGAGACATGTGTTTAAGTTGCCATTTCAGCATGCTGTAAAGATTACAATTCCTTCTCATTCATATTCCATGCCTCTAGATATTGGACTCTGCCTGGATAAATAGATAAATCCCTCCGACTTTTGTTATAATCTGTTACTAGATACCACAAGAGCCTCAACATATTCCTGGTAGGGAAAGATAAATGACACAATATACCTCATATGCGGTACTCTGTGTAGTAATTTTTGCAAGCTTTTGTATAAATTCCCAACTAGCGTGGGCAATATAAGTGTACTGCAACATTATATTTGAGTTGACTTCAACTGACAATTTTTGCCTAACAGACATGTCTTGGGTCTGAAGTTGCTTGGAAATACTATGATATGCATCTATGATGTCTTCTAATACTCAACAACAACGAAAGGAAATTCTGCAACGTTTTTCCAAGGTTGTAAAAAAAAGTTTCTCATTTCAATCAATCATCCAGACACTGGTGATGTGTATCCAATAAATTGGCTCATTTATACATTCAAATTTTATGCATAGTTCTACAAAAAAAAAGGATGTTCTTGATTGACGGAATGCTTGCCTGGGGCTTGCCTAGAGTGGCATAGTATTTTATTCATGCAAACTGGATTCCGAGTGTTGAAAATATTTGTCAGAAGCAGATGAATTGAATGGCTCGTTACTGGGTCCCAAGGGAGAAGGGGGAAAAGAGAGATCTCTAAATTTAAACACACTTCAGAACAAGCCTGCAGCCCTATCGCTTCTTTCTTGGAGCGTTTCACAAACAACCGTTAAGAAAGCCCTCCCATATGATCGACGAAGCTCCAGCGGAATATGCATCAATGTGCGCGTGGTTGGAAAAGTTTCAACAGGCGATGCTTGAAATCGATTATGCATCTTGTTGCCAGCGACAGCGAGAGAAAAATATTCACCGCGGAATGGAGCATGGTTTCAACCACATTGTCTTTTCCCAATCTTTCTTTTCATCTACTGATATTCCTTAACCATGTTTCAGGAGGGTAGGGTAGGGGGGAAGTTCACCACATAATTAACCATTCATGGGTTACATGATTGAAAAGCTCTCCCCCACTTGATTTGAAATTCAAATGCCGCCTTGCTGTAGTGCCAGGGGTGAATAACTTAGAGTCACTTTTGCTTAGAGTACCCTGATACTCATATCTTTAGACACGTTCTGACAGTTATAAGCAATGGCATTTAAAGTACGATCTGAATCGCGATCCAAGTCTCACTTTTCAGATCACCATTCAAATGAAGCGAACATTCTTCTGAATAATGGTGATTAGAATATGATTTAATTTTTTTTCAGGGGTTCACATCACAACCAAATATCTTACTAACCCAAATGAGTGGAACGCCTGTGACCTCAGCCTGGCCCCTAGCCTGGAGACACTAAATGTGGCACAACAGTGTGTCAAGTGCAATTGCACATTGCAGCACACTCAATGCAGGCCCGCGGGCCTTGACACTCAAACACATACACACACATCATCATCATCATCATCATCATCATCATCATCATCATCATCATCATCATCATCAATGTGCAGTGTATGCACTCTCTGCTGACCTGTTTGAGTAATGTGGCTCAATTGGGTTGTTGCAGTGGGCAGCGAAAGGAGCTGATGCATTATGGGCTATAACATGTTGATGTTCAAATCGAAGGATCATATGGGACATGGCGCAGAGCAATCATTGCAATTATTTGGGACAAATTACAAGAGAAATAAGATTTGGATCAGGATTTTTTTTCGACTTGCTGACTTGCCAGACATTCACACGACAAATTAGTGAGATTTGGATCGAAATCTAAATATCGATGTTTGGATCGTAACCCGCATGGCACTCCCACACTGCCGTCTGAACCCCCTCTGTATTTTTTTCTTCACTCCGAGATGCATCCATTTTTTTTTTCTCCATAAAACAATAGCCACAGCCTGACATTACACAAGGCTATCTCCGACACGGAGAAAAAGAAATGCCTGACAAGCTGAAAGATCAAAGGCAAATGACATCAAGCCCAAGTTCGTTATTCTTTTGCGATGTGGTTCAGTACACACAAGTGCACTGCACATACTATTAAATATCGATATCATTACATGTATGTGCTTTACATGTGTGCCATTAACTTTCGCCAATCCATCTGCATGTGGCAAATTGATGTCACCAGGGTCTAAAGGCAAATATCGTTGGCTCATTTTTGACAGATATACATGCATCAAATATAGATCAACACCCACTGACAGATTTAAGATCATTATTCCGGCAGGGATATTGGTCCCGAATACTGAGTGAAATAATGATGCACACAATAACAATGTGGACTCCCAGATCAAAAGCTAGGAACAACAAATGTCAAATGAAGAGACTTCAAATCTGGTGGGGTGTCGAAGGTCTCGCAAATGCATGGCGCAATGTCTTTTTTAAGTAGTCAATAATCAAGGCTTTTCAGGAAATTGGGATCAGATGCATGCACAGCTCATGCAACGTAGGAATTTTCGGTAGTGTAATTTGACTTTGTACTTGCAGTACTGTAGCACATTTCCATGAGCACCAATTTTATCAGCTGGACTTTGTAGCCAACGGTTTCTGCTGCTCACCTAATCATATCACCTAAACATTGAATACCACAATGAATTAACAGAGCTCTGACAAGTTTTCTATGTAGAAGAAAATGGAGAAAGGAAAAGCAAATAGTCTTCCAGAGAATCTCTATTGTTTAAATGATATATGTAGATTCTGGCAGATTTTTTTTCCTTGTCTTTGTCTGTTTTGCTCACCATATTCTTAGTCAAGACATGCTTTTGTAAAACGAGGGCTGTTCCTAATATCCAAAATCAAGTACTATATATGCCTCAGACTTGTCCAACATAGCAACAGCCAATGGGTGCAAAACTGGATTCCATGTAAATGAAATGCATTTGACAGAAATAGCTATAAGAGCTCAATGCAAGTTGGGGGTGGGGGTTGGGGCTTGGGAAATGGTGGCAACTTCTCCCCTCATTTGAATATATTAATCCTAAAGAAGATCTTGTGGTCCAGAATATGGACTAAAAAAAAAAAGATGAGCAATGCAGTCGTCAGATTCAAGCAATGTAGCTTGAATCTTGCTTTGTACAACCCACACCTGCAAGGGGTGCCCCTCTTCCTCGTTAGGAATGCTGTCAATCGACTGGGAATAAGTGGGGCCTGACACTTTCTTCACCTACTCAACACTTATGTAGGGACTACCTAGTCTCATTATACACAGACTCTTTTTTTTTTAAATATATTTGCTGTACAACAACCAAACAAACCTCAAAGTGTAGGCCACCTGAAATACACAGTCTGGATGGAGTCTGGAGGGAGTTGGGTGTTTAATTTAAAAAATCAAAATTCTGTGAGAGCAGTTGCAGGCTTATGAGAAAATATGTGTATGATTGATGGTTACTTTATAAGCATCTTTAAAGTTTATGCATGCTGCCAGAAGAACACTTATTCCAAAGGATGACTAGACAACTGACTCCTAGATTTGAACAGCCACATGTAAGCATCAACAAATAAGAATGCCACAGGAGTAGCAAATTATAAATTTCGAAAGAGGAAAGGCTGATCTCACAGCTCAGGACTTTTTTCTCATAAGAGGCAGAGTTATGAGGGTGATTATTCATAAATGTGAATAGATTATTCATAAATGTGAATAGATTATTCATAAATGTGAATAGATTAGTAAAGACGTAAATTTGCGTAGAAATATCAACTGGTGGAAAGCTTTTCAAAGTGGCTGCACCACGACTAGGCCCATAGCCTGACAGGGAATCCTAGCATCCCATACATCATTCAGAGGATGGAGATACCACCTGTAGGTCTAACCTCCGAGATTTCTTAACATCCTTCACAACACCCCTCGCATTCGGTAATGGCAGGAGAGCCTCGGAATCGCCATCAACAGTTTTCTCGCAAATTTGTGGGACTGCGTGACTTTGATCACAGACTGCAGCAGTAATTGACATCAGTGTTTGCAATGATTACAACAAATTTGATCACTTGCAGAATGACGACAAAGACATTGTGCTTAACAGAGACATGAAGACAGACTGGTTCATCACAAAACATTTAGAGTCATTTGGACCTTTATTTCATGGAAAATCCAAACAGACTTTGTTTGGAACAATTCGATATGCTTTATTACCATCTTACAGACAATTCTCTACAATCCACACATAAACTTGTCAAACTTCTCCCTGCCAACTCGTGAACTACTCACAATTGATCATACAATTCTCCACCCCCACCCTCCCCCCCCCCCAAAAAAAAAAACTTTAAAAACAAAATGGCAATGTAATGATTTCAGCACAAAATACATTACAATGCAAAAATGGAACTATACTTATTCATTCGCTTGGTTTTTGTTTTTGTTTAGTTTTTGTTTTGTTCTACACTTCATGAGGCAATCAGCATTCTGGAAGAAGCATCCTCCAAATGGACCTAAATATGTGGGAGATGGAAGTATTGGTCATAAAAAAAGAAAGAAAAAAATGACAAGCAATCTTCGAGCCACCACTCCTACATACTCCACATTGATTTTATTGATCGGTGGAGGCCAAGCGCGAGCCTTGACGGAGAATTCGTAAGAAACTCTGCATTGTCGCGGATGAGAAGAACCTCTCCTGCAACGAAAGCGTGTCTGCCAAGGTTGGTAAGATGAGGAGGCGGGGCAGCTTGGGAAAGTTGAGGAGCAAAGAGGATTTGGTCCTCTGGGTCTTTTTATTCTCTTCTTCATCTTCTTCTTCTGTTGTTATTATCTCAATCTGAAGGACCTGTCAAATTCTTCAAATGAAACAAATCACATGCAGGGAATTCACAGTGTGCAGGGCAGCGGAAATGGCGTGATTTGTTGACTACCATTTCCTCACGCCTCAGTGAAGACGAGCACAGCTCCCCATCAATGTGCGAAGCATGACTCAAGAACATAGAAAGCCAGAGTCTGCCTCTAAAAAAAAAGAAGAAAAAAAAAAAAAGCTCGAGACAAGTTTGTACCAAGCAAATGTTGATTTGCACACTTCCAAATTCCCTTGCTCCTCCATTTCCTAAGCGTAAATTCAATAAATATTGTGACGGTTCAGTAACACAGAGCAATATAAATTGTTCCCCACATTTGTGTTGCCACGAAAGAGCACACAAACATGAACCCAAATTGATGTCATTCTAACATGAGTGGTGCGGTCTGTTCCTTAAAGGGGTGGTACACCGTTTCAGTTGAGATGGGGCTTCAAGTTCCCAACTTTTTTTTTATGACAATTTTTTTTTTTTTAGATGAATGTCGTATGGAATATGAAAGAGCATATAAGATATAAAAGGAATTAAAACTTTATTTGATGAAAATGGTTTTAAAATGGCCGAGATAAGGATCGCTTTGTTTTTACTTTGTTTTTGGAAATCTCGGCCATTTCAAAACTGATTTTTATCAAATGAAACTTTGAATTCCTCCTAGAATTGTATGCTCTTAGATATTTCATAAAGTGGTTTCTGAGCATCTCACAAAAAAGTTAAAAGCTGAATCCCAGTCTTAACCAATACTATACCATCCCTTTAAATGCTGTTAGACTTTGGAGGGCTTGTAATAGCATTGTCCTGTCTTGTCTTCTCCTTGGTTAGAAATTTATGTTCCCTACTCATTAACTGAATGCAAAAGCAATTCATCAATGAGTGTATGTCCTCCTCCTCCTCATCTAAGATTGCGGCTTGAATAAATCAAATTTAAATGACTTTAAGCACCAGTGCTTCATTCTATATATTTACAACCTGACTCATATCAGAGATGGTGATATATTAACCAAAGTCATAGCACACATTCATGCACTATTTATTGCATCACAAGATCAAGGCATTAAAAGTACTCACTTATTTTCAAGATGGTTGCCCTCTGTTTTTTATATGTTTTTCTTTTATACATACCCGAAAGTCTCTTTTCCTTGCTACATTAACAAACGAACAATCAAAATCTTACCCACCAAATATCATGGCTCACATTTACACACTATTCCACACAAGATATAAAATCACATTCTCATAATTACTGGTCCATATTCAGAATGGTCACTCCTTCACCTAATTTTCTCCACCATGTGCAAGTCCCTTTACCTTTCTACATTAAAGGTCCCAATAAGAATCAGAGAACACTTTTACATGTCATTCACTATATCTAAAACGCTGACTGATTATGAGGACTCATAATCTACTTTCAAGATGCTTGTTCCTTTGTGTTTCTTTCTCAGCGATATACAAGCTCCTTTTCCATTCTCTACTTTGAAAGAAAAGCTTAATTTTTTTAAAATTACAAGCTGCACAATTGTAATGTTTATGTTAACATTACTTGTCACTGCTGAAACTGTACATAGCTACATGTATGTTGTTGTTTTATAATTATGTTTTTAAATGTAATGCATTATAATTTATCCTTTTGGCTATTATTTTACATGGTTTTTTTTTTGTTTTTTTAATGTACCATTTATCAATCAATCAAACAATCAAAACAAACATTCCTCATAATTCTGAAAATTATTTTGGAAACTTGCAGATGAGAGCATCTCTTAATTTTCAATTACTGGCTCTCCTTTTCTCTCAAGGATCAGAAAGTAAAGATTGCATTCCAATGAATGGGGACAGGTGAGTTGGAAATTATGCCAACGATGGCATTACCGTGGAAACGGGAGAGCTCCAAGTTTACACAGTGCCCTCTGTGAGGAAGGCGGCAAAGGTCAGCTAACAGCGCGACCAATTAGAATTTGATTTCTCACAGGCAGCTGATCTCTTCAGATGCACTTTTGGAGAAGGGTTCAAACTTCTTCTTTTTTTTTTGGGGGGGGGGGAGGGGGCAAGGGCAGTCACCATTCAAAACAGGGCAGTTACTAGATATTTTAGACTCCCTCCCTGCTTTTTAGTGGGATAAATACCTCCATTCCACACCATGCCCTTTTCATATTTTCATTTTCAATTCTGTTTACTTTTCCAGAACCATTCATTTGTCAACCACTATTGGGAAGAAAATATTCATGGTGGCAAATTATTAACATCTGGGACATAAAGGCTCTGCATTCAATTTGTATAAAAAGGTTGACCTCTACAGCACTGGGATTATTTTTTTTTCTTTTACTTGCACAACAGCATTCAGGCTCTCCTTAGAATGTCTATGACTGACTCTTATTTTGTCAAGCTTCAAAACATTTGTGCCACTTTTCAAAGAAGCATATTTTGGACTCCATTTAAGCAAGAGTCTATGCCGCTAACCCATAGAAGACAGTCTGATTTTGTTCAACAACGATCCATATTCAACTTTAGACTGAATACAGCCAAGTATAGGCCTCAACAGTTAACTACACATGCTTTGTTCAGGTAACATATCAAGGTCAGTTGACAAAATAATAATTATAGTAACATTAGTGATGTATGTTTCCCAGTGTATATAATCCCAAAGTAGTTCATGAGTCTCATTAGGCGCAAGGGCTTAAAAGATGTAGAAAGCATCCCCTTCTCATGTACATACGTATTTACGAGATAAAAACATGGCTCTTCCTTAAAGGAACATTCTTGAAATGGAATGATGGGAAGAAAAGAACGACCAACAAATTCTCCAGAGAAACAATCTGTTGATCGAAACAGGTTGAAATAAACCCATCCACCAAAAAAAAAAAAAAACAATATGGTACTCAAATCTTGTGGAGATGGTGACGGAGCAAATCCTTAACAAGACTCATCAAAGTCTCTCTTCTACATTAAGTTTGACAGCGTCCTCCATCAGTTTCCCCGCCCGAACCATCTGGTCGGCACGGCAATTCTGACACTGCCATCGAAGTTTCTCCCCCCATGAACGACCCACCACGTGCGAGGCAATCAGATTCTCATCAGGCTAATTGGAAGGTGAAAGGAAGTGACAGTGAGTTAAGCCTTCCACAGCTCAAAGGTGTGACTACCATGTGTTAG
Organism: Diadema antillarum; assembly: GCF_040938485.1. Classification (NCBI taxonomy): domain Eukaryota; kingdom Metazoa; phylum Echinodermata; class Echinoidea; order Diadematoida; family Diadematidae; genus Diadema; species Diadema antillarum. The sequence goes on from NW_027270978.1 coordinate 243,788, forward strand.
AGCAATAAGATACTTGAAGGCCATGGTTCTGAAGGGATTAATCTGCAGAAAGCCAAAGAGGAATGACAAGATAATTGTTATGTTGGTGGTCCATGTCCTCCAAGAGCCACACCCATGATTTTCAAACCATACTTCTCACTTCATGTCAAATTTATCATCCGGAGGATGCGACAGCTCAAGTATCGCTTTTGTCGATAATGCAAAAACTTTCCCTGTTTCAATGCAGATCATCAACTGTTTGATGAATTGGCAAATCTCTGACAATCATTTGAGGAAATTACGCAGATGATCTGATGAATTTATCATTACACAAGTTGGGTAATCATTTATTCATGATGTCATAGGTGCAGTATCAATGTAGTATACATCATACTTTCAGTCATGTAAGATCAATTTCACAAGACAATGAAACATTTTGAAATTGAGGCCTTGAAGATATGTTATGGATTTATTACCTAAAGATCTTTTACATTTTAGCATTTCTATTCTGTGTTTTTTTAAGAGAGATCTAGAATATACACTAAAAATGGCAATACTACCTGATCTGTTAACCCTCTCTCTCTCTCTCACAAAGTTTTCCAATGAACTTCTGCAGAATTCTGCATAGGTCATTCTGCGAACATTTTCTCACTAATGAGATTCCAAGCACTTGGTAATGGATTTTTTTTTCTTTTTTTTTTTTTTTGGGGGGGGGGGAGGGGTGTCGCTAGCTCTTATTCTTCATTTCTCTCTGTCTCTTTCTCTCATTCTCATTTCTGTGGTAGTCCTTTGCCGTGTCTCTGATGACTGTTATCACACCTCGCCCAAGTAGAGTATTATTCTTGCAAACCTCTTGCAATCCCAGCACAAATATCCCTCTCTCAAATTTCAGTCCGAAGAAAGGCTGATCCTCCATTCTCCCGGCACTTTCCTTCTTCTTCTCTGCCTGTTCCCCCCCCCTTTCCAATTCATGTTATTCCTGGACGAAAACAAATTCTTTACAGTAGCCCCCGGTGCAGGGCTCTGAAAAATGAATGGTCGAACTTTGCGAGAGCTATTGATGCTTGCCCATTTTCTGCGTCTCTTTCCACATTTCTGCAATTCTTTGCATGGTATATTCTGGGTAGTAATCACACATTGGCGAGAGGCATTAGCCAGATTGATACAGAAACTATTTGTAAGTGATTGAGCACATACAGGCAATTTTAGGTGACAGATACAATGGACCCTGAAAAATATCGAGGTCTTGAACCTCAAACATTCAGATAGATGTTTCTGACTGATCTTGAGATGCCCTTTCTTATCTTCCAAAATAATTCACAAAATTTACAAGCTTTGCTATTCCTGTGGATTTCTCTTGTCCATTATATACAGTTAAACAATACAATTGAAATTGCTTACTTAGTTCATTCATAGAAATATAAAGATGAAATTACTGTGACAGTATATGTATCATTGTAATTTGTGTGATTTGAATTTTTTATTCATGTAAGTGTATACCTTGGATTGCTTTATATATGGAAATAAGATCATATGAATTGAATTGAAATGAATTGAACTGAATTGAACTTTAAAGAACAACATATTCATGTGAGTCATAAGTCTTGACAACATTTAAGTCCCTGTTATATACAAAACTAGCAAAGTTGTAAAATCAACACAAATCACTGTTCTATTCTATGCACCACAGACATGCTTGTGGGTATTTAAATAAAATACATGGTATGCATTGTGGAATTAAAAAGCATTGCCATTGTAAGTTTGCATTTCAATTTGTGCAGCATTACTCTTGTGACCTTGTCCTAATTACATTTCAAATATTTAATCAACACAGTCACTTGACATATCCCCTTGAAATACTGTATACATTGTCGTCCTCTTACTCTAGTTCAAACAAGGCACAATTTGGTATTGGGCCCACAATGAAAAAAGTCTAGGTGGCTGAGTTGTTCTTCTCACACAAGAGTGACTTCCTTTTCCTGCAAATGAATGCATAACTTGGCACCTTTTTTTTCTTTTTCTTCAATGCAGTCAATGGGCATAAGTGAGATGAGACCTATTAGTATTTGAAAGGTATTAAGTCACACATTACACTTTAAATCTTGAGGAACACATATATGCTCTTTCAAATGCATTTTTCTTTTGATAGCAAATTTTTAGGTAATCTGGTGTAAGATATAAAATTTCAACAACCTATAGGCAACAAAAACCTTCTAAAATCATGGTACTTTACAAATCTGTACTTCTGAATAGAAAGTTACACATTAATCAAGTATGAATTAATCAAGATACTTAAGAACCATGCATCTTTCAGGCATACAATGGCCTTACTTTTTCTTGTTGCTGTGACACAGCTGTGACAAAGTCTTGCCATTGATTCAATAATTACATAAAATCTAATGTAAATGCTGTGCTTCATTCACCAAGAGGAAACATTCAGCAAAGCCTCTTTTTTCACTGAAGTTTGTTAATTAGAGAATACACATTGGCCCGAATTTACGAAGGTGGTTTAAACTTAGACTATGGTACAAATTTAGACCATGGTCTAAAATAAGCGTTAAATAGACGTACCAATACATGCGCGCATCAATGCACATTTTTTTACTGGATGCCTGTTAGCGTACGCAATTTGTCAATCATATCTACGCAGAAGAGATATACATAAACCATGGTTTAAATTTAGACCACCTTCGTGAATTCGGGCCATTAGCTATGTTTATCTTGGCAGATGAGGTGTACGGTTTCCCAATGAACACTCATCAGTTGGCAACTATTCATTTTATGTTCCTGTAATACTATACAGAGGCTGAGATTATGTGGTTCTGCAGAGCTGCAAATCACAACAAATTATGGCAACAAAAATATTCACAGAAGCTTTTAATTAACTGCTACTGTGGATGAAGATTTCATATTTGCAGAGTATCCATAGAATCTCACACTGGTCTGCAGTTGTGGTCACTTTTGTGATTTCCTTTAATGCTGGCCGCCATCTATCGATCGACCGTCTCCAACGCCATGTTTCCCCTTCATCCGAGTTTATCCCACCTTTTCATTAGAGTGGCTTCACTTTTTGCCCACATTTTATTGTCTTTCCACAAATGTCTCATGTAGTAAAAACACAACTTTGAATTCCCTACAGTGTTATCCCTCTTCTACACATTCATAAAAGTCGCATGGAGCTTTGAAAGTAGCCGCTCCATTTCTTCGTTCAATTCTGTTCCAGTTCGGGACATCAGATACTGGTGCTTCCTTTGCAACAACTTAAAAAACATATAGTATGTCAATAAGCATGCATCGGGCTCTGAAAAACATGATCGCGTGAAGAGGAATTGGTCCAAAAAGTCAGACACGGGAGTTACGCCCTACTTCTCAACCTCAGCTCACATGTCACGTAGGGATACAAATGTGCACGTATCTGGAGGGCAGGACTTCAAGCATCACATTGCGGCTGGGGGGGGGGGGGGAGAGAGGTTTGGGAGGAAGAAGGGAGGAGGGGGACACAGAAGAAGGTAGAGTACCTTCTGGCTTAATTTATGGATGAGCTAGCTGCTTGAAGTGCCAGAGAACATTCAAGAAGATACAGCCGAAGCAAGAGGATTGGGGGGACTTTTGCAGGGTTAGGGAAAACGCACTGGAGCTCTCTACCCTACGGCGGCGCAGTATGAGCAGCATGGGCAAAGTGGAGGAGAAGTTTCAGACTTACAGCTGTACATCATACCTCATTTGTCATATCACATTTGTAGAACACGTAGAGTTTTGTACAAAATTTGCAGATATGTTGAGTCTCCCATTGACCGCAAACTACAAATGACACTCAGTACATCAGCTAGGCTACGCATGGCATGAACTGTTAATCAAACCATGAGCTCCTAGAATGCATGCACCAAAGAGTACAAACATACATATAAATGTCATTGGAGGAAAACCAAAGGAATGCATGGTTTATCGTAGAAGTGAATAAAGACTAAGCTAGGCTTTCCCCAATCAAATGTGCTATAAGAAGTCAAAAACCACTCAAGACAGTAAATGCTCTCCTCGAATTATGCAAAAACTCAATTTGAAAGCTCTTGCAAACCACAACATGCCATTTGGATTTCGGAAATGCATTTGAAAAAAACAAACAAAACAAAACAAAAAGTGATTCTAGTCTGCACTCAAGACTTTGCAAAAAATACAAAATGGATCAATAAGCATAAGAAATACAGTGTAGATATTTCTAAACACGTTAACAGATGAGTTCTTCGCATGTCTGAAAGCCCCCTAAAAAGTGGCGACCCCTGCAGAGCTAGCTCATCACAAGCTTGATTGCCTCCAGCTGATTGGGAATGGCTTGGGAGGTGGGAGTCTATACCAAGAATATAGTTACTTCATGCACAACACTTCCTCATAAGTGAACTGATTATATTATGTCCATTGATTTCTACCTCCCCCATGGACGAAGAAAATTACTAATGAAAAAATAACAAGTCTCCCAATTCAAACAAACATTTTCCTTTTATTTCTGTAGTATATTAATATGTAGATTAAAAGAAAACAAAGTGAGCAGCATGAACTTATAACTGTATCATTTTTCTAGATCTTACCAAAACAGAAAGAGGGAAAATGATACCAATGAGATGTAAGATAAGATGTAAGACACAGTCAAACAAATATGTGTGATTAATGTCATCTCTGGCAGGATTAAATCTCAACATAAATACCTAAATGGATGTTTGAATACTCTTCGTCTGTGGGTAACTTTCCTTTCATTTTACCAATGATTTCTGACAATAATGGAATGCCAATGGAAAACAACCATTCCACATCTTTCGATTTCAAATGTGGCAGTACATGGCATTGTTCCCATGAAACCCTACGAGACCCACATTCTTGGAATCGGAGGATTATACACGCGCTCAAAAAAATCAGACTGGGCACGACAAACATGGCGCACATGACCTGCGAGTCAATCACATCTCGCTTGGAGCTGAGCAAGCCTGGCGTGTTACAAATCACAGCCAACTGGCCAAATATCCCCACATTCTTAAAATCCCCTTTTCAACCCAGTGTTTACACCTCATGAAATGGTACTGGGAGCGGAAAAAAAAATCAAGTGAGAAAAAGTGGCAATATAATGGAGTTTGAACTTATTAGAGACCCTCGCTAAACCAGCGGGTTGCCTCTGTTTCCCTTTTCTTTATCACGATGACACCCAAATAGAGTAGCGGGGGAATGACGGGGTGAGGAGGGTAGATAAGCAAGTGAAGCTGAAGAACAATTCTCAAGTGCCATTCAACAAGGGTAAAGGAAATAGAAAAAATGGCCATGTTTTAGAGATCCATTGAAGAAAGGAAGAAAAAAAAATAAAAATGTGCACTTTGAGGGCATGGCGGATAAAATTACAGACAGTGGGGGCATTTTGGTGCGGACGCAAAATGGCCTCGTGTTTTCTGTGCTGTAAAAGGAAAGCAGCACACTTCTAAGGCTTTATGTGCAAACAAAATCTCACAGACTTCATGCTGAGAATAGGAACTATTTCTATTTTCTCTGCACCGCACTTTTTGCTCATAGATACAAAAAGAAATTCTACATTCCACTGCTGGAATGCACCTATTTTTTAGTAATCTATCTTTTTTTAAGGCTACTATAAAGAGCTCTGTGAAGTCAACTGAAGCAGCTTCTGCAAAAATGTAGGTAAATACATATTATGTATATTTCATTGAATACAACACTCAATATACACAACAATCATGCAACTTCTTCATAATGTGAGAAAATCTTCTTTTTTTTGTGGGGGGGGGGGAACAATCTTATTCCCAATTCCCCGTCTTTCATGTAAATACATATTTAGCACAACATTCAAACAGAACTAAGTCTGGCATTTTCCCCTTGCTTGATGTCGTCAAGGAAAGTTTTCCTCAGCTCAAGTACCACAGTTGCCTACATTGTTATGCAATCAATCGCAAACAGAGACAAAAAAAAAAAATCAGAATATAATCATATTGGGACAGCTCCTCACTGAGAACTTACCAATGTTTCCAAGCATCTACTACACACCCTTGCAAGACAAAATGTGATTTGTAAGAAGATTGATATACTAAAACATCTATAAGTATATTTGAAAAAAAAAACACATTCAAAGCAAGCTACTACCATGAGGAACTATAAGAAAGATCAGTGTGATCTTTGATGGAAACATTTTTCAACCAGCATTCACCCTATGATTCTTTTGGAGTGCTTAGAAATTGTTTTATAAATGGGAATATTGGCAAATGAAATTTTCGATTTCTCTGAATATTGGTATGTAGCTTTCTGACTCAATATCATTAGTTTAAGCAACAACTGTTCATACTACAGTACAGTCATTAAAATGGCACAAGTTTCTTTATTATTAGAATGTTGAGTTCACGATTGCCACAGAAATGTTAAAATCCCTCTCAGATTCTCCCCCAATAACTGCACTTGCGGCGGCAAAATGCGACTGATCCAAAACCGATGGAATGTCCTTCCCAGCAGGCACGGAGGCAATAATCCACAAGGGACAAACTGCCCCGACATCACGGATGATGGCTTCAAAAACTGCATGAGACATCTCTCTCTCTCTCGGCTAAATGACACCCCAGACCTACAAGCACTCACTCACTCGCTCGCTCGCTCCCCATCGCCCCGAACTCTGGCCCGCACTTCTGCCTGGGATCCCCTTTCCAATATTGCCGTATCTCACGCTGGGCCCGTCTCGTTCCTTCCCCGAAACATGACACAACCATGTCCCAGCGCCAATGAAGACTGCCTAGTCTTCTAATCAGACTCAGCCTTTCCCCTTTACAGGGATGGCCTGGTATTGGTTGAGGTGAAGATTCAGGTTTTAACATTTTGCGAGATACCTAGAAACCACTTCATGAAATGTTACAGAGCATACAATTCTTAGAGAAATTCAAAGTTTATTTGATGAAAATTGGCTGTAAAATGGCTGATTGATATCCAAAACAAAGCATTTCTAATAAAAGGTGAGACCCACCCCTTATTAGAATTACTTTGTTTTACTTTGGGTTTTTTTTCTTTATATCTCAGCCATTTCAAAACTGATTGTCATCAAATAAACTTTCATTATTTCATAAGAGGTTTCTCCTTATCTCACAAAATCATCATCAAAAAACGTTGGAAACCTGAAGCCCCATCTCAACCAAAACTGTACCATCCCTTTAAATATGTTTTTGCAGCCATGACATGATTTTCAACCATTAACTGAGAGAGAGCCATCTCTGCCATAACCTGCATTACTTTCCCCTTTACTTTCCCTGCAGTAGGCAATTCATACTTGTATAGAGTACAGCTTGCCCATAGATTAACCTTATCATCACCAAAGGCAAGACTGCCACATGCAACAAGGAATAAACAGCTATCAAGAAAGGTTAATTGCTCACTTCAAATTTGAGATCAAACTGCCTCTGTGCTCCATAATGAGGGAAAAGAAAAGAGTTATCCACATACAAGGTAAACAAATTTCATATTTGTTGTTGTCAATGGACTACTGTAAATAAAAGCAGCAACAGGATTAATTTGAACTGCCTTCATGAATTTAGGCTGTTGAGTTTTTCATGTTGAATTTCATATTAAACTATGATTTTGCATCTAATGTGAAAAATTGTATTACATAGTAATCCAAAGCCATATGGATAGCATGCTCTTTTTTCAATGTAAAATACATAGCTCCATAGGCACTGAAGGCTGGAATTGAACATGAAGGAAACATAAACATTCAAGGGTGAAAAAAGTACATCCATATTTTCTTGCAAATTTTAATATGATTGAGAATGTTTGGGCAAAACAGTCTACAAAGACCTAGAGCTCTCATATCATCAGGTGCTGATAAAAGTACTTGCTGAGAAAAAGCAATCACTTAGCTTTGTGCAAGATAGCACGTCTGTGCGTTCGCAAACCCCTGAAAGAACATATCAAACCTCTCTTCTCACTTTCAGATGCTCTTGCATTCCTACAACTAACATACAAGTACACACTGTATGGATGATGAGTCACTTATTTCCAACTACGCGAGGATGGAGTGCAATCTACGTGTGGAACAGCGTGTGGAACAGCATGAGGTCCGACGCTCTCCAACGCGGTTAGACGGGGTCAAAGAGGGCTCCCTGCTGGTCTTCTGGAGTGTGGGTTCACTCGAAGGGTCCGACAGCGGGCTATTTGTATGTTGGCATGTAAGCCAGACACGTCCCTTTCACAAACCCTGTGTCAATCACCCCTTAAATACCTTGGCTGGACTTCATAAGAAAATACAAACTGTGTGTATTTTGACAATTTCCCTCCAGTCCACTGGATGGAGTTATAAATGTATTCAAGAGTCGTGCGTGGAGGCTGCTCAGGATTTCCTGCCATTGATAACTTGACGGTGTTAAATCATAGCAAGTGACTCAAATGAGCACTTTAAGACTGTTTAACCCTTGAAGAACTTGCCACAAGTAAACCTGATAAAATGTTCATCCTGTATGGGCAATGTAACCCAAGACAAAACTAAATGGTCTTCAATGGGTTAATTTCTGACATAGTATGTAGTAACATACATGGTTTTTGTTGTTGTTAATGGAATATATTCCATTTAAAGTAAACTCTTGTATCTTAAAGTTAGTACTAATGGCTGGTTTCACATGCTTGTTCCCCCAATATCTGTAGCAGTGACTGGACTTCCTTTTCCTGTAAGCATACAATAGATGTTGTATGGTTTCTTCTAATCTTAGCTTTCCATGTGATGTATGGGGAAAGGAAATGAAACTCAAGTGCATAAACAATAAATCTATCTTTACGTCATTATTTAATGTTTAGTGCCAGGGCATAGTTCACAACATTGTGATTTAGAAATGTCATACTCATTTGTCATTCATATAATCTTTTTAATTATTATGTTCAGGCACATCAACTTAGAAATACAACTAAAACAAAAATAAAAACAAGACCTTGTTTGTTTTCTTGAAAGGTTATGCAGGGCTGTCATCATCTCTACTGGCTTTTATGCCATGCAGTCGACTTCGTTGCAGGTTTTAGGTGAAAACTGAACTGGGGCCTCACACAAAATCAATATGAAGATTGGCTACCGCTGGGAAACCGTCGGCACACACACACCAGACCTATAATATCCAATTGGTATCTAATCCCCATCCCTGTGATATGCATACGTATCCCTCCCAATCCAATATTGTGTATGATCCAGCCACAATCAATATCGGGGGGGGGGGGGGGGGATGAGGATTTTACTTCAGTCAATATTTCCCAGGATTTGGGTTGATAATATCCATAGAATATGCCTCCTCCTCTCTGGAAGTCTTTTTTGATTAATCCTTCAGCTATCAGGGCAAATCCCTTATCCACAGGGAAATCTTGACATGAGCTTCTCAAAACTTTTGCATTTTTGCTGCAAGTTAAGACACTGGTATAAGTCCTGACCTATGTCTCTGATTGAAGGCCGTAGAAAAATTAACATAGCACAGAAACAGTAATATAATCAGAGCTGTTTACTCACTGTACTCACTGTAAACAACTGTGGAAATCTACTGATGGAACACACTATATGCAGCTTCTTCAGCTGCCTGAATACATGTATGTATATATATATATATATATATATATATATATATATATGCACATGACATATGTTTGTACATAAATATACATTAAATTAACGTAGCACAGAAACATTATATGTGCACATATATATATTAGGTTTTTATTATATATATATATATATATATATATATATATATATATGTGTACATTACATATGTTTGTACATAAATATACATTAAAAGCTACAAACAATGTTTACATGAGTTTATAAAATGTGCTACCATATAGCTGTTTTAGCTGTTTCCTAAAATATGCCACTCCAAGTAATCATTGGGTGTGACAATATTGAATAAACATATCTCAATCATTATTTACTCTTAGCCCTTTGCATGCTAAACCTGGCATTTTCTTCATGATGTCTATGAAACTTTTAGAAACATGTGGGATAATGGTAGAGGGATAGTAAATGAGAAAAACTGAAAATTATGCAAATTTCACATATGTTTCAATGCTGAACATGTTATGACACCAACAATCACTTATCACAGGTGATTCAAACTGGAGAATCATTGATTTAAAGCAAAGAGAAAAGTAAAGAAAATTGATGAATCTTTCATAACTTTTGGCACGATGCAACCACCTACTGTCCTCTTTATATATTTAAACCTTTGAATGGCACTTTCAGTGCACTTTCGATCACTCTCATTGGTCTCATTGCATTTCATTCAGGATTCAGCTGGCAGCCAACTACGAGAATCAGATAGATCAGGGAATGGCGGAGAAAATATTACACGAGGAGGAGGATGCCCTCGCTTGCTGATGGCGTGACTTCCAATCCGTTTTATTCGTGTGATTTGCGATGGGCTGGGGACTTGTTTATTGCATTTGACTGCCGCAGCAAGCGATCAAATCCATTTACGAGGGCGCAGGGTGGGATGGGGGCTCTGTTCAGACTGCCTGATAATCCATCCTGGGGAATAGTGCGCTCTGAATCTGGCACACTCAATTTGAGTCTTCACATTTCAAAATGCTAAAACACATAGACACATTCTTTCCTTAGCATTCTCTTTGTTTTTTAATCACAAAATTTATTTAATAATTTTTCAAAGAGCTGAAATGAATGCAAGAGTCAGATATAAAAAAATAAGCTAGATTATGACAAATATTTTGTGGGAATGTGAAAGGAGGCAATAAAGATCAGGAATTAAAAATCTGCTTGGCAGAGAGGGAGACAGTGCATGGGAAGTATTGATTTTCAAGTGCATGTAGAGGCTTGCATGCCACTGATATATTGGTACCTTTGAGCAGGACTACATTTTCTATTACAGATTCCTAGTATAACCATTAATTTTCTTGGAAACCACTTCATTGGCACTGACAGCACATGTTCCTTGTGGTTCTTCAATCAACCAATAAAAAATGATGACAAGAATTTTTAGACAGAGGTTAAAAAAAAATTTTCTACAATTAGCCATGCTGTCAAGAAGGTACACAAGCATTTCATATAAAGATGCCAGCCTCACGCTTAACTCTCATCTATACAGGACAAAGTATTTTATCAGAGCCATCAAAATTCAGGCAAACATATGGCAAACACTGCATTATGTAGATCATGAGGAAACAAGATTCGGAGCCAGTAACTGCAGTTTTACGGTCCATTTGCTCTTGTACGGTTTCGTCGCCCTCAAAGGCTTGACAAATTACTTCATCACCCATTCACCGTGGTGTCAAGCACTATTACAGGTTATTAGGACTGTTCCTCACATAATGGATCCTTACAAACCAGCGTACTGACATACTGACTATACACTCCATGGCCTAGGCATTGTACAGACATCAAATCTTCGCTGGCAAACTACTCGATACATCTATATTGACACATCAATGATGTGGACTTGTTTGAAGTCCTCATCTACATGAGAACGCAAAAATTCTTGCACCCACATTGGGAATAACGAATTCTTCATGTTGCAGCAGATACAACCATTACAAAGTTCAAAAGGTCTCCCTTTTTTCCCCCAAACTTCATAGACTTGCGATTGTGGTGCAGAATATAATGGATCACTACCCCACCTTGTACTGCACTTTAATCGGTAATGACACTTAATCTGTGATCAGCCCATTGACATTGCACTCCCCCGATGATCAAGTACTCATTAAGCCCGAACTTGAGCATACGGAGAATGCATCACTCGCCAGCATCAATGGCAAATATTGTTACGCCAGGCACGGGCCTGAGAAATTAACATGGCAGGCGAGTTGCTCACAGTGGTTGTGGGCATTCGCATATCTGATGTGAACGTGGCTCCACAGAGCCTAGGTTTTGGGTTGGATGCGCTCTAGTGCGAGCAGTTTTCCAGCCACGAGGCACGATTTGTTAAGTGAATGGGTGCGTCACGTTTTTCCCCCGGACCTGTTGGTGATTTATTGTTGTCTTACCCAATGTACAGATGCTTAGGGGATGGGATGAGGGGGGGGGGGGGTGAGGGGGGAGGAGGGGAGGGGTTGAGAAAGTGACCACTGGAGCAGGGTGACTTAAATTGATTAAAATTGAATGACCAATTAGCATTTCGTCAAGCCTACAGCAATGCACGTATATAGGTAAGAATGCTGAGCATCCTCCGCTAATATTCCTCCGTGGAACGAACTCAAACAACTACTGAAAATATCTCAGAGAATGTTTGGTGAAAGACATCTGATCTGCGACTTCATTCACGCCACACAGAAAAGAACAGAATGTAAAGATGAAATGAACTGGTGTCATTTGAATTCCTGTCAGTCAGTGACCTTACCCTTTCGTATCACAAGCTTCCAGAACTGTCTCAAGGTGGTTGTACGTGGAATGATTTTATATCTTGGAAATCAGTAAAATTGAGGCCAAGAAATTGAAGTAGAATGTTCTTCTACTGATTATGAACAACAGCACATTATGCTAACTTTCACTGCAACAACGAAATGATTCCTTTCCGCTGACCCTCAGTTGTTTTTGTACTTTTGGCTAATTCCTGCTGATCATACAAACATTGGCAATTCAGTCTCCTGTTTCATAAACAACTGTGAGAGTCCAAGTAGGTTTGCCAAAGAGGAACAAAGCACCTGTTACATCAGCATCAAGAGGTCCTAGTTAGTATTTAACCCCAGAAGACCAGTATTCAACAGACTGAAGGTCAGATCTTGTCATCTAAGCGTGTTCATGTCTGATATAATTAGGGAAACCAGTATCTACTTTATCACGTTGACAAGCAGCTTGGATTTTCCAGCAGCTAAGATTTCCTGTATCCACTGGAATGACATAGATATTACAATATTCCTTACCTATGAACCCCTCCTGGCACAAGCAAGTGTATCCGGCCTCTTTCTGGACGCAAACTCCGCCATTGGCACACGGGTTGGAGTAGCAGAAGTTGATCTCCGTCATGCAGTAGTTTCCAGTAAATCCTGGAGGACAGTCGCACTTGTAGATGGTCTCTGGGTGGATGGAGCGGAAGATCACCGACGTCGTGGCGATGAACCCACCCGGCGTCCAGAACGTGAGTGGGGCAATGCAGTGGTAGAAATCGCTGCATACCTCGTTCAGGCAGAGGTTGTCACCGAACGGCAGCACGGTGGCGCCGAGCGCCTGCGAGAGTTGGCTTCGCTTCAGGTACACCCTCTCCTGGAGGTACTGGGAGCTGAAGAAGGAGCCGTCGGGACGCTGCGCCGCAAACGTGATGTTCAGGATCGCCGTGTCCTCGTCCTTGATGCTGAAGAGGTAAACAAGGTCCTGGTTGGCCGGGATGATAGCCGCAAGGGCCTCGATGAACTGGATCAGCTTTGGGGACAGGAACTCGTTGGACTGCATGTTCTCAACCTGGACTGTCACACTGCTAAACAACATGTCGTGGGTCACCATGATCATCCGGAATTTGCAGGATGCTGTCGCAGGGTTCAGACCATCTGAGAGGGAGACACAGGAACAAAATAAACATAAATATAGATCTCATTGAAAGAACAGGGGCAATGTAAAAGTTGCAAATTTGTCATTTAAAAGGCTTTCACATATTCTGCAACCAAAATAAACAATTAAGTGTGAATACTATAAGGGCTAAAATGAAGGAGAATTTTTCATTAACAATAATAAAATCACAAAAGCTTTGATACAAAAACAGCAAAAGTTTTAATCAAAAGACACACCAATTGACATTGTTGCTTTTAATCCATCAATCATATTGCTTGAAATTTCCAGTGTAGCACTTTGGAAATTTGTTTAAAGCACGACATTACATTCCTTAGCATTGCTTCCCAGCTTCCTACTTGAATAATGATAATAATGATATTCAGTTCTCAGAAATGCATAATACCATAAGATCTCTATGCATGCATACAAAAACAAAAATCACACAAAAATTTCAATGTTGAAACAACATCATTCTTTGACCATTTACACAAGCAGAGAAAAAAATAATTAGAACCAGAACTGATTTTGAAATTGTAAACAGAATCACAATGTTCATAAATCCATGCAATTAAAGAACATACAGATCATTTTTGTTGAGACATGGTACCTACTAGATAATCTAATCTTCATTTCCCACCCAATCAAATAACATTTTGAATGTCACATGGATTCTATTCCAATGAGAAACTCACACCGCCCTTTATGTCCCCATGAATAATAGAACAGCCAGTCCCATATAGCACCAGGCTATAATGTATCCCCTCTAGTCAAAATGTGATTCAGCCACTACTGAATAAGTGATTCGGTGGAACTTTCACTCGATGCAGACGTGATGGGTATGTTCACAGATCTGCGTCGGGGGAGGTAACAATTCTCTAGCCAGAACGTGGCCCAATTTGCCCCAGAAGGTGTGAATTTCACAACTCCGTGAGAGGCACTGCGAATCATGAGATTAATCGCTGTGTAACACAGAGACAAAATGGCTTCCACATTGGATGAGACTAGCATGATAGAAAAAGCCATTGCTTGTCACCATTTAGTGGTCATTGTTTCTTGTATTTTCACTCAAACTTTCAAAACCAGTGGCTTGTTTTGAAAGAAAAAAGAATGTCCTCAACTCAAATACTTGCAAAGGTAAACCAGAACATTGCTTATATATAAGTGCATATCTGACACATAGTCGACTGCAAACAAGATGGCGACTTAGTGTGGCCAATTAAGCATGGAGACAGCAGCTTTATATTACTGCCATGATCAAGCAACTGGTATAACAATGTGACGATAATACGACACGTCTGAGTCAGATGTTCCTGATTACATTCAAGCTCAAATCTATGCCACTTTAATGGATATATATGCGCGAGGCTAAGTTCGCTCCTGGAGTGCATTCTGTGCTGTACGGAATAATGAAAGATGACAGTGCCACGATGGCCACAAGAGCAGCGGAGGTACTATCAATGGCTACAGTGCGGTTCCAGCTGCTGGCGCAGAGCACTCTCAATAGGGTGCCTAATATGCATGAACATTCATGGAGCGAGTGTATTGCGCCCTCGGGCACCTCCTTCAAGCCAGGGGAGGCTAAGTTCGTACACTTAACCGCATCAGAATCGACTCTGCCATTTTGGGTTAAAGATATTTCTCTTCTTCTTTTTTTCCTCCCCCATCCCCATCCCTGCCCCCCCCCCCCCAAAAAAAAAAAAAAAAAAAAAAAAAATGTGGGTTGTAAACACAAGCCACTAGCTAAAAAGAGGTTATGAGAGCACTTGGGGTACGATAAGGCATTGCTAGGAAAAGTTTTAAAGGAGTACGCTACAGAAAATCCCTCTGTTGGCTTGTCTGCAGTAGTTTATAGAAATGCAAAGTCAGTGTGAATGCAGTGCTCTGCCTGCTACTGCCTCGACCGCTTTTAACTCTCTGCAACACTTGCCATGCTCAATCTTTTCCATATAGCCCACAGGCTTGAGGGATGATGAGACAACTGTAGATAGCTATGGCAAAATGCCCTACACCCTCTCCCTACTTAGTTGTAGTCATTCAAAATAAATGCCCAGTGATGCAAAAGCTGCCACCGAGCTGTGGTGTGAACTGCATATAAAACACGTCACTCGATAAGGCATGCATAGGCATATTCTTTGTTCCACTTCAATCCGAGTTCTTGCGGCAGATGAATTCTACATTGAAGGAATATGCAAGTTATGGTGTGTTTTGTTTTGTTTTGTTTCTTTCTCACTTTTCAAGTGCACGGCATATTCGGCAATCAATTCAACATGCAGTTACATGCGATATGGGAATATCAATGATGGGATTTATGGCAGCTATAAAGTGGGTGCCGAGAAGCTGCGGCCAGTAACACAGCTGAAATGATGGCTGTTCTCTCCTCACTCAATCTTGTGCGTTGTATGATTCATGACAGGAGAATTACATCCCCTTGCGCTGCTTTTACACACAGCCGAGTACATGCACAGCATGCTGATGGAACACCCATACTACAAAATCCATCAGATAGGGCGTATTGATATTAAAGATTCCCTCTGTTGGAGAAGGACGATGATGCCGCAGTGATGAAGACCATGTGAACACTCGTGATGCTGGATGAGGAGGATGAAGATGAGGATGCTGGCGATGGCGATGGTGATAATGACAGCAAGGGTGATAATAATGACAGGAGGATGAGATAGAGGAGGATGAGGATGGAGATGACAATGATGATGATGATGATGATGGTAAGATGATGTTGTGATGGTGATGAGAAGGATGAGGGTGATGTTGACCATAATGATGACAATGAGGAGGAGGAGGAGGAAAAGGAGAATGAGGAGGATGAGATGGACTTATTCTTTTTAAGTCATATGAGAATACCCCCTGGGGAGAATGTTATCTTGAAATCAAAGTAGCAAGACAATAAATCACAGAAACTTTGCTGCACAATCAGACACATATGGGATTTATTGCCATATGATTTTCCATGAGTCATCCACCAATAATGTCCTGTAGAGAAAGCTTATGAGCTGTCTTGGAAATATGACATCACTTGCATCAGGCTTCTCATCATACCTTCAGCATACTAAGGGATGGTAATGTTTGAATTTTCTATGAACAAACACTTTGTCCACCCTTCTATCAAAAACACTCAAAAATGTTCCTCCAAATCTTCCATGACAGGAAAATCAGATTTAGACAAGAACATAAAATTAAGAAAACCCCAGTTTCTTTTCTTTCTGAACTCTATGACTAGTGATGCAGAATATCAACTCAAAACAAAAATAATGGCAGCAGTTGAGATACGGTACCTAAGTCTTGTACATGAGGAAAATGTTGATGTACGCAATTTCTGTCAATGGTTTAAACCTACTTCACATCAGTTCCCACCAACATGTCTTTGATTACTATGCACAACTGCAGGTGCTTATGCCAGCTAGCAAACTTCCGCATGCACAAGCATCAAACCAACGAAGTGCATGGGGGAGGGGGAGGGGAAGCAGTGTATGTCTGGCTGAATTTGACTCGCGCAAACACAAACTCAAGGAGCATTCCTCAAGCCGGAGAGCCACGAGAGGGCTGATTTATTTATCCAGCTGAATGGATCTAATATCATGCATCCAAAAGCAGAGAATTTCTGATTTTGGCAATGCCCTCTCCAAAGCTGTCCCCAGCATCAATCCCCGACCACCACCCCCACATCAGGCAGCGGGTCACAGAGGTTCACATCACTTCACATTCACTTACGATCATATTTTGTGTGAAAAGTCATGGAAGTGGGGGATGAGAGTGCCCCTCAGGAAAAAAACAAAAGCAAAAACAGTCACCCCACGGATTGGCAGCTGATCGTGGGATGCTCAATTTGGTATTTCGCTTCAGTCTAATAAACACACCATTAACAGCAGTAACCCAATTCTGGAAGCTCTCCCTGTTTTCAACACATTTCATATATAATAGCATTCCATATCAAAACAACATGCATCAGGCCTAACATTACCTTACAGCTTCAGCCTGTCTACAGGTGATTGAGCTATAATTCTATGGCGTTCCTGTAATCTCCTTCCCTATTTTATTTAAACGTTTTTTTATGTCTTCCAGCAGCCTTATATCAAAAGAGAATTGTTTATCCCTCAAACATATATGTGGGTTCAATGCCATATTGGTTTGCAACCATTTCTGAAAATGATCTTAATAGCAATTTGTACTGGGCACCTCTATGCATAACTCCAGTGGTGAGGATTATCAAAATGTCATACGTGTATGCGTCCACACCTTCCCATAATGCATTTTGTCGCGGATGTGTGGGACATGATATGCAGACGTGACAACATCTGGGGTGTTGCTGTAAGTGTTTGCATGGACTGTTTACACCGTATGTTCATCACCCATGGGTACTAAAGGTATTTTCCAGGATTTTCTTCTCGGCACGGTGAGACAAACCTCTCGCCACTTCGGTGACGAAAATTACATCACAGTTCTGTTGTTCTAAACATGTGCTTTACAACTAAATTTGGCAGAAAAAACACATCACTGACAACACTTCTGGGAGGAGGTGCACAAATAGAAGTCCATTTCAGATGTATAATTTTTTTAAAGCCTGTGACATTAGATAACAACTTGCCTTGCCTCGGTCTGCAAGTATCAGCCCAAATTATTATAAAGTAGGAGCAGATTGCCATAAAAAGTAATGTCTGCTGAACTACATCTGGTATAGAAAATTCTGAATGCTCGTTATGCTCATTCAGTGGCTAACTGTTGAGAGATCAGTTTTACGATTACCTATTTTGAATATTTTACCAGACAAATCTCAACTCCTGCACACTTAGAATCTCGCTATGAAGAGAGATAAATCAGTTAAAATCTATAAAAGTAACTTACTCTCGATTATATTTTGAGGCAAAGAATTTCATCTCTCTCTATCTATCAATCAATCTATCTATCCATCTATATCTTTTTCTCCATCTTTCTATCTCTCTTGCATAGTAAGAATGCCCTTCTTAACCTTGAAAGTTGAGTAGTTAAGCCCAGGGTATTACATGCCATTCCCGAACTTTGCTACACTGAGAAAACACTCAGAAACGAGGGAAAAGAGCAGGGCAGACTTTTTTTTTCTTTTTTTTTTCCGGGGAAACATTATTTGTAATGAATGAAAATAGCTCTGGCACTGCCTGAATTAGTGGGTTCCATGCGAGGAGTAGTCTCGATCCTAATTCATTCCAATTTGCTCATGAAAAAAAAAGTATAAATGAGAAGAAAAAAAAAACCTCACTCTGAGCGAGAGCTGGGCTGATCATTGATCCTTTCCTGGCGTGGATTCTACACACATCATCCACACAAATGTACACCCAGCAAGCCATTACATACCTCATTTACTATGCTGCGAATTCGGGAGGGGGGGGGGGGGGGGATAGAAATTAGAAACAGCTATTGTAAGTATCTGTTGCTCTTCTACCATCCCAGTAAGATCTCAACCATTGCAATGACACATAGGTAGAGTACAACATTTGAGTTCCGTTTGGGTGGAGAAGTAATAAAGACTTTGAGATGAAAGGAAATACCCTTACTTCTTTGCTGCTTGCACAGACTGAGTTGCAGTTGTGTTATGGCATTGATTTTGCTTCGAAAGAAAATACTCAGGTTTGTCTTTAATCGCTGATTATACAAACTTCAACACATATAAATGGAAATGCATCTAGTGATTGTAAAAACAAAACAAAATAACAAAAAAAACACAAATGAAATTCATCAAAATTCATCCAGACCTTGCATAAATTTCCATGACCATCACATCTGTTTTTTCATATAATCTAAGTAGAATATATAACAGTCTAAAAAAATGTTTTAATCTGAACCAAAACACACAGCTAGAACTCCTATTACTGACCCACACCTATTACAGTGAATCTGCAGTGCCCCATATAAACCTGATGGATTTTTTTAACAAGTTTAATCAGACTTGCACAGCTAAAAAATTACCAACAAATAGAGGCATCTAATTACACAGATTTGAAAAAAAAAATCTTTCATACACAGAACCACTTTACTTTAGCATTTGCACACTAGATGGGAAACAGCTTTAGCACCTTGGTTGATCCTCAGACCACAACCATCATTGCTACACGAACAGCCCCTTGCAGACCCCTTAATGCACTGCTTTTGAACCCTAGTATGTTAAATGTATTCAGAGCAAGATATGATGCTCAATATTTAATGGAAATGGTGGGACAGGGAAGAAACAGGCCCAAGTAGGCAACGTTCTCATTCTATCCCCCCCCCCCCCCCCCCCCCCCCCACTGACGGCTCCTCCGAAAACCGCCTCGGCTATCCCATGCATACTGATCAGGAAAGAGATATGTGCCGCCGAGGAGAAGCGCAAAAGGGAGGTTAACGGAGTGAGGTTTCCCATCAGCCAAGATGGGCTTGCCTCTCCTCCATCGTTTTCGACTCATTTCCCTATCATTCAACCCAATACGCAAATTCATTCCGATTGATGGCAACGGGACCAAGAGCGGTAAATACCACAGTTTGACGAAAGCGTGGATGCACTCACATTGAATAAAGTAATCATTCCTAATTTCAGCTAAGTTCATTCTATTCATCAATCAATGATTCAGTTTTCATTAAGATCATTGTGGGGGGAAAAAAGGAATGAAATAGATGTTTCAGAGTTGATTACCTTTACAGGTGAATCTTGCAAATAATGATTGGACACTTTTATTATGATGATGTGTTCTTTCTAATGTTGTTCCAAAAAGGGAGAACTGAAGATAAAAACATCTGGGCCCTGTTTTATCAAGATAAAGCTAGCGTTGATTTTGAAATCAATGCTAACTTTATCCAATTTGAAGTCTGCTATAACTTTAAATCAACTGCAAGTTTCCGTTTTACCAAGAGACTTAGTTAATAGTCGATTATAGTTATAGCTCATCACCATGACTTAATTATTGATTTAGTCAAAACTAAAAACACGGGACGAGGCTGGTTTCCGGTACTGTCTGCTTAAAAACAAAACAATACATTAAGCAAAACAAACAACAAAAACATGATTGCTGCCATGGCCACGGATTCGTAGTCTGCTAGTGCGACGCAGTATACAGCCGCTGAATTAGAAGTATTAAGTTTGCAACAAAACCGCAAAATACGCCGTTTTGCGTTGTATTGAAAAAAGTAGGTCGATAGATCTAGCACATCCCGAGCTCAACGAAAATCTGCGTACGCGCGTACCGTAAAGATTCCACATATACTTAGGATTATTAAAACACTCACGTATTCATTGGAATGGATCTAAAAACGTACAGTAACTGACTGTCCAAGGTGAAGGTCTTGTAGGCCTACCACTATGCATTGTTTCAAGTCCTGTGTGTTTAAGTGTAGGATTATGGAAACTTGTGAGAGTGTGGTGACTACAGTAGCTTGTTTTTACCTCTACGGCACAGGGGCTTTGTAAAGAATAGATCGCGAGTCTACATCATCAACATGTCAAAATTCTAGATCGACTTAGACGCTCTAATCAGCAGTACGCCACTACGTGTTACGGTAAGTACAAACGACTCGCTGAACGTTATCTCAAGTTACTGTCGTACTCGGTGCTATATAGAATTAAACTCTTTATTTTCTGTATATGTCTACTGAACTCTTAATTAGTATCTATTGCCGAACTAGCTCTACGTAGGCCTACGCACGTCAGAAATCACTGGTTTCCTCGCATATGGGTTCTTTGGCAAGATATGCATTACACACAGACGCGGTTCCAGTCACAGTACCATACTCGGTTACTTGCTTGCTGGTGATAGCTTGATTGGCGGGCAGGCGGCGGGCCGAGGCGCCGGGCACGCAGGCTGGGATTGCGACTGCTGTCGAGGGTGTTTGCGTGCAGCAGTCGCGTAAGCAATGCGTGCCGATCGTGAATTTCATGCTAGGAAAAGACCATAATTACATGAAAGAAATGCAACAAAATGTTAGAGAAAGGTGAGCAGTTAACAGACAAACATTTGTGATAAGACCCCAGCTAGACTAGGAAAGTGTGACAGTCACCTTTCTTCTGTAAATTGCCTTACAATTGAGTCTACCTAGACTGTTTCTACTTAAAGTTGATATTTATCAACTGTTAAGTTAATCATAGATTTGGAGCGGTTGAGAAAACTTATGTGTTGATTTTTTAGGAAGTTGGAGTTGATGCAACTCTGGGTGTCTTGATAAGATGGACTTCAAGTGGATTTGGAAGTTAATCATACATTAAAGGGATAGTACAGTATTGGTGGAGATGAGAATTGGGTTTTTAAATTTTTGCGAGATACCAAGAAAACACTTATGATATAGTACAGAGCATACCATTTTAAGAGGAATTCAAAGTTTATTTGATGAAAATCGGGTTTGGAATTACTGAAACATCCAAAAACAAAGTAAAACAAAGCGATCGTTACAAAGTGTGGGTCCCACACTTTATTAGAATCGCTCTTTT
This sequence comes from Diadema antillarum, assembly GCF_040938485.1. NCBI lineage: Eukaryota > Metazoa > Echinodermata > Echinoidea > Diadematoida > Diadematidae > Diadema > Diadema antillarum. The sequence continues at coordinate 265,696 of NW_027270978.1, forward strand.
TGGATATCTCAGCCATTTCAAAACCAATTTTTATCAAATAAATGTTGAATTCCTCAGAGAATTACATGCTCTTTCATATTTCATATGAGATTTCTCATTATCTCACCTAAAAATGTTAGAAACCTGAAATTAGGTCTCAACCAGAACTGTACTATCCCTTTAAGTGGACTTAGAGTTGATTTGAGAGGTTAATCATAGATTATTTTGACTTAACGTTAAATTTATCTTTTGATAAAACAGGGCCCTGATGAAGCTTCTGTCATTACAATAAGCATTATGCAAAGACAAAGCTTTGGCTAGGCATCAACTATTGCATTATTTATTATGATAAATAATGCAAATGAACAACAGGTGCCATTTTGATTTAATTTGGCCAAAAGTCAGACAAGTTTTAATTCTTGCTAAGGATTTGGAACCCAGTTACGTGAAAAGCAAATCAATCTGCTGCAAGGGGACCCCCCCCCCAAAAAAAAAAAAAGAGATGCAGTAATACGATCTTTACGCAGATTAATTCAACAAACACTTCCCTTATTGATATTTTTGCCCTTCCAAAACAAGCCGACTTTCTTCTAATCAATATCAGACAAACATGAATTGCACGAATATGACTCACAGCCAATTCATACTCTCTGCGCTCCACAATACTCTCGTCCAAATCATATTGCTGAAGTGTGAGACTGCATGTGGGCAGTTGAGAGAGACTACAGTTAATTTCACTTTTCTTCTACTTTTCCATCTCTCTCCGTCAATCTGTCACTTCTTTCTTGTTTTATTCCATATCACATTACATCTTCAGTTAATGAGAAAACTGGTGGCTACAATTCCTGTACTACCAGTGATCAATAGCGCAAAGAAGAAGTGAAACGCTGCACGAAAGAGAATGACAAAGATGACTTCGTGTTGGTCTATCATTTGGGGGGGGGGGGGAGACAGCTTGGTTCTCCAATAACCCTAGAGTGACTCCGTGAAGATTCCAAGACGCTTACTGAAAGGGGAGCTTGATTCTATCACGTGATGTACTACAGGATTTATTATAATTTATCATGGTTTTACTCATCCATACACACACTGATAAATACAAACATAGATACAAACACTGCATGAAATGATGAAAATCTCATCTTTGTGCTTCATCCTCATCTTGTCCACATGGTGCATGGTGGGAAAAGTTCATCAAACCAGGGAGGTGGAAGAGAGACCTCCCTGATCAAACTAAGTATATAGTATATAAAAAAGCAGGTATAAGATCAACATCATACAAGCATAGATAAGCAATTTGCTGGTGAGATGCTTCTTATCCATCTTTCATATTACACATGCTTCATTCATAGAACAGTTCATGCATAGATTTTAATCAGAATCTTAGTATTCTCTGTCTATCTCCACCCATAAATCAAAATATCTGTTGAGATATCTGTATGACTATCTTACTTTTTATATTACATATGTGTACAAATATATTCATATTTAGCATCAATACAAACACATCAAAAATGTGAAATGAGAAATTAGTTTGTATGTTGATTATCTTTCCCACATACAAGTCCATATCTACCAATTTGTTTATATCTGTTTGTCTAGCTGTCTGTGCGTGTATATTCTCTATCTATTCATCTATTCTATTCTATTCTATTCTATTCTATTTCATTCCATTCCACTCTATTCTGTTCTGTTTGATTCTATTCTATTCCATTCCTTTCCATTCTATTGTGTCTGTTTACATATCTACTCTGCATCTGAAGCCTCAATTATTCAAATTGGTGATCTATATCCTTAATACTTTTAACACTTATTCTAAAAGCAATCAAACAATTTGGGAAATACATTTGGCATTGAATTTTGAGAGTATTTGAGAGAAAAGTAAAGCTTTAAGTCTTTGCATGGTTCATACCTGGGCTAAATAGAAAACTGTCACCCTATAAAGACACAATGTCATTTTAATTGACCCAGCTGAGACCCTCGTAAACTGCTCACCATTTCTCATGCATAAGGTTGACATTGGCAATTAAAAACTCAAAAGGGGACTGCCTTTAATGACGGTACTATGGGGACCGCATTTCCTCTCATCAAAGGTATGTTCGCTCTCCGACGTCAAATCAATCAAACATCATCAGCTGAAATGGCATTCTAAATGAGGGGGAAAAAAAACACACACAACAGATCTCCCGAGCATGCACTTCACGCTTTCCTTGAGACACGGCGTCCAAAGGCCACAGGCCAATCGCGGGGCATTTCGAAAAACTAATTCGCGAGTGTCGGAGTTGTGTCAAGAAGCTGTAAGTGGCCGAACCATCAAAGCAACGCCGCCGGCGATGTGTCACCCATTGCCCGATATTTTTCATTTATCATTATTTATCCTTCTCCAATGTGCTCTTTGGTTCTGAAGTATTACCTCGAGAGAAGAGGTGAATCACTTGGCGTGGCATCCAAATCAACTGTTCATTTGGGACGGTAAAACAAAGGTTTGATAAAACCCAAAAATATGGAACATACCCAACATGACCCGAGACATTCATGATGAGATATAATTAATTCATGTGCTCCAAGGGATAAATGGTCTTCAATAGCCTGAATATATTGAAAGTCATCACCCTGTTACTGCTGCAACACCTGTTCTTGGGGAATACCATTATCCTTTAACCCTTTCCGTGCCACTGAATCACATGTGCACAGATCTTACTCACAAACCTATGGACAGGTAAGAAATGTGGCAGACAGAGGGTTAATATATCCTACAGATATCACCTAAAGATCTACAGTCTATACATCATTGCTTGTTTCATTTTGTAATGAATTCGTTTTCTTATAAGTTTCTATGCATATTGTGTTGTTTTCTGCGAGGATAAAATGCACATTTTAGAATAGTTATATTGTGTACATCGTGAAATTGTTTAAAAAAAGGCAATTCATCTGATGGCTTTTATTCACATAAACCATTTTCAACCAAATCTAACAAATATATACAAAAAAGTCGTATATAAAAAAAATAATAGAAAAAAGTCATATATATATATATATAAACAAATATATATAAAGAGTGTTTGCAAAGTCACAGCAGTTTCTATATGTTTACCTAATTCTAATGCATTCCGGATTGTAACGACTATCTATAATAAAGATTAAGTAAACTGGATCAGACAAAAGAGGGCGCTCATATCATATTGTTTTTATAATAATGAAATATGCACATAGCCAGTCACAATTCATTTTTGTTTTTTATATTATCTACTTTCACTTACATTCTGTTGCTGTTGTTTCGTATAAATCTGCTGTCAAGGAATATGAACTTTTCCTAGGGGTTAGGAAAATTTCCTTTAAATGATATACAAAAAAGGGTTTGAACTGCTTTAAACCAACACTGGATGACCATTCCATCCAGACATTCAAAGTTTTGTTTTGTTTTTTACTTTTATATTGTATCTTCTCTTCTGTTTGTTTTTTTCGCCAGCCTGACAGATCTACTCCAGTTCATCGTTGCATCTCATAAAAATCGCCGAAGAGAAGTGCACATCACACACGAGATGCACAAACCTCACACATACCACATTATCTCTCTCACTCCGACAATAGCCGGAGGGACTCAAACATTCGCAGACACAGTCATCCACCGAACAAAAGCGTTCATTCATAAATGGCCTTAAACATTCTGGATGTTGCGTAATCCATCCCATCATGCTTTGCACTTCTCACTCTCTTACTAAGGCATGGGGAAGCCCTGTTCGGTCAAAAGGCAGACAAAAGAGCAACAATGCTCCCTAAGACAAATCCATCTATTTACCTCTTACGCAGACTGCTTTCTTCTGCTGACGTCTGAACAATGCCTTTGTTCCGCAAACGTTATAGCAATATGCACTAAAGTGCAGCACGGCTTTACTCTGACGACTTTATTTCAACAAAGACCTGTGAACGGATGTATAACTTTTGGGAGACTGCTCTCAGCACAAGAACAAGTAATGCATTTAAAAATACTTCGAAGGCAAATTTGGGGCTTTTTATCACTATCTTATTTCTTAGATATGATTCACTCATCAATCTATGTGATGATGGTATTGTCTCTTCAAAAAAAAAAACCTGCACAAGCTGGATCATTTTCCCAATGAAATTACATGATAAATCTCTCAGATAGTAATGGCAGGGCCCTCTAAAAAACAGTTCTACTAACATGGTACTGTGGAAGCTTACCTAGGTATACAGAGGAGTATTCTATTAATATCATCATTATTATTCATAAACTACTCGATGAAAAAGTAAAAAATCACTTGATAAAAACAAAGAGCTTGCCAATTCTGTTATTCCCCATTTTATGAATGTTTCTGTTACTTTCAAAGACATACCACAAGAGAGGCAATACTACACACATACTCTGGAATTCATCACTACAGGTCTTTGCTGTTGGTGGTTCCAGGAAGTATATAGCTTGTGTGTGTGTGTGTGTGTGTGTGTGTGTATGTGTGTGTGTGTGTGTGTTGGGTGGGGGGGGTAGGGGGCTTTGAAATCTACACCAGATATCAAAGGGTGCCGAATGCCTGTGTTGGCTGGAGGTGGATGGGCTGTAATTGACCGCCCTTCATCACTGGGGAGGACACCACGACACGTGACCATCATCATCTGCGCCAGATATTGTATACATTCTCTTTGTTGCTAACACATCAAACCTGGTTACGTGCTTGTAGAACACCTAGCAACAGCCTACAGCCGCGCAAGAAAGTATCCCAAATGCCCGAGTGTATTGGTTTACTTTCAACATTCCTTTGAAGTCATGAAAGCCAATGTACACATTCATATTACTGCTAATTCCTCACAGCTCTCTGAATTCAGGCGTGAAAGAAAGCAGAATGTATAACATGCATATTTCTGGATATTGGACTGACTACATTACGGAGCCTTTTAACAGTTCTCTCTTGTTAATGGCACGTCTTTGCAGCTCAGATTTGTTGTGAGACGCATGTGCCTGCAGCATGACTTTTTACATCATGATTCTTATCATTTTCCAAAAAATGAGAAAGTTTATTTTCATCTTTCTTCAACTCTGTTCTTCTGCTTCAAATCTAATTCACATATTTCCTCTCAAATCTATTCTTTTCTGTATTATATTCTGCTTATATTTCACTCTACTACCCTCTCAAGTAAGCATATTTCTTTTGCAAAATGCCTTCTTTTTATCACTATTTTTCCTCCTTCATGGAGCATACATCCTCCGTCTATATTCTCCCTGCAACATCATAGCCCTGTCCGTCTCTCTCTCTCTCTCCTCTCTTCTTCCCCAAGCTTCTTCTGGCGATCAGATGGGAGTGGGCAAATATCCGGAATCCACCGATCCCGGCCACTTGTCGGCCTGATTAGGAAACGGTAAGGATTGATCCTTTCGTTTCAACAGATAGAAATTCTCTGGGATGCATGAGCGCACCGTCCCTGAGAGATAGCCTGCACTCAAGTCGTCCGCAAAGTATTTTTCCTGACCGTGGCAAGGCTGCCATCATTGAGAGAGCAGGATCAGGGATATATTCAAAAGAGGACTGAGGGAGATATCCGTGTATTACAATTTACATGCATCTTATCAAGCAAAAATGATACCTGAGTCAAGGGGACTTTTATATTCTATTGTCAGTACATGAAGAGATGTTTCAGATTTTAGGGATTCTCACGCACAATCAGAGATACTTGGCAGCTGTGTGATAGACATCTCATCTGTTATCTCTTTAGTTGACATTAAAGGACAAGTTCACCTTCATAAACATAAGGATTGAGAGAATGCAACAATATTAGTAGAACACATCAGTGAAAGTTTGAGGAAAATTGGACAATCGATGCAAAAGTTATGAATTTTTAAAATTTTTGTGTTGGAACCGCTGGATGAGGAGACTACTACAGCTTGTGAGTCATTTGCGTACAACAGTATAAAGAAAATGTATAAGAAAATTCAACATATTTTCACTTTTTCGCATAATAAAAGAGCACTAGACTTGCCTCTTTCTAAAGGCAGGGGGAATAATATTACCCATAACATTTGTCGGTAACGAGTCAGGGGAATGTGTACTTTTTTCAAAAGATGGAATTTTGTGAAATTCTCTTTATATTTTCCTTATATTGCTGTACGCATGTGACATCGTACACTGCAGTAGTCTTCTCATCCAGCGGTTACTGCACAAAAACTTTAAAAATTCATAACTTTTGAACGGATTGTCTGATTTTCCTCAAACTTTCAATGAAGTGTTCTACTAATATTGCTACTTTCTCTCAAACCTTATGTTTATTAAGGTGAACTTGTCCTTTAAAGACATTTCATAGATTTTTTGTTTTAGAAATCACCAAAAAAAAGAGAGAAAAATCCATTTATTTTATAACACGTAGCTTTTCTTTTACCTTGAACCTTGAAGATATAAGCCTGATAGCAGCTTGTCCATGAAGCTAAACTGGGATCACAATTCACCAAATCACATTTAAACACATTTAAACAAAATATCAGCAAAGTATCTTTACTAGATTAAGAAAAAAAAAATCACTACATGGTAATCCATCATCCCAAATCAAATCTGCTTGAGTGGCTATTAAAGTACATGATGTTCACTGAAGTGTTTGTAGTCCTTTTAGAGTTCAACACTAATGCAAACTCATCTCTCAAAAGTCTGTTCCTGGGCAAACATACCAATGTACTGAATGTGTTATAGGCTTTATGAGACAGTCTTGCTTCATAGCAATAATGTGCATTCATTGAAATAAGTCTGCGAGTGAAAAAATTACTGACAGCCTGGGAGACAGACTACTTCCCAGGAAGATTCTTGATTTCTGCTGTCCCACAGCTCTCCCTGAAAACACAGGGGGAAAAAAATGGAAGCTTCTCTTCCCTTTTCTTGAATTCCCCCATTGCCTCAATGACCTTTAACATCGCTATAAATCAATAGTAACAGCATCTTTCTGCACTGCTGCAGGGCAAAGCATATCCAAAGTATTCCCCACACAAAAATAGAAGGAAGAAGAAAATGATTCCGTCCATTCGGAAAAATTAAAAAATCACAAATTTTGAGTGGAGCTGAGAGAGGAAATTGGGCACTTCATTCCCAAGACTTCATTCTGAGGTTACACGCTACATCCCCAAGCTCATTTCCTTACCCCTAGAGGTTCGCCTGAAGCAATGTGTTGAATTCATGGATACGTGATACACACGATCACGGGCAACACATTCAGTGCGTATAAAAGTGATCATGTTGTTGTGTGTATAGAAAGCATTTTGTCTTTCGATCAATAGCACGAACATAATTCACACATTTTACTGAAAACAAACAGAAAAATGTATCCAAAATGACTCAAAAGGGTCTTTTTTCACACATGTAAAATTACAGTTGTATCATATTCATAAATTCTTGCTTACAGCTCTTCAGTATGAATATTTGATCAAAAACTGGAGAATATTTCTTCACTAATAAGAAACACTGTAACTCTTTCATAATTTGACTTTGACCTCCTAACTTTCCAAGATCTTCCTACTTCTCATACCTGTGTGCATACTGCAATAAATTGAATTTGTAGAAACTTTTACAACACATTTCTGCAATAAAGTCCTATATTTCGGCATCTGACCGCGGGTTTTGACCATAATTAGATTTATTTCAAATGCACACAACTACAGTGCCCTCTCTCAGCATTTGACTGCAACAAAATAAATTAAATTATGTCAGGTCACTCCGTATATAAACTCCAAGTGCAGCAATTTTTGCTCTCGAAGTTGATCTTTGACCTTTTTGACTTCAAGAACAAATATCTCATTCGTTTGTCTTTGTTCAGTCATATACAAAATTTACCAAGCTTCAAAATAATCTAAAACTCTATTTTTTTTTAATTAACATGGCAACATTAAATAATCATTCTGGGACAAATAGCAGAGGCATGAAAGGTAGAAAGATAATCTATTGGCCTGTGCAGTTGAAATCTGATAAATCAGATTACTTCTCCTATTAACCAGGAAGAGATCTTGAATCAAACAAACCCCAGACTTTAAATACACTATGCACACTACTTTTTTCCCCCACAGATCTATCAAGAGGCAGAATTCATGGCCACTAATTACAGCTTTCACACTTCCAATGTGGGGATTTATGCCCCCAGAGACAATGCGACAGACAATGGTAAAAAAAAAACAACAACACAAAAACGCATGAAATGATACACAAATTTTACGGGGGGAAAAAAAAGTTCCACAGCAGTCTTTTGTCACTGGCATGCAACTGGGTCAAAAACGGGCGGGAAAAAAAAGGAATTAAACTTGGAGCCAAGATGCCTCATAAACAATGCTAATTAACCTCTCATCATGTGCCTCTTATCTAGCATTGTGCTGAAAGTTGTGGGTTTTTTCCTCATCTTCCTTTTTTTCTTTCCTTTCCCACTTGCTGAGATCATTCTCCTGCACAATTTTCTCCCTGCTTTTTAAAACACTCAGTGGAAAGACAAGCCCTTCCACCCTGATGAACGAGCACGCATGCTTTGTATTGGTTTAATTAATCATGGGGACCGCGGCAGCGGAGGACACCCTTTCCACGACGCTTGCATCACGTTCAACGACTAGTGAGGTCTCCAACAAGTCTGGGCAAATACGGATGGGAGCTCAAGTGGTATGCTAGACTCTCCGCCAGCATTTTCCTGAACAGACACTTTTTTTTTTATTGCAGGGGATAAAAAAATCCTACTACTTAGCAATATCAAGCATTTTTTCTCCATTATGCTTTCACATTTTTCTGTCTTTCTCGCCATTTCTCTATTTTTTTTACCTCCTCAACCTCATTTTAAGAATCATGATGCATGCAGGACAAAATGGGTATGTTACCATGGCAATACACTTCTTCTACTGACGATAGCTGCTTTGTGACTGCGTCTACCCTGAATTCAATTCCCTTGCGTAAACTCCTCTTCGATATCCCCAATCAGTTGATAATCACACACACTGCCACTCTTCATGATAATGAATATTTCATCGATATATTCCATCTTCAGACAAGAAGTCGCAGAAATATAAAACTTTTGTGTGCTGCATTATGTTCATTTACAGTAAAATTAAATATAATTCAACGGAATCAAATCAACAGAATATAAGACACAAAACTCATTTAACCTATGCATAATTAATAACATTCAGAATATAAATCATGCAGTATATCTCATAACTGCTTGTACTTTATATGCAGTTGATGAATTGAGGTGTAATAATTGCCCTTCAAATAACCTCACACTTTTTTGAAGGAGATGGAAAAAAAATACTGAGGCGGTCTGAACAAGAGAGCGAGAAAAAGGAGGAGAAGGAGAGGGAAAAGAGAGTGAGGGAGGGAGATCTGACCTCATTAGGTCATGATTAACAATGGAGGACAAAAGGTTTTACAGAACTTCCACAAAGGGTCCACTCCTGAACCAATTTGTGCTCATTCAAGGGGTGTCGGCTGCTGGTGCTTTGTGTATGTGTGTGAGTGTGAGATTGTGTGTGTGTGTGTGTGTGTATGTCTGTGTGCTCTGTGAGTGTGTGTGGCATACACATAATCATACCCATGTTTGTGTGTATCTGTTTGCATGTCTTATGAGTGTATCAGGCAGAGCTGCCAAAAAAAAAAAATCACTTCCCAAAAGGAAGGATCAGGGAGATACTTTGTGTGTCTCACACTGTTACACATCCACGCATCTCAATGGGCAAAAAAGAGTCTCAAATCAGGGGGAGGCTAGGTTTATATTCTTTTGTCAGAACACAACAAAAAAACATATGCATTTTCAGGAAAGCTTCTGCAGATATCAGGAAGCCGTTGCAGCTCTGTTTATGGTGTGTACTGTAATAAAACCAGATTTTTCCCCATAAAAAAAAAAAAAACTTTCGCAAGGAGCCAAGATTTGCGAAAGTAAAATGCACATGAAAGTGTTTTTGTTTCTTTTACACAATGCGCTGAATGCCAGTGGCAGTTTGTGAATGTTTCTGGTTTTACAGTATGCACATGTCTGTATGTCTGTCTGTGTGTCTGTATCTGTGTGAATACAATGATTGCTTCCCTGGGGAACAGTGCAGATATTTGAGCTGGGCCATTTTGTTGAGACAGTTGAACAAATATGTTGAATTTCTAGCCCAGCAGTGACGGCACTAACCAAGAAAGTAAAGAGGATACTTTCTCAAGTTTTACAATTTGGAGACTAACCGGGGGGGGGGGGGGGGGGGGGAATCCAATTTAGAATTATGCACAGGACTTCAACAGATGCGGTACAATTTGCCCTCCTTTTAACTAAATGATTTAAGTTTTCGATAAAATTGTAAATGCTACTGAGATCTGTTATTTTGGTAAACTATCCATAAATATTTATTTCTATTTTATTACTTAGATTAACAAGATCTAATACTCCAGCGTGAAAATATTATTGTCTACACAAGAAATTTCAGCACATCCTTACAAGTTCTACAAATCAGGGTTCCACGGACACTCATTTCCCCCCATACCTCTTCGATCATCATCTATTTTTCATCAACAGCTCTCTACACTCCTTTGATGTGCATCTTACGATTTATATTTACTACTGACGCCAGCGAGTGAGAGGCATGAATATTGCATGTGGCAGCGAGCCGGCAACAGCTTCCATTTGGGAGGGGTGATGTAATGGACATAAAATTGAGACCCCAAAAAAGCCCTAGACATGATCAGAATGCCTATTCCCCCTCAGTCTGCTTCTTTGAGTAATATAGTGATCAGAAAGAAGGCCAGGAGCGATACTCGATGAGCATGTGTCGAAAAAATGTGAAATTTTGATCAAAGAATGATGAAGAAAATGAATGATATGACAGAAAAGCTAGCAAAAAAAGAAGAAGAAGAAAAAAAACCAAGACAAACATATGACAGATCTTTGAGACAAACTGATGCATAGGTACATTATACGGATCCATTTACTTAATTACTTGCATTACCCTGGGGACCGACAATGAAAGACAAAAATGAGAAGAAAAAAAAAAGCCGACAAATGAGGCGGCAGATGAGGAATTTTAGAGGGTAAAGACCGGCAATGGGGTGAATATCCGCTGATGCTTTGCACTTTCACCGATCTAACACACTACAAGTTAGGATCCTGAGTAGGCTGAAGGCACAGAAAATGGACACAAGTATCAAGGGGGGGGGGGGGGTAGTAACCATTCAAAATGCAATTCAATACCATGTTCAAGGTGACTTTGAGATACATATGTATAGGCCTACAAGTACAAGGTGTTTCAAATTCTTTTTAATCAATGGTTAGAGGTCTTGTGTATAAGTGTACAAATAAAGCAGGCTGGTACATCCCAATGGCGTTGCTTTCTGGCACACTTTAATTGCCAGAGGCCTTTTCAATGTAAAACAGTGATTACTGATCACAATTGATACACACTTGCTATGTTTTAGACAGGTAAAGTGAATTGCATTTTTCAGAGTCTCACAAAATCTTAGCAGATTTTTTACTGGCTTCTGCTACATACACTGTAAATAGGGTATTAAAAAGCAGATTAGTTGGAGTTCTTATGACTTTTCATTAAAGGACAAGTTCACCTTCATAGACATGTGGGTTGAGTAAATGCAGCAATATTAGTAGAGCACATCATTGGGAGTTTGAGGAAAATCGGACAATCCGTTCAAAAGTTATGAATTTTTTAAGTTTCTGCTCACTCAAGGCTGGATGAGAAGACTACTATAGCTTGTGATGTCACATGAGTACAACGATATAAAGAAAGAATAAAGAAAATTCAACATATTTTCACTTTTCTCGCATAGCAAAAGAACACTTGACTTCTCTCTTTCAGAAGGCAGGGGGAATAATATTACCCTTAACATATGTCAGTAACAAGTCAAAGAAATGTGCACTTTATTCAAAAAGTAAAGTTTTGTGAAATTCTCTTTTTATTTTCTTTATATGGTTGTACGCATATGACATCATACACTGTAGTAGTCTTCTCATCCAGCAGTGACTACGCAGATACTTTAAAAATTCATAACTTTTGAACGGATTGTCCGAATTTCCCCAGACTTTCACTGATGTGTTCTACTAATATTGCTACATTCACTCAATCCACATGTATATAAAGGTGAACTTGTCCTTTAACCCAATGAGGACAGACTGATCTTGCTACAACACGCATTTCCCATAGACAGCTGCCCGAGTATACTCGGGACTCATCCTCAACAGGCTAAATTCATGACCACTGATCTGAAACAGTATTTTTCAAAATTTCAGCAGAAAATTTCGATTGATTATGCCTTATGTTGTTACCGAAGTGGAATGATTCATTATGACCACAAATTTGGAAGTCCCATATACAAATCTGTTCTTGAACTTGTCAAAGCTGAAAGAATTGATGTTTCTTGCAGGGGAAGGGGAGGGGATGGGGATGGAATGGGGAGGGGAATTCTCTAGGCACCCTTGCTACTAAACACAGTCCTTCAGAGCTCAAAAAGGATCTCTTTCATGACCTTTAAACCTTTGTCCTTGGTCTTCCTAACTATTGGTTGGTCTGTTTGTTTGTTTGTTGGCTTCCTGAAATACGATTCAGCCTTCAAATCTTATTCACACTACAGACTATTTTGTCCTTTCTTTAAGAACAACACAGATAGAGAAAAATATGTGCCAGTGGCGATAAGAAAAAAAGAATGTGAATGGCCGATGAAGATTATATAAATCATGTGACAGGCCTAGACTGCAGCAGCACTGTCACAATGACCAAAAATAAATCAAGACTAAAGCTTTTGGGAGCAGAGAATCCAACAAACCCACTTCAATATACTTGTAAGGCTGTCACAAATTAAATGCATTCAATGGTTACCTTACAAAATTTTGACAGAAGTGTGCCAAAATTGCCATTTACCTCTCATAATATGAATGGAAAATAGACCACAGCTCGCCAAAAGAAGCCTCAATAATGACACTGCTCAAAAGGATGAACAAAGTAGCTATTTTCATTCAAAGATAGGAAAAAGTTTACCAAATGTTGCTGAAGGAAGCATTTACACTCATAACAACCCTCGGAGATACGTTCACACTAATTCTACCTGAACTTGACAGCTGATATCATTTTCCACAATATTCTTTTCTTTTTTCATTGTTCACAGACTACATGTAGGTAGAAGATGCATTAAAAAAAAAGACGGTAGTGAGGAAAAAATTGAGAAGACAGGGACAAGATTGTTAACTTGCAAGAGTAGAACATTTCGATCAATACTCCCTACTGGGCATGCAAAATCAATACATGCCTCCTCAAGAAGGTAGACAAGAAAAGGGAAGTAAAAACTCCATTTAAGGATCATTTAAAGACACCATGAAAGAAAAAAATCTGTTGAAAAAAAAAAGGTGAAATCACTGCCTCTGAGGCTAAGGCATTTGAGAATGCCCCACGATACTGACCAATCATTAACCATTTAAAAAGAGGGATGGCTCCCCCAAATGGGCGAGTGTTAAGCAACTAGCTAGCGTCCGTTGTTTCCAGGTATCTATTGATCACCTGATGAATCTGTCTTCGTATCGCCACGGTGATAGCAGGGCAAATTTTCTCCCTGCCCGGCTGTTTGGTGATGAGTCATCTTTGTGCTTTTCCCCTCCTTTCTTTCTTTGCCTAAATTTTCCTTCGACTATCTTCTTCTTCTTTTTTTGTGGGTTGTCATTACAGCATGCACTGGTGATGCATTAACCCATACTTGAGTGAAATTTACCATGGAGAAAGACAGAGAACGAGAGATATGATGAAGATGGAGTTAACCACACATCAATCTGGAAATTTCCTAAGTGATTTTAGCACTCAAGATGATCTCATGAATTGTACTTAGATTCTGCATCACAAGTAATAGCCAAGTGGTGTTTTTCTTTCACCCAAGGACAAGAATGCATCATTGCTGTGTGGACAAAAAAAGTTTAATCAGAAAAATCAGTCTAGGACCAATATTTGAAGAATTGTTGTCCTATTGTATTTCCTTCTTCCCTATTACCCCGCATTTTGTAAAATTGTTGCTACATAGTTGTCTCTTTTTTATCTCTCTGTTTTATTACCCTAAGTTTACAAACATTTTTATGTGGTTGAAACAAATATTCATCTTCACCAAAAGAAGCAAATCATTTTTACTTTTTTATACTTTTTTTTTGGGGGGGGGAGATTGTATAGTAAATGTGTATCATGAATATGATCATATCCACAATGAGCTAACTCTTATGAATTAAAAAAAAATATATATATTATTTCTCCTGTTATAGAAAACATTTGTCTCAGTATAATCATACTGTAACACAACACCTGGTAAGTGTACATTTACAGTAGTTTTTCTATAACATAAGTTGATTTGGATTTTTTTTTCATGCAGGACAAGTTTTACTTTCTGGTCATATTTTGGGTGTGTGTAAGTGTGTGGATAAAATATCATGGCCAAAAGCTCATGCTATGACACCACCACACGTACATTCGGTGTCAGTAAGCACCTACTTTTACATACATGTATATATTTTTAAAAATCTAAAACATTATGGAATTTTCTGTAGAGATTCTACAACAAATGAGAGGGTGAAACAAAAGAATGAATAAAAGGAACCCAAATCATGTTAAACTTCCAGTTAAAAAAAGAAATTATCTAAGTTTCAAAAGCTTAAAACCAAATGATATCTCTGTTTACCAGTGCCCATATACCGACCACTGCATGTGAATCTTGACATAGCTTTGCAAAGAAAAAAAAATCACCTCTTCATGTTCCCGAACTGAATATTTCTCTTCTTCAAAGGCAAAGCACCATCGATAATTTCAATTTCTGCAGCGCATACCTAGCTGACAAATCCATACCAAACGATCATAAATATTGATCTTCATGCCACCGTCATCACAGTGCGCATTACATTCCTGTCATGTAATGCTTCATGTATGACACATTAGAACAACACAAACTCAAGCCGTGAAGAAACAACACGCTCATCATCGTTTACGCCAATTTCGATGGGGGATGAGGATATTCTCTTACGATAAAAACCGGCTCCTAAAATATGGATATTTATGCAAAAAACTTGAGACATCCTGCCATTCTCGACAACAGCGACGTCACTGCGCGAAGCCGGAGGCAATGCCCGGCGGGTTGAATCGGAGACAGCAAGGAGGGGTGGGTCGAGTTTTAAGAAAACCAGGGAGACCCACGATCTTCCTGTCCCTTCACTTTCCACCACTCCTTCCCGCGAAAACCCGAAAACAAACAATAGACCTCGCAGACAGGAAGTGAGCATGCATGCACTCCTTCAATTACACGTTCTCTACGCAAGTTCGTCAAACGAGGGCAGTTGTCGGTGCGTGGATGCAGTCTTCCAATGGAGGAGGGCAGCATCCCCTTAATTTCCTGATTACAGCCGGAGCTTTTGTGGCCACGATTCGCAGAGCGCCAGGCGACATCGCCACCTTCGATTCTCCTCAGATTGCATCGAAGAGTGTTTTTTCCTCTCATGAAAAGCCTTGTTTGAGAATTTTGTCTTAAATTTCTCCTTCTTATCTTGACATATCTTCTGTTCATGTTTCTGACAAAACTGAGTTTAACGTGTATTAAGCCAGCATGATAAACACTGAAAAGATCCAGCCTGAAGTGTTATTGTCATTTTCTTTCATTTCCCGCACAAAAGAAATGACAGATTCATAGGTCTTTGATAAAAAGTTAAGTATATTTTCAACTTCCTTTCCTTGATGATAATAACACCAATCAGTATCATCAAAAAAATATTCTATAACTATTAATTTGCTAATTCCGTTTTAAGCAGTTAATATTGCCTTTTTGCTGGAGCTTTGGAGTGGGTGAGCACCTCAAAAAGGTGGTGTAATATAATGGTTTTTCTTTTATAATTTGAGAGATCTAATGTATGAGGGGTTTTTTATCCTAAAGATTGAAATTACTTTTAATATCTGCAATGTAAATCTTTTCAAAGAATGAGCATTCATGATTATCTTTTATCACATAACAGGAGTTTAAAGTATGATTCAATATTAATATAATTCAATATCAATATAATCAATATGATTCAATATTAAAGGTACTGCACAAACCTATTGATTCTCTGAACTAAGCCACTGCTGACAGCGTTTGCCGGTGCTATTCCCATTCCGATTTTAAATATCACTGGATTGAGGGATGATAGTTTTGATTGAGATGGGGCTTCAGGTTTCCAACATTTTTGTGAGAAAATGAGAAACCTCTTGTGAAATATGAAAGCGCAACAACAAACTTTACAGTTCTAAGATGAATTCAAAGTTTATTTGATGAAAATTGGTTTTGAAATGGTCGAGATATCCAAAAACAAAGAGGTCCTAATAAAAGGTGAGACCCACCATTTATTAGGACCACTTTTTCTTACTTTGTTTTTGGATATCTCAGCCATTTCAAAACCGACTTTCATCAAATAAACTTTGAATTTCTCTTAGAACTGTATGCTATTTCATATTCAATAAGTGGTTTCTAATCGTCTCGCAAAAAGATAAAATCTGAATCCCCATCTCAACCAAAACTACACCATCCCTTTGAATACATTGTGTTTCACATTCTGTCCATTCCTTTCCAGTTCGATTGGCAGGCAAGTGTAAATTACATCGTCATCATCTCCAATTGTGGTCAACGCTCTATGAATGGGATATCAAACATGCAGAGGTATATAATGTCCTCAGGGGACTATGTAAATGCCTAGCAGAACACACAAGCGGTTGCTGCACAAATACACATTGCGAGACTACACCAATCAATGAGATAATGATGAAAACCGCCACATCCTTAAAAGTCACTTTTTTTTTCAACAATGGTGCTTACATGCTGTTAACACATATCTCTCACTCTATGCAAATATATCACTTGATCAAAATTAGCAAATTTACCATACGCTAAAAGTCTCTCATTGAAATTACAGATTCCACATTGGCAGGAATGGTGTTATTTTCTGAGGTGCACACAGCCCCCAAAGAAAACAGTGCTATCTTTTCAATGTTACTGAAAAAGCCATAATTTCACTAGTATCTGGAAACAGTGCATGATATACTTGTTTTATCCCTCTAAAAGTTTAAATACAATAATTAACATTTTGTTGGTAAGTGTATTGTGGTGGATGCAGTTTAAACAGTGATCTAAGAGGCCAATACCCGTAGCATGTTACACATGCTATTGATAAATAAACCATTATTGATTGTATATCTGACAACATTCATGGCATAGTGCATTCTACCATGAAGGTCGTCACATATACCATGAATGTCGTCACAGTATAGTACAATTTACTCCATCATTATTTTGTTTTCAACATCATCCATATCAAAGTTATGCTTGGTCACATGATGCTATGTATATTGTACACCAAATCATTGAACAGGATTTCATTAATATTTACATATATACTTTATAAATACTATACAAAACTTCAGACAAGTAAATGAATGAGATCTGAGCAGGTGCAGTGTAGGTATCAATAAGTGTTGTACGTATAGGCATCATCTTAAAAATCTTCATGCTTGCTTAACTCAGGGCAACTAGAAAATCAATCTTGGGCAACTGAAATGATTGGGTACTTGCCATTTAAATATGCAGGATATGTTTGTCCAAATGCCTACTTGGGCAACTGGAGAAAATATTTTTGTGATTCATAATGCATCATACATCTACACTAGAACACCTGCATGTAAAACAATCTTCCTCCTTTCCAAGAATGCCCACCAAAGACCACCCTCGCCTCACCTGTAGTGATCCCTTCGGTGGCTTACAGGGAGGAAAAATGATGAAATTGGCAAATCCATAAATGGTCCCTCAAAATCACCAAGGGACTTGGTAGTCAAGATTTACTTTCATTCTTCATGAGTGAATGAAGGGGAAAGTGAATGGGGGAGGTAGGTGGGGGGGGGGGGGGGAGAGGGAGAACTGGAGGAAAAGATGACAAGAAGAGACCAGAGGAATATGAGACGATGAATGGCAAGACACACCAGTCCCAAGGTGTTACACTCCCCATCAGCTCCCATGATCTTGCTGAGTGCATCTTAATTGGAAATTTTCTGCTTGGTTGGCTTGTCCCCGACGAAATTTTCGCCCTCGCAAGAACGCATCCAAGGCAAAATTCCCACAATCAATCATCGCCACGGTGTGGAACCGTGAAAACAAAGCAACTCACTGAAACTGACTTGGTATCTTTTGTTCCAAAGCACACAAATGCACCCAAAAATGATGCATTTATGAGGGAATCATTTGATCCTTCTGATGAATTCTTCATCACTAGTTCTATCAAATATTCATGAATTCGTAGTGAATTTTTCAAACATTTTTGTTTTGCACACAAAAAGAGGAGGTGGTGGTCATCCTTGAGAGTTCTGCACACATCGCATTCCATGAATTTCACTCATGAACATCACACAAAAGACTCAAGGTTCCAGCCGTACAATGTGTTTCTTGTGCCCATTATAGGTCCTATATGACAACTTAGAAAAGAATAATTGGTGTCTTTTGATTGCTATGCTTAGGCAGCTAGTGTCAAGTTTTAACTTCTAAAAAATGATCACATGTTGGACAAATAATTGAAATGAAAGAGCATTTCTTGATAATCCTTCAAACTTTCTTTGAATTCTTATCAAAGGCATGATAAAGCCTCCAGAAGTTGGAAAGGAACATGCATCATGCATGAAATGCCTCACTGACAACATGGATGTGACGGGTCAAACACGTGAGCCGCTCGCTGCTCTCTGAGGAATTTCCGGACACATTGATTCTCCACACAGCATGCATCCTCTCTCGGTGTGGTAAACAAATGATGGGATGTGAAATCGTGGTGATTCAACTCTGAAAACGTATTACCTCTCCACATGCTTGCAAGTTTGCTACATCTTGAAGGCATCTCCAGAACTGCATCTCAACACTAACTGTGGTATGGATGAGTATCAAATCATGAGACGGAGGATTCAAGCAGATGAGTAGTTAGGAATGGAAGTGGGATTTTAAAGTTGCAAACCTGACCTGCAAAGTTGGAAAAACAGCATCCAAAACTTTTGAAAACTATGTAGAACCCATTAAATTATGACTATGTCTGCCTGGATGAGTGCAATCTTGTAGTGTAGGCATCTTTCTCTGCAAGGCCTCAGATTTTTTCATACTTCTTCACTAAGGAGAAAGTTAAACATCACATATACACATATGGAATTAACAAATAATTGAAGATTCATAACTTTTGAACTGTATAATTCTCTTTAAACTTTTTATGCCATGTTTCACAAATATTTCTGCATTAATTTTCATGGAAGCTTCCCCTTAATATGAACTTCTCCTTTTTTTTTCTTCAAGCATCTCCCAGTCATGCCACCCTGGGAGTAACAAATCATTCCCAAACAAGCTGGATGCCCAGGGCCTTCACCCAAAAAGCATCATATCTTGACCCGACATTGGAATCATGACATAGTAGGAGTTCCCTTCTTACAAGTACAACTCCCTACTGTACGATGACTGAATACTGGCACTCTCTTGCAGTTGGAAAGAGCTTGGATGAAAGGTGAAGAGGGAAAGACAATAACTCTTATTCCGGCTCCCCCTCCCATCTCCCTGAGAAAATAAACTCCCGGCACCCTTGAGCTTGAAAAGTCCTGGCTGCAAGCTCCAGTAGAACTGTGAGCCATAAATCTGCCTTTGTTAGGGTTAGCATGATGTGCCTTGCACAACACTCACGACACAGAAAAATATATGACAATCCACATGAAAGCAAGAACAGGAATTTCCAGCTCTTCCGTGCACTGAATGTGCCAGACATATATAGCATCTCCCCCCTTACCAGTTGTTGCATTGCTTGTCACTTTGAATGGTATAAAGTTTTACAATGTTTTCTTCTTCTGGGACTTTGGTCCTGTTTGCTATTAAAAATTCATAATGCCGTCACTCAAGAAAAGGAAGTCACTCAAAGGTTACAAACAGTCCTAAACAGTAGCCTTTTATTCCCAGCATATTTGCATAACCTATAACACTTTAAGCCATTATGTCATTATGCTTCTCTGCAAAACATACATTACATATCCGGTAATGAGGTCATTATGTTGCTCTGGCAAATGTATTACATCCATTTTATCTGTATAGGCCTATACTACTGACTTAACATCTACATACATTGTTTTTTAGGTAAAGATCACAACTGATTTTCTTCTTCTTCTTCTTCTTCTTTTGGTAATAACAAGAGTATTTGTCATACTATGTGTTTCATCTCTCTAGTTAAGGCTGACAAATATCAGCTTTCTACTTCACAAAAGAAGACCCCCCCCCCCCCAAAAAAAAAAAAAAAAAAAAAAAAGGCATGGAGATTATGGATATAGGTCTACTGTATGTGTATTCTCCCAGGTCATGTTTCACTTTCCAAATAGGTCCTAATATTTCTGTGCCAAATAAGTCAGCAGATATTCTAACTTCCATAATACCCCCACTCTGGCCTACCACTGCATGTAAGTATGGCACAACACTGTTTTGAAGCAGTGTCCCACAAAGCATTCCCATCAATAATTCACTCAGATTTTTTTTCATAAGTCAACCCATCCGATAAAAGGGAAATCAATAGCCAAGAATAACACTGATCCTCAAAGACACTCTTTTGAAAAGTGAATGCAGCGTAAGTTGCTTAAGCCATTCAGAACCGCTCTTTCAAAATCTAATCTCCATATTACATGCTTGTCTAGCCATTGGGTAAGACAGGCTAAAAGAAGTTCCACGGGAAGAGTATAAAGGGAGGGGGAGCTAGAAATGTTCTTTCTCTATGCGACTACTAAAGAAAGAGCATTCACAAGGCAAAGTTAGACATGAAAGAACCTCATAAGCCACTAATTCTTTAAGTACTTTCTCACACTATGATGGATTGGCAAAGACTTGGCTAAGGTCAGAACAGTGTGTGTATGTGTGTGTGTAATGGGATATATAAAAATTCAAAAGGATAGATAGATAGATAGATAAATAGATAGACAGAAAGATAGATACATACATACATAGATAGATAGATAGATAAATAGATAGACAGAAAGATAGATAGATACATACATACATACATAGACAGATACATACATACATACATACATACATACATACATACATACATTCATAGACAGACAGATATATAGACAGACATAAGCAACAACACCATTTTCTTGTCTAACTGGTATTTTTCAGTTTTGTCAGCGTGTGTGAACTTTCCTTGCAGCTGTAAGAGTTCTGGGAGAAAAATGCACCCCAAAGGAGAAATTTACATTCCATCCACACTGGGAAACAAAAGCCACAAATCAGAGAAATTGGAGTAATATCGGACAAATGCCATGGAGGTTATTACTATTCAAATATGGGCAAGTCATCAGGTGTGCCACTTTTCATGAGGAGCTAAGTTTCTTCTATGCCTCAGATCCCCTGTCACCAAAACACTATGGTTGTGTCTCCTGTATGGCATTCCTCATTTGTTCGGTGCATGGGATGTCATCAATTTTCCATTTTCTACGAAAACAGACATTTTTCATAATTCTGCTGAAAATATATCAGTAATATGATGCTATCACACATCCCAAATGGCAAATGGAAATTGATTCTTGGCACACAGATCATAACACATTTACATACAAGTCTTTTTATGTGCTCACATGAAATGTGGATTGTACTTATCACGTTCACTTCAACATTCAGATTTATTCCTTCCATAATGTTGCACATTGCAAAAAGAATCTCACATCTGGCCAAACAATGACTCACAATTTGTACTCTAACAAAAGATTTTGTGTCTGAGGATGAATGATTGAAAAGGCTGTTTGAGTTGAGATTGCTTGATGAAGGTCAAGACTTCCTAAGAACAGATTTTCAGCGAGACCACTGCTTTCACTTCAGGTCCCGTGGAGACAAAACTCAAGATAATGACTCAAGAAAATTACATTACGTCTTAGTTCCTTTTGGATGACCAAATCAAATTTTCATAACTTTCAGAGAAATAATGGCAATTCGTCTCGCCTAACTGCATTCAGTATATTTCCCATCTATCACTGGTCTCTCAATCCACTACCAGTGCGACACATAATTTTCCAAACTAAGGTACAGTCGTAATCACTCCCGCAAATTCCTTTCCAACGGTGGCACAAATATCGCATGGGCTCGACGACGGGGCATTTCCTAAATGGTTGACCAATGTTCTCAAAACATTTGACACCAGAACTTGCAGGGAGATCATTTCGCACGTGACACAGTGGTATTCAATAACCAAGCTGACACCCCTGGTGGATGTAATGTCCGTCTGCTGTGTCATCATGTTGTGCTGCGAGACTGCTTGAGAGTCAACATATCGTGTCTCAGTTTTCTTCCCCAGTGTTTGAGCCTGGCATAAGAGCCTCCCCCCTCCCACCCCCAACCCCATCTCCGATCCCTAGCACACACACTAACAAAGTATTAAAGGGATGAGGGCGGGGGAGGACCGGTAGGAGGGGGTAACATGATGCTGGGCAAACCAACCCTGGTTTAGTAGCCTCCATTCAAGCCTTGACATCCTCTGACAGGAAATGCAATCGTATGATTGCCCCTCTGGGAACATTTGCCATCACTTCATTCATACGTGATGTATTCACCTAGGTAACATCATCATTAGAAGTAAAAGCTGTTGAATCTTTCTTTTAAACTGTTCTGACTTCTTCATTTAGTGAGGAGAGCTAGTACAGAGGAATGGACCTGATAATCAAAAGTTTGTAGGGAAATCTCAGGACACCCAAAAATAGAAATGATTCATGTCATACCCAACATGTCATGTTCATTCACTTCATGGCCGAAAGCAGAAATTCAAATTTAACCTGGGATATCAGTAGTATGATTGATACTGTCACAGTATTGACAGAATGTAGGATAAAATTTGATTACATTTTCTCTTTTTTCAATTGTAGTGAGAGTTTAATCCACTACTTGACATACAGAGTTTCAATGCCAAATGCAACCACCTAAAGTAAACATTAATTTTAAGTAAGTTTGTGAGGCAATAAACAAGACGACATCTTCTTTTGTAGCATTAGGAGAGAAGCAAGAAAGCTCATCCTCCACAGAGAGATCATTTCAAATTCAACCATCAAACATCTCCGCCGAGTTTCATGCCCCTTTGACCTACTCACCTGAAAGCAGCCTTTTCGAAAAGAACCCGATACCTGATCGCCCAGATGGGGCCAGGGTACTAGATGGGGCCTAAGGTAAATACATGCAGGCATTTCCAGTAACTGGGCCTGTACAGCCTTTGCAAAGAGCCCTCAAAAAGAGTTCCTTAGACGCTCTCCTTCTGAGCCGGGATCATACCTCATCAATTTTCGACTGTCGTTTTTTTCGGTCAGGTGCATGCTGTTGATCATCAGAATATCGTATCATTTCCGACAAAAACATCTCAGTTATGCACCTTCCCAACTATTGCACATTCGCGGTCATGTTGGCTCTCTTTTCGAAAGTCGTACTCATCGCAACCTCAGCATCGCTGCGTATCATGATCTCAGCAGGTGCAGAAATTGGCTCGGACATCTATTTTTGGGGGAGGATTTCTTTGCGGGAGGACACGGCGGCCATACACCAGCAACAGTCAAAGCTCTAAACAATTGATGACGACACAATGTGTACTCATCCTGACCAATCTGTCACACAGAATTCTAATCAAATCAGATAAACAAATAGATAGATTTATGAAGTCTGTCAGAGCAAGCATGAAAACTGCACCCTCTTCTTCAGGTCTAATTTGTGCTAGTTCAAGCAAAATCAAATTGAGCAATCGATGCACTCAAAACATAATCTCTGGCAAATTCAACAGCACTGAATATTCACTGTTCTCATGTCCACACCTGTGTTAGTGACAGTCAGTGAACATGTCTAGGAAGGTTTTTGTTAAATTTTCGTAACTTTGTTCACATTTTGCTGGATAACTTAGAAAAACATTTAAAATATCTACAGAAATTTATGTCTTCCACTTTTCCCAGCACTGGGGATAAAGTTTTTAATGCCCTTAATCGAAAAGAGTTCTATCAACACAGCTTCACGGGAGAATTCACTCAATCTTCATCTAGGATTACATACTGGGAATCTGCTCATCTACAGAAAATGATGGTTGTATACTGTGACTCATTTGCCCCATGTACAGATTGCCAAGAAAGTAATTCCTCAAAATTTACAAACAGACACAAGAAAAAATTGTGTTGAAATGGGAAATTCTGCATCTTCTGCACTCATTTCAAAGACCAGGCATGTGTTCATCCGTAATTGTTTCTGTTTTTTTCAAACCTCACGTGGAATGATTAACTGTGGGCAGCGGGGGAGGAATGTAGAAACAGACGTAAATATTATGCAGTGAGGAACGAGCCCTGTTGGAAGTAGCGTAAACATTCTGACAGTTAAACTGCTCCGATTCCATCTGCGAAAAGAGATGGAAGAGAAAGATAAGGAGGGAGAGGGGGACAGACACTTCTCTACGACACCATCTTCTTGGATGTTAATTGTTATGTCTCACTGCACTCATCCCTCTGGATCCCGTATCTAAGCATCCGCTTTCGTAACCAACGTGCATGCATCTTGCTTGCATCCTGTCGTGAGTAAATCACCTTCACGTTTTTTTGTTCTTGTTGAGTATATAGGGCATCAGTGGTCTCGAATTGGGATTCTTTTGTTTTGATTCAGACTATAATAATCCTTTGTGGAAGGGCTGTGAAGATGAATCATGATAATGTGTTCTAATGGTGGGACAATGGGTGAAATATATGCTATAAAATAAAGCCTTTTTTCACTTTCTAAATGTGCACAAAAGAAAAGTACATAAAGTTGTTTGTTGTAGTAATGTTTCACCTGCACTGCAATTGAATAATTCTGTCAGCCTGAAATCATGACATTTTCTTTCTCATAAAACATGGAGGTAAACACACTCCATAAAAATCACATGGTACATTAATTTTATACTTGTTCTTTCAGCATTAACATAACTTAACTCCTCTTATTTCACTGATATAAAAAAGAATCTTTATGATACGATATGAAAACTTTTTAGTGGTGTAATTTTGTCTCAGCAATTAATGACAGGACTTCACTGTGAGTTCTGGCTCGTTGAAAAACAAGTAGGCTAGTTGGAAAACAAAAACATGTGTCAAATCTTAAATCACATTCAAACCCTGTTCCCTGCTATCTCATATCAGTAAGAGTTAACGGAAAAATGTCCTGTACGGTAAAATGTGAGCAGACTAAATATGGCTTGCACTGCAACAAAAAAAAAGACACATCAATGTGTAATGTGCCTTCACAAAAAAGACTGCATGCATGTACTACATAACAACATACAGAAACTTATGTTTGCATACCCTACATTGCATGTTTACATAATCGCACAATGATAGCGCAATTGCACAATGTGACATCATGCAAATCACACATTCTCTCATTTCCTTGAATTTGGAAAGATAGGGTCGGCAAAAGGAAAGAGGCGGTGAAATGCTGATCAAGACTTGATGCGAGACTACACAAGGATCCATTGGCTCTGAATGGCTGCGGAACATGTTGCCTCCATACTTGTGTGGAATATGGTTAATGATTTACTAGAACTGCAAATAGATGCATCTCAAGCTGGCTATTCTTCTCTCACACATTATATCCACTCAGGCCGTGATTCATACATTACAAATTTCGGAGGTAACTATGGTCATCTGCTGCCAAAGCACTCCTCACATCAGACTCATTTCTTGTTTTGCTCCTTTTCTGTCACTTATTACACTATATTTCTCCTAGCTTCTCTACAGCTTCCTTCCTCTTCCTTTCTTTTGTGTGTCCATCAACCTGTTTGCTACTTCCATTTATCTGTCTTTTTTTCTTTCTATATAATATTTATCTATCTGTGTATATATCAATCTCTCCCTCTATCTGTCTATTTCTCTCTCTCTCTCTATGAATCTATTCATCTACTTATTCATTTATCTATCTATCTATCTATCTATCTATCTATCTATAGTTCTATAGTTCTATAGTTCAATCAATCTATCCCTTTGTCCATATCTAGCTACTATGTTTCTCTTGTTTAATAACAGAAGGTTGTTCCAGTGTCAAAAATATGTTGGTCACCATGTATTGGTCCTATTAAGCTTCTACTTATTGTTTGGCTCTACATCCTTTATTCCTTCTTCTTTGAACCCACAACTTATTCTTGCTGCCATAATTTTCCTTACAGCAACCACTAACTCCTATAAAAATCTGGGATGATGTGTGATTCACTGCAACACTGCAATTTGACAAAACGCATAGCTATCAATCCTACACAAAACTCACAAAAATTACAGCTTACGACAGTTCACTAAATTGACCCAAGCTTGCCAGAGGAAAATATTTGCCGAGTTGGTAATTGAGGCCATTGATGTCAGCGACATGGACATTCAAATCATCCTCTTTCCTTTCTTTCAGCCAGAGTGAGATACTGCACCCTTCAGGCCGTGAATCCTTTGTCCGCTACAGGGCAGCTCATAACTCGTGGGGGACATTTTCTTTTACTCCCGAAGTGTGTGACCTCCGTATGACACAATTGGGTGGTATCATCCCATCCCGCACATTACGCACACAAACATGGAGATGATCCATCTACAACCTACCAACTCTAAGCCTAGCTACTTTATTGTTGACATGTTTATTTACACGCAAGGGTCGAAGGTCAAGACTCTGCCAGAAGAAGCTCCACAAATTGCAGGTAGTTGAAGAAAATGAACACTGGCGGCTTCAAATTTGCTTGGACCCGCCTTGGCCCGACCCACTGGATTGTGCCGCGACCAGAGCCCTACACGACTGCTTCCACATAACCTATAGAGCTCTCGTATTTAGAATCAGCCAAGTAGAAAGAGATATATCACAGCTGTCTCCATCAATGACAAGCCGATATATATTCTCTGCTTGGAAACTTGCTTTAAAGCCACAGAGAGCTTTTGAAAGTCTACCGCAAGAAGTCTGGTCATATTTAATGGTATCATTCCTTAGCATTATACACATAGAACACTCTTTACTTTACAAACACATATTACATGATATAAGATGTCAGACAATTCTGAAGGGGGAAAACATTACTACACATTAACTCATATCATTAATTTGTATCATGTAACACTAGCTCTGTATTTGCTCAAATGATTGACATTTCCTTTTAGCTGGGAAGGTGGCCAATTCAAAGAATGCATGTTTACGAGCTCTCTGCCCGTATCCCATGGCAACTGCTATGTGTGGTGTACACAAGATTTTTAATGACGGAAGATGTTGGGCTGGTTGGTAGGAATGGACAGTGTCTGGTATAGCAAAGCATTTTATGTCTTATTTCATATATCACACAAAATAATACATGTGTAGGCATATGCTGAACCATGAGATCATGTTGAAAACAAAATGTGGACTGCATCTGTAATTCTGGTGTTGTGTGTACACAATTCTGCCTTTGCAGTCTTTGTGTACACAGTCTGTTGCCTTGGCTGAGTCATGCAATCCACAATAGTAGGAAATTTGTGTGATCAACTATTTCACAAAGAATCCAGGCATATTCTCTACAAATACTGATTGAATTCCTGCACTACCTGGGGATTTCAAGACTATAATCAGTAGCATTTACGACCACTGTGAAGAGCATTTGATTATCCACACACGGCATTAATTCTCAATCTTCCATAGTGTGGCTGTCATCATCCATTTCCCATTTGACATTTGTGAAATCTTGAATGCGACCTGATCTACAGTCCCACTATCTTGACACGAAATCTTGAAATCTGCCTGTACCAATTATCACGTTGGCCATGACATATCAACTTTCCTTCGACGAATACTATAGCTACCAGGATTTTTGCGAAACACTATCCATCTAAATCACTGCAACAAATTCTCTATGAATAAAAATATTTGTCAGTGCATGTGGATTTGTTTATTCATGCTGTTTTTTTCTTATCACTCACAATGTAACTTGAAAAAGAGTACTGTTATTTGGTATTCAAAGGTAGATAAAACCTAGTAAGTTAGCTGTGACTACTTCAGGTTCACATACAATGAAACTATCATAGTGTCTTATTGACTACACACTATAAGCACATTAATTTGCATTTGGAAATATTTATTTTTCTCATTATGCAAAGTGATACATCATAACCATTTCAGAATGTACAAAATGAAAACACTACATGTGGAGTGTTTTTTAAACTGTCCAATAAACACATACATAGTGGGGGGGGGGGGGACTTTTCTATGTCAATCTTGAAATGTCACCCGTTCAAAGGATGAACAAAAGTGACATTTTGACCTAAACAAGACGAATGCACATACGAAGCTCATTACCATACTAAGTATACGCTATTTGGTCAGTACAGATAGTAATTGAGACTTTTTGTATTGAGAATTTATGTCTAAATCTGAATGATTCATTCACCTCTATGCACGTGCGTGATATATTTCTCTCTAATTTTGGTGAAGTAGATTTAATCAGATCAACAAGATTTTACTTTATCAATCTTGTTGTGTCCAATTCAGCTCCACAAAAGAGTGAGAATGAGGGATCATCCTCTTCACACAGCGCATAATCAACATGTTGCATTCATCATGGCACTCTCCGGGTTCGTTGCCGAACCGCGTCGTCGTGGGAGACGGACGCAAATCAACTTGGATTCCACGTCTTCTTGCGCAATGGGCCACGTCCAAATTGCATTTGAGACTCTCTCTGGGAGCACGACCCACAGCAAATCCAGTCCATGGAGACGGGGGAAAATGGGGGAAAAATGCAAGGAAACATCACGATTCCTATATGGCCCCTTTTTACCCAAAGAAAGGGAAAAAAAGGGCGTTCAGTCAAATTCACACCATTAGATTTGGTGGCAGAATTAGGGCAACAACAATGAGTCACATATATCTGGGGCCAATTAACCTATTTTGGGAGCGTCTTCTGATAGAGAGGGCACAAAAAAGAAAGGAAAAAAGGCATGGTTACTCACACATCAGTATCATAGTGCAAGGAAGCATCTTCATCACTGCTTTCCTATGATTGACCATGTGTGCAGATGGTCCACTTTTTGATTTGTTTTTACCTTTCTCCAAATGCAAGGTAGTTCTCTTAGACCTATCTCACTGGATGTCTTTATATAATCCTCTTGGAAGTAAACATACCAATAAGTCTCTTGCCCCAAATACTGGTACTGCAGTACTAAAATTTTTTAGATGTACCTTATCTTATTGGTCCAAAATTTGAGGAAGATGCGAGTATAAGAACATCGTAAGTTGAAAAGTTTAATGCTTTTGGTGACTTTGTGCATGTAAACGATTCTTTTCCTTCCATAGGCAGCATGTAAAATCTACAGCTTTAAAAAGATAATAGAAAGAAAAACTTCCTTCCATTCTTCAAGTCCTGGTAAGGCACATACATGGGCACCTGGCTGGCCTTCAGTATAAATCAAGCACACCCTTGTGGAATTTGGGATTTGATGAGTCCAGTGGATACCCTGTACACATACTGACAGACGTACCTTCTCTCCACCATATCGGCATGTTCTTGTCACCCAGTACTCAAACTCCGGAATCAGACAGCTGGCGACAACAATGTTCAAAATGATTTCCACACATCATCTATAAGCAGACTGGGGGGGGGGGGGGGGGCGGTATCCAAAGTATTAATCAGCTTTCTTGATGGGTAAATTTGATTCCCTTTCCCTGTGACACCAGACTGTCCCACAAATAAATTCTTAGTTGAAGTAAGACAAAAAAAAAATTAGAGTAATGAAGTAGTCTCTATTAAAGGGATGGTACAGTATTGGTGGAGATGAGAATTGGGCCTTTCACTTTTTTGTGAGATACCAAGAAAACACATATGATATAGTGCAGAAATTACCATTTTAAGAGGAATTCAAAGTTTATTTGATGAAAATCGGGTTTGGAATGACTGAAACATCCAAAAACAAAGTAAAACAAAGCGATCGTAATAAAGTGTGGGTCCCACACTTTATTAGAATCGCTCTTTTTTTGGATATCTCAGCCATTTCAAAACCAATTTTCATCAAATAAACATTGAATTCCTCATAGAATTACACGCTCTTTCATATTTCATAAGAAGTTTCTCATTATCTCACCAAAAAATGTTAGAAACCTGAAATTAGGTCTCAACCAAAACTGTACGATCCCTTTAAGAAAACAGCATTGCAGGCTTCAAAGATATAAGCCTACATTTACAGTCTCCCTCTACTGATCCCATTATCCAAGATTTACGTTTCGAAAGTCCTATGGGTTTACACATCTGATGATGATGAGCACATGATCGAACATCCACCGATGGTAAACAATGAATCACTTCTATACATGCACAGGAGTGATTCCATTACTTCCACTAGAAATTTTGTATGTGCACGCACAAACAGGTATCGACATCTAATTACTCTTAATATCAAAAACACGAAATTGGACATCATTAGCCATATCGTCGGTTGAGAATGATAAGGGCGTTAAGTTGCCAGTAAACCCATAGGCCCGAATTCACGAAGGTGGTACAAATGAAACCATGGTTTAAACCATGGACAAAAACCATGGAGCGCCAAGTGTCGCATGGAATATTTCGTTACGAAATCGGTCATTTCGTTAACGAAATGATTTAATGATTATTTTGTAACAAAATGACAACATTTTAAACTAAATGAACATTTCGTACACGAAATGATAATTTTGTAACGAAATGACAACATTTTAAACTAAATGAACATTTCGTCCACGAAATGATAATTTCGTTAATGAAACGGTCATTTTGACGACGAAATAACCAATTCTGTAATGAAATATTGCGTGCGACACTTGGCGCCCCATGGTTTTTGTCCATGGTTTAAACCATGGTTTCATTTGTACCACCTTCGTGAATTTGGGCCATAATGTTCAAGACAACTGAACGCCCTTTTCATTCTCAACAGACGATATGTAGACATTATACTGACGTTCAAATTAATTCAATTTGTTCTCTCCTTACATGTATGTACAATATGAAACTTTTTAACCCGTTGAGGATGGGCTGATTTTGCTACAACACCCATTTCCCATAGACACTTGCCCGAGTATACTCAGTACTCGTCCTCAACGGATTAATCAACACCGACGGCTGAATGCATTCCACCCAGAAAACCGAAACAAAAATGAATCCTTGAAATGAGAAAACCCATGCATGAAATCAATGTTGTTATTTCCCGCATAATATCCTTGGCTTCACACTTGCCTTGCATCATTGATTTTGAAACATTTTGTGACAACAGACGTACCTTGTTCACAAAGAAAGCACAGAGCAACACCTATGAGTGAGAACTTGCATCATGAATTTTACCACAAAATGGCTCCTGTTAGTCACATTCATCTCTTGAGTTTGATTCATCTCTTCATATGGTTTTTTTATGTAACGTAAACTTCAACAGTTATTTTGTAGCTCATGTACGTGTTTTAACCTGCCATTCATTTTGAATGAAAAGGAGGACCTGGGTTTTGTATAATGTTCTACTCATATTCCCTTGAACTTGAATAAAGTCATGATTAAACAAAACAACACATCCCCTCAGTGAGAAGTAGGAATGACCTTCCTGCAGTTTTCCAGACATGTCTCATCCCTATTGAGAAAGATTTATGGTTTGAAACAAAAATTGGGTCTTCACAGACTTCCGCACATTTTAACTACATTGCATCTACAGCAACCAATGTGACTAGGTACCATTTCTTGGCTTCACTGACCCAGTTCCTGTGATTTTCTTCTTTTTATTCTTAATTCATCTGCTTTCAGTACATCTGCACATGCAGCAAGTACACCCCGATGGCCCATCAAGAAGGCATCACGTACCTCCGTGCTGAAACACATACGGGGTAATTCCGGCTTAAACAAAAGAGCATCCCCCGGCGGCCGCCTGCCCGACACCAGTGAACTCTGGAAGCCTGTTCGAGGATCCTTGGAGAAAGATTGAACATCACGCTACACTCGGCTACATCTGTTTTGACACTGAGTGATAAGAAATGTTTCCCAGCAGAGCTCTCGTCTGCCCCTGACTATTGGATGCTGGCTGTCCAGCACTTCATACTACAGTTGAACCTCTCTTATCCGGCCTCCCTTTATCCGGATCTCTCTATTTTACGGATGCAATCTCGCCGTGATTTTTTTAAAAATAATTACGGGAGGAAAGGGGGATTCCCAACTCCTTGAGAATTCCTACACAAACACACATGAATTACATATTACTTCCAACATGATTAACATACATTACATCAAATTTCCTTCCAAATTGCTTACCTTCAGACATTTTAACATCCCCAAACATCCCCAAATGTAACAATGAAAAGGTTGCAGTATACACATTACTACATGTGGTACTACAATGGGCTACATCAGTACATGTGTATGTATAATTATGTACATGTATAAAGCATTGAGTCTCCCGTATCCGGCCAAATCCCTTATCCGGATGAGCCACGGTCCCGACTTGTCCGGATACGAGAGGTTCAACTG
The DNA here is from genome assembly GCF_040938485.1 of Diadema antillarum. Taxonomy (NCBI): domain Eukaryota; kingdom Metazoa; phylum Echinodermata; class Echinoidea; order Diadematoida; family Diadematidae; genus Diadema; species Diadema antillarum. The sequence continues at coordinate 298,159 of NW_027270978.1, forward strand.
TAGTTGAGCCGGAGCACATATCGGGAGGTATAAAACAATACACCCTACAGAGCAAGCCCTTGTTTGTTATCCTATATTAATCGAATTCATCTTTAACTTTTCCTTTCTTTCCACATTTCTTTATCTTCTACTGACTTGCCTGATGTATTTGGTAGGATAAAGTATAAGTCTCAATCTCAATTTCTATCATAAAGGGTCTTTTCATGCTCTATCAACAAAGACTAGGAATTCATCATTTTCATAAATATACAAGTTTGCCTTCATGCAGGTTTCACCATGTTTCTCTTGCTTTTGATTGCTGGTTGTTACCCGCATGATATTGACGTATTACAATTGTGTGATTATTGTGGTTATGCATATCTTTTCCTTTTAACATAATGTCATAATTGCTTGTCTATTACAATTCTACAAATATTATTCTCGTTTTGAGAAATATGAGAAACGATATCAAACTGAATTGAAATTGGTAGAATTATATTCCATTTCTTTGAATACCCAAGACATCATACAGTAACCTTTGATCAAGGCTAGATAGACATACCATATCAGCTACATGGATCTTGGGCAATATGACTTGAATGCTGTGACCTGTGTACCTATTGAGTAATTAAGTAGGAAGTCCTGCAACTAATAGTTTTCAAGATTTCAGTCCCCACCCCTTTCAACATTCTTCATTCATTGTTAAGAAATCAGATATTATCAGGCTTTCCTTCAGTAGCATCAGAACATAATTTATGATTCAAATATTAAAGCAAGGCAAACTCATTTTCGGTTACAAAGTACAAAGTGCAGTAGTATGAATCATCCACGGTGAATGTATGTTCATATTTCTTCCTCGACAGTTTGAACAGATCACAAGTTTCTAAATTATTATGATATTGTTAATGGCCCTTTCATGGAATGAATATATAGGGGGCCTATATATTCATCTCACTACGGTCAATGATTAACCAACTCTCGCATCCAGAGGTCTACAAAGGCACTGAAATCTGCCTCCCCCTTACAGCTCTTATGGACTGGTGCACGGAACAAGGTTTATTGCCCAGTCCAGGCAAATGCTCGGTCCAAAGTGAGAAATATTTGTCATGCTAATGAGAGCAAATAGTCAAATATATGATGGCACTTCACACAGCCAAGGCTGTGATATTGAAAACTGATTGCGTCCAATAAAATCGTAATAAGGCCAATAGATTGTCTGAATCCATCCTCAGGAGGGAGGTCTTGACATTTTTCCTCCAAATCCCCCTGATATCAGAGACTGAAATATTCATTCTCTGACCTCCCTAGTCTACCTGCCCAGACCCATTTTTTTCCAGTCTCTTTTAATTTGTCCCCATACGGTTCAAGGGGTCAGCAAAAGGTTTGAAGATGTTCTGACAGTTAGCAGTTCCTGGTCAGCCAATCCTTATAACAGCCACAAGCAGTGGATTTACTGGTCTGTTGGCACTGTTCAAACAGCATTAAAAAAAAATTGTAATTTTCAGTCATAATTTGTTTTTCCTCACAAAGGTCCTGCCTCACATGAAATCTAGTCGTGTCATCGATGGAGAAGGCCTGACGACATAGACTAGAGATGAGAAGAATCGCCCACTCCACTCAGGCTAAATCCAATTCACCATTTCTTTTGTCCTTGCATTAAGGTCAAGCCATCCAACCCTCTGCATACCTTCCAGGATGCAAGGGACGTGTCTTAAACTTGAGGGTGTACAAGGGGTGCAAGGTGTCACCTCCTCAGGTGCAACCATTACCAATCAGACAGGCACTACAAGATCCGAGATGAAATCATTGATGCCGCTGAATGTTTTACGACACCAGAAACACCACATCCTCAACTTCCACACTGTACAAGAGCTGTAATGGCGAACAATGATCAACATACCTTTCACAGAACCATAACTCAATGGGACAACTCTGCCACAAGGCCACGATTTAGATTCTTCCCCCGATTGCCGACCCCCTATCAAAGGAAGTTCCGCCAATTATGTTTCTCTGTGATCCCAATAACATGGTATTGTAAGGGGATTAGGAGCGAAACGTATCTTCAAAGTGAATGTAGATTTGTGCAGGTGGGTGACTGCACTAAATTACCAAACATTTTCAAAGTGTATCACCGTAGAAGCCACTGAATATTCACATATCTCCCTGGAAGAGATGTTATCGATTCTAGTCTCTCCATAATCCACCAACATTAGGAGTAGACAAGAAAATCAGGTTTAAGATCAGTCTCATGATTCATCGAATATTTTCCTTCTCTAAATAAGCAGCTGGCCTCAGTCTACTTATCGTTTTTTCTTTCTTTCTTTCTTTTTATGCTCAACAAAATACCTGGTAGAAGACTCTAGGGATTTGGCTGGCCCAGACATTCTGCTGTGTGCCATCTGTGCGAGCTTGCACCGATACATTTCAGCTGCGCCGTTGTTGACGTGTGTAGGCATGACATCAAATAAGCCTGTCAACGACCGACAACTGCAAAATCAATCTCAAGACTTGGCCATGTTATCAAACACTGGCGAAAAATTGATCACAACATGGTCAGGGTCGATAATAAACTGCCTCCTAGAAGAACCGACAATCCTCAAATACTTTACTACTGCCGACAAACCATGCAGCAAAAGATTACTGGACTTGCAGTAAAGTCGTAATTCTCAGTTATACAGCCTTCAGTGGAGGACAAAAATAATTTCTGCAGGAAAATTAGGCAAATGTGTTCCATAAACTAATCCAGATGACCAAATACAGCAATGCCACTTTCTCTGAAATGTCCACAAAGCTATTCATATAGCAGTTATCAACATCTTTTCTGCATCAACACGAAGGTACAAATTCCATGATAAAATGACAGTGTTGACTTTCATTCTATCAATATTCTGAAGACCCTTAGAGACACTTGAATTACATAGCTATTGGCTGGCATGGTAGGTGGTATTGGAATGATTTATAATGGTGATGAAAAAGTGTTATGCATCCAGGTTAGCCTCTTAAATATCATTCTTCAAAATGGTCTTGCCACTATCATCGTCTCACCGAAGCCAGGTACCAGTTTTAAACTTGGGTCAAGAAGGACATAGTGGTAGAATAAACACCTTGTCTAAGGATGTACATAATGTACCAGACAAGACTTGATCCAAGGATCTCTTGTTCATTAAAGTCCAGGAGCATTTCCACTGCACCCCACCATTTCATTTAACGTATATCAAATCTCATTTTCAGTTTGCAGAAAAATCATACACACACAGAGATTATCAGACTCGCAATCCTGCTGGATTGGGAATAGGAAATGGCTGTGGCATCAGTAACTGAAGTGCAACATGCTGGGTCCTCTTTCCCCATCATCCGCCCAACAGCAGAGTGACAGGCGGGACATCTCCCCCCTCAGACATTCCACTCTTGTCCCCATCTTGAGGTCATGGTAGAGTGTCTGGTGTAATCACTCTGGCCCTTAACATAGCCTCAGCACAGATTCCCCTCACTGATAAGAGGCGGTTTGATCACCCCAGGTAGGATTTTGTTTTCTCCTCTGTTTTTAGATGGAGTAGGGGTGGGAGGAGGGGAGTAAGTTTGCCTTTCTCATTCCAATGATGGAGCTCCCTTGGCTACCTTACTCCCTCTCTTTCTCCTACAGTGGTAACAGGCACTGTCCTGAGATGCGTATCAAGACTCCCTGGTGTGGTGAGTGTATGAGCACTTTGCAGTGCTGTCATATTTTTAGCATCCAAACTGTTGTCTCCCTGCAAAGTCAAGCTTCTTTAAACATGCACACACATAAATACACACTCAGATGGCTTTAATGAGGAGAAGACTACCACTACCACTACCAGTCAGGCCAGGACTATTACCTGCATCTGTCACAGGTATTCCATTCACTTCGGGAGGAGAGTTTCGGAATATATTGTGTTGACATGTTCATGTATGATTTGTACCATTGAAACATTTCACTCAGATCTCTTCCATAGAAACTCATTTGATTGTAATGAAAGCATGGTATTTAATTCAATTCGACACAGCAAAAAAATGAATTTGTTAAAGGCAATGGAAAATTTGGTGAGAGCACTGGTACCCTGAATGTAAGCACACATAACTATAATGTGGTGGCCTTGAAATTCTAATACAAATGTCTGAGTGAAAGCAGAATTACATGTCACTGTACTCTTATTATTACTGTTTCTAACAAAATTCTTCTATAGAAAATGAATTGCCCAAACATTGTAAATCTGAGCTCACTTCTCTAGATAATCTCATATCATAATTTTATACCAAAATCCGACCTTAAGAATTAATAGTATTTTGACAAGTCATAATACAAAGTAACTGACACTCATTCAAACATAATCACACCCTCATCTGCAAAAATGATGAATTGCCAACTTAAAAACAACCGATGCTGTTGAGTGTTAACACAGTGTGTAAATGCAATTTTTCAGCATTTGATATCAACAAACACATGATCAGATGGTCAAACAACTTCATGTACCCATGGGGCAACTGCAAGTGGAATATCACCTAAATGCATGCAAGTAAATAAACAAAGAGACCTTGCAATCCCGGTGTTGCCTTTGGTCCTATACAGAATGTCTAGTTTTAGAATGGCTTGGTGGAGAGGAAATAACCTTTACACTTCACCTCCCCCTTCATAGCCATCACGAATGCCCACCAAGCCTTCCCATCTTGTCCAGTATAGGTTGCATCACTTGTTAAGCTTGAGCGTGTACTTGTATCGCAGGGCTCAGGTGCAGAACGAAATGGGAAAATTAGTCATGGGGACACAACCTTAGTCTAAATAGAAGCATTAGCACTCAAATAGATTACCGGTACATGTCTATCATTGGAGAAAGCATGTGCGCTGCTGCCTTTCGTGCATACATCATGGGATGAAGTGTAAATCTTTAATTGCATGGAATGGCGTGCCACTTGTGACTTGTATAATAATAATAACATCTGCCATTTTTTGATGTCATGTCTTATGTCACAGTTTATTTCCAAATGCTTCACAATAGATACTAAAGAGCATAAAAGAGATGTATATAGGATCTGTATAGATACATACTACAAATTCTGAAACGGTATCGTAAAATCAATCAGCATCTAAATCAAGTGATGGTTCTGGTGCTTGTTTCCATTACATTCATTTTGAGTTATAAAGAGGAAATTGTGCAAATTGTTGTTTTTTTTCCATTGGATTTATAACTTCCCTGAAAGCATTTCACTGCGAAGTCAAATTTGTGTTGGGGGTTGAATCATGCTGTAGCAACAATTCTACAGCTGTATTGCACCAATGATAAAATATCAGAGCTTGTCTTGCACCTTTGCACTTTGCAGTGTTTGCAGTGTTTGCAGTGCATAAGTTTGGCCCAAAATGTTGAATAGTCTAAATTACATTCCATCTCATGCTCCCTCTCCTGCTGTTAAATTCATTTTTTCCTTTTCTTATTTACTTCTTGTCACATTTATATGCAAAATATTCATATTTACCATAAATTCTTGCCCATTTCCTCTTGACAATTTACTAATTTAAATTGACTGAAGATCAAAGAATACTCAAATATTATGAGCTATGAAATCAGAGAGATTGTACAACACTGTATACAATCAATACCATCACACATAAATCCATTTTCTTTCTTTAAAAACAGGCAACCTCAGAAAAAAAAATCATATCAGAAAAAAAAAATTGCCTCATATAATCCTTTTTGTGTCACCAGTGACTGCATGTTGAATTTTTCCATAGGTTATTTCACAAATGATAATCCTACATGGATTAAACAGATTTGATGACCCAGAAACAAAACTTCACAGGGACATGCAGCAAGGAATAACAAAAAATAATGTAGCCCCTTCATACATGTAGACAGCACAATTCATACAGAATAAGTCATCTCTAGAAATATTTCTGGTTCGGGGGAGTAAATGGCAATATCTGATAATTTCCACAAAAACCTGACAGTCTGTGTCACATAATGATTATGACGCCCCTCATGGACACAAACCGCAGACACTCGCCGAAAAAACTAGCAGTCGCTGTTAGTTTTTAGGCTGCCAGTTCATTGCCAAGAGGGAGCAATGTGTTTAGCATTCCGCGTGACAGATGGTTCCAATCATGACGACTTTTACCCAGAGGTGAGAACGAAGCAATGAAAGCACATTTCCAGTTAAAAACAAGAAAATAAGGGAATAATTCAAACTTCAAGGACATAATTAAGAGAAAGGATGTGTGACAAAGTGAAAGAGTTGCCTCAGGTTGTATACAACTTGTCTTTGTTTAGGCAGCACTATGAAGTTATTGCTCCAATATGAAGTCATTTCATGATTTGAAGCATTAAAATTCTAACTATGTTAAAATGCTGTCATTTTGTCTGCCCATCTTCCATCGAGTCTAGCGACTGGTTGTTTTTTGTTTTTTTGTTCTCTTTTTTTTAACTTTCCATATTCAACTTCAGACAGCATTTAAATGTACATTTCATTTTCATTTTCATTTAATTTACTGGTTTCCACATTTTTTCATACACAAAATTTTACAAAGAAAACATATTCAAGATATGATGAAACAAAGGGTACATTTTGACATTGAGGTATTAAAACACACAGGCTTATCAAAATCAATGAATATAGATTACAAGTATTTTCTATAGCAGAATGTTTGATGGGGTTGCAGGGGCTGACATATGAATTGAAACTTAAAAGTGTGACAACCCTTTCAATCTAATAAGGAAAGCTTAGTGATTTCAAACAGAAGAGTGAAAGTGGTGCAAGAGAATTACAAGATCTTTTGAAAGCATATTTTTGTTTTTTGTGATTTACATCACAAGCTAGAAACAATATGAAGATTATGGAATGCCGTATTGTTGTGAAGAATACCATAGAAGTAATCCACAGGCATAATATATCTAAAAGCCATCGTAACGCACGGATCTTCTTCTATTCAATCCAGCTGAATATCGGATCGTATGAATGATCATTCTTGAGTCTGTCTTTGACACATTTGTTCTTGGATGGGGAGTCTCGGAGGAGGTTAGAGAGAAAAGAAAAATGGTCCCAAACAAAAAAAAAGGAAGAATCCTCATAATGGCTCAGAGGCTTCTCAAGTCAATCACTCACCACTCGTGGCCCCGGCTGCCTCCTAGGTGCAATTATACCGAGCGCATGAATTCGTGTTTTTCGCGCCGTTTCAGTCAAATTTCACAGATCAATTTCCTGCATGCAAAGTCTTCTCCCTCCTTTTGCGCTTTCATTCTTTCTCTCTCTCTCTCCCGCTCGCTCTTTCGTTCATTATTTTCACGTCACCTGGGACGGGCCATGATTCATCATTCAATTCTCTGCAAATTTTTCCCTCCAACATCTACAATGCGGTCTTCAAGCGAGAGTTTATACCAGAGAGAAGTTCTTCTGACTGTGGGGCGTTTCACACGAATGATCTCATATCTTGAGCTTTTCAAACATGCTGCCATGTGATCTGCTCTCGCACCTGTCCTCAGCTTCCAATGGTGATCAATACGCACTGATTGCGGAATCATCCAATCACAGACACTGCCCATATGAATGAATTCATCAATTCTTTCAATAATTACATTCTGGCGGGTTACAATTATAAATCACTCCATAATGCCTTGAGGCAGGTGGTGATTTTGAGCCCAGTAACAATTTTTTTGTATGGGATAATAAATTTAGAGATTTAAAAAGGCAAAAACAGTATCACAAAATATTCCTTAGATACTTGACAGCATTTCATTATGTTTCTTTCCACTTGATTTCAGAGATTTCCACACAACTAAAATGACATCATCTTCAATATGATCATTTTGAACACTACATCCCCCAAATTGTCTCTGCTTTCACTGCAAGCCCCAAACACTCTCTATTGCGATAAAGTGACATGTTCATTTTTATGAAAATAACAAAGTGATTCCCCCCCCCCACCCCATAACACATGTGATAATGCTGATTAAAGACCTGGTAGTGTTGGAAGACTACAATGAAATGAGAAGATATGAATCGATCTTCATTCTCTGCCCAATGGGGTAGATTCGTAAACCGTGACTAGCGCAGGCATGCTAGAACGGAACTGCCCATCAGCAAATATTCGATATGCACGTAAATAAGTGTATGCTCGTTGGTAACGTTCAATTCCAGTCAAGATTCTTTGGTTGCTAGTCATGCTGCCTAAAGAGATATACAATTTGTTTAAAACAGGGATTCACAACAAGTATGTATGAGTAAGGCCACCCTTTATGATCAAAATACACAGTCTCTCCACGCTACCAAGTCTTTGCAGCTGCAATTACAATGTACATATTACTGTGTAAACGTCAATATTTTCGCGCGATTAATTTTTCGCGCTGAGCGGCTCGAAAACGTATTCGCGGGTTCTTAAATTCGCGCTCCGCAGCAGGTTACTTTACTGTAGTACACATTCACTGCTTTCATCCAAAGCCTCTGCTACATAGCTTGCTATGCCAGCGTACGACAAGCGACGTAGCGAGCGGCTCGACTGCGAGTACAAGCACTCAAATACGTAGTACAGCTGTGACTCTAGTACCGTAGTCACGGGGGACTGTAGCATCGATGCGTGCGGTGCACACATGCATGCTACAGTACACAGCAATCTAGGGTATCGTCTCTTCGCACAGCAGTACTAGTAGCGTAAACATGCCTGCACATTGTACTACGTAGCAGTATCATCGATGAAGCGCACACAATTCATCCCGTTCAAAATGTGCGTAGAAAATTGTGAAGATATATTCGCGCGTTTTTGAATTCGCGCTAGCCGAGCGTAGCGCGAAATCCGCGAAAATTAATGTACCGCGAAAATTTCCACATTTACAGTATGAGTTTAAAGGGAAGGTAAACCCAAAGAGCAATGTGGATTGAGTGAAAGCAGCAACATTAGTAGAACACATCAGTGAAAGTTTGAGGAAAATCGGACAATCGATGCAAAAGTTATGAATTTTTAAAGTTTTGGTGTTGGAACCGCTGGATGAGGAGACTACTAGAGGATATGACGTATGAGTGGACAACAATACAAAGAAAATATAAAGGAAACTCAACAAAAATTCACTTTTCTAGAATTATGAAAGAGCAGTGGACCAACCGCTTTCAGAAAGCAGGGGGAATAATTGCTACCCTTAACATATGTCAATATCAAGTTGATGGAATTTGTAATTTTCATGAAAAATGGATTTTTGTAGTATTTTCTTTATATTTTCTTGGTATTGTTGTCCACTCATACGTCATAACCTCTAGTAGTCTCCTCATCCAGCGGTTCCAACACCAAAACTTTAAAAATTCATAACTTTTGCATCGATTGTCCGATTTTCTTCAAACTTTCACTGATGTGTTCTACTAATGTTGGTGCTTTCACTCAATCCACATTGTTCTTGGGGTTTATCTTCCCTTTAAATGAAGGCAGTCTCTTTTGGCAAAGTCTTGCCAATGATTACAAATTGTACTTTATTGAGCAAAATAGTGTGAGTGGCTACCTTTATTCTCTACATGCATTACAAAGGGGAAAAAACACACAAAATTCATTTGCACAGTGCCCAAGTCCATCATCAAACTAAGTAACAGTCAACATATTTTTTTTTTTCCTGGACAAGGCACACGTTTTCTGCATTCCATTCACCTCAGTGTACACACTCACACTTTGCACTGAGTGAAGCTGTGCAAGTGCCCTGCTGTTATCCAACACAGCGAAGATCAGAGGACACACTTAACTGACCACTGACCGTTGGGGAATCGTGCACATTATGGCTAATGCCCATCGAAGGGATACACTGACCGAATCGCCTAATTGGTTTGACAACAGTCATTATGGAGCAAACACTCAATGGCAGAAGAGAAAGACTGAGGGGGGGGGGGGGGAAATGAACAGACCAGGGACAGAGATAGAATGAAATGTTGACAGAAGGCACAACACGATATATAAACAAGCCATGTACTTTGGTCAGCTCTGTACTGAAAGCAAAAGACATTGAGTCTCCCCTTGTAGCCATGGGATGTGAGTAACAACTCACTGGAAAACAGCCTCGGGGCAAGAAATGCAGCCTGATTGACCGTCAACTGTGTTTAAAAACAATATTTGGATGTTAAATGTGTCAATAAAAGGAATGGATCTAGCAAGTCCACAAAATATCTTAAAGTGCAAAAAAAAAAAATGATGATTGTATGACTGCGCACATTGGCCTGTGGAACTGTAAGGCTTATGGGAGGATGCATGACATTACAGTTGAATGCTTCATTACCGCCCGCCATCTGCAGTGGGAATGTATATATGAGTATTAGAATTCCATCAGTGAAAATAAAAATAAAAACAGAGAAAGAGTGAAACAATAAGTCCTAGATCAAATTATAATTCATTCAGATTATTGAAATACAATGAGTATTTCTATGAAATGCAATGAGTATTTCTATTGAATACAATTTTGAAGGGTACGTAAATCATGCAGGCAATGTTTTTAAAAAAAAAAAGATTTCTTTTTTGTGTATATGTCTGGGAAATAAGAAATGACTTGAACTTTAAACTTCTTTAAACTTCTGAAACTTTGCATTAGTATTAAATTATAAGGGTGGCTAACCGATAGAAAGATGTGTTGCAACAGATTCAAATAAGTTGGAGGCATTTCTACAAAGAATAAGACGATGTAATGCATTCACATGATCATCACAAAATGACACTACCGGGGATGGAACGGAGATTAAAAGCAATTTGGCAGAAGTGACTTCAGAGTCATTATGTTTAAAAGCCTCGTCAACCTCAGCAGCATGACACCATTACGTTGAGTCATCCGCGATGCTCGCCGAAATTTCAATTTGTTGGATGATTTTATGGCACTGTTATATACAGCAGAGTACTTTTAACACTCTGTGTGTGCTTTGAGTGCTGATTGGTACAGAAAACCCCATAGTGTGGTGCACACTGTCCAAAGTCCCTAGCACACGAAGGGTTAAAATATGTATGTTCTGTCGGGCATCATATTCCATGCATACCTAGACTAGTACTGGTACATCATAATGATCTGGCTATACCTGTATGTTCAAAATCATCATATTAAATGACATGTACTGTAAAAGTGGATATTTTCGCGCGACTAATTTTTCATGCTTGGCCGGGTAACAAGAGTTTCGCGTGTTGTTAATTCCGCGGAATCAAGACATCACGCACAGGGACATATGGCAAGCAAAAATATTTGCATGCTTTTATTTTCGCGCTAGTTTCTAGTTGCGCGAAATGCACAAAAATTTCAACACCGTGAAAATTTCCACTTTTACAGTACCACAAAGTTGATGCTTGTTTTTACCAACAGTTCTAGGCAAGTGAAGATGATTTTTGACAAATATTTTTTCTTTTTATATCATCAATGTAAAACATGTTGTAGAATAAGGGGAAAAAAACACATTATTGAGTGACAATGAAATAGTGTCTTCCTTTCATGTTTTCATAAGGTACAATTTTTCAGACAACATGATGATATTACACGACCAGGATTTTCTAACCACAGCTTGATATTGGCGACACAAAAGAACAAACAATCACAAAGAATGAGAGGGGGACAGAGAGAGAAAGATTTGCTTGAATGAATACTGGATACAAAATTGGATTTTATGAAAAAAAAAACACAACTTGCACATAATAGTACACTCATGTTATGTACTTTTGCAGGCTAACTGTAGTCGTTAACTGAGCAACATGGAACAATGGGCAAACGATTTGGGAATTACCGCTGTGGACGGGTTGTTCTCTGCGAGACATAGTGTATACTACGTGAAGCGACACCTACTCAACTGGAAAGGCAAACATTATGATATAAATTGTAATCGTTCTGCCTTTGTGGATGAAAATTTCTTGTAAATCAGTGAGCTTGTAGATATCATTACCTAAAAAAAGTTACATTTTACAGACAGATTTAGACATTCTCAAAGCTACTTTATAGCTGTTTCATCATTCTGAAGGAATGTATTGATGTTGATACTAAAGAGCATCAATTATCACCAATATAATCAATACATATTCCCCAATTACTTATCCATCCTGAAGTGTGGAAATAGCTTGGACTTTCATTACCCTTTGATAGTGTGTATTTGAAAACATTGTACCTTGTACAGCACCAGGTTCAACAGGCCACCAGATCTCTCTAAGTGTTGCATGACCGTGAACTGGGATTCTATTATCCCTACAAGGTTGATAGAACCATGCTATTAAATTACTCTACAACAGTGGTCATTGTCAAAAGCTATCTAAGTATTAAAATCCTAATTGCTTTCCATGAAGCCCCGAGAACAACAAGCTTTTACAGAAGAATGAAAGTGTTATGACAGCTTGAGAGCGTAATTTATACTGTACAACAGAACACTAAAGACAGTACCTGGCATGGAACCAAAAAGTATAGAATGGATCGCAAAATGTGCTGTTGGCGAATGGAATACAGAAAGTGATACAGAAAGCAGAAAGTGTAATGGAGGCAATCTAAATGAGGCAATTGCATGGGATTCTTTTATCCCTACAAGGTTGATGGAACCATGCTAATTACTCTACAATAGGCATTAATGTCAAAATTCATTCAAGTAAATCCTAACTGCTTTCCAGGAAGCCCCAAGAACAATAAGCTTTTACAGAAGAACGGAAGTGTTATGACAGATTGAGAACATAATTTATACTGTACAACAGAAGACTGAAGACAGTGGTATGGAACAAAAAAGTATAGAGTGGATCGCAAAATGTGTTGTTGGTGAAATGGAATACCAAAAGTGATACAGAAAGCAGAAAGTGTAATGGAGGCACTTTAAATGAGGCAATTGCATGGGATTCTTTTATCCCTACAAGGTTGATGGAACCATGCTAATTACTCTACAATCGGCGTCGATGTCAAAATTCATTCAAGTAAATCCTAACTGCTTTCCAGGAAGCCCCAAGAACAATAAGGTTTTACAGAAGAACGGAAGTGTTATGACAGATTGAGAACATAATTTATACTGTGCAACAGAACACTGACAGTGGTATGTAACCAAAAAGTATAGAGCTGATCGCAAAATGTGTTGTTGGTGAAATGGAATACCAAAAGTGATACAGAAAACAGAAAGTGTAATGGAGGCAGTAATAAATGAACTGAGAAAATAAAAAAGAACATACTGTCTCCCATTGAAAAAAAAAAATGCATATAATATACAAGTAGGATTCCTGCATGTATATGATAAAGATCCCATATAAAGTGCTTTAATAGAACACAAACAATGCTACAATTGTATTTTAATTGTTCCAGAGAAAGTGATACATGTGGAACTCACGAAATGTTACTGAACATGGAGAGTTGCGGATCCTAGAGATGGTGTTATACAGCACATAAACTGCTCTGGACCTCACAGAAGATGTTATCTAATGTACAGGAAATGTTACAGAACTCAACAACAGGGTAGATTTTGGACAGAGTTGATGAAAGGTGACATTGATTCCGGAAGGCTTATTGGCCCATCAAAGGCATCCATTCGGCGGACTACACCTCACCCTATGGCTATACAGAACAATAGGCAGATTAATAAGATCATTTTCACGACACTCTTAACTCTCCTAATCCCCTTCCTCTCGCCACTACCCTCTCCTCTTCTTTTCTCCCTTCTTCCTTTTCTCTTCCCTCTCTGCTGAAAGAAGAGGGGCCTAGCCTATCTGCTGAGTTGTGTGAAAACATGAGGACAGGGGGATTGTTTTCACCCACCAGACAGTATGTGTATTGATCGGGACTAAAGAGGATCTTTCCCCCACGCCTTTGTTACCAGTGCTCGGCATCGACCCAGGATTGGAAGTGTCCTCCGAGGGGGGAAAAGTGGGTAGGGAGACATATATAGATGCAGAACTTCATACTAATTGTACACATTGTGCACATTGCAAAGCTACTGAAGCTCATTCTGACCGAAACACACATTATGAATAGCCCTACTCACCTATTCATAAACTAGTCTCACCCTGAATCATACAGTCATACATTATAATCAGTCCGTTTTTCCCTCATAAAACCATTTTTCTGTTATATCAATGCCCTCCCTCTTATTCTGGGCTGCTGACACTCAGAATGAGAGTGTTAAAATGTATGTTACATGAAGTGCTTGTGAGGATTTTAGGTATTTCCTTTGCATCAAGCTTTGGTATGGGAATCAAAACAACTGAATCCTAAATGACACTATTGCATCTTTTTGCTCAAATGCTGTTGTGATCGTCTCGTCCATTAATTAAAAAGAATGAGTAACAATTAAATGGTATCTATCTGTCAAATGAAAAACAGCTTTTTGGCATGTTTAATCATGCTAAATAAATACTCCATCTCAATACTCATTGCAAACTAAGTCACCCTTTATCCTTTCGTTCAAGGTGTTTGGATTTTTTTTTTTCTAAAGGGGCCCTAGGTGCTCCATTGATAACTTAATGACATCTGACACATTTAAAAGGATACAGTTCAGTAGCTGCATCCACAAACTAACGGCTGAATTCTAAATTTCGTTCTGTTATCCCATTATTAACCCTTTCTGTGCCAGGGACTTCAGACTGGTGTGTATAATGCTGTGGGGTTTCCTGTACCAATCAGCACTCCAGAGCACACAAAGGATTAAAGATTTCTAGGCACCTCAGGACATTGCGCAGACACTGGAGAGGAGCCAGCCAATCGAAGCATCTTCTTGCCATGTATCAGTATCACGTTTCAAGGGACAGGTGCATGCGAAGACGAAAGTCTGAGTTTCTTTGACAGGCACACATACAAAAAAAAAAAGGAGGATTGATAAGTCGCAGCTCCTCACCAGTAACTACAATCTCCCCCATCTCACCAGGATGAGCAATCTTCACTGTCTTGCTACCATCTTCCACACGGTGATAAAAAACAAGGATGGCTGAGGCCGGGGGAGCGTATCTGAAAGCCTCACTGACAAGTGGGCCGCGTTCTGAGATTGCCAAGTGCCGTCTCCCGTATGGGAATCATGTTCAAAATTGTGTCTGCGGCTGGGGATTTGTTTATTGGTGCAAGACTGACAAGGATATACAAGTTGCTGAGGTCTAAACTATACTGCGACTTCCAAGCATATCATCCTCTCCTTTCTTCATTAACCCACTGGTAGCCAATTCTCCACTGAACCTCTCTGCCATCTGGTCCAGAGTGTGTCAGACTGTCTGTGTGGTTTCACATGTATTTTCTTCTTGTGGTCCCTCTATAGCCCTCTTAGACAATTTAATATCTGCTTATTTTCAAATAAAATCACCAAACAAACAATCAACAAGCACTCGTTCGCTGGATAATTCCTATTACATTCACACGCAACATCAGCTTTCTAAGGGTTCATACAGATATTTATCCTCATTTTCACATTTGACAAAAAAAAATGAATTAAACTAACAAAAGAAATTTGACATTTCTGTGGTAGTTTAAATTGGGTTGACAAGGGATGAAAAGGTACCTCTTCAGCTTTGAAATATAGAGATAGATATAAAGATCGACAGATAGACTGAGAGAGAGAACAAGAGGAGGAAGGAGGATGGACAGTATATTCTACATATTCTCCTCTTGAATTTTCCATATTCTCCACAGCTCCCTCCTACAGGTAGCAAGTACATTTCCTGTTGCTCATTACTCTAGTTTCTCATCTTATTTTCTTTTGATAATAACCAAACAAAGATAAAAGATTTCTGCCTCTTTCATGTCATGTCATAATGACATTCTGTCAAGGCCTGTAGTGTACCACTCTTGGGCATCCAGCGGAAGAGGAGAGAGAAAAAAATGATGGAAAAGGAGACTGCATAATAAAGAGAATGCGGAGGATTAGCCTGATGAGACATGATTAACGACAGGTGACAAAATACCACCGCGGCTTTCGCCTCGCTAGACGCAATCTTGCCGCTCATCCGCCCGTTTCTCCACTGGCTACATGCCGGCATGCCATAGCCAAAATGACTCATGGACTTTAAGTGATCCCAAAAAGCGAAATGCCATTCTCTAACTTTCTGTAACTCCATGTAGCATCTACCTTTAATCAACATTTGGGTATTATTGCTACAATGTATGTGTGACAATGAATGGAATGTGCAATGCAGGTGCATATATTTCATGAAACCATTAGGAAATATAAAACAGTTATGTAAAAATTCTTTTTCGTTTCTAAATCTCTTCCCATGCGGTACTTGTCACTTCTGGTCATTTATCTTTTTGCTTTTTTTGTTGAATTGTTTTTTACTTTTTAACAGAAGTTAAACTACTAATGCTAATGCTAAATTCCATAGAACCTGGCTGCCATGATTTGATGTTTATAAGATGAACTGTCATTCCACAATACATTTTGTATGTTCATGTTAAGAACCATCTCCCTTGCAGTGGCACATGATAAAGCAAGTTATAATAATATGTGGTACTCAACAAGCCCAAGATGCCATACAGCCTAGGTTTACAGTAATTGAAAAGGGCAAAAAAAAAAAAAAAAATGTGTTCCCATCATGCGAGATGGGTGAGCGGGAAACACAATTCTGCTGCATTTGTAACTATGGTGATGATGAGTGATGAATTCATCCCATCTTGAATTTCACTGATGATGGGAAGATGGGCTGCCCATTGACAAGGAGGCTAATCCTTCATTCAAGCACCCAAAAATGGAATGCAGCTGCCAGTTCTTATTCCACTTTGCAGGCAAAACATGCGGCTTCTGGGGCAATGAATTGCGGCAAATCGAAAAAAATATATTTCTGCCGGATGTCTTCTGAACAAGGAAGTTGGACAAGACTTCAGTTTTTTGTCATCTCCAGTCATGATTACTAAATAGTAAGGAAGGCACTGAAAACTCCTTTGCATGGCTGCTGTCGAAGAAAAATGAAACACACTTTACAAAGTATGCTAGTCCAAAGTAGTCATGGACCTTGAAGGTCATACAATAAAGCACAATTAACTCCAATTTGGTATATTATTGTTCAAATACTTGCAAAACACACATACAGCTGGACTTTGCTTTACCTGAAAAAGAGGACTTTAGGCAATCCTTTCAGTGTATTACATTTTGTTGTGGGTAAAAACTTGTCGAAGAACTAGTCATTTACCATCTTGGTGAAGCAATATATTTTTTAAAAAAAGGAAGATATTTGAAATGGCGGATGGGTCTCTTGTAAAACCCTTTGTTCTGTAGGAGGTTAACTTGTATGAAGGTTGACTGTGTGGTAGGTTCAAACTAAAACTGCAGTCATCTACATGCAGTGACAATCATCAGGAGGATGAATTGGATAAGAGCACCCAGCACATGGCAAGCACGCATCAGGAAAAGAGAAAGAATCTCACCTGTGACTCTAACGGTGAACTGGATGGTTTGCGGGATGTCGGAGACTCTCAGACGTGGGTTCAGCCTAATTCCTCCAGTGGTCGTATTCAGCAGCAGGTGATCCTGATCGTTTCCGTTGATGATTTCGTATTCCAGGGTGTCGGACTCATCGGGATCTGTCGCGGGTACCCTTCCAATATCTCCCTCCAGGAAGTATCCTTCATAGTTGTTGAAAAAGATCTCAAAGTCCCCAAGAATGGGTGCGTTGTCGTTGACGTCCGTCACCCTGATGTAAACCGTTGCTTCTGCGAAAAAAGGAACGTTGGTCGCATGGACGACCACCTCGTACTGGTTGCGGGCCTCGTAGTCGAACATCTCCAACGACGTGATCAGTCCAGAATCTGGGTTGATCTCGAAGAAATCCTGGTCGCCTCTGACAATGGTATACTGGATGAGTGAATTGAACCCGGAGTCTGGATCGGTCGCTGTCAGTTTCATCACCTGCTCTCCGGGTATGCGATTCTCTCTGATCGTGACAAAGTATTCCCGTTCAGAAAACGACGGAGGATTGTCGTTGGTGTCCGTGATTTCCACATCGACCATCACCGAGGTGCTCAGCGATGGAACGCCTTGGTCGTAGGCATTAGCCACCAGGTGGTACTCGGCCCGAGACTCGCGGTCCAGCATGGAAGCGACACGGATGACCCCAGACGTTTCATCTATGGTAAACCGCCCACCTCCATCATTCCCGCCTTCAAATGTGTACTTGACTGCACTGTTCATTCCTGAGTTCAACAAAAATAAAAACAAACATGATATAAATACTACATAAATTCAGTTAGAAATATCAGATTCAGATTACATGATGAATAGAGAGCTCTGAACAACATTTAAATGACAATAACATATTACTGTCTGTTCCAACAGCTATGAAGAGCAATTCGAATTAAACTGAAGTGGAGACAATGGTGACGTGCCATTTTGCTCATTCTACTTGGGCATTTAAAAGCTGTGAAAAGAATATGAAAAAGGGAGGGAAACACACAAATATATGTCAACAAAAAAGTGAAATATATATCATATCACCGCATATCGTATTTTCTCACATCTGAGTCATTTATATCTGACATATCAAAATTCATCCAAACAATATATACAAAGGCATTTCAAACGCATCAAAATTTGCACATGAAAACCAAATCATCTATTCATCAGTGTACCTTCCCCCCCCCCAAAAAAAAAAAAGGTTAAATGAAAATGATATTTCAAATGAACCATTTGCAGGTTCAAGCTTAACATTCTGTATTGTGTATGTGGCAGTAATGCCTTCATGTACAAACATATTTTTGTACTATGATCATACAATATTGACACAGTTACATGATTATGTTACTTTTGTGCATCATTAGCACTCCTACTGAGTAAACACAAGGGTGTTAAGAGAACAAAGAATGCCTCTCTATGACAATATGCACTTGGCAGAGCTTCGAGTAGGTTATCATTACTCAGACATTATGGCAATTTTGAGTCTCTTGAAAGACATGAACATCCAGACTTTGTACCTGATAAACAATAAGCTAAGAGCAGTGCTCAATGTTGTATTCAGTCATCACATTACATATTTGGGTTACTTAATTTTTTGTCCCCTTCCAAGTACCCACTGTTCCTAAACTTGTTGCCGGTCTGTGGTGGTGGCACCTAATGTTTGTCTACGCAAAATATTTGGTACATCTGCTCAAAGGTTAAAGGGACTGTACAGTACCGGTTGAGGTAGGGATTCATGTTTTGAACATTCCTAAGTGAGATAATAAAAAGCCTCTTATGAAATATGAAAGAGCATGTAATTTTAAGAAGAATTCAATGTTTATTTGATGAAAATTGGTTTTCAAATGGCCGAGATATCCAAAAAAAAGTTCTAATAATAAAAGGCGACATGCCCCAACTTTATTAGTATCTCTTTGTTTCATCTTGTTTTTGGATATCTCAGCCATTCCAAAAACCGATTTTCATCGAATAAACTTTTGATACCCCTTAGAACTGCATGCTCTTTGACATCTCATAGAGTGGTTTTGAATATCTCACAAAACGTTAAAAGCTAAATCTTCACCTCGACCAGAATTGTACACACCCTTTAACATCACATTTCACATGAACACACTGTGCTTCAGCATTTTGCTGCATTTTTTCATTAGCTCATGCAGAAAGTCTTCATTATGAATTCATGACCTTCAAAGAAAATATACTGTACAATGTAATTCTTCATCATATCCTTGTTTGATTATTTGTCTATACCGTGTAGTTATGTATAGATGTCTACCACATGCTGTCAATCCACAATAAATGGTTGTTATTTATCTGCATCATGTTTAGAATTACAAAAATGGAAAGTGAAGATCTTATTCTACAAGTGTATGCCACACCTCACTAGCTTGTTCTTCAGATGTAAAATGGTTGTTATTTATCTGCATGTTTAGAATTAAAATGGAAAGTGAAGATCTTATTCTACAAGTGTATGCCACACCTCACTAGCTTGTTCTTCACTTGTAAAATCATTTTATCAATTATGCAAATTTTGTTATTACATGATGTATGATATCACTCAGATAGAGAAATCTCAGATGAATAAACAGATCTAACAAATTTGACTAAAAGCAAATAATATTGATTATTTCAGTGCTGATGAATGATCTGTCATATAATTTCACCTGAAACTTGTTTTGATTGATAGAACTTGTACAAGTACATACAAAATAAATGTGCATGAAATCTCTCTTATATTATACATCACTGCATTATTGCAATGAATTATGATAGATGACCTACTGTAGCAGTTACAATCTTGAGCCATATCAATATTTTTGTACAGCATATTTTCTATGTGTATGTGTGGTTTTGTTTGTTAGCTTGTGTGTTTATTTTTGTGGGGTTTTTCTCAGCTTGTTGTTTTATTTGGAGTTTGAGCCATTATCTTGTTCTTTTTTAATGCTTTCTGGTAATATTTTTTGTTTTAACATCCTGCATATGATGTGTTTGTGTGAATGAGGATTTTGTAGTTTTTTCTTTGTTGGTGGTCAAGCATAAAAGTTGGATCATTATTAAACATCATCTGAAAAATAAATGTGTGTCATCTGCACACAAGAAAAAATGTGAAGGAAATGGTATCAATGTCAGAACATCAATTGGGAAATCTCTATTATAAAGGTAAATTGTAAAAAGAGCCATTGTATGGGCACAAACATGCATACTCCTTCATAACAAGCTTAATTTTTTTCATAGGTAGCCTTCCACTCTAAGCATCTGTGTCATACAGTAATCTGATAATCCATGCACGGTAACAGGAATGAAAGATCATGTCCACAAAGCTTCTTTCCTCGGATAACACCTCTTGCAAACATAGGGACAAAAGATATGAAAACACAGAGAGACACTCATATGAGAGAGAAGGCGAGGGGAAAAAAATCTGTCTCTGCCGGGTAAAGTGAACCCTTTGCAAAGTGCACACAAAATAAACTAATTATGAATTAACCAAAGAGGATCCATATCCAATTGTCTGTCCTCGCTCCCGTACCCCGCCTACACCAAGACTATTGAGCCGGTCCAAGAGAGTAGTGGGGGGAAGAGGCCGCATTTGAATATCAATCGCCCCCTTTGTGAATCAGTCTACCGAGCCGGGCCGACTGTGAAACCTCACACACCGATGGATCGCTGGAGCAATCAATGGAAATTATGCGACTCCCCGAGTTAGCTGTCCTTGGTAGCATTGCAAGTTATCTGTACGTGCGTACACAGAGGAGCACTTCACAATTGACTCATCAGGGAGTGTGTTTAGTCACACATGTGGTGCGTTAATCTTGTTACGCGAACGACGACTCTGGACTGGTCCCCCCAAACATGGTATCCGCTTTCTTCATATTTACTCTCCCGACACATGGACATTCTTTTTATCTTTCTCTTTTTCATGAAAAAAAAAGGTAGACTATTGCATGAACATAAAAATATGTCATCAACTGAACGACAGAATTGGATTATAAAAGACAACAAACAATTGACTTGATACGAGTACAGTAAGGTTGAGAAAAATGTGCACTTTTGTCAGAAGTACATTTCAAATATTTGCCATTGTACAACAATGTAATTTGAAACAGCAGAGTATCTTGTTTGATTGCATAAAGATGAATGCTTGCCCAGACTTCATGGCATGACACATTTAATAGGGTCAATGCCACTTTGCTATATATCTTCACTCTATAATTCTTTGGGTTTTATTCAAAGATCTATGTATATTACATCCAAGGTCTGAAAATGTGAAGACAATAACATTTATGTTGTTTAAATGTGATTTTCATCAGCAATACATTTCATTTTTGTTTTCTTTGTGATCAAGGAATGTGAAGACCCCCTGTGAACACATTCAATTCTATGTAGAAAAACACAGATAGGCAGTCATGACGCTAAATTTGCACGATTTGCTCAATACATTCCCTTTGTATTATAAACTCGTCTTTTTCCCCTTAATTGATTATACATAAATTACCCAAAATATGCATCAATATTTTCATTCTTTCTAACACAGTGAAAGAGCACTCAATTTTATTTATAGCTACTGCAGAAGGCAGGGGGATAATGCTATTTGTCAGTAACAATGTGCATTTTTCACCTTTAAAAAAAGATTAAATTTTGTAGAATTCTCTACATTTTCCTTAAATCATTCCACTATTGTGACATTAATGAAATGTTGTAGCCTTCTTATCCAACAATTATGATATGGATTGAACCAACATATAAAAAAAAATAAGGCTTTTTTAATGGATTGGCAAATTTTCCTTAATAACTTTATTGAATTTTTCTGAATTTGCCAAATTATCTGATAAATGTTTGGGGGTAAATTTTCCCTTAGTTTAACAGATTTTGAACAATACTATCTTTTCTTCCAATCTTGTTGGGGGGCGTTTCATCAACGAGTTCGTCGGAGTTTTCACCGACGAAGGATTTATACTGACAACTGTCAAAAGCTAATGAAATCCTTGGTCTGATTGGCTGATAGCAAATTTGTCGGTGAAAACTCCGACGAACTCGTTGATGAAACGCCCCCCCCCCCCTGGTTGGTACTCTTTTAATTCATGAAATTTTATCTAGATGTACTTTTATCAATCCTAGTGGAAAAATACAAACCATAATGAAGCATGATCTGTATTATTTAGAAGTGAAATATAAGCAGAGATGAAGAGTACGGTACAGAAATGTGTGCATCCTTCAATTCAGGCATTAATAAAGTTCTGCTGATGCAGTGTATTGTGCTGTAGACTGCATTCCTATGAAACTTGATGCAGCAGTCGCCTTATTTTAAATCTCTGAGTCAGTTCACTCAAGAGTGGCATCCAGGCAGAAGTCACTCATTTCACTTTCCATCGGCCATCATCCACAATGCCTTCCTTCAAGCCACAGGGATGACCACTCCAACGCCTCCAGAGGGTCAGCCAGAGTCGACCGTACTGCTTGGTTGCTATGGCAACACATCAAGATGTGCATACACAAGGGGAATGCGTGCAGGATTTGTACCATATCTTGTGCGAAGAGTGTGTGGATGCCTATAACTAGCATTATTTACATTTGAAGAATACCTGCTATACGCTACAGCACAATGTGGGTTTTGGACTGCAGGACAGATATAATTGTGGAATCAATGGTACCAAAAGAAGTTTGATTTCTCAACTGGACACGATGTAATTGACATTCTATTTCTGGTTGCATTGTAAGATTTGCTTGTTGACCACTTGACCAGCTGACAATTTTATCTAAGGCTCACTGGATGATTGACCATTACACATAATGCATTTTTATTCATTTGATTGTACAGCCAAACTTTAATTTACTGTACAGATCCACACTGTGGCATTCCTTCCTTTAAAATTGAAAGAGGTAAATATATGTGTGGTTCAGTCAATATCATGTCTGCCTTGCTTTTAAATGGTTCCATGGGTTTGCGTTCAACTGAGCAATATTGTATGCCACTATGCCATCCTCTCTAGTAAGAGGCAAGCACTCTGATCAAAATCAGATTAAATGTAAGGAAGTTGTAAAAAGATTTGCTAAATTTTGCACAACAGTTCTTGTACAGTTGATATGAGTCTGCAAATGAGTGAGCTGATGATGTCATCATCTCATATAATTTCATTCATTGTATAAAAAATGTTTCAAAAATTCAGTTTTATAAAATTGTGCAAAACATAATGTTGTTCTTGAGTGACTTCAAAATAAGGATCAGTCTGATATCAGGATCTGAGAATTGCATTTGAACTAAAAACTTGAAATTTAGAGATTTTATGTAAAAATTTCATGGCAAGTTGTGAGGCAATGATATCATAAACCCACTACTGTACATTCATATTGACTGTTCAATCAGTGTTTTGTGAAAATTAGCAAAACTTCACAATTTCATATCTTCAATAATTTTTATCCTACTCTGATCACATCTTCACTGTTCTGCTCACATCTTCACTGTTCTGCTAGTGAAATTCTTTACTTTCTTTTCAGACTATTAGAGTGTTAACTGGTCCAGAATTCCCCTTAAAGGTCATGTGGGTGTGAGAATCACAGCTTATGAACGTAAAAAAGATCCCACTGACTTTCTTGGTGACTAGAGATTGTCAGAAAACATTAACCAGGCCCATTCACAAACAAGAGTTATTAGATGGAATTGAAGCACATTAATCACCAAACTGAGCATGCCTAAACAATGACCAGAGCATGACCCCGGGCACACAGTGCACAGACCACGCATGGCAAGTTGCATTATGGGATTTAAAAAATTATGGATTATTGTTGTTGTTGTTTTTTGCATAGCAGTCTCACACTTAACTATTCAAGTTACACTGTAGAAGGATTTTCATATGACAATGCAAACAGCGATAGTTACATTTTTTTTTTTTTGTCAACACATACGAATTAGCTGTTTTACATCCATCTGGTTTCTTTTTTTTTTTAACACTGGCTTTTAGGCACGTATAAAAGGGACTAAATTGTGCCATTTATGCCCCAATCATTAACTGTCTGTACATTTTGTACATACATAGGTGTACATTGGACACATTTTGCATTACATATCACCAGTTGTGCAGGATGTAGGCCTACAGTACAGTATGTTGGCCATAAATGCACCATTGTTCACACCAGTCATTTTCACATTGGTACAAAATGGAAGAATATAAATATTTATCCCGTGTGACATGGTTAGGATTGTCACCATAGCAGAAGTACGATCACAGATATAAATTTTAGGAGGACATGATTTGGAGAGTCCCATTCAAATACTGCATTTCCATTCACATTCAAATTGAATGAATCATCTATCAATACATGCTGTATTTGAATGGACCATCTCTCCATATTTGCTTAATGTGTGATAGATATCAAACCTACAAAGAAAAAAATCTCAAAGGATTCCATAGATTCAAATAATGCACATGCAAAGATAGGCATGAGAGAAAGAGAAAAAAAAAGAAAGAAAGGGGAGAGATACAGTGATAACAATATGTTCTTCCCTTCTTTGTGTCTGGCACCCTCTTACCTAAATCCCCTAGAAAATGATGGGTTTCTTTCTCAACCGTTATGCCCGCACACATTCTTCTTTCTTAACTTGCGGACACTTCACTGGCGCAGTGCAAACACACACGATTCAGAGTCCACTCCTGAGAGGGTCAACAGTGCGTGCCCTGCTTTGTCGTTTCACGCACACACATTATTCAGGCAGGTCCAATTCAATGGGGGAAAGAAGTTTTCCCCCAATTGCTCCTTCCAAGCCCACTGCACAAATAATTTCAGTAGAATTCCAAAGCCCAACAGCATGTGATTACAGTGTGTTTTAATGTTCTTCTTTCTTCCTGTTTTTTTATTTAATGCTTTGAAAAATTGTTCTCACAGTGTTGATGTATTAATGCATCCAGCAGCCACACAACCCTAATTGTAAATAGTCCTATATTGTTACTGATAGTGTATTAGGCTGTTACAGACAAAAGCATTTTGAACAGGACTTTGAATACTAAACTGCGCCTGTTGTATTTAATGCAATGTATTTAAGTGTACAGAGAGTGTTTCCTTCCATAGTGTTGCAACGAATAGTTGAGGAATGTGGGGAATAGTGGTGGTTATTGGGAAGCAATTTTTCTTTCCTCACAAACTGGTGTCTTGATTTTAAGATCATCTCATAAAGAGTAGATGTTACATTATAAACAGTGTGTCTTGGATGTGTTTTTTATTTTGTTCTTTTTTGTTTTAAAAAGCAAACTTGCCTGGGATTGACATTTATTTTTTTTCCTGGCTTTCTTAGAAAGACTCCCTCTGGTCATAGCCATCATTGAATATACGCTGGTAGTTATAAAGCAATTGCATAAACTTTACCTTATTGTTCACATTTAAGAATTATTTCTTTTTTCAATAGCCTTATGAGAGAAACATACTTTATTTTCTTTTTGTCATGGTGGAGGTTGAAATCCAGATATACTGATAATCCCAACAACAGGGGGTTTTTTGTCTTATTTTTACATTATATATTCCTTTTTTTTCACTCCAACAATCAAATTTGAGGTGGTAAATGCATGTGATGATAGTATCTTAAAACTGTAATAAAGTCTTTACCCAGAACATTGGGGGAAAATCATATTCAAAATTGTCACGAGTGGGAAAAAAGCAAGACCTTCATAAGAAGAAATGTGAGAAAGGATGAATGTACTCATTTCTCAGTATTACACTCACTCAGAAAAATAAATGTAATAAGGCTTGTCATAGCTCGCTTTAACTTCACAGGGCAATGACCGCCTATCTCGCAGAAACAAAATCCCCTAAAAATGGTTGTTATGCGCCGCAGGCTTTTAGGACAGCTTTGGTGAGCGCAACATGCCGCAGACGATACAGGCATATATGATCACATAGGCATGAGCTGTGAATCTGCCGGGCAACATCATTGGTTTACAGATTTTGCGTTGGGGCGAGATAGAATGGCAATCTGTCAGAGGGATGGAGGTGCCAACACAAGTGTGCACTATGCACACCGTGTTTCAATTACATGGACTCCATGATGGGTGCCCTGCAGCATTTATGCTGTGCACCTCCGGACAAGTATGTTACTCCTATAAATAATGCTAAGAGGACAATCATTTTGCCAACTTCAACCATCTCCCCCTCTCCCCCCCCCCCCCCCCCCCCCACACACACACACACACACAAACACACAGGCCAAGATGTGAAAAAAAGTGTTCTTTCTATTTTTTTTTTCATTTGAAACAATCCTATCCAGAGAAATGTACAAAGAATGTACATGAAGTATGCTGATGTCTTACAAATGAGAGGAATTTTCAACATGACAAGTTAGCCTACAAACAAAAATTGCATACTTTGGGTAGTGGATTTATATTTCCACATGGTTCTATCTTTATCTGATGTAGTTATGGCAAATAATGTACACTATTACATGGACTGTACGTGTGTCTTGCATTTTTTGTGAAAACAAAACTTTTAACGGAAAAGGACTCTCCATTACAACTGTGATAAAGTTATAAAGAAGAAAGATGACCTGTTCTCTTTCATATCAATTCCATACTTCTGTTACCCACATACAAGAATAACATTATTCAGTATCCTTCTTCATTCTGCTGGCCAAAGCACTCACTGTCATTGTCCAAAGTATGATTTAGTAAAATTAAACACTTTGTTGACTTTAAAGTTTGGCAACATAAATGTTATGTCAAATGTTACAAACTATAATTGTGAATATTTCAATATAAGATCATTTATTCCCTTCTGGACTATGTTTGCACTCATCTTGTAGTTTAATTTTTAATTCATTGGATTGTGGAGTGGAGAAGAAATACCAAGGTGCTTCATGGTTGCTTAATATACCACTTGTTACACTTTGAAGACATGTTGAGGAAGTATAATGTCAATTTTACGACTATAAACAAAGAGAAAGTGGTGACATATTCACATTTGTAGTATATTCACATCATAATTTCATGCTGGCCTTAACGACCTGTTATTTCATAGTGCATACCACTAACACCTTGTTAATAATCCAATAGAGACGATCAGTGAGAGATACTACTATTATCAGAAATATTGGCGTGTCAAGGTTACTTGATGATGAGTTCGATCACAAAACTCCATTATTGCGTACTCTATTTTGTATGAAAGTTGCTAACAACAGAAAATATTTAAGAAATATGGAATATTCTTGATCATAATTCAAAGAATATTCCCTTTTAAATGTAACAAGTGAGGTATCGTTTGAAAGGTTTTAAATTACTCTGTTGATCGACTAAACTGAAATGCTAAAATGCTAAAATGTACTATCATCAGAAATATTGGCATGTCAAGGTCACTTGATGAGTTCGATCGCAAAATTCCATTACTGCGTACTCTATTTTGTATGAAAGTTGCTAAACACAGAAAATATTTAAGAAATATGGAATATTCTTGATCATAATTTAAAGAATATTCCTTTTTAAATGTAACAAGTGAGGAATCATTTGAAAGGTTTTAAATCACTTTATTGATAGACTAAACTAAAATGCTAAAAAATAATGCTTTACCCACTTTGTGATCAAAATCTTCATTATGGTTCCTAGTATGTTTCCTTTCATGCAAGACGATGAAATTTAAATACAAACTTACCCTGATCCGCATCTGATGCAGAGATAGTGGTGATACTGGTGAGTGGAGCTGAGTTTTCTTGGATTTCTGCTTCATACTTCGCTGTGGCAAAGACAGGAGCATTATCATTGATGTCTTGTATGGTAATTTGCACAAATGCTCTGGACTGCTGGGGGATGTCGCCGTGGTCACTGGCGGTCACATACAGCGTATAATGGGACGTTGCTTCACGGTCTAGCTCCACTCGGGTGCGTATCTCTCCCGATTCTGCATTGATTTCAAACTCCGGTACATTATCCATGCTGTAGCTTATTTCCGCATTGGATCCCGCATCATTGTCGGAGGCCGAGACTTGGACGACGACGTGGCCAATGGAAACCGACTCGCTGACGTACACATTATACGGTGAGTTCTGAAATACAGGAGCATAGTTGTTGACATCGGTAACATTCACAAGGACTAGACAGGTGCTGTCGTACTGTCCATCAGAAGCGGTGACTGTGAGAGAATAGAAAGATTTGGAATTGTAATTCAGCTGAGAGGTAACTTGAATAGCTCCCTCGTTGTTTTGGCTCCTGATGCCGAATGGGATGCGTCTGTTGGGGTCCTCTGAATCGGCAATCCTGTACGAAATGGTGTTCTGCTCATCAGGGTCTGTTGCCACGACAGTTAGGACTTCATAGCCGCTGAACACATCCTCTCTCACTGAACCTGTATATCTCTCCTGCGGAAATGTGGGAGGGTTATCATTTACATCGGTGACTGTGATCATGACTGAAGCCGTCGCACTCCGTGGAATCTCCCCACCATCAACGGCAAGGACGTTAAATTCCCACTGGTGATTCAACTCACGATCAAGGTTGATGACTGTAGTGATGGCGCCTGATGTTGGTCCGATATCGAACGGAAAGTTGTTCGGAGGATTAGGGATTGAGAATGTTATCCTAGCATTATCTCCTTCATCATCATCTCTTGCATTGACAGACAGAATCGAGTAGTCCACACCAACATCCTCTCTCACGATTCCCTGGTACACATTCTGGGTGAATTGGGGTCCATTGTCATTAACGTCAATGACAGTCACAGTGACAGTGGTAGTATTCTCCCGCGGTGGATTGCCAGAATCTTGGGCACGTATAGTCAGACGGTAGCTTCTAGCAGTTTCAAAGTCGAGCGCATTCTGAAGTGACAGGTATCCGTTGTTGGAGTCAATTCGGAAGCGCCCTTCAAAATTGCCATACGTCAAGCTGTAGTGGACTTCAGCGTTTGCACCTATATCGGCATCTGTGGCGATGACATGGAGAATCTGACTACCAGGGTCGTGCGGACCAACATCTTCCCTGACCGACACCTCATATGATGCTTGTGAAAATTGGGGAGAGTTGTCGTTGACATCTAGAACTGTCAGGGACACTTCTGCTGTAGAATTTCTCCTCATTGGATTTGTTCCCATATCCTGCGCCATCACAATCAAGTTGTACCGTTCAATGCGCTCTCTGTCAAGCCTTTCTCGTGTTTTGATTTCTCCACTAGAGGGATTGATTGTGAACACGTTGTTGGGGCTTTGGCTATTCACAATGCTATACCGAATATTTGCATTGTCCCCGATGTCCCCGTCTGAGGCCTGAACTCTGGTTATCAGTGTTCCCGGATTTTGACTTTCACTGGTGGTAATAACATAGCTGGGCTGCTCAAATATGGGGGTGTGGTCATTGCGATCGTCCACATAAATGGTCAGGTAGGTAGTGGCAGATTTTGGTGGTGTGCCACCGTCAGTCGCAGTGAGACGAAATGTGTGGGATTCTATCGTTTCTCTGTCAAGAGCCATTGTCGTCACTATCAGACCTGTGTCTGGATTGATGTCAAACATGGCTCCACTCCGAGCATCTGACTGAGCTGTCATGCTGTAAGTGAGTTGGCCATTGACACCATCATCATTGTCAGTTGCCGTGATCGTTATTACCACATATCCGGGATCCTCATTCTCTGGGACTCTCTGTGTGTACACAGTACTGCTGAATGAAGGGAAGGTGTTTCGGACCTGCCGTCTAAAACGATTCAAAACGACCTTGCCGTGGCCAGATTTATCTCCACGTGATTGGTCACTTCTTTGATCCTGGTCTGCTGCTTGCAGCTCAATTGATATTGGAATCACTTCATCTTCCTCATCCCCAGAGCGGTAAAACTGACCCCTCGATAAACACGACTCCGGTATGTGCATCGATCCAAGTACGCTCTCTGACTGGTGCTGCAAAACACACAAGATATCCTGCTCCATGGTCAGAATGCCGCTTTTGGGGTCAACACCAAGCTGGTTTGTGTTAGTGTCAAGAAGGTCATACACCACCGGGCATCCTTTTAGAGATGATGGAAGGAAACTTCTCAACTGTAGTAGGATATCTCCAATAAACCAACATGTTCCTTCGGGATACTCAACAAGAATTTGCTGAGGCTGAGTTGCTGTTAATGGAGTATGGCCATGTTGAGAATCAAAATCTTTTTTCCTCGCTTTCCTTGGATGGCAGCCATTCCCATGAACATGAATGGCTATTGGCACCAATGTAGATGATGACAGGCCATTTTTCATTTCTGTTTGATCAGATCTAGTCCTGCTTGTTCGTGCTTGTACATACAAAGTGAAAGGATTCTCATGGAGTAAGCTACAGTCTAATTCGCCACTGAGCGATACATCCCCAGTGCTGCTGTCAATTTGAACACGTTCCTTCGCATCCTCACCTGTCAAAGTTGGATGCAACACGTATGTCCACTCACCGCTTAACGAAATATTAAATATAGAAATGTCAGGTTCGAGAAATGTCGAGACGTGAACGTTAAATGCGGCTAAAGCCGAGCTGTGGAAAACAGCCGCCACCCACAAGATGCGGAGAAGGGACGCCATAGCGCCCCGCAACATCATTTCAAATACCGCTCCGCCTGTCGGTACGTTGCGACGACAAACCGCAGAATTCACTCTGGCTTCTCTGCTCTGGCCACGATTTATGGTATCCGAGTCCCGATATATTCCATGAAACTAAATCACATAATGTTTATCCATCCGGAGGCATCACGTAACATACTTCCATGGTGTTTGAAAAGTTTTCCGAGCACTTTATTAACCCTTATGTCCTGTCTTCCGACTTCATAAATCCGTTTCCACAGAACACGACGTTCTCACGGGAAGTACCAACGGACGTATTAGCAGAAGAGCAGAGAGAAGCGTTCCTATTGGGAGGGCTTCGGCGCGGCGGTCGCCAGTAGAAGGGGCTGATGCATGTACCCCAAACGCTGGTGGTGGTAGAGCGCTCCAGTGATGCGGCACCGCAAGGAGATCCGAAAAACATCACATATCGCACAGTGTACGAAGTGGAGAAACGTATTCACTCTCCGTGTGTTGTCACAAGATGGCAGCATAGTGTATACGATTCGTATGTAATGAAGAGCGGTATCTAGTAATATGTTCAACTTTCTATTTTACAATGATCTGATCCAGGTATTGTTTGCCAGGAAATGAGAAGATAAATGGCAGACATTAGTTTTTGTTTGCCGAGAAGATAAACCTATAGCAAATCATCTTCTTTACTGCTATGTCGTGATTTCAGTGTTCACTAACTGTCAGAACTCAAACCCTACAATGTCAACATAGATAATAAACACAATAGTAGTAGTAGAGGTAGTAGTAGTAGTAGCGGTGCTCATTGCGCTTCAAAGAAGAAGAGGAGGAAATAATACACTAGTACATTTTACAAACATGACAGCAGGGAAGGGGAAAAAACAAATACATACTAGTTGAGGAACATAATTTTTTGTTGTGGATTTTACATTATGGATTACAGTTATGTAATCCTCAGTGTGACAAGAACAAATTACGTTTGGTTTGACTGTTTCTGTAGATGACAGTTGGTGTACCGGAATGTTATGTTGATTCCACAGTCTTGGTCCCATAAGGGAGAAAGCACGATCCCAATCCATGTTTTATTTTGGATGTTTGTTCGTAACAGTGCATCGGAAAAAAAAAAGCAGCAGGTATGAATATTTCAACCGTTAAAGTTTTGTGACATCTTTATTTGGAAGATTACAAAACAGCGAATTCGAAAAATCCAAATGAGAAGATGAAAAGCATGAAAAAACATTTCAGCTGTAGTTTCAGACAGAAACTTTCTTATAAGATTTAAACTTATTCCTACTGCAACCCTTTTATTCCCGATTGATTCCTTCCTCTTGTCAGAGTCTCTTTCATACAGCCCTTTTTCACCTACACACACACACACACACACACACACACACTTGTATTATTTTGTTTTTATATGTGCATATATATAATAATATTGTGTATATATAATCATATATATCATGTACTAGTATATATTATATTCTACATTATATATATGCATATGCATGCATATCAACATATGCATACATCTGTCCTTTAGGATTTTTTGCTTTTCCCCTTTTTTCATATATAACTACTATTATCATAATTATTACTATTATCAATATTATTATCATTATTATTATTTTACATATACTTTGAAATGTTTGGTAACTTGAATTTGTTGGTTGACTCTCACTTTCATTTTGTTGCCTCTTCTTGGTACACCAGGTTAGGGCTCGCTGCTTGCTCAGCCTCCCCCCCCCCCCCTTATGCTGTTGCTACATTTCACTCTTTTCCTTTCTTTATCCCTCTGTTGTTCCTTATCTTGTTTGACTTTGCCTCCCTATTCATCCTTATATCCTTCTCATGGTCCTCTGGATCATCACTGACCCTCCTCTGCTTTTGTCTGTCCCCCCTCCTGCTTTAATTACCCTCCCTTCATGCCCTTTACCTGTTGGGCTCCTTGCCCAAGACCTCCAACCCGTCCCTTTTGTTATCTATGTACTGTGTCCCTAGCCCTCCCTGACTGTTCTTGTTGTGTGTAGTCCTTATGTGATTGCTTGCCCTGTCTGTTTGTCATTTTGCCTCTGACGAAGATTCTGCTAGGATTGAAAGCTCAGGCCCCTTTTGACTCCATTTTTACTCCATGGCTCACTACTATTGGATAAGTAGTTTTCAGCAGCTTTTTTTTTTATCCGCAAAACTTTAATCACGCAACTGATATCTAATATTCCTGATTTTTTTTTCACCTATGACTTCACAACTGGTACCGTCAGTAAACCTTTCAAAATAATGAAATAGTAAAGACCGGAAAGAAAACAGTAAATTATCATTCGTGCAGAGGGGAGAAGATGGGCTGAAACCGAACAAAGCTATATACTGCAACTTTGGCTGAAGCCTAACAGATTTTAACAAAATATCACCCTCTAAAGTTTAAGATCGCAACTCCTGGTTTTACAATAATCATTATCAACAAACATGTCGGAAAAACAATAGCAGTGAGATTTGAATCAGTCATCTACTGCTTTCTGGGCAGCGACACCACCATCGGGCTATCACTTGTTGCTGGCAGTGACTCGATAAACTTGGAATAGATACCCAAGATCTGACTTTATTACGTTGAAATTCTTATTCAATTAAAACTGGTCTAAGGCGTATATATAGGACGACATTCTTTTTTACAATTTAATTACAATTTTACAATAATCATTATCAACAAACATGTCGGAAAAACAATAGCAGTGAGATTTGAATCAGTCATCTACTGCTTTCTGGGCAGCGACACCACCATCGGGCTATCACTTGTTGCTGGCAGTGACTCGATAAACTTGGAATAGATACCCAGGATCTGACTTTATTACGTTGAAATTCTTATTCAATTAAAACTGGTCTAAGGCGTATATATAGGACGACATTCTCTTTTTTTGGGGGGGGGGGGATAAATTCCATTACACCACATCTTCTCTCCTCTGCGTGAATAAGTTCGTTTAATAACTACAGGAGCCAATAAATCAAATCAAATTATGCTAGAAAATTAAAATATGTGGAATTATCACTTCATTTCCTTTATGTTGTTCAACAACTGACATCTCAAACTGTTGTAGTATACTCTAATCCAGCTATGGATTAAACTAAAGCTTTAAGAATTCATTATTTTTTTTATTAGTTACGGACTACATAATGTATCTTTGTTCCTAAAACTTCAATGTCTTCTCCTACGATATATTTGAAATCACTGCATCGGCATACATATACGAGGGTAAATTCCCATTTTGATAGAAAGGGCACTTGGTAAGCTTTCTTGAATTATCAGAGATAATGGAACAGAAAATCATCAGAATCTTTATCTTCGAGATGGCTGTATACAGGGGTAGATCCAGGAATTCCGTAAAGGGGGTGGGGGCGCTTTTACAAAATTAAAGGGGCACGCCCCCTTTTTTTCTTTTTATTTCTTTTGTTAAAAAAATGATAATAATAAGGGGGGCACTCCCGGTGTGCTCCCCCTGGATCCGCCACTGGTATAGCAACTTGTCTGCAACCAATTAAGGTTTTGATTTGTTGATAGTTTTTTTTTTCGTCTGTATCACATTTAATTCGATGTATAATTATCGTAAGGTGCTACAATCATCAGTGTACATTCTTTTATCCTACATACTTTTACACACCTTATTTTCTATTATTAAAAAAGTGATGTTTGTATATTCTTGTCGAAAAATGAAATAAAAATAGAAAATTGAATTGAAATTTACTGTGCTCTATATGGCAGACGTCAAGCTGAACTCAGTCAAGCGAATTTCTCATCCACCTGAATACGATGTTAAAGTTGAAGTTGTGCTCTCATTGCTTTTTTCTTTGATGAACTTCCCAAAGAAGATGTTCCCCACATTAAGTTTATAAGGATTACTGTTGACAATAATCGCTTGGAAATTCCAAGTCGGTAATATGTGCATATAGACCCCACAGTTATACCTCTAAACACTGGTGTTGTAAAACACAGATAGTTTCACCGCCAATTACTCCGCTACCCTGATTTCACTCTATTTACTTTATGGCTTGTTGACTTGGGGTAACATTCGTCATTTTTTCCAATGCTGCGATGCTTAGTAATAGACAGATTACGCCTCTTACAAAAACAACAGCAAACAAACAAACAGAGCAAAACAAAAACACACTCCGCATTATGTTTATCTCTTTCAGACGATCTCACACAGACTCACTTTTTTTTTCTTATTGAAAAAAAAATGAATGTTAAAAATGAAAGATTTATATTATTTCGACAAGGACCGTTTATGTTTATATCGGAGACAGCACTTCACCTGCCTTACTTACTACGTTTCATACAAATCTGTCAATTCATAAACATCCTACTAGGCGACTTGGAGAATAAAATTTACCTTTGTTACTGGTCACTGTTAGCGTAAAACACGTTCATTATACATGATTGGCCAAGATTTCGTAAAGCACTGAGTGATGATATTAAAACTTGCTGTAAAAGCAAACTGAAGTGAATATTTTCGCAATCTTATGAATAAGTAATAATTTCGTGGATATATTAGTACGACAAAGATATTCGTATTTTGTGATCTGTGCATTTGACTCACTGTACCATCGTTGACCATCTGTCTTTCCTCTCTTCTTATTTTTCCTTCCTTCTCTCTTTTCTCAACTCGCCGTTTTCTTTGTATCTTATTCGTACTTACAGGTGCATGTGTCTTTGCTCATGTATCTGTTTTGTTATATCCTGTTAGTAAGTCTCGTCTCTGCCGGATTTATACACTTTATTTAGTTTAATCGCCCCCCTAAACAATATGGCATATTTTTGAATACATGATTAATTAGCTCAATGATTCTGTTTCAGTTTCAGTAAGTTTTATTTCTCCACTTGTATAAAAAATAGGTATGACAATATCAAACATATTATTCACAAGTCATGAAAATATAAACAAGAGTTCACATCACAAATATACAATCATGTAAAATAATACATATATTTCACAGCAAATCTAAATCTTTAAATATAGGTGGAGGAGACCGTTATCAATAAGCGAATCGCTTGACTTGGACAACGGCCTAAAAAATAATTAAGTAACGTACAGAATTTGGTGACCACGCAACTTTGTTTTGTTGGGGTTGTTTTTAATGTATGTATATTGACTGGAGGAACTCACAATCTTCAAGCTTCATTTTTTAGTGGGTCCCAATCTCACTCCAAAACTTATAGTTATCAATCACTGAAATAATGTCTCACTTCTTAATTCTCATCAAATGTATGATATACCCTGCTATCCTATCATACTCATTTTTTATTTTTTTCCCTTTTTATTAACATTGTACGTTTGTGCTATTTATTATGTTGCAGATGGAGAAAAATAAATCTGAACTTGAACTTTAATTGCTGCTCATCGTGCACCTTCGGTTGATTTTGAGTTCCTCTCTATAACATTATCTGAATTCACTTACGCGTTGTGTAAGAAAATTACTATCAAACATACTCTGCTTTTTTTCACATCTCTTGTCTGTTCCGGAAATTTCGTATACCATCACTCTTCTACCACGCAACACATACTGCACTTGTTTGGTCGCTTCCCTGTTAATGGGAATGTATTGTTTTTAAACACATGCACGTTCTTCGTGGACCTGTATCATTTGTATTTTTGTTTGCCAAGGTGAAGTAAAACAAGGAATAGTTCGAATGTTCTCAATGACTTTTGACGAGTTTTATAGGAATTAGATATCACACACTGTTATGGTCTTGTTACTACGTAAACCTTGATGGACCGCTTGAATGAATTTAAATGCAGACAAACAACACAAACTTACCCGCATCAACATCCAAAGCAGTTATTGTCATGAAACTGGAGGAAATAAGGCTGTTTTCTTCAATTTCTCCTTCATAATGTGATGAAGCAAAAACAGGCGGGTTATCGTTTATGTCTTGAATGAAAATTTGAATGATTGCCCTGGACTGCTGGGGGATATCTCCATGGTCACTGGCAGTCACAGTTAATGTATAGTGGGACACTGTTTCACGGTCTAGCTGCAAGCGGGTGTGTACCTCTCCTGAATTTTCATTGATTTCAAACTCAGGTACATCATCCATGCTGTAGCTTATTTCAGCGTTGGAACCCGCATCACCATCGGAGGCCGAAACTTGAACAACAACATTGCCAATGGGAACAGATTCACTAACGAACGCACTGTAAGTCGAGTTTTGGAAAATAGGTGCGTCATTCCTTGTATCTGTAATCTGACTCGTTATATTTACAGGGATGGGCTGCTCAAATATGGGGGTGTGGTCATTGCGATCGTCAACATAAACGGTCAGGTGGGTGGTGGTAGCTTTTGGTGGTGTGCCGTGGTCAGTCGCAGTGAGACGAAATGTGTGGGATTCTATCGTTTCTCTGTCGAGAGCCATTGTCGTCATTATCAGACCTGTGTCTGGATTGATGTCAAACATGGCTCCACTCCGAGCATCCGATTGAGCCGTCATGCTGTAGGTGAGTCGGCCGTTGTCACCATCATCATTGTCGGTTGCCGTGATCGTTGTCACGATATATCCAGGATCCTCATTTTCAGGAACTCTCCGTACATACAACATGCTGTCAAACGAGGGGTTGGTATTTTGGACCTGTCGTCTGTATCGGTCCGAAACAAGTTTACTATGACCAGACATCTCCCAAAGTGGCCTCACTCTTGTTTGACTTGTACTTTGTCTAAAATGTCCCACATGGACATTGAAGGTGGCAAAACTTTCGCCGTGTAGAATGGTAGCAACTACCACCAAACCGAACAGGAACAACATCACGACCCCTGTTGGAATCTCCCAAACACTAAAAATCAGTTTGTGTAATAAACACAGTATTAGTTGCCTGCAACAAATGTCGCACAATTAGAATGATTGAAACAATTATGATGGTACCTTGTTTTCATACTAAACATGCACACACTAGATAAAATCAGAAAGAGATTGTGGAGAGAGCGATTGGTTATTTTCTGCGAGGAGAGGTAATCTGAGAGGTAGGCTCCGCCCACAAAGTTCTTCCAAACTCGCCCATTGGCTCAAATCAAGCCTGAAGTTTGTAAGAGACGGTTGTACGCTCCCCGGTGATTTGTCAGTGTCACGTTCTCTTGGTGCGCCCCCATGGAGTCGTACGCAGAGCAGACCGGCGGAGGAAAGAGACTTTCTCCTACCAGATACAGCTTGCACTTGCATCACCTGTGACGAGTTTTAAAGCGGAATTTCGTGATAGCAGGCTGCTCAAAAGCCTTGGAAGACGAAACGCATTGCTTTCAATTCCAGTTTGAAGAACTGACTTACTTTGTCGGAACATTTCGATCAGCGAGATGACCAAATCATAATATTATGTGACGCTTGCTGGAGGCCACGGATGCTGCCGAACATCAACTAAAGTCAAGTGGAAGAAAATTTATCGGGAGCCGTGATGTCGTATCTGTTCTCTTTGTTGGTGGTTGCTGCCATTTTGCATGGCGAAGTTTTTGCAGCCTTTAACGTTAATGCGGCAGAGTTTAGACAGAGTATAATTAGAAGTCAGAAGAGGAAAATCTTGTCCGATAAACTTGTTTCTCATCGATACAGACGACAGGTTCAAAATACCAATCCTTCGTTTGACAGCACGATCTATGTACGAAGAGTTCCTGAAAATGAGGATCCTGGGTATGTTGTGACAACGATGACGGCAACCGACAATGATCATGGCGACAACGGGCGGCTCACCTACAGCATGACGGCTCAATCGGATGCTCGGAGTGGAGCCATGTTTGACATCAATCCAGACACAGGTCTGATAGTGACAACAGTTGCTCTCGACAGAGAAACGATAGAGTCTCATACATTTCGTGTCACTGCAACTGACCACGGCACACCACCAAAATCTGAAACCACCAACCTGACCATTCATGTGGACGATCGCAATGACCACAACCCCATATTTGAGCAGCCCATCCCTGTAAATATAACGAGTCAGGTTACAGATACAAGGAGTGACGCACCTATTTTCCAAAACTCGACTTACAGTGTGTCCGTCAGTGAATCTGTTCCCATTGGTCATGTTATTGTTCAAGTTTCAGTCTCTGGTGGTGATGCAGGATCCAATGCTGAAATAAGCTTCAGCATGGATGATGTACCGGAGTTTGAAATCAATGAACATTCAGGAGAAGTACACACCCGTTTGCAGCTGGACCGTGAAACAGTGTCTCAATATGTATTAACTGTAACTGCCACTTACCATGGAGATATCCCCCAGCAGTCCAGCGCAAGCCTTCAAATTTCCATTGAAGATATCAATGATAATCCACCTATCTTTCCTACATCGCATTATGAAGGAGAAATTGAAGAGAACTGCCCTCTTTACTCCTCTGTGCTGACAATAACTGCTTTGGATGCTGATGCAGGCAAATTTCTGTTGTTTGTATAAGATTTTTACAATAATTTGGATTTTGACCCAGAAGATTGATTCCCATCGCTTTAAAGGCAGCTTTGTCGTATTTCTTGTTTGTTTGTTTGTTTGTTATTGTTTTTTCAAAAAAGAAAAAGTTCTCTTTTTTATGTACAGGTATGGAGTGGGGAAGACACATCATAGATAAAATAATGATACCAAACTTTTTATTTGGCAATAAAAATGACCCATTTTTCAATGCCGTGATATTGGCATGCACATACAACATACAGACTGAAATAAAAAGGAAGCTAGTCATATGTGGATTTACTTAACATGAAACAATACTCCAGTATCTTTTTCAGATGTAATTCTCTACAAATATATATACTCTGCAGTGAATATATATATGTATATATATATATATATATATATATATATATATATATATATATAAAACACTGAAATTGTTTAGGAGTGCTTCAAAAAGCTAAAAGATGCACTTTACTCCTGGTGTCCACCCTACTTTTAGTGACACAATTCATGATACACTGAGGAGTTGGATTAATGCTTTACAGATGAGATTGAAGATCAAATATAGCTTTGAAGAATTCTGTGCATAATGACAGCACACAAGAGAGTACCCCAAACAGTAGAAATTTAACAGTGCTGCTGAACACTGAAAATTTTGAATGTGCGTGTGTGTGTTCATAGCAATGCATGAAGATGCTACTACAGTACGTATCAAAATAAACGCAACAAGATTTGATTTAAAAATTGTGAAGATTGTGTTTACACCAAAGTGAGTAGCAACATCTTAAAACCACATATCTCCTCTTTCCAATGATATCTTATTCATTCGTACACGGTCATGGATGGCTGAGTAATCATTCTTTTTGGACAAAGAGTCAAATTGGACTTGGGACCAAGTTTAGGCACTGCAAGAATCAGTGCACCTTATTAGAAATTAACTAAACAAACGGAATAATGAAATTAATTTTAATGACATTAATGATCACAATTAATGAAATTAATGAAATTAATGATCGAAACTTACCATTGTCTTCTTTCGGATACTAGTATCTCTTTTTAACATTACATCCCATGCCCCTCAACATGGCCACCATTTCTTTCCACACAAAGATTAGCTCTTTTCTCCATCTCACGCACAGCCCTGGGAATCATTTGGGCTTGGTGGCGTAGAGCTTCAAACTCATCAGTGATTCTTTGTCTCAGAGTTGCAATGTCAGGTGGAGGGGTAATGAACACTTTGCTCTTGAGATAACCCAAAAGAAAAAAGTCACAAGTAAGATCCGGAGATCGTGGTGGCCACTCCACATCATGATACAAGGCAATCACCCGATTTCCAAATACCTCAGCCAATCTGTTTCTTACTGCAACTAGTCGATCGGCTGGTGCGCCATCCTGTGCCCGCCATATAGGCATCTGAACACACTCCTTTGTTGCACAGGAAAATTTTCCATTAATTCAGGTATCACATTTCATTTAAAATTTGTAAGTATCCATTTCCGTTCATGTTGTTTTCAAAGAAGAAGGGCCCTAGGAGCAAACCGTTCCACAAAATCCAGAACAGACATTCAGCTTTTCTCTACGAAAATCGACGTCATAGTTGAATGCAGAAACTGAAACTTGGTCCCAAGTCCAATTTGACCCACTGTCCAAAAAGAATGATTACTCAGCCATCCATGACCGAGTAAGAATAAATAAGATATCATTGGAAAGAGGAGATATGTGGCTTTAAGATGTTGCTACTCGCTTTGTTGTAAAGTTAACACAATCTTCACAAATTTGAAATTAAATCTTGTTGCGTTTTTTTTTAAATACGCACTGTATATGTTGTTACCTAGTATACACAATGCACTGAATGCTTCACCTTATGCTCATTTAATGACCGTGCACTATTCTATATAGGCCTACCTGCAAAAACTGAAGACTTCTGTTTTAGTTTAATGACATATTCATCTCTTGACTGTCCATGATATTACAAGGAAATGATTATTATAAGAACTACAGGTAATATAGAACTCAGTTTTGGGTAAAAAGAAGAGAAATCTGTAATAATGATGGATTTTTATTCAATCTAAAGCAGTTCTAGTCTCTTCTCTTATTACTATTTTTTTTTTTTTTGCAGGATCAAATGGTGAAGTAAGGTATACTTTTGAAGGAGGCTCTGATGCAGATGGGCGGTTCATCATAGATGAGATGTCGGGCACTGTTCGTGTCGCCTTATTGCTGGACCGCGAGTCAGGGGCTGAGTATGAGTTGGTGGCATATGCTTATGACCAAGGTATTCCTTCATTGAGAACGGCAGTGCAAATCACTGTGGAAATCCTCGACGTCAATGACAATCCACCATCATTTACCCGGAAGGAGTACTTCTTCACAGTCAAGGAGAATCGTGTTCCAGGGGAATGGGTGGGTGAAGTGACTGCCCTTGATCCGGATTCCCTAGATAATGGCCATATCAGGTACACCATCTTGGATGAAGATCTTTTCCCTTTTGAGGTACATTATGCGTCCGGGATGATCACTACACTGGATATACTTGACTATGAATCTCGCAGAGAGTATGAGCTTGTCATTCGCGCTATCAATGTACCATATTTTGCTGATGTGATCGTTCACATCGGTGTGACGGATTACAATGATAATATGCCTATTCTGTATGACTTTATGATTTTTTTTGAATAGCTATGAAGGTATCTTTTATGAAGGTGATGTCGGAAAGGTGCCTGCAACAGATCCTGACATTTCAGATGTGCTGTGGTACTCTATTATACGCGGAAACGACAACTATCATCTAATCTTGAATGAATCGACAGGTGGAATAAGGCTTAACCCGTATCTCCGCAGACGACTCCTACCTCAGACTATTGAATTCATAGTACAAGCATCTGGTGAGGACTATCTTTAAACTGACTTTTTTGTGTTACTGAAAGTCTATGTTTAGCTGATCACTATATTCCAGATTTTCTCTAAACAGGGCACTTCTATGATATGATAATTGCATGATATATATCCATTAGATTCATACTGACAACCAATGTAGAAAAAAATAAAGCTCACATATGTTTTTCTTTGAAAACAAGATTTTGCCCATGGTTCTGTCTTAGTTCATACAATACCATTATGCAGATGTGCTATTTAACTTCCACTACTGAATCAGAGAATGCAGAAAATATTGGAAAAACTTCAGTAACACCAATAGGCTTTGACGCTCTTTTACAGTATTGAAAATGTTATCTCCATTTCATCTTTTCTTCGTTCATTTATAGACGGATTAAATGTAGTGGCAGCACTTGGCAAGTTCCACGTGTTCATAGTGACTGCTGACATGCTTGCCAACAGTGTGACGGTTCGCATGGAGGGCATTCACTCCAGCGAGTTCCTGTCCTCAAAGTTGGTCCGCTTCACGGAAACCATGGAGAGGATCATCCCCACACACCGGGACTTCATCCACATCTTCAGCATCCAGACAGAAGGTCCCGGACTCCTGAGCATCACCTTTGCGGCGCAGCGCCCCGACGGCACTTTCTTCACCTCTCAGCACCTCCAAGAAAGGATATACGTCAAACGAAGCCAGCTCTCCTCGGCGCTTGGTGCCACCGTTCTGCCGTTCAGTGACGACCTCTGTCTGCAGGAGATATGCAGTGGCTTCCACCAGTGCGTGGCAACGGTCAGCTCCTGGACTCCAGGTGAGGTCATTGCCACTGCAACGGTGATCTTCCACTCCGTCCATCCCGAGATCCACTACAGCTGTGTCTGTCCTCCAGGGTATACAGGAAACTACTGCCTCACAGAGGTTAACTTCTGCTACTCGAGCCCTTGCGCCAATGGAGGTACCTGTGTCCAGAAAGAGCAGGGGTACACTTGCTTGTGCCAAGATGGATTTACAGGTAGGCTACAGAATATATGCATACTAAAAATGTGTGCCATTCATTAGGAAGTCTTTTATTGTGTGTGTGTGTGGAGGGTGAGGGGGTTGGAAGTGGGAAGCGAAGATGAGAGAATAGAAAAATTTGAATGGAAAATTAAAAAGAAATGTATTGTAAAGCATTACATTTTCAAGACCATGATTCAGGCCTCTTTCTGGAGAGTTCTTTATTATGTCCCATGAGGTACATAATTATAATGTACAAACATTGACCATTGTTGAAGTTTTGCAATGTCTACGAGGTGTCTAAAATGGAATTTGATTTATAGATGTCTTCACATACTTGAGTATGTATTTCAGTCACTGAAGATTTTCCAAGGATAAAGGCACTCGATGGGATCCAAACCAGGGCTGGCGGAGCGTTTTCAAAAGGTGGGGGCCACTTCCGGGTTTCATGAGCTAACAAAAAAAAAAAAAAGCCTTCAGCGCAACTTCTGGTGGCACTTCTAGGTTTCTTCGGCTGAGAAGCCACAACAACAACAGCAACAACAACAACAACAAAAAAAAAGGTCTTCAACCCCCCTCCCCCCCAAAAAAAATAACCTTACTGCGCTCACACTTCAAGGTCTATATTTATTTTTTGAGTGCCACTTATGCACTTCCGGGGTAAAAAAAGTGGGGGTGGGGGAGGGCCCAAAGTGGTGACACCTTATGTATTCCTTTGTATGGTGCAAAGGGGCCTAAGCGCCCCCCCCCCCGGCATCCCCGGTTTCGCCGGCCATGCAAACTTGGGACCTGTAATTGAAAAGTCAGGAGTCTCATCAACTATGCTGCAGTGCCCCCACAAAATTTATTCACAAATATTAGATGGACTCCTCATATATTGTGTTATCACAAACACACTCGCACACACGCACACATTTCTAAAATTTGCCTTTGCCATCTGTAACAAATGGTACATTTCATATGATAATGGTGGATGATTATTTTTTTGTTGCAAGTGAGTAATGGGAGTGAGTATATTATGTTGTAGATTTTGATCTCATTTGGTAGATTCAACTGAGTTACCATACATCTAGTAACATGCTAACTGATTTCAGACTCATTGATGAGGATGCAATTGTATCTCTGATGCTGTGAATCAGGCAAAGTATATCAAGTGAAGTATCCAAACAGCAATATATCAGATTCATATCAACTATTTCCAGAGACCTACTCTTGACTGAATTGAGAGGTCTGCTGGTGTTGCTCAGCTTCAGTCAATGGATACTGCAAAGATTTGATGGTACAGAGACGTGATTATGTTACATATGGGTCAGTTAAACAGAAGCTGCAATATGAACAAATCAAATTTCTGTTTTCTGTTTCTTGAAGTGGCACATC
This sequence comes from Diadema antillarum, assembly GCF_040938485.1. Lineage (NCBI taxonomy): Eukaryota > Metazoa > Echinodermata > Echinoidea > Diadematoida > Diadematidae > Diadema > Diadema antillarum. Next base: position 342,611 of record NW_027270978.1, read on the forward strand.
TTATTTGTTCTAAGTCTCTCTTATAACTACTCATCACTTGGACTGCTGGTAGCAGCTCCTCTTGAAAATCACTCCACCGCCTACACCTGCCTTGGTGTACGTGCGCTTGTGTGAGTGCGTGGAAATGTTCGTGTTTCTCCATCTGGTTTTTATCACTCTTGTATTATGCTACCCTGCAAATTAATCTTAGATATAAAAACAACATTACAAATTCTGTTTGAACCCATGCCAAATGTTAAAATTCACTGTTTCCTTCAGAGAGCAGAGTTTGAAACCTCTAGGGTTCTTCAGGGTTTAACAGCTCTTCACTGCACTGAAAATGTGAGGGTAGGATGATATTTTGACCGATTTACCGGTACTATAGAGTGCCACCTTGAATCGAGAAGGTCAGAATGAAGTGGCATCTTTTGTGAAGTTGATCTTATTTCAGTGAGCTTGCAAGTTTTCCTGTGCAAATGATGATATCTGGGACCAGTTGAGATTATGAGAGTGCACTGTACACCATAGTGAAATGATTATGCTTATGTGTGTTTATTTCTTGTCACACTTTATGCTTATCTTTTTCATCTGCCTTTTGCCATATATTAGTTTGGTTCCCTTTAACATCCCTGAATTGTTTTTGTATGTACTGATTCTATTCTTATGTGCTGACAACAACAGTGTCCTGTGTACAACAAGTGTGTTCAGGATCTTGAAGGAATTCAAACTAAGTTTCCCCATAATTAGTGACATTTTGATGATGTGATTTTGTGATGATGGAATTTTGTCACATATCATCTTGCTATCTCGAATCAGCTCCTCAGAATTTCATTACATATGTGATATATCTGGATTCAGTGTATATGTAGAGAAACTGAGATTATATGGAACTGATTCATTCATTAAGTTTGCACAAGATCAAAAAGACATCTATACCAAAATGTGCCAATTTGAGATAGAAAAAGGAACTGCAACAATGTGTTGCTGATTTAAAGGACACGTAGGAACTTCATTGTCTTCTGAAATATATCGACTTGTTAAGAATTAGCTGCAAATCAAGCATGTAGGGTCTTTTGAAAAATCTGCATAAATTCATCATGAATAAAAAAAAAACCAACAACAACTTTGTTCTTCTAAAGGTTTCATTAATCCAAAACAAAGTAAGGTTCGTAATTCTGAATGTCTGTTAGTACGCACCTTTTTAAAATTTTCAGATTAATAAACCTTCAAAATATCAAACTTTTGAAATAATGAATCTGTTTTCATTTTTGGATTAACCAATCTTTGGAATTATCAACACCATACCAAGTATTAGCCCTCAATTTGTTATGACTTTGTTGTTGTTGTTGAAATGATTCAGGTGTAAACTGTGAGACAGAAAACTACTTTGGTGGAGAGTTTGATTGGATCTGCCATGACCTTGACCTCTCTGATGGACCCTACTGCAAGATGAGAACACGGAGCTTCATGGGGGATTCACTTATGATGTTCCCCTCCCTAACTCAGAGAGTGAGGTTCCAACTGTCCGTAAGGTTAGAATTGGATTGCCTTTTCCATGAGTATTTCAGTTTTCATACAATTAGATATCTTGTGTGTATGTACCACACAATGATAGCATAGAACTCTGTGTGCACATAATCATAAGTGGTGGTAAAAGTAGGGAAGATAGTTTTTTATGGAGCAATTGCACAGCACACCACACATCCCCCCAAATTACGACGATACAAGTCATTGATGGACTTTACTGGAAAGGAAGATGAAGAAGGAGAAGAGAGGTTGTTAAGTTAAACATATTCATATGCACACATGTATTCATGTGTGTGCATATATATCTTATATAAAGGGTTGGTGAATGTTAGTGAAGGGGGAAAGAAGTCAGAGTTCACTTTCTGCGGTCTGAAACTGAATCATAGTGAGTGATTCATTCTCCTGTTAAGCTTTGCCACCCGCAAGCCGAGTGGAATGATCTTCTATAATGGATGCTACAACCAGCAGCATGACTTCATCGCCCTTGAGATCGTCGACGATCAGGTGCAGTTCTCCTTCTCGACAGGAAGTGATGTCACCACGGTAACGGCCAGCAGAGTGGGAGGAGTCAGTGACGAGCAGTGGCACACGGTTGTCATCGAATACTATTTGATGGTAGGTACCATGGTACTATTTGATGGTTGGTGTGTTCAGTCAATTTTTATATGTGCAACAATTTAATCGTGAATTGCGTCCTCGGTGATTCCTGTCACCCGTGTACTTTCTGTTTAGTCCACAGTTGAAGAATTTTCCTTCCCTTAGAATACTACCCTACCACAATGACTACATTATATTTGTAGTAAATTTTTTTTTTGTCACTATCGCAGAGATTGTGGAATTGAAATTCTACATTATGTTACATTTCTGGAATATATGTAATCTTTATTAAGTGTGTATATTTATTGTTATTGATACTAACAGACTGCTACCATTATTCTGGATGAATGCGACGCGGCCATTGCTCTCGCATATGACGGTGATCACCCTGACTACAGCTGTGCTGCCTCAGCAACTGGGAGTGGGGAGTACAGGTAATGGTGGTGGGGGGGGGGGGGGAGGTATGCATAAAATAATGTGCTACTTCTGATCTGACATCAACTGTGTTTGTTTGTTTGTTTGTTTGTTTGTTTGATTGTTTGTTCACTTCCATCTGAGAAGATGGCTGGATAGCCCATATTCAGCTATGCTAAACTGGTCTTCCATGGGGTCCAGTTGGATGTGAGGTGGGACCACTTCACTGGGTTAAACACCCTGCTCTTTGCGATGAATGAATAAAGCGGGATCTTTTACGTGCATGAGCTGTGACTCTCTCATACACGGTACCTCCGTTTTATGTCCTATCCGAGGGACAGAGTGTTTTGCCTCTTGCTAGAGGGGACGGTATGTTTACACACAACATTGCTCAGTCCAGACTTGGGTTTGAACCCGGGTCCTTAGGATCGTGAGGCAGACGTGCTACCGACTGAACCAACTCACCGCCCTGCGTATGTGTCATGTTCTTTAAATGAAAATGACACATGTTCTCTAAATGACAGATTTCTGTCAATTTGCTACATTTTTGTCAGTAGCAAAGCATAGCCCAGTGTGTAGAATGTGTAGAGCAATTACTTCCACAAGGCAGACCGCAGTATGGGTATGCATAGGGTTAAATCTGAGATGTATTCATAACCTAATAAAGTAGGATAAAAAATGGTAAAATGAGAAAGTATTTTTGTCTCATACTGATTCATAATGTGGCTTGCAAGGATGTATATTACAATTGACACTAAGCTCCACAGTTTAGACCCTTGTAAAAGTAGTTTGCTTTTGGTTTGGGTTATTGTTTAATTTCAAACAAGAACAAACTTATACACAACATGACATACTTGGATACATATCCAAAGTGCAGTATCAGATACAGAGTATACTGATAGTGAACATTTTAGCATTATTGTTTGCAGTGATGGTATTTGAATCGATGTGCATGAATAAAAGGTGAAATAATAGCTTTACAAGAGTTGCTACACACTGTACATCTCAGTGTTATTTGAAATTTACTTCTTGTTTCATGAACCCCACTGTATACTTTGCCAAGTTTGACTATCTCATTTTACATTAATAACGTAATACCTATGTGCTTTTGAATACTGATAGTGAACATTTTAGCATTATTGTTTGCAGTGATGGTATTTGAATCGATGTGCATGAATAAAAGGTGAAATAATAGCTTTACAAGAGTTGCTACACACTGTACATCTCAGTGTTATTTGAAATTTACTTCTTGTTTCATGAACCCCACTGTATACTTTGCCAAGTTTGACTATCTCATTTTACATTAATAACGTAATACCTATGTGCTTTTGAATACTGATAGTGAACATTTTAGCATTATTGTTTGCAGTGATGGTATTTGAATCGATGTGCATGAATAAAAGGTGAAATAATAGCTTTACAAGAGTTGCTACACACTGTACATCTCAGTGTTATTTGAAATTTACTTCTTGTTTCATGAACCCCACTGTATACTTTGCCAAGTTTGACTATCTCATTTTACATTAATAACGTAATACCTATGTGCTTTTGTGGTTTGAATTTGTTGATTTCATTCAGAATTAGTCCCTGTTAATGTCAAGACGCCCTCATGCTCTTTTTAGAGAGTGATAAATTCTAATCAGGATGAAAACATTCTATATGTTTTCATTTTCACTTAAGTCAATTAAATAGAGATAGGTGGTCAATTCATTTGTGATGTTAAACACAAAAAATTAGATTTCTACATGGTTATTCTTTTGAAAAACACCATTCAAATTCATTTTTCAAGTCTATTCATTTTATTTATCAGAAGAATGTAATCTAACAAAATGTTTGCATTTCATATACACATCAGAACATAGTGTAAATATAACAAAGCATGTAACAAAAATACAAAAAGATGATACCAGATTGAGAAATACAATTCCCTTTCTTTCAAGGTTAATTGACTTAAGTAGTCCTCTAATATGATTGTTTGTCTTCATTGTCAAAAAAAATGAGAGATTTTTATTTTTTATTTCTTTATCCTTTTGTGTTTGCAGGGCACTAAAACATCTTTCAATTTATTCTATCTGTAGGTTGTTGGACCTGACTGGACCATTCTTTCTGGGCAATCTTCCAGACATCTCCAACTCCAGCCGAGCTCAGGGGGAGGATTTGGACTTTGACGGTTGCATCCGGGACGTCTACATCGACAACGAGCTCCTCGATCTCGCCACCAACGTGGAGGACGTGGGCACCCAACCCGGCTGCCCGCACAAGTCCGACTTCTGCGAGTCAGACCCCTGTCACACGGGAGCCACTTGTGAGAGCGGATGGGACCGCTACACCTGTCACTGTTCCTCCCAGAGTGGAGGGGTTAATTGCCAGGAAAGTAGGTTCTGTCTGTCGGCAATTTCTCTTGTCCCTAACAATGCCTCTTTTTTGGTATTACACAATGATTAATGCTTTGCTCTCCAAAGTGTGACTTTTGATGCATCCGCCTGATGCACCAAGTGTAGCTTGTGGCACAAATGCAAGTGCAGTGCATAAAGCCAGTAAAATACATAGGATGTGATACATCGTGCTTTCTTCTATACCCATCATTGCACAGAGTTCTGACACTTCTTGGAAGACAACAAAGATGAATTAAGTCACAACTGGTATAAACAATTTATCCTGGTCTGCACAGCTTATATTCAGTGTCTGTAAAATCAGTCGGATGGTGTGGAGTTTTGCTCACAGTGCATCAAATAAAAAATAATGAACAATGTCATGCCTGGATTGTAGGTGTATTTCTGTGAGCTCACATTTGTCTGCAGGAAATCTCAAATAATGTCAGTAATTCTATTGATATCATTCTATCCATAAAGAAACAGGATCTTTAGTAGATAAATGTTTTTAAAAAAGATCTGATTGCAAGAACTTATCTCAAATATGATATGTAGAACATTCTTTGGAAAGATGCAGCATTAATTTATGCCATTTTTTCCAGAAGATTCCATTTGGTGGCAGTATTAGAGCATTTGTCAACTTTGACCTAAAACTACCACTGAGTGAAGCGATCTGGAGTGAAAGTGGTCAGCAGAATTATTCTCATGTCATTGTCTTTGCATTTAATCATATTTTTCTCTTTATCTGTACAAAACAGGAAATGCAAACATATTGGTCATGAATTGCGTATATCACTGTGACTAGAAATTTTAAACCTTTACATATATTTTTTTTTTGATACCATGTGCAGTCTTGTTTTTTCCTTCTTCTTTCCCACTCCTTATTCTACTTCCTTTATCCCTTCCTCTTTTCCTTCTTCATCTTTCTCATTTTCATCTGTCTTATATGAGTAAAAATATGTTATATATTGCAATTGTATGATCTTACGATGAGTAGTATTGTTTTTTTTTCCATGTTGAAGCCATGTTAGATCCTGTTCATGTCAAAAATGATGGCTACATGACCTTTGACACCAATGAGACAATCACCCTATCGTGGACCAATCACATCGCTTTCCGCACCAGGGACCCCAGTGGAGTCTTGATGTTTCTTGAGTTGACAAATGATGCCAACATTCGAATTGAGGTTTGTTTTGGGAGACACACAAATGAAATATCCAAACACATCTTTTATACTATGTCTGTCTTAGGACATTCAACGTAATGCAATGCAATTGCACAATGCAATAGCTTATAAATACGAGTCTACACTCCTTCCTAGGTAGCTGTATCTCATAGATTCTTCTTTTTTTATCTGCAAAGGTAGTGTGGGTTATTTTTTTTTCTCTCTCTCTGATGTGGTAGATCATGGATGGTGTGACATCCTGTAAGCCTGTAAAATGCCTTCTTCTCCTGTTTGTGGGACATTTTAAGAGTTTTATTGCAAAATGAGCTAACTCCATTCTCGTTAAGTTGAGACATTTGTGATTAAAGCTGCTAAAAAACAAAGAAAATAATAAAGTACAGGATATATTTAATCATGACTTCCAAGATATTCCTTGTTATGTCACAAGTGAAGTGTTACTGGAAAGGATTAATTTTGCTCGATCTGATGATGGACTTACATGTACTTTAAAATGTTTAGAAATGGTGCCTAGCTCATTTGCGATAAAAGTCTTAATTTATTGAACATGTGATAAGAGCAGCAAATGGTAGTTCTCGATATACAGCAGAAAGAAAGAACTGAATATCTAACGAACTGTTCACAGACTATCAGAAATATAGAACATAGAAGATTTGCATCTTCAAAGAGTTTCCAATCACTCTGACAGGCCACGTAGCAGGACGGTGCACCTTGCAGTCTAGGCTGAAAGACACAAAACATTTCTCTATTGAGATCTCAAACCCTTGTATACTTGATTGTTTTTGCTTCCATCTAGTATTGAGCTCACTCTTGCACACCTGTCTAAGTCTTATGGTCTAATTAGGGTGCATTAAATGGATATCATTATTTTTTTGTGGTATACATTATAGAATGTGTCTTCTTCCTCGTATCAGTTAGAATGGAAATACTGTGGGAAGATCTTTGTGGTTCAAAAGTCTTCATCAGGTGGTATATTGCCAAGTTGGAGCCAATTAACTTTATTGAATTTGGCAGAGTAACAAGTAGTGAATGTAAGTTTACCCGCGGAAGACGAGTCCCGCGTATACTCAGGCAGGTGTCTATAGGAAATGTGTGTTGTAGCAAAATTGGCCTATTCTCAACGGGTTAATGAAGCATGATAAAATTGTATATCTTATGTGCAGAGACCCCAACTCTCCTGCTTTCGACGGGAGATCTCCCGCCGAAAGCCCAGTTTTGCAAAATCTCCCGTTCTCCTGCTTGAGTTTTAATTTCTCCCGCCCTGGCTCTGTGTCTCCCACTTGAAATGATTTCTTACTTAATTTCATCGTACGTTGAAAAATGAGCCGTAGATAACACAAGAGAGCATCTAGAATCCTAGAGTTTCCAGGGTCCGCTAAGGGCCCTGGATCCCTGCTGCAAGGAATTTCGCACTTCGCGCTCGTGATGTGCGAGAAGCGCACATCAACTTTGAGTCTCCCGTTTGCTAGGGGTTTCAGGAGGGAGAATCTCCAGATTAGAAGGTGCTTGGGGTTGGAGTCTCTGTATGTGTGTTGAGACACACCCTGCGTGTGTAAGCAAAAGGCTAAATTCAACATGTTGTTCCTAAAGAGTCTCATTGTTTGGCCCCCCCTGCAGTTGGTCGATGGCTACATCCACTACGTCACCAGCTCAGTCAGTGTCCAGCTTGACCAGCGACCAGTCAGTGACGGGGAGTGGCATGACTTCTTGGCAGAGTGGGAGAATAACACAGTGATTCTCTCAGTGGATTTTGATTGGGACCTGGTGAGTGTCCATGAGGAGACACTTTCAGCTAAGCTTTGTACTTGTTTAACAGAATTTTAGAATTGAAAAGTCGTCCATTTAGTAATAGCACATACTCTCCAACATTCTTGAAAAGAATGTTGGTAAAGGTAAAATAACAGTTATTGTTTAGATGAACACATGTTGCACATTGAGGCTGACTTCAGTGTATGAAATGAAATAAGACAACTTATACATGTAGAACAGTGAGCTCCATATATCTATAAAAAATGATAAAAAGTAAAGGCAGTTTAAAGGGTTTACATGTTTCCCAGTGTTTTCTAACAACAATTATATCTGTTAATTGTTTGTTCCTTCGGACGTGAATTAATGATGGTGCCATGGTCCTTGGTCATATCGCCATGTTTGCTATCTTATGTAGATATTAAGTCCTTATGTTCAGAGAGGTGTGTAAACTCCAGTCTAATGAACATTTCCTGTACTAACAGAGGTCTGTTCGAGCCATGGACAGCCTTGACGGAGAGAGGGTGATCAGAGTGACGCTGGGAGGGATGTTGACAGAGGGCGCTCTCACCAATGGCTTCGCTGGATGCCTAATGGTATTGTTTCTGTCATCTCACCAGTGTGTTGATGACTGTGGGATAAATTATATCTTGCTAAGTGAAATAACCGGTAGTATGAAAGTAGCATGAACATGGAGTGTGTAGATGTAGGTTTTATTGCATGACATCACAGGACCCATTGAATATTCATGATCTCCTTAGGAAGCCATAGTTCAGAGATGAAACATCTCAGATGAATAAATGTATCAACAACCAGCTCGTTATTTTCATTTCAGATTCCAATCAAGAATAGCATAAATTTGAATGTAATTGAATTGAACATTGACTTTTGCAGTTTTGTATTCCATTATCCAAGTACTTGTATTCCATTTGATCTCATTCCCTTTTGAAGTTTTAAGTTTATTACTATTTATCTTCACATTTTTATATTGCATAATACATTACAAAAGAAACATGCATGAATACATAATAAAAGGTACCAGAAAATAGCATGAATGCTAATCAAGTCTGATACTTATTACAAAGGTTATAAAAAGGTAGTATGTACAGTACAATGTATAGCTCTAGTTTGAAAATACATGAAACATGAACATATTTACAACTTTTTACATCATAATACATTTGAGTTGAAAACTCGACGTGATAATACATGTACATCTTCTTTTGATCCCCTGTGCCCCTCCATCCTACCCAACCCTACCCCTAGGGAATGTCCATCGGTGGTAGCCCCCTGGACCCTGCCGTGGGGGCAAGGACCAATGTGGAGGATGTCTGCAATGCCCCAGACTCCTGCCTGGATGCAGACTGCCCCACCCACAGCCAGTGTGTGGATCTGTGGGACCTACATGAGTGCCGTTGTGACAAAGGTGGGCTTTTCTCCCACACAGGTTCCATCTTGATCCATCCACAGTCTGTCATAATTCTCCCAAACCACTGTTATTCTATTTTTCACTGGCATTTTAAATCATTATAATGTATTATCATTGCTCTCAGCTTCCAAGGATCAGACAAAAAACAGTGGAAATTGTAATGATTGTAGTAGACTATATAAGTTAGTCTGGCAAAAGCTTTGGGCATACCTAAATATATAAAATAAAATCTAGTAAAAGCTTGGGTTCTAAATAGATCACAATAAAAGTGATGGGAAAAGCAGATAAAAAGTGACTTTTCATTCACATTCATTATTAAGTTGCCATTTTCAGCAGCTCTCTAATATATCTCTATCCAGAGTCTGTGTAATTCTGGTAAGTCTGTTTCATTCTTGTTTGAGGCAGCTGACAATATTTGTCGTTTTTGTTGTTGCTGATGAGTCTTTAGTACCGGTACTGGATAGTAATTTTTGAAGTAGCTCAGAGTGTGAGCTATACCTTGATGGGTAGGGCTTAAGTGCACACTAGGCATGTGGGATCAGTAGTGTTATGTCATATAACAACATGTATAGAGCTCATGAATAATAATGTATTGTACAGCACTGGAGAAGTTGGAGCAGCAACTCGTGATAACATTTGCGCAAACTTGATTCTTTAAATAAAACAAAATGGGGGCATTTTCAACTTCTTTTTCAGGTCATTTTGGCCCTGAATGCTTGTCAGCGTGTGAACTGGGTGCGTGCCAGCATGGCTCCACCTGTGACCTTTCTCCGGAGACAGATCTTGGCTACAGCTGCACCTGCTCGGAGCGTTTCTATGGCGACCACTGCCAGCACATGGTTGAAGAGTGCCCAGATGACTGGTGGGGATACCCGGTCTGCGGCCCCTGCGAGTGTGATGAGGACATGGGATTTGACCCCACTTGCAACAAGACCACAGGGGAATGTCACTGCCAGGTAAGGACAAGGAGACTGGGACCTGGAAGCCGGATTGTAGACTAGAATATTGGACTTTACCAAAAAGAGAACACTTTTTTATCTCTTAAAAAAAAAATCATTTGAACTACATGTTGTAGCCTGTCTAGATCGTATGATTTATATGAAATGTCTCACACATAATCATCTAAAGCCAAACAACAAAGCTGTTTTGTGACTTCTTTCTAAGTCTAAGAATTTGGTACTGTCAAATGTATGAGGTTCCATTTCTGTTTGTTATCAGGTATAAGCACAAAAGGAGTATTATGCTATTCTGGCTATTTTTCTGATTAGTATAAGATTAGAAGTGTAAAAATGTTTCTTGACAATATTTCTGAAAAGAAATGTTTCATAATTACTGTTGCTGTCCCCTAGTTCTGTAACGGTATCCTTGTATTTGATTTTTTTTTAATCATTTGCTTGTTAAGCTACAAATGACCTTTCTTGGATGTGAAGGCATTGACATACCACGAGGAAGAGAAAAGATGACTAAAAAAAATGAAACAACAATACCACTCAAACTTCCTGATTTGATATTCTACAGCAATGAATATTCCCTATGTATATTCCATTGTGAAGTCATATACCATTATTGTCAAATTTCATTGAAAGTGGTGTTGCATTTGACTCCTCCTACACAGGAACACTTCTACCGCCTTTCAGACAGTGACACCTGTTACCCCTGTGGTTGCTATGAGGTTGGATCCTCCAGTCAAGACTGTGACCAACAGACCGGTCAGTGCTCCTGCAGGAGGGGGGTTAATGGCCGGCGATGCGATGCCTGTGATGACCCCCATGCTGAAGTCACAACCAGTGGATGCGAAGGTAGTAACCTTGACCAGCTGAAACTATTTTCTTCTAGTTGATGTCCAATAAATGAACAGTGACCTTATGTTAGGATTTTTTAGAAATGTGCTTAGAGGTAACAGACATGGCTCATTAAATGATGTACACATAGGAAAACATTTTATTTTTATTTTTTGAACAGGGGTCAATTTCATGAAAGTCTTATGAGAGACTTTTGCTCACATGACACAATTATGACAGACTTCATGAAATGGATTTTACTTTTTTACATAGCTACATATGAGCAACTTCTGAGATTAATGTAAAGGCTTCTTTGTGATGACTTTATGAAACAGACCCCTGGTAGATTAAAAAGTTTGGTTTTTAATGCCATCATCATTCAGTATTATAAATTGGGCTTCAGAATCTCTGCAATCTGATTGGTCAATTGTCAAGCATTGATTTTTACTGATCCACACTGAGCCATGCGTCCGGTAAAATCCGAATGCATGGCTCAAGTCTTGTATAGTGTTATAGGTGTACCAGATGCATGATGGGGAAAATGGTTGTATTTCATGAATTTACAGGGCCCATTTTAAAACACAAATGATGCACAGGCCTATTTCGTGGATCAGTGAGAAATAGATGCTCTCGTTTAACTTTGGAACAGTCTAAAACCCACCTGCTGCACTCGTAGGTTTAAACAGTTCCAAAATTAAACTCGCGCATCCAATTCTCACCAATCCACTCTGTCCTGTGCATCATTTGTATACTATCTTTGAATTATGAGTACTTGGTGTAACTTTTGATATACATCTCGAGTAAGATGAGACATACCATCACGATTTGCTGGGTAAAAAGTTTGTATGGAAATTGTTCACATGGTAGACATCTGCCCATCTGAAAATGATTTGGGAGAATTCAGAAAGAGATATGTTTTTAGTACTTGTTTATGAGATGTTATCATACTTCACGTAACAATATCACATTCCAGGACTCTGGCTGTGAAGCTGTAGTGTCCTAAGCACATGAAAAACACAAGCACACATATGCACAAAATACCACATGAAGAATTAGGAGATAAATTTTGCTGTAAACAGGAATATATAGACCAGATATATAAAAAAGAAAGAAAGAATTGCACAATACTTGTATATGGATAATTTCTTCTGCTACCATCAGCGCAGTATAAAACATTGGGCATTGCAAGTGCATACATAAAAGAATTGCCATAAACATACGTACCACTGTAATTTTCACATAGTGTGTGTTGGTGTTTTCTTTAATGTTATCCAAATTATTGTCCTTAAAATACTAATTGTATATGTTTCACATAGATAACTGGTTCTCTCTCTCTCTCTCTCTCTCTCTCTCTCTCTCTCTCTATTTCCCTCCTCAGTTATCCATGGATTCTGTCCCAAACACTTTGATGAGGGTCTCTGGTGGCCTAGAACCCAATGGGGCGGGACAGCAACCCTAGACTGCCCACGAGGGAGCTACGGCACTGCAACGCGTTCGTGCAACTTTGAAAAAAGATGGCAGATGCCAAATCTATCGAACTGCACCTTGGAATACATGTATAGGTAGGCTATGTTTGTTGAGATGCAACAGCTTGTATGGCACCTTGCAACCACAGAGAAAAAATAGGCACTGGGATTGATCAGAAAAGTGGGTGCATAAGAAAGATTAACTACACAATGTATTTGACCATGGAAAAAGAGTTAAAAAAATCACAGCCACAGTGATGATGCTCTAATACTTAGCATTTGATAGCATTACTGTTGAATTGGGCAAGGAACATTGCCTTACCCCTTTGTGGACAACAGACCTCCTGCCTGGTTACAGTGCACTCCCGTTATAACAAAATTTTGGTTACAACAGTATAAAAATCCAGGTAGCAAAATTATCAGCTCTTATGTTTTTCATTGTGTATTTGTTCAGTTGTAACAAAATTTTGATATAACGAAAGAAAACTGCTGGTCTAGAGGACTTCGTTATAATGGGAGTCCACTGTATAATGGATGGTTTGAAAGCTTTGAGGACTATATCCTGATGCTCTTGCTCAGTAACACTAAACCATCAAAGGTGAAATGTAATTCTCAGGAGGGCTTAAACTTAATCTTCCACCATTTGGAACTTGCATGCAAAATATTGAAAGGGTGTATATCAGGAAATTTGCCAGGCTGATAAGATTTGCTGAAATAAACAATAGCTTTGGAGTATTTTGTAATCAATGTATAAAACATTTTGTCGTAGCCACGATTGGATATGCTCAGGATTTCAATCAATCAATATCAATATATATCATCTTTATTGATTTCTTTATTCATTTATTTATTTATTTTTATTTATTTATTCGTGTATTTGTTTTATGATGATTGAGATGAATAAACAAATTGAATTGAATTGAATTGAATTGAATTTACTAATCTCTTTATGCATATGTGTGCATTTTTGTATGTACACATGTATGTACACAGAGTAGCTCATTTTCAAAGCAGCGTAAATGGATGGATTGACTGAAATCTGAAAACAGCTCCAAATATGCAAGATAGAGATTACTCATTGCAGTTTTGAACACAAAATAGTTGGTACTTGTAGTAACAGTAGTTGTAACGATAATAGTAGGTCCCTATGGACAGTGGCAATAATGACCTGTTTCATTTATTGTCATTATGGTTTTCCTACTTATATTATCAGTAGGAAAAACATATATATATTTTTATTAGTATTATCAATTCATTTTACCTTAAATTTGTTGATCTGAAGTTTCATTATTTTGAATAAACACACATACTGTGCATGTGAGGTATCAAATGTTCCATCATCTCTTTTCTTGAGAAGCAGGAGTGTATTGTTTTAATGGGCGACAAATGTGGCTGATGTATATGAGTGAATTAGTCTTATCGTTTAAAACCTTGAGCTAAACGTTTGTTTTTGTCAACACTGGTTTTTAATCGCACCTTTTTAAAGGGATTGTCTCAGTAAAAAACCTACAATAACGCCCCAAGTCTCAAATAAACAAACCTGCAAAAGTGTCATTTCCCTTACCAGCCAGTGAGTGGCATTTAATTTGTGCTAGAGCATGCACTTACCAGTGTGAATGCTTTGCTTGTTTTTCCAGATCATGTCAGGAAATCGATATTAAGCACAAAACAAATCTAAGTTGACTGAGGAAGCATCACCTTTCTAACAGTTTTAACAAATAGTGTCCTTCCAAATACTGTCCCTACCTTAACAGGCTCACTCAATATAGCTGTACAGTGGTCTTTTGTAATACAGTCAACCTTGCTTAAGTCAACCTTGCATAAGTCGAATAATCGCCTCAGTCGAAGGTCTTTTCAAGTCCTCTTCTCTTTATGCTACATAGATTTTAATCCCTCATTAAGTCAAATTTTAAGTGGAAGCTATTTCTTCAGTCCAAATAGACTCAACTTAGGCGAAGTTGACTGTACACAGAACATCGATACAACAAATTACCACTATCACAATGTAAGTGATTTTTATTTTCTTTTTTCTTTTTAAATGAGAAAAGAAAGATGCATAAAAATATGATCGCTGTTTAGCATTGATCTTTAATGCACATCTGTTCATCACAAATTATTTACAACACCAATGGAAAGATGAAATGATGATGTGGTACAAGTACCCTGGTACAAGCTGTAGTCACAATTGGACACTTATTACAAGAAGGGGGATGATAAATCCTCCATTTTTCTTTCGTACTAACAGCCCTCATTTTGACAGCGGGGGAGTGGATATCAAAACAGAAAATAAGTCACTTCCAAATGCAAAATAATGTGAAAAAAAGTGCATAAATAAAAAAACTAAGAACAATGTCAGGAGAAAGTTAAAATCTTCAAAACAACATGAAAATACCTTGATACATTTGCATGAAATGCATTGTCACAATGAACAACAGAAATATTTCTCACTTACATTGTAGCTCTGCCATAGCTGGAGGTAGTTTGAACCTATAATTTACACATTCTGTCTTTAAGACACTAAATGCTACAATATGCAACTTGGGTCACCACTAGACAAAGGTAGAAAGATGGAACTGTAATGCACTTGTGGTGTAGATTTATCGGTATCCCGAAATGTGTTTCTATGAGTGACTGCATGTGTGCCCCATTGAATTATGACTGCAGGTCAATGTTCACGATATGTGTATTGGTTGGTAATTTTCAAACATTTTCTTCCGGCACAAATCATTTACTCTTCACTAACTTCATTTAAAAGTCATGACCTGTGCAGATTAAATTAATTGAAGTTATCAGCAAGCAGGCAAAAAGAGCAAAAGAGCAAGCATAACAGGCAAAAAATGGAGAGCATGGGGGGGGGGGGGGGCAAGGGAGAAAGCAGGTAAAAATATAAACATATAAAAACAAAAGATTGTTAAAATGAGACACAGATGTGGAGAAAAGTCAACATCTTT
Organism: Diadema antillarum; assembly: GCF_040938485.1. Taxonomy (NCBI): domain Eukaryota; kingdom Metazoa; phylum Echinodermata; class Echinoidea; order Diadematoida; family Diadematidae; genus Diadema; species Diadema antillarum. Next base: position 358,056 of record NW_027270978.1, read on the forward strand.
GCCTCCGTTGATTCAGGTGTACGAATATCAGTATGTTACTGACTCATACACATAGCCTATCCTGGCTGCAATAACCTCAATAAAATCATATTTCCTCATTGATTTGTCGGCCAACAAGCAATTTACAAAACACACTGATGACAACAGTAAAAGCACCACAGCTGCAAAGGAAGCAAGTGAGCAAGCATAGTGACCAGAAAAGCAAACCAGCAATGCTGTTAAAAAAAGAAAAGAAAATAAAACTGCACACCAATCAAAAATTGTTCCATCAAAGCAAAAGGGAGGAGCAACAAAATTTACCATCTTTTTGACATTCTGAATACATCAATGATACATTTCTGGGTTCATACACTCAGTTTGGAGAAATGTTATTGCTTAATTGTTACCCAACCATAACATTTGATGTTCCAAATCAAACGTATGTTCCTCTTTGTTACTCGTCTAGCAGCACACAATTTACCAAAGTTCACAAGCCATCAACCTTTTGAAGATTTAACATATAACCTTTTACAAAGTGTATACCTAGTTGATGCACATTCTCACTGAAGTAAACTGCTGTACATATTTTCATCCATATTCATCTCATCATTTTTAATGCAGAACTTGTCCGCCCAACACCTCATGATCAATATGTGTTACACAAATCTTGCCTCACCATCGACATAAATTTCTTGCATGATACCCAATGAAAAACTGACCCATTAAATCTCCTGTTATCAAACCCAAGAGAACAAATTTTGCTCTAGTGCATTGTAAGAATCTCCACAAGAGACTTTTCAAAACCCTGTACCGTTCCTAAAAAAATTAAATTCACCAAAGTGACCACTACCCATTTTAATCCAATGCACCTCATCATCCATGTGTCTTCATCATTTGGAGGTTGACACATCTTAATACTGTTTATCTTGAGCATATTCCACATTATCGAGCAAAAGATGGCAGATGAAATCTTCACATTCATGAATACAACCAAACTTCATTTCTTCATCTGAGAAACCTATCTTGTAAGGTTGTAGCTCTAATTGAATAAGGCTGCAATAGGGACACAGAATGCCAATAGAACATCAATAACTTAAAATTTGTCTCATGAACTTGGCATGATGCATATACATCCGTGTATTTTGGAAGCAATTGGTCCTTTAGAACAAAGCAGTAATTTTTCTCTCAACTAAAAGATGGTTTTGCAGTTTCTGTTCTTAGATGGGAATGACAATCTCAGGACGGCATGGTGACACTAAATTTACAACAACAAAATTACAGGAAGAAATATGAAAATAGTCGTTCTCATTCCTTGATCTTGCGTCAAATATCTGCAAACAAAGTTGGAACCCTAGGCAGGCCTTTCAACAAGAGCTACGACCTTTGTAAAGATTTCTTTACAATTCTTTGATCGTTGCTCCACCACCAGTAGACACTGTAAAACCTCATTCTCCCTTGAATTTTGGCTTTCTCTTTTCCTTGAAAGCAATGAGACCCTCCATGCGATCCTGAGTCGGAATGACCTGCAGAAAGACACGAGTATTTGAGAGAGACAAAGAACAAAGAAAGACAAAAAACTATTAAAAAATAATGAATTACTGTTTTCAGATTTTGAAGATGTATGTAAATGTGTTTCAAAATGAATTTACAGTAGGTATTAATGACATTTTCATTTTTTAAAAACAATATTCACACTTTGTAAGCACTATGTGCTTTTGAGAAAGATATTCACGTAGTTTAAAAGTGAAATCACCCACTGCAAATCTCACAACAGAAATACTGGTAATAATAGATAGCAATGATTCAGTGGATTCATTCAAGTTGAAACTTGCAAAGAGTGGAGGGGGTGCATTGACAACTCACTGAAATCAAGATATCAGACTACAAACATTGCACACACATTACATTGAAGAGATGACAGATACACCTGTACTGTACAAATCCCAAGCTAACCCCTCACTTAGCTACATTCATGCATGTATACTCACAAACTATAGAATGTGTAACTTGTGCTCTACACATCGCAAAATGCCCTACTCCTGCATCCTAATAATCATCACACAATATTGTTCTGAGACCTATAAATTCACAGTGCAGACTGGACAAAACACAACTACTGGGACCATAAGTTAGTATATTTCTATCACTCTACACTTTGGCCTCTTAACAAAGTGAGGAATTTTACTTTCTGACAATCAAATCGGGATCCATCTTTCATTTCAACATAGACCTGGCACTGGTGAATTACCATCACTGCACTAGCTTGCTTAATTAAATCAGAAAAGAAGAAAAATGAAAGAAAGAACAGAGGAAAGGGAGAAAGACAAGAAGGATGGAAAAAAGAAAGGATGACAGATAGTGAAGCCCTACCTGAGCATAGTAGGCTTCTTCAAATGCCAGTCCTGTTGCCAGATCGACCTGTATATAGGGAAAAATGATGAAGACATGAACATGGTCAGGACTGACGCAGGTAATGTTTGTTAAAATATATGATCTTCTTTGTTTGTCATGATGGCAAACCAGTATTAATTGGCAGTACAGCAAGTCATATGATCATTAGCTGATCACGTTTGGCTTTCACATCTGCATATCATTCCGACAAAAGTGGGAAAAACAAACAAACAAAACTGTGATCAAAAATCATACTCCCTCCCTGTCACAGGAAAGATATAATCACCTGAAAACAAAATTCATAGTTGATGAAAATGGCAACTCATTTTAATTATGCTTTTTCCCCCAGTTAGACGGAGAATTTGTGATTACCTCATTTCCTTTGTTCACAGCTTTCTTCACCATTCTCAAGGCGATTGGACCCTGGAAAAAAAGAAACAAGGAAAAGTAGAAATTACGCGGTGCGTAATATATGTCCTCGCCGGAAGTAGCATTTAGTAGCAAAATGTACAATATAGGTAAAGAGATCAAGGTCAAAGGTCAAAGAAGTCAAAGGTCAAAATTCTGTGTTGAAGTTTTGAAGCCCTCACCTAGTGCCATCACATAAAGCAAACGGAATCGAAATCGGGTTAGAAATGGCGAAGGAGTAGCATTTTGTAGCCAATGTACAATATAGGTCAAAAAATCAAGGTCAAAGGTCAAAGAAGTCAAAGGTCAAAATTCTGTGTAGAAGTTTTGAAGCCCTCACCTAGTGCCATCACCTAAAGCACACTGAATTGAAATCAGGTTACAAATGGCGAAGGAGTAGCATTTTGTAGCAAAATGTACAATATAGGTCAAAAATCAAGGTCAAAGGTCAAAGAAGTCAAAGGTCAAAATTCTGTGTAGCAGTTTTGAAGCCCTCACCTAGTGCCATCACCTAAAGCACACGGAATTGAAATCAGGTTACAAATGGCGAAGGAGTAGCATTTTGTAGCAAAATGTACAATATAGGTCAAAAATCAAGGTCAAAGGTCAAAGAAGTCAAAGGTCAAAATTTTGTGTAGAAGTTTTGAAGCCCTCACCTAGTGCCATCACATAAAGCAAACGGGATCGAAATTGGGTTAGAAATGGCGAAGGAGTAGCATTTTGAAGCAAAATGTACAATATAGGTCAAAGGTCAAGGTCAAAGGTCACAACTGAAATTCTGTGTAGAAGTTTCAAAGCTCCCATATAGTGCTATCATACAAAGCAAACAGAATCAAAATCTGGTTAGAAATGGCGAAGGAGTAGCATTTTGAGGCAAAATGTACAATATAGGTCAAAGGTCAAGGTCAAAGGTCACAACTGAAATTCTGTGTAGAAGTTTCAAAGCTCCCATGTAGTGCTATCATATAAAGCAAACAGAATCAAAATCGGCTCATAAATGACAGAGAAGTAGCAAATTGAACATTTTGATCACACACGGACGCACAGACGGACGGACGGACACACAGACACACACACGTACGGAGCCCGTTTCATAGTCCCCTGCTCGAACTCGTTCGGCGGGGACAAAAAGCAAGGAGGAAATATAATTAGATAATTGTACTCATGCAAATCCATGGTTAGATATTTCTTTAACTCACTTTTCTGTTGGTGACATGAGGTCTGAAATGCAACTTAACCCTATTCTAACGGGGGGCTGAAATTACCCCCCCCCCCCCCCCCCCCCCCCGCCTCGACATTTCGCACCATGATTCCGCAACTCACAAAGATTTCATGACTTTTTTTCATTTAAGTCTCCCACATATTTGCATATATGCATGTCGACCTAAAAACAGCTCAAATTCACGATATCGGGTGCAAATCCAATGCAAATTGAGGGTTTGTTTTTTAGTTAAATTTTATAAAATTGATATAAACTAAATTATTTCCACTTTTAATAATTGGAATTAATCAATTCTAATGTAGATAAGCTTGAAAAAGTGCCTACAACAAATTTTGGTCAAAAAACAATAGAATACATTAAGAAATTAACAAAACAATAAAAAACAAAAGAAATTGACTTTGATTGTCCTATTTTCTTTCAAGAAAATTGTTTGGTGTGTCTTAAGGAATTCTGACACTAAAAATTAGCAATCCTTCAGTCTTTTTAATGGAGTTACAGATGAAAGTACAAATTCTATGCATAAATTTACAAAATCAATTTATCAAAAATAGAAAATCAATATTTTTCTATTATGTGACCATGTAATCTCGAAATTGACATCTGGCTCTATGTTCAGGCAAAATTTTGCGGCGATCCCGTCATCAGCGGCCAAGATCTGAAGGGGGGGGGGTCAAATTGACCCCCCCCCCCCAGTTAAAAACTTGGTCTCAAATAGCCCAGTTAGAATAGGGTTAAGTAATGACAGTTTTACTAAAGGGCCAAACAGTACACTGTTTTAACTTTATATGAAATTGCACTGGGGAGCAGTCTGTTTCCTTATTTATGTGCAGATTAAAAGACTTGCTTCTGTATGAAACCTCCTGCATCATATCCATGGCAGACTTTGACTTTCATTCACTCGATTTTACTCCAAATTAGGGCATACACACTTTCTATTTCAAAAGGAGAATGGCAACGAAAACTGCGTGTTACACAATGTACCTGTGATTACCAAGCTAGAAAGGACTACCCATAAAGGTGACCACAAGAAAGCAAATCATCACTTATAGGTCATAAGAGTACTCATACGATTCTACAGAAACAAGATTGACAAAGAAAGGTGTTGACAGCTGCACACAGTGAAACTGTACTAATATTAGGTAGAGACAAGAGTTGTGTGTGTATATGTGCTGGTGTATAATCAGCCCGCTGGTGTGTTACACTTATAATTTGTCTTCATGCACATGCATGCGAACTTGTGTATGTTGGCATGCATGGGTGTGTTTGTGTGTATGCAGGTAGGGGAGAGGCGTATGGATGTGTGCATCGTATTCTTCTTAGATATCAGTCAACGAAAGCCAATTGGTAGTCGTACCTGTGTCGCTATCTCTCGGGCCAGGGCAAGGGACCGGGTGTAGGCAGCTTCTTTGCTGTCATCCTGGTCAACACAGTGGTTGACTAGTCCAATGCGGGCTGCTTCCTGTCCGTCCACCACTCGCCCGGTGAACATGAGCTCCTTGGCTACCGATGGACCAACCAATCTGGGCAGCCGCTGTGTTCCACCTTCACAAAGATAAAACCACAAAAGATATATAAATGCATTGTCCTCTCATTTCCTGTCTCCTTTATTTTTTCTCTGATTCTGGATAGGCCGATCCCCACTTCTTCTTTAAAAACAAGCCAAGTACCAAATTGTGTCTCGCCCATTCGCGTACAAGAAATTAATATTTTTCTAACTCCCAGAAGTTCATTGACCCACCTATGACCTTTGACCTTGTGGTGACCTTCAACTCCCCAAGGGACATTTACCATCCAAGTCTGGTCACAAACGGACAAAGGGATCAAAAGTTATGAGCCATAATCGAAACGCGCCATAAAAACTTAACAATGGGCCCTAAAAATTTGTTGACCCCTTTCTGTGACCTTTGACCTTGTGATGACCTTTCATTCCCCAAGGGACATCTACCGTCCAAGTTTGGTCACAAACGGACTTAGGGATCAAAAGTTATGAGCCACATTCGAAATGCGCCACAAAAACTTAACATTGGGCCCTAAAAGTTTGTTGACCCCTTTCTGTGACCTTTGACCTTGTGATGACCTTCAACTCCCAAGGGACATCTATCATCCAAGTTTGGTCACAAACGGACAAATGGATCAAAAGTTATGAGCCACAATCAAAACGCGCCCTAAAAACTTAACATTGGACCCAAAAGTACGTTGACCCCTGCCTGTGACCTTTGACCTTGTGATGACCTTCACCTTCCCAAGGGACATCTACCATCCAAGTTTGGTCACAAACGGACAAAGGGATCAAAAGTTATAAGCCATAATCAAAACGCGCCACAAAAACTTAACATTGGGCCCAAAAAGTTTGTTGTCCCCTGTCTGTGACCTTTGACCTTGAGGTAACCTTCAACTTCCCAAGGGACATGTACCATCTAAGTTTGCTCACAAACAGACAGATACATCAAAATTTACGAGCCATAAACGAAACGCGCCCTAAAAAGTTAACATTGGGCCCTAAAGTTCATTGACCTCTGCCGGTGACCTTTGACCTTGAGGAGCCCTTCATGTTTGGTAAAATGTGTAACTTCCCTCCAAGTTTGATTGAAATTGAAATCCTCAGTAGAGAGTTACTAAAGTTTTTGTGGCGTTACGGACAGACGACGTACGGACGGACGACGGACGGACGGACGACGGACCTTTATCTCCCCACACCTCCGGTGGGCTCAACAAAAAAACTGAAATACAGAAATTAATTATAATGTAGCATAAGTGATACAGCCGTATCAGGGAATACCCCTCCTCCCCCAAGGACAATTACCCCCGGCCAAAATACTGGTTAGTGATAAAGTTAGAATAGAGATTACTGTTAGGGTTAGATTTAAGGTTAGAGTTTGGGTTAGGGTTAGGATTCGGGTCAGGGGAAGGGTCTGGGGTAATTCCCAGGAGGTAATTTCCCTGGACCCCATACAGCTCTTCTGCTCACCAAACCCAATGTATGATATACTAGTACTACATATTTTGAGCAGAAGTACTAAACACAAAGTGCACGTAAACAAAATGTTTTTCTCAGTATGGATATTTAATAAAGGTTGTAGGTGATCTGCGTACCCTAAGCGGAGCCTGTTCCCATGTGGGACTATACTGTTTCCAATTGAAGGCTCCTTCAGTTTTCAGGAATAAACCCTTATGTGAGATATGCACTAAAGAAATTGAAGTTGACATCTGAATGTAAAATATCAACTTATTCTCACATCTTAATATAATGTTGGTTGGTTCACTGAAACACACAGGAAATGATGAAAATTGACAACGCCTATGTGGGTTGAAATTCCTCTGAACTCTACAGGTATGTGTGGCAAAATAAATCCACACAATTTATTTGCTGTTTTGTTGACAATTATCATAACAAACTAATTTCTCCTTCAAAAGATTTGGTTTTTGAAGCACTACTCACTCTATACATAAAATGTATATGCATTTATATCATTTTCACATCCAATCAATGAAGATACACCTAAGATGTATATCTCCATTCATGACATTTTCACATCCAAGCAATGAAATTTTACTACATATTCACTGATTTCAACAACTTGAAGGGATTTTCAGAGTCCCTCATGACAATCATTCACATACCTCCTCCTGGAATAATGGCGAGTTTGGCTTCCACTAGTCCCATTTTGGCACTTGAAGCTGCAAGAGAGAAACAGCACATCAGAATCGCTTCAATTTGCTGCCAGTGAACATACAATATGCCAATGAATACATGGACTGAGAAATGGACTACACACTGCAAAAGTCAAGATATTGGTAAGATGTTTAGGTACAGCCAACAAACTATGCATTCATAGAGAAATATAAAATTCTATTGGACGAATATCAAGTTCATTTCCTGAACCAATAAAAAAGGTAACGTGATATAAATAAAGCATACAGTATTACACTGAGATATTGTGTTCTCTGATTCATATAGTGGATTAAATGCATGCCACTCTTGCAATGCTGTCAAAAAAAAAAAAAAAGACAGACAAACATTCACAGGCCTATTTTGTGACATTAGTCTGTACAGAAACATGCTGTCAAAAGCCTCTTGAACAAAAGTTTCTGTCAGCAAGATAAGTTCATTTTGATATGAAATACTACAGACCTACACATGGAATATTTTGCAGTCTGGAAGCTTTGTTTGTGTGCACACGTGTATGTTTTTCTTTTCAATTTAATGCATCACTGAATTTGCATGACAATGATACAGACGAATGGAGGAGACAAAGGAACACATACAAGAATACCTTTACCCTTGAAATCACTAACAAGCAAGTTACTGTAAAAGTGGTTTCTTTCGCGGTGGTTTTATTTTCGCGCTTTTCGCGCTTTGAGGTTGAACCACGAATTTAACATCACGCGAAAATGTTTTGAACTCGCCGTTTGTTACAACGCTATTGCGCACATGCACACACGAAGATTCCGCGCACTGAGTGTATTGATGGTCAACACACACACAGCGATACCGCACAATCTTATAAAGTACTTGAGAGACGGGATTTCAGGTAAGTCTGTCTTTAATTCTAATTTCTATTTGATAAATAAAAGAATAATTGGATTACAGTTTGGGTCTTCATGTGCAAAATAAAGCTTTTGCCGACTGTGAATTCACAGATTTTGCCGACCGCGAATTTAAACACACGCGAAAAAGTCGGCACCGATGGAAACCACGAAAGTATCTGTACGCAAAAGAAACCACTTTTACAGTAACTGAAAGCAATCCAGCATGACAAATTAATCACCTAAAATTTCCACAGCACAATACAAACATCACAGTCATTTCACTCATTAGCAACACTAGCAGAGCTCACCGGTACCAACGTACATGCATTATGCTCATGACTGTGGTTTCTTTTGGATGAAATGAGTAGAGCATTTTGGACTTTGACACAAGGCTATACTGAATATGAAATATAATATTTACACAATATTCACTATGGCAACACCAATTTCATTTCTTATAAATTTCATTTATTCATTATTTTTTTCTGATCTACAACTAACAAGGCTATTTCAGAGTGCTAAAACATTGGCAAAGTAAGCACATGAGCAACCAAGTATGAACAAAAAAGTAATATGCTGGCCCACATGTAAAACAGGAAGCAAGAAAGTATAATGATAGTACATCTCGGCTCTAAAGGAGCAATACAAGGACAAAAATTCCCAAATATAGTGTCAATATAAGCATGGTCATTAATTTCAAAACTCTGGAGAAGACGAAAAAATGTTGAAATGAAATAAGGTGTAATAACAAAGTTGCAAATGTAGCTCTATCAAATCCGCAATGAGCAAGAAAAAGATATGTACATATAGAGGTGGAAAGGTTGGTATTCTATAAGTGAGCACATCAGAAGTCTGCAGCAGAGGACTGGAGCAATCTGAAGTCAGAGTCCTGGTTACCTTAAAATGGATAGAATGGCAGTAGTAAAGAAAGATAAAGGTGTGCTGAGTCTACATTCTGGCAAATGCACAAGCACAATCAGCATAGCAAACAAAACCTATCAAGGAAACAGCATGATATCATCAAGCCAGCCCAGGAGAAAACATGCATGTTTGTTTGTCATTGGATTAATGGACTGTCTCACCAGCTACCATCATGTCACATGACAGGGCCATCTCTAGGCCGCCGCCCACGGCAACGCCGTCAAGAGCCGCTATGGTAGGCATGGGCAGGTCACCGAACTCGAGGATGGTCTTGCGCAATCGTGCGACAAACGGACCAACTTCTTCCTGTGGCATCTTTATTCGTTCCTTCAGGTCGGCTCCTGGGGGAACGTAAAAACACAGTCGGGAGAGGGAGATAACACATCAGTGCTATCAACTGCGAAAGCGAAACTGCAAACAACTTACAGGCGACTCTCATGTCGCAGCTTAGTGCCATCTCCATTCCCCCGCCCACGGCGACCCCGTCGATGGCAGCTATGGTCGGCATGGGCAAGTCACCCAGATCCAGAATCAGCTGGCGCCCTCTACTGACGGCTGGGCCCACCTCGTGCTCCTTCATCATGATACGCTCTTTCAAATCCGCACCTAAAGTGTCGGCACATTGGATCACAATATACGTTCCTTGGCATTTCAGGACTACTGTAAAAGTGGAAATTTTCGCGGTGTTGAAATTTTCGTGCATTTCGCGCAACCAGAAACTAGCGTGAAAATAAAAGCACGCGAATACTTTTGCTTGCCATATGTTTCAGTAGTTTATGTCTTGATTCTGCGGAATTAAAAACACGCGAAACTCTTCTTAGCCGGCTGAGCGCAAAAAGTTAATCGCCGGAAAATGTCCACTTTTACAGTATCTACTTCTCAAAGCAAATTTCTGCATACCTGTACTACTTACATTGCCCTTTAGAGAGCTAAATATGGGAACTAGTGACACATATAATTATAATTGTCCATGTCAATGGTTTTACATATCAACATACTGATCAGAGCCCTTCTTCCAAGCTCAGCAGATCAAAAATGATAATGATGGACTATTATCAAAATAATCTGAAGAACCATGATATCTAATTTTGGTAAAAAATGGGAACATTTGCAGAAAAACATGCTCTATCATTTCAGAAAAAAACTTCAAAATATACTATCTAACTTTACATAACTAAAGACATATTGTACTAATGCACAAGTCATCAGACTCACTTATTATGGCTTTGAGGTTGAGTAATATAAAATGTCATCTCAAATGAAAGAAGACTACAATGTATTTAATGAAAGCAAAGGATGAATTCATGGATCCAAACCTGCACAGAAAATTCCAGGGACTTCACTTCTGATGACAACTGCTCTGACATTGTTATCAAACTTTACCGACATCACCGCCTCTTCCATCTAGAATGTAAAGACAATTTCAATTTAAATTTATTTTCAGCTTTCATATCAAAATGTCACATAATACAAAAACTACAAAGTCTTACAAATTAGGTGAAATGTGCTGGGGCTGTATCCTTTTGTTATTTAGACTAGCAGCCAACAAACAGAATCGAAAATCACGACTTTTTCTTACAATATCTAATGTTTTAAATAGGCATAGAATATTTCCCAAAGTTTGTTGAGAGTAAAAGCAACTTTTGTACAACCCAAATGGCATCAAGAAGTCTGATTATTGCACTGACAGCTTGTACAGTAAAAGTTACTATCATTTTCATTTGGAAATTGCTATAGCAACAGGGCCCAGCAGGTCTCAAAACTCAAATAGAGTGTATATTGTATGCTGAGAATTGAGGTGTTCCTCCTTTATTTTGATTTTTTGCTGAATGTGTAAAAAACAAACAAACAAACAAACAAACAAACAAACAAAGGGTCCAGCAGGTCTCAAAACTCATAAAGAAGGTATACTTTATGCTTGGAGGATCGAGTTGTTCCTCTTTTATTTTGATTTCTTGCCAAATATGTAAAAAACAAACAAAGAGTGTACAGGTATCTGTAGAATCTAAGCCATATACATAAAGACATTTACAAAGATAATTTCTTATTCTGATGCACCAGATACTGGTATATCTTTATATACGTGTAGCTGGCACATGTATTGCAAATTTCATGATCTGGATTTGTCTTTCATCCCTTCCTTCACTGGAATGATGAACTTTTGTCACGGGTGTTTTATTTGAGAGAAAATATTTCATAAATACAAATATCAAAGGATACTTACTAGTCTTAGAAGGTTTTTGCTGATTGCATTCTTGGCTTCAGGTCTGTTCAGTCCAAGGACAACAATTTCTGTTGTTAGAAAAAAAAAAGCAATTTTATCAACAAACTGCTATGGGCGCATTATAACATTCCACACTTTTTCTCACAAATTTTGAAGCAACTAATAGTGTAATGCCCTATTATGCAGTATTCATGTGTGTTTGTAAATGACACATTCAAGGTGGAAGGATACTTGGCGATTGTGAAAAACAATATCTAGGGTCTAACTGCCAAGTAAATGTTGTACAAGGTCACTTCTGCAAATATTGTTATGGTTCACTTTCCCACTGTCCGGTGATGATATACCGGTACATATCTACTTTAAATGGTATACAGTGCAATTCCAATATAACAAACATGGTTTTAACAAAATTCCGGTTACAACGCAATAAGAATCAGGTCCAACATTATCCTTTCTATGTTTTTTATTGTTTATTTGTTTGGTTACAACGAAATTTCAATATGATGAAAGAAAATTACCGGTCCCAAGGACTTCTTTACAACAGGAGTCCACTGTAATTTGAAATGTAGTATGCCTACATATACATTGTGCGAAATTTTAGTGAAGGGTAAACAGAATTTTTGTCTACAAGAGAAATAGATACAGATTTACAATTCTTGTAACCATAAAATCTTCAATCTGAACATAGACCATTTGTGTGTGCCCGTCTCAAACCCTCAAAAAGTTGCAGATTAGGGTTCTCAGTTATGGACCAAAATGGCCATTTGGGTTGACTGACTCAAACTTTTAATGTTTGTCTTGCATGGGAGGGTAATCCCTTCTCTACCTTTTATCAAAATTTGGCAACAGAGAGAGAAAAAAAAAAAATTCAGGTATTTGCAGACAGTTTTTCTGGACCATTTTTTAATCTTTTTTTTTTTTTTTTACAGGTGCTGCTTCGCTTCATTTTTCACTGATACTTCCGCACAGCACGCCTGAGTGACCATATCTTTAAATCCTCTTTTCTCCTTTTTGTATGAAACTGCATCTCCTAACTCTCTAGTCTTACACAGACATCTCATCCGGTCAATGGATTTGAAATTTGTGCACAAACCCGTGATGTGTGCGCATGCGCTGGCAGTCAATTCAGTGTAGCTCTCCCAGGTTCCTCTCGACCGGTTCACATTAAGTCATCAATTCGAACAGAAAGGGACGTTTGGCAGAACCAAACGTTGCACGTTACCTGTTGTCAACACTTTAACTTCACCTGTAAGTCTTCAAATTGAAGAAATTTTTCGATTTTAAGTTGATATTTATCCGCGATACTATCCCTGTCATGATCCTGAATGCTACAGTCCGCAGCCTCATTACGCTACGTAGTATACGTTTGGGGCTGCTGCCCAGTGCTGGTCGCATTTACATCTTTTAATTGCATTTGGACCTAGGCCTATCATAAATGACAAATCGTCCATGAGTTGCCAACTTTATAGATAACAGAAGTCATATAAAACAGACAGTGTTCTAGTTGTCTAGTGACGTGTCTGACTGTCTATATTGTTTCTACTAAACGAGCATAGTCCCGGTAGCGTAGAGGGCGCTGTTGATGATACTGCCGATCACCATTAGCATTGAGATACGAAGATTACCGAAGTTGAGCTGTCATCAAGAGTATTGTAAAGTGCGTAGCTGTTGCCAAGTAACATTGCCTTCATTGTCTTTTCTGCGCATCGTGCAGTCTGTAGTAATGCAAGGGTGCGTGCATATCAGTTCGGGAAACCCACTCACAAGGGGGGCCCCTCCTTATAAGTAACCTGTCCCCCTTATAAGTAACCCCCGGGGCACCCCTTATAAGGAGTCTCCACGCTTTTTTGCAATGCAACGCGAAAATGAAAGGACTGCGGCAATTCGCTTGATTATGTCCATAAAGCTTCACAAGTTTCCTAGTTACTCACGAAATTTGAGCAAAATCGGTTCGAGGCATCATATCTAAAATCATGGATTTAAATGCGATGTCAAACGACCCATGCGAATGCTGAAATGCGAGCGATTACTGGCGCGAGTGTCGCCAGGCGCGGCGGCGCGGCAATGCTTGAGTGCAGACGTGGCGACTGAGTACGGAGACTTTCGTTCATTCAGGTGGCTTTAAATGAAGGAAAAATAACAAAAGTAACGAAATAGTCAACCACCTACCTTTGCAATTGGTATGCATATATACAAAAGGATACGTTCCCATAGGGTTGTCCAGTTGAAGTCGTCCCTAAACAAAAATTTTAAGTTGAAACTTGCAAGTTTCGCCGATGAAGCTTGAAATTTCCAACAGCTCCCGCATTCAGCACGTTGTTCAGCGCAGCTCTGCGCAGCTATAAGGAGGGGCCCCCCTTGTGAGTGGGTTTCCCGAACTGATATGTATGTGCTTGTTTAATATTATGACATCACGAAAGAAGTTTGCTAAAGCTGTCATCCCCCTCAGCTGAATCATGAGCTGAACTGTGATCCGACCACTGACTAACGTTACAGTGAATCGGACTTCTTCGGACTCGGGGAAGTGGGCCAAATACAAAGCGTAAGCGCTAAAGAGGAGTCGATAGCGTAGGTCTCTATAAATTTAAGCATTTTGATAAGTAGGAAACTTGCGCCGTGCGCCCTAACACAGTCACCGGGACCATGCACATTTGAACCATGGGGGCATGATGATGGAGCCCTATAAAATTAGTAATGCTGCAGCTAGGTTCAGTATGCATGCATCCGCATACACGCACTGGCTGTTGTTTATTTGCACTGCACTGCTGCAGCTGCAGAGCTGTAGCGAGTAGGCCTCCTGCAGCAAGCTACAGAGCATGCCGCGCCGCCGCGTTCAGCCCGCTGCGCTGCTGCGCGCTAGCTGGCGCTGCATAGCAGCACAGCATGATTAGAATCAATCTGTTTAAAAACTTGAAGTAAAATGTGACAAACCTCCATCGTCGAGGTAATTAACACGTAGGTCATCGGGGGATGAACTATATCTACACGTTTGAGTAAGCAGATATTGTCTCCTTACGACTGCTCGCGACTTTAGCAAACCAGAACTGGCAGAAGATCGCAGCAGGAGTTTCGCCATGTAAGTCGCCATCTTGAAAACCACGCCTCCTCCTCGCTCGGCTTGCCAGTTGCCTTGATATGCAGGTGGTATTAAAGAAAAAATAATAATTCTAATGCAAATTAAAAAACAGAAGATATCCATTTCATTTTGTTCAGTTAGATATTTACTATATTTTGATTAATATTAATGTTTTGGGCAATTACCTTCAAATGGGACAAAATCATCTCACTTTCCCATTCGATTGTCATGATTGTAAGTTGTGCATCATATCATATCATGCAGCGCACGCACGCAGCGCATGCAGCGCGCGCATACGAGTGAATGAACGTACTGTACATACAAGTACCAGGGAGGTGCAATACGTGCACCTCCCTGGTACGTCGTACCATATACTGTAGTGTGGCTGTGAAAATCAACTCGCAAGGATCCAGGAGGATCGAGACGCCCTAGAAATCGGCGACAGACCGTGAAACTTTTACGTGCTACGAACAGAAAGAATCGTGGGAGAATTTCAAACATTTTCTTCTTCGAACAGGGGAGATGCAGAAGAAGATGTCTGCTTCCAATCCCAATGCTCCGCTGCCGTTGCCGCCGGGATATCATCGCATGGAACTGAACAAAACCGAGTGGGAAGTCCCTGATCGGTACGTGCAGTTGGAGCCTGTGGGATCAGGCGCCTACGGACAAGTATGGTGAGTACAGTACATATGGATATTTCTGCTGCTGCCGTCGAGTCTACACGGGACACCATGCACCACCACCAAGCACCACCCGTGCTGCATGCTGAGTGCTTCATAGTTCATGTCCAATGTAGCTGGCAGAAGCACTGTAAATTACTGTGCAGGGCAGGGGGGGGGGGCATGTTTGAATGGGTTGTTTTGGTTGTGTTGATTTATTGTTGTCTTGATTTATCGCCTTCATAGGATAGATAAAACCTAAAACTTTCGGCTTGTAACGCCCTACAATGTACATCTTTGAAAACTGGGAGTGGGAGTATTAAAAAACCCCAGTTTTCAGCCAGCCTCCAATCCATGTTTATGGCTCCAGATTCCGGACACTTCCTTCACTTATCACAAGCCAGCAAATTCTACTGTCACAAAACATGCATATAATTTCACATCATTTCACATAATAACTGGCACTCTCTTTCACAACAGCTAACAGGAAAGTACCTGAGCTGAGGGAAATGTTGCAATTATTTCAAAGTTAAGGCAGTTGTGTACTTTGAGAAATAACTAGCACGGTGATCTGCACTGCTGCAAGTGTGTGCGTTATATGTGCTGTGTGTGTATGTGTGGATGCTGGAGCGAAAAAAGTCTGGAGATTTTGTTAATCCTTAAACTGAACAGCATGACTGTGGAAACACAAGGACAATTCAGGGTCACCATTTTGGTAGATTTTGGCCATGTACTGTTCGATTGACAAATTATTGCAATCAGCAATTAGCGGGATATTTCTGCCCGTCTGAATGTAACCAAAGAATCTCAAGATTCAGATCACAATCATTATCCCAAGTGAATGCGGCTATGGATTCTACATGTATATTGTAGCTAAGAGTTTGGCAGTCTACAGGATCCATAGGATCTTCAAACAGTACACAGATATTCATGTAAAATTCTACGTAACAAACCAAAAAAGAAAAACTGACCAGAAATGAATATTATTCATTAGTACGTATTGAAGTAAACCTCACTGCCAGGATGTATGCCATTATCAGAAATGTATTTGTACTTTCATATCCATATCAGTGTCAATTGTATCTCAAATTGCAGCAAATCACAGTATATAAAGTAATAGCTAATTTAGAATCACTTCCTGAAATATGAAGCAAAGTGATTAATGTGGTTGATATCGACATCAGTTTTCTTGTCATATGGTGTATTTAAACAAGCCACTCTTTGCAAACATGTCTACAATGTGTAGTTTACTATCGCAGCTAATTTTTTCTGCTTGCACAATCTGAAACTAAAGTTAGCCTTCTACAGTGTATATTATGCAACTTACATTATCTTAGTTAAGTCACTGGGAGCTAAAAAATGATGTACAAGTAATGTACAAAATAAAAGAAGACAGTGAAGCTAAGGAACTTTGAAGATTTTCAAATTTACAGCAATATGTACAAAAAATAAAGATTGCACCAGGAGTGAGGTTGACATTAGTTGACTCCAGAGAATTTTCAAAATTTGGCAAATTTCTCTCTGAACTGGACCAGATGGGAGAAAAGCTACATCGAATTCGCATCCGCCTAGTCTAGTCAACGCTTTCACAAAAAAAACTAGAAAGTGCTGAATAGAATCCTGATCCCTGTTGCATAGTATGGAAAGACTTCCATATGTACCCCCACTATTATACACCTAGATCTACATTGTATGAGCTTTCTCTGAAGTCCGCATTTCATTAGGACACCGAGATCAATGTTACCCTAACTCTAACCCTAACCCTAACCCTAATCCTAAACTGAGTAAACTCTAATCCTAATCCCAAAGCCACCTAAACTTATTCATGTTAGCGATTGTTACTGATACATGATGCATAGCGGGGGGTTGACCGAAAGATCGGTCTGTATCTGTCCGTCGGGGAATGTTCCGCGGAGACTGCGTCTGGCTTCACGGATCCCCTCCGTATACAGACCGAAGTCAATGATTGCGGCTCCTGTGTGGAGTAGTCGCGCACAGATCAAACGTTACGATAAACCAAATTTCAGACAGCTTTTTTACATTCAAACAAGTATGACATGACATGACACATTATGCAGCAATATTTGGGATAAATTTCTCACATTGTGCAATCGAAATACTCACACAACCTCGGTTATAATGCAGAAATTTTATCGATATCGCAACATCGCCGTTCGCGAGCAGTAAGTCGCCATTTTGAATCTATAACAATTGCTAAGCCAATCACATGCGAGGTACGTGTTTTAGTAAAACAAACACGTAGAAACTACCTCGCATGTGATTAGCTAATAGATTCATAGTGTATGTTTCTGCAGTTTGAATGTGACGACGCGACAGGCTGTGTTTTACGTTGAAAATTCTCCTAAAATGTTGGATTATTCATGAATCTGGTGAGTGTAACGTATTCTTAAAAAAATAAATTCACCATACAAGCTTAAATTTGCCGACCTAGGGCCGTGAATTAGACGCAATCGAGAAGGGTGAGGTACCTCACCCAATTTTCCATAGAGACAGTGGTTAAGAACATCCACACAGCAATGGGTACTGCAACCTTCCGTCTGTCTACGGAGGACAGCGTTAATGGCAAAATATAAAAGAGTCCTCCGGACAGACGGATCTTTCTGTCTAAGCGGGGGGTACATATGGAAGTCTTGCCTATAATATGCCTTTCAAGTGAGAATAACTTGACAAAGAAAGGTTTGTTTGAATGAGAATGTTCGCAGAAATGACATGCCCTTACATAAAGTGGGGACACTACAAGTGTACATCATAGTGGGTAGGACTTTCAGTGTGAGGTCCTGATTTAAAATCCTGTCAAGTGCCTAGTATGTCCTTGGACAAGATGCTTTTAACCACCATGTCCCTCTCTACCCAGATATACATATTTTAAGTGTATACAGTGTATCTGGCAGTGCCCTCTATGGAGCAAAAGCACCACTGAAGAGGTAACCCTGGATAAAGAAGACCATATTATCAAATTACCATCATAATTAAAAGCAAACCACAGAACTGTATTAAATGCTGAATACAAGTTACTATTCAAATAAATCTTGTATCAGCATTAATAGTGCAGTACTTTACACTGACAGACTAACACTTCATATTAGGCGTAAACCTTGCTTCATTATCTGTGATAAACATTTGTAGTGAACAACTGTTGAGGTATGCTTGAATTCAGCATTTGTAAAATCAGATTTCATTCTTGTATTCCGTACATGTACAATAGTATGCTAGTCGGCAGCGTTTATGCAAGGGTAAATGTCAATTACAGCTTCTGTAATTGTAAAGCAGGGGACCTTCAAATTGTTTTAGAACTTTCTAGGGGCCTCCCCCTCACTACCCTCATATTAAGTAATCAACCTCTGTGTGAAGAGTCCTGTGGAATCGGAATATCATCAGATTTGAACCCAAACTGCCAAAATATAGTATGTGTAGCTTTCAGAAATGCCCAAGTTTGTTATACAATGTAAGTGGATCCTTTGTCCACTTGTCTTTGAGTAATAAGGCAGGAAATCATTATCAGCCACATGAGATATGTACACTGCACATCTCATACAAGCATATTAGTGATTTGTCAAGTGAAGTTACACATTGTAAAATGTGCTATTTCCTAGTCAGTGAACTTGTCCCTTATGTTTTATGAAACTAGGCTACTATCAGAACAGGCTTACAGAAAGTTACTTGTATATCATTTGCTGAATAAAACAAACACATTTTCAAATTCTACTTCACAGTTTGTTTAACCCATCCCCGTCAGCTCCCACAAAAAACGTGGTTTTTATTATTTATGACCAAAAGAGGGCGTCCTAGGACCTCAGGCTTGGCCAGGAGCTGTAGAATAATTTTAGCCAATCACAGAGATCCTTACTGGGACTCAGAAAAATAATTTATGCAAAGAAACATATTTTAGAATGTCTCTTATTGGCCAAAACACCTGCCAGGGGTTCGAGCCTGCTGAGAAACTAATCAATATTCATGTTTACAGCGCGCATGTATCTTTGTTGCCCCAGCAACTGCAGTGATTTCTTACGCGCGGTATCGTGATATCGATCTCCTCATAGAGTGCTTGACGATATCTCCTTGTGTGTGTACGTGTACTGCTATGCTATGCTTATGCTGGGGCGGGCACGGGGGTGTGTGTGTCGAATTCCATTTACGTTAGTGAGTGTGGGTAACTTCTCTAGGTTTCCCGTCCATTTCTCTCTCTCTTTTCTCTCTTTTGCTTTCGTATCATTCTATATCTTTCATTCTCAGAGAACAATCGTACTTCTGAGAGTGTTTTGTTCATTTTTTCTAAGTGATTATCTCGTTTGCAACAATTTAGAGGTGAGTTTTTGTCCTAGTGTTTGTTGAGTTTTTTGATTGAACACGATGTAGCTTATCTACGTATGTGCGCATAACATCGTAGCTTGTGTGGTACCCACTCGTTTGTTTTCCGTGTAAGCATTTTTGCCGTAGTGTCTTCATCGTTCGTCTTCTAAGCATCGTGTTTTCACCCTAGTTTTTCTCATCGTAGTTTTTTACCTCGATTTTTTTTTGGGTGCAAGATGTTCTGTGTATTTTTTTCTACGGTAATATGCCATCGTTGATGATCTTCGTGTATTCATTACTAGTTTTTCACCTCCGTTTCATTTTTGTGTACAACTAATGTCTGACGTGGCGTAGTTACAACTATGTTTAGAGCTAGTAGTTAGCTAGGTCTGCGATGTCTGTATCGTTTGCTGATATGTTTTGTGAGCTGAGAGTGACTATGATGGGAGTGATATTCAGGGTTTTGCTGTGGTTGAGGTGATGGCAAGATGTAATTTATTTTGTGTAACCATGTATGACATTGATGATGGCGAGTAAAACTACGACACGAGTAACCTAGCCTAGGCCAATGCAAATGACGAGAGCTAGACACTGAAGAAACGGGGGCTGATGCTCGCTCGTGCACGGGAGTGGTCTAGAGACCTGCATTACAGTTGTGTATTTATTTTTTTTTCCTTTTTCTTATTCACTCGGGTATTGTGCTACCAAAATTCGTGTCTCTGAAGAAACTCAACCAAAAGCTTGACAACAAGTTTGCATCAGGTCTATTCTGTAGTACTAGCACTAGGTTCTAGATCTAAATCATAATGGCGATGCTAATTTAGTTTTCATTTAGAACTCGATGAAATCCATTTTCTTTGCTCATTTTTCAACTGATAAATTATTTAGAACTGTACTTAAATTCTGATGTACTGCATTCACCATTGTAATAAAAAAGAGCCTGCTGATCAGGTGTTTCATTGTATCCTTTTCATTTCCTCCCTATCCTTTTGGTTTCCTTCCTGTCACTTTCTTCTTTGACCCTGGATGGAAAAAAAAATCCCATCTTGCCATGTAAAGACAGAATACATAACCATCATGAAATATCATGACATTGAAGTAATAATAAGAAATATTCAAGTGACCAAAATACTTGTTTGTGAAAATAAATAACAAATGAAAGGTGATTTCTTATGGAGCAGTTCTTTCAAATGTCAAACAGCTTCGATAATGAAGCAAGTGAAATCTGAAAACTATCCTGGCAACAAGTTGAAATTGATAGGGAATTCTGACAAAAACTGTCACACCATTTGATGTTTGAATTTGTCTTTTTATTGGATGAGGTTATAAAACTAAGTGCCGCCGGTAAAATAACAATCCTCTCAATTTGAACAAGAGCAGTAGGGTGGTACACTAGTACGACTCAGTAAACAGCTGATTATTTATGCATCGTATCCATGGGCAACTGCGGGGTAACTGCAAGAAGGCGCAGGAAATTAGACTTGAGTCAAGAACGACTATTTATTATTATTTTTTTATTCAAACTATTTTTTTTTCTTGGACTAAAAAAAGACCCCAAAATATTTCATATTACGCTTCTAAAATATAAAATGAATATATGAAGTCTTTTTATCGTGATTTTATGAAGAATTAGAATTATTAAAAAAATATAGATACTAGACGGGCTGAACAAGGAAGTCTAATTTCACCCCAAGAATTTGCAACACACCGCATCTCGGGTGCATTCCTAGCGTTCTTGCCGCACTCTCACGATCACTATCTAGCTAGGCCATGTGCACAAGCCAGTCACATGTTCACAGTACACACGTTGTTAGCCAGTTCACCGATCTCATTCCTGATCTCGTGCGTGTAGAAAATTCTCTCAAAACTAAGCCAGACATGATTTTGGAACATACATTACAATGTCAAGACCTTTTCAGTGGACTTTGAATTCGCTATTTGTCTGTTTTAGCTCTTGAATGTACGACTTCGAACGTCCGATTTGTTTTTCACTACACCACGTGGAGTCCCGGGTTTTCTCAGCCCCATGCTTCTCCACACATGCACGTCACGCACTGTGTACCTGTGTACACACACAAGCCATCGCGATCGAAGTTTGAGCGATAGCGATAACATGTGCGGAGCAGACATGCGGATTTCAGCACAGGGTAAATGAGTAGTTGAACGTATCACGATTGTAAAACAAATCTTTTTGTATGTCTCTGCAAATTTGAATTAGGCTATCTCAGCATAGATAGATTATGATACATTACAAAATAGATTAGCCATAGCAAGAACTTGCTTACATGAGAGTTATTAGATAACGTTGCAAAATAAAAACCCCGTCATTGAATGGAATGTTCCAGAGCTATCTCGGGGGCGGGGGGGTGGGGCTCGAGGACATTATGGACACGTCGATTCGCAAGTGGGTAAGATGTGATTACAGATGGCTTGAAATGAAGAGGATTTATCAATGAAATACACAGAAACAATATTTTTTCATAATTCCTGCCCAATTTATTATTTCTTTTCATAAAATTCACATAAACTAGTGCTGTATTGAGTCAACTAAGTGCATATTAGCACGAGTGTACACGCATCATCCCTCCTGCCTAGTGGGAATGACACAGGCAGTTTTTTCCATGACGTATGAATGCTCTTCGCGTGTAGATCGCGCCGTAGGGAAGATCGCGCCCAAGTTCATGGCCAACTTACTAGGCAGGCACGATATTACAGATTACACAGAGGCCCGTACGTGGATGGGTTAAGTGCTTGGAAGCAGTGACATTACATGTATATCACTTATAAGTTTGATGATACAATGTGTAAGTACTGTAATTTGCATTGTTTACTGATGATGTGCAATAATTTTTGGATTATTGCAAGTGATGAGGATACAGTATATTAACCTCCATTCGGTCACATCAGATGGATCATATTTGCAACCTAAGATGTTGATACCAGTACAATTTTTATGGCATTCGTACATCTCACTGTAGGCTCAAAGTGTTCGAATTGTTTACCATCTCATTCCAATCCATAAAATAGATCTCCAGCATCTACAGTAGCAACTTTAAAGGTCCTGTTTACCTTTGGGAGCAGTGATTTAAAAATGTTCCAAGATATCACATTTGATGCATATGCGCAGGTCTATTGTATCACAAAACATCCTACCATATAAGATTTTTGCAATAAAGCCTAAAGTATAAGGAGATATCAGTTTTTTTCTCTTTAAACCGTAACTGTAGATGGTTTAGTCTGGAAACATTTTTATTATAACTATTGTTCATATTTTGTGTATTGTTCAACAATACTTAACATCAGTTATAAATACGAATTCAGATTTTTACAGTGGTTGTTTCTATCCCTAGCTCACATTTTAGAACTATTTTAAAGCACTAATGCAGGGATTTTTTTTTTCTTCTGCAAATGGTAAATTATGCCTTTAAACACATAAATAGAAATGAAATATGAATGTTAAAGTGTGGGAAATATTGCATTTAATTTCCTCATGTCATACTTTGTCAGACAAACACGATTGGGCTTTATCTTTCCAAAGTGTGATATCCTTCAGATTATACTGTAAGTCAGTAGTTTGAAGGGGGAGGGGGTGGGGTAGTATCCCTGGCAGCAACCACACAAATCCATGAAGGCATGCTGTGCTGTTTATTCAGGGTGTGTGTAAAAATGGGCCTCCTGTTATATCAGGTGAATACTATTTCAGGATACCATGTTGAGAAACAAAACAAATACATACAAACGAACATGCAAACCAAAGCCTGTCGTGTGCGATAATATTGTGAAAATAAAGATTTAAAAAGCAGCTCTGATTTTACGTGCCCTTGTAAATGTACATGTTTGGTTTGGGACTCAGGTGATGACATTAGGGCTCTGAGAAATTTACTTGTACATATAACATGCAATTGTAGTAAACCATGTACATGTACAGTTTACAATATAGTTGATTTAATTAATGTGTGAATGCAATACAAATGTTTTCAAAGTTCTCAGTATATAGTTTGTAAATCCACCGATTTTGTAATGTACATTGTAACCCTGTATCTAATCATCAGCCTCTGAAATCATCATATTCCTGCTGTAGTTTGAATTGTATTTTTCCTACTTTTTTTGCTGACTGTTGTGGTACTTAACGGCTTGCTGGTGTGCCCCATGCAAGATCATTGATGCACTAAACAGTCACAATCTTGTTTCAAAGGTAATATTTGCCTCAAAGTCAAAATATCCTCAGTAAAGTCAAAGCAACTGATCAGTGAGAGCTTGAGAGAAATTCAAACAAAAAGACTTGATGTTAGAGTACCGGTAATGTCATGACATTTGGTGTTGATGAGCCAACAATATCCATATTTTATATATTCTTTGTACTGCAACTGTGTAGATCACATCTATAGATCATAGTGTTGTTTGATTAGAAATGCTCTCTCAGAAGTCATGGACACCATTGAATGGAGGAACCAAATACTATGTTTTTGTCATTAAAACTAACAAGCACAAAGCAACTGCAAAATCATTGTAGGCCCTGTAAGAATTGCATCATAACCCAGTCGCAATGAATATTTAAGTTGTGTTCACTGATTGTTAGGTTTAGATGACTTAAAGATATTCCAATAATTGCTACAAATTTTCAGTGCTGTGTTTGCTTCCCAGCATTCACAGGCGATACCTGGTACATTTCTCTTTGGACTTTATTCTCCTTGATGCTATGCCAGTTTTGAGGACCAGAAAAGGGGGCCCCTCACAAATTGCCTTTAATTTACTGTCTGATACTACTAGTCAGAAGAAGTTGCTAGACTATCAGTACCCTTGAATTTGTCATTGAGTATGTTAAACATTGGCATTTTGTATGCATACTGCTAGCAAATGATATCATTCTAAAGCCATTGTCCATGAATGTGGACATTTATAATCAATTTTAGCTGTGTCCACAGAGTCGGACTGCGTACTGAGGCATTACCCTACGTGCACCAGGTACATGTAGCTTTGTGATCAGGGGTCAAAGCGCGAAGCATGTACTAGTACTTGTAGTGATGGGAGAGAGCCTATCTTGTGAGGAAATGTGTATCTCACATTCTTTGTAGATATTTGACACATACACCAGCATTCCTGTGGTGCTCAAAGTGTCGTGATGGTATTTTGTGAATTACATTAGGCTGAGGAGGAGCTTGTGGAGCGCTACTGCTGTCATGTCTTGCCCTCAGCGAGAGATGATTGCTCAATAACATGCACCGATCTTCACTGGCCTCCAGGGATGGGTAAACTAGCATTCCATCAAGCCGTGCATCTTCCACACACGCAACTCACACAGATACACACAATCCATTATGTCTGGCCAGAGTAGCGATCAGCATTTCTAGACATCGTACACCATCAGTCATACATGTACAGTACATGTGCAATATAGCCCTCGCAGTTATTGCGCTGCATTGGGCTACGTGCTTATCTGTCAACAAGACTGTGTAAATATTTATGCAGACCAATGTTCAGTGCCCTGCCGACATTTTATGAAGGACCCCCTTTGGAACTGAAACTGCTCAGAAATTATGAATACATTATGCTGCAAAATTGCCCTTGCAGTAACCCGAGCTGACCTATAAGCTTAGGGAGGAAATTAGCCAAGCCATTAAATACGAGCAAGTAGATTCAGTATAAATGCAGAAAGATCAGTGAAACAGTGAGCATTAGAGAAAAATTTGGCAGTCTTTTAAAAAGTTGTCACTTTTTATTTCAATGTTGATTTTCATAGTTCCTTGTGTGAGCCTGTCTAGATGGGAACCCTACAATTTATGATATCAGAGTACCAAACAATATCAAAACAATTTTGCAAGAATGTAGGTATGGGGAAAAAAAAACACCAAACAAACCTGCATGAAGTACACACATTCCCTTTACTTACAACTGAGACATGTCAGGGCAAATAGTTCTACAGGCCTTCCAGAAGATCTTCTCTTGATAGGTCAATTGCTGTTTGATCTCTTGCTGTCTATCTTTCTTTCTCTTGTCATTTGGTTTGGAAATTTTACCTTTGACCAACATACAAGAAGGACTACCACTTTAAAGTGATCAGTAATGCGTCATACACAGATGGTAAAGACAGACTTTAGATGGTCTGCATTCACGCATACAATTGTGCATCAGTTTATTTTTGGCTGCTGTCATAAAACCAGCATAATATCGTACCCTAAGGTAATAAATTACCAGAGAAAATTCAACTCGTCGAGATTGCAGGAACTTTAACTACGATATGTTACATACAGTATATTTGAGTAGTGCCATAAAATAATGAACCTGAGTGAAGTTGATTTAAAATGCATTGGGCAATTTCACCCTGTTCGTGTCAGATGCAGGTTTTATGTACAAGCTTTTAGTTCCCTTGTGGTATAGCAGAAACCCATATATCCCTGACCTTCCGCGCATGTGATTAGAAACCAAGATGCTGGGTAATGAATAATCACCTCACAGATTATGAATGGCATGTATCTGTCACTCGTGATAGCATGCCGTGTCAGTAAAATGCATTTTGTACACATGGAGATCTCATTTCCATAGCTTGATTTTGAGGATAAATTACAATAATTTGATATATCTAAACATCAATTCATGTATTACCCAAGTACTCACATGATGTTTATGCCTACAACTCCCCCCCCCCCCCATTGTTGGATTTCTTTGTAGCCATAACTGCATGTAGTAGAAAAACACCTTTTCCTTTCTGCACAGTGTACATTTTATTTCGTGAGATCTTGTTCTTGTTTAGACTGCAAGATTGTCTCCTAATGTTCCATGCACATTAAGTGCATTAACCTCTGGAAAAAAAACAACAACTAAATGAATAAGGCCAAGTAAAAAAAGAAAGTAGTTTCTCGTCCGGATCTTTTGAGCAAGGCGATGAGGGAGGTCCTTACTATTTGATATCTTACTATTTTTTCGAGGATTGTCAAAATTAAAGTAACATGTGTTTCTCGTCCGGTAATTCTGAGAAAGGTAACGAGAGAGGGCTTTACTATTTTCTATATCCAATTTATGAAATGAAATATCACTCTGGTATGCGGTAGCTGTGTTATGAGAGACCAGGTCCCAAGTGTATGTCTTGCCAGCAATCTGTGCATTTTCAAACAAATAGATATAAATATGTACCATACTTGAAATGAAACTTCATGTATGCAGAATTATACATTTGCTTTTCCTTTCCACTACAAATGTCAAGGGAAAATGACCATCTTAAAACTGGTATTTAATGTTGTAATGGCATTTCTGATACCAGTGTACTTGCAATTCTGATGTATTGTGCTATTAATTGAAACAGGTATAAAACACTCTATCAACAAATGTACGACTGAAATAAATTCCATGATATTCAAAACACTGCTTTATTTATCATTGGTGTTCGTGACTTTTTGTGTCCACACAGCTGCGCTGATAGGCCTATCTGCATCTCGTCACAGTACAATTGTAGCACATTCAACTGGAAACTGGCTGGTACATGGATGTCAAAATGATACTGATATAGAATTATAGCATTAAACATTTAAAGATGTTTCTTCGTGTTCTAAAAAGACATTTGATAATCACTCATCATTTGGATGATGAATGATTCAATCACACTACAGGTGATAGGACTCACGGCCGTGTCCATGAATTTACATCGTAAAGAAAAGTATCCCGCAGAAATACGAGACAAACCAGAATCCGTGGAAAAGTTATTCATTTTGTAGATACACCCATTTAATAATTCTACATTTGCTGGAAAAGCGCATTCATATTTTCTTCAAAACCGAATACTAGTATATCGCCGTCAGATGCAACGTTACAGAGCGGAGTGTTTGGGCCTCTACACATTCGAATGTGTTCATGCGTGCATGCAGACAGCTGACAGACCAGGGGGATGGGGACCCTGACAGCTACAGACATGTGCACGCATACGCGGTCACGGCCGGCACGGCCACTGCACTGGCACCGTACCTTCCGACACTGCACACACATGCATATATTCACAATGACATGAAAATGTATACATACAAACTCGATACAATCCTCACAAGCATTTGCACAGTACAATTCATCCGCTTAAAATATGAGAAACGGGGAAAAATACGAACAATGCGCGAAATATGCGTGGAATATCAGCGATTGTTCGAAAAATATGTTGCCGCTATCGCGTTCACGACGTACCGAGTGCGCTGTACATATACATCACAGCCCAGGCCCGCCGCGCGCCCATCCAACTACAGTTCGACTACGTCGACTGCTTTGTTGGTCATTCCTTCTTGCCGAGCTCGCAGTGTGAAATGCATGCGTTATATTACATGCGCACTACAGAAGCTACAGCAGCTATTAAAGTAGAGGACGCAAGGCGTATTTAGCAATGAGAAATCACGATTGGTAGGTGAATTGACGATATTTTTTTTTTTCGGCGGCCGAAAAAATAGTAAATATCCAAAAAAGTCGATGCGGCAACTGAAACTCGATGCGGGCGGGGAGCGGGCTGGGACGAGAATTATGAATTTCTTGGTATTTTCAGCGCCATTTTGAAAATAGTAAATAGTAAAAAAATCGATGCGGCGGCCAAAATCGATGCGCGCGAGGACGAGAAACTGGTTTCTTTTTTTACTTGGCCTAATATAAGACTGGGGAGGAATGAAATAAGAAAGCATGTGTACACTATTAGTGTAAATAGGGTTTGCTTAAAATTATCACAAGTTGTACTTGTACTTTTCACTCAGAGTGAAGAAGTACTTGTGCCAAATACAGTGTCTTGACATTATCAAGTCCAATTCAAAATTAGAAGGGGAAGCAATAATGGTACATTTGTGTTTGTTTGTTTGTTTGTTTGTTTGTTTGTTTGTTTGTTGTTTGTGCAGCAGTATTTACTGCATGTAATACAGTGTTGGTACATTGTATTTCCAAGTACACCATGTACACTTGTACAAATGTTTGCCGTGATACCAACGGCAAACACTTCTTTGAGGGGCCTCTCAAAATGCCATGGACACCACATGTAAACAGGTCATCAATTCTAGTGTCAAGTGTTTAAGGGGCAGTTCTTTAATGCTGCATCTCAAAATGCCATGGACACCGCATGTAAACAGGTTGTCAATTGAAGTGTCACCTCACCCCGACTGTGTCAAAGCTTTTGAAATTTAGGCTGGATGCAAATTGGCACAATTCACTTGTATAATATCATTACCATCATGACAAACTGCCAGAAATATGCTCAGATGTTCATCACTCTGGATAGTGCCAGAGAAAAACTCCTCATTACCTTCACCCCTCCCCCCCCCCCCACTTTGTTGACTGTGATTTATGTACCTCTATCTGCTGTAGTAAAACTCTCAAATAAACACTCCCATGAATGTTTCTCCTAAATTTGACAAAGAAGAGAGTGTAATATACATGTAGAATGTTTACCACGTCACATGCCTGTGCAAAACAGCTCAAAACATGAGTCACAATTTTGTGTTCAAATAAAGATATGCTGATGATGCCAATATTTCACAAGGTTCTATAAGTCTTTATCAAATTTCCATTTAATAAATGAATTAGAAAAAAAAAAAACATTTGTGTTATATACATTGTACGTGCTTGATTTTGCAGTTTAATTCAAAATAATGATTTAGTGATGATGAGTTTTGTAGGGAAAGGTATACAAAGTCATTGATCTAAACATAAAAAGCGAGGTATACAATGTACAATTG
Organism: Diadema antillarum; assembly: GCF_040938485.1. Lineage (NCBI taxonomy): Eukaryota > Metazoa > Echinodermata > Echinoidea > Diadematoida > Diadematidae > Diadema > Diadema antillarum. The sequence continues at coordinate 387,466 of NW_027270978.1, forward strand.
TATGTTGCCTTTTGAGGGAAGTACATGTGCATGTATACTGTACCTTGCTAATCATTGACTTGAAAAAAAAGGGGGGGGGCAAGATTTTTTTTTCATTCATAGTCATACCAACATCCAGTGCCTGTACGAATTGTTCTATGTGATCTACCAAAGATACAGCTTAACATGTTGAGTCATGTCAGTTTCACTTCACTCTTTTTTAAATCCTCACTTGTTCCCCACCCCCCCCCCCAAAAAAAAAAAAACCGGTAGAGTAACTGTGGTAGGAGGCTCGCCCGATGATGAGAATATTGTTGAGTATTGAAGCGCTGGTGCCTCCCTTGTGATGCTGGATGTACAATGTAGTGCCCTAGTCTGCTTGGGGGTGGGGCCATGCTATTAAAGATCTTTGAGACCTGCGTATGATTCATCAATTCAGATAGTGGCCAGGGATGGGGTTTCATTGTATCAGGTGGCACTGACGGTGGACGTTAGCGGGTGCAATAGAATGTACAAAAGAAATCCCTGCATTATGCATGCCTCAAAAGCTGCAGGTGGGATACAAAATCAAACAGAATAAGAAAAAGTGCTGTAAAATATACCAAACTCCTCTTTTTTTTCAGCCTGAATTTGTCTGTACTGCTATCTTTTTGATTGCCGCATTATTGGCAGAGTTCATATCTATGCCAAATATTTCAGAGTGATTTGCATGTACACATATCTGATGGTATTTTTCAAATGCATATAGCTGTATATTCGTCCATCTATCCTAGAATAAATCAAGCAAACTACTGTAGTGTAAATCTACAAGCAGATATCTTTAATTAGGATTGAATGATAGCTGATGTGGTATTTACCACAAAATGTACAATCTGCTTGTAAAAGCTACAGTATATCACGTTGGATAAATGTGTTTGGTGTGTAGCAAATGTAAATGACTGCAACCGTAACAGCAACATGTGAATCACCAGAGGCAAAGTAATCACGTTATCTTTGGTAGGTACAACTAGTAGCAGTCAGTCACATGCTGTGTGTTTTTTTTTCCCTACCACACTTGATGTAAAGCCATATTCACTCTTTGAATACTTCCCATATCAAGGCTCTTGACATCTTGCCTCAATCTCATGATTCTAAATATCAACGTCTTTGCTGCTGTGATGTCATTTTTCATGGAAAAAAAAGTAATCACAACAAACCAAAGCACATTATTGAGCATGGCGGGGACCAGTGCTGTTCCACAACATTTTTTTTTTTGTGAAATGTTCAATATTCTGTATGGATTCCTTTTTTCTTTATTGGTCTGTGCCAACACTCCTGTGCGTACTTGACCCATTGAGGACAGGCTGATTTTGCTACAACACGAATTTCCCGTAGACACTTGCCTGAGTGTACTCAGGACTCGTCCTCTACAGGTTAAGAGTGTCTTTTACCTATGAAACACAAATTTGTCTTTGATAGAAGGTTCTGAGAAATAGCACACCAATTTTGATACACCTGCATCAGTTTGCTGCAATTATGTTTAATAGTGATGAGTTCTTCAGTGAAGTGATTTATAATACGTACATTGTACATGTAAAACTGTACAGTATGTGTGCATGACATAATAATTTACTGCTTCTATGCAGCAAAGAGGAAAAAGAATTGTGACCGGAACATTCAACAGTCAACATCATTCACAGTTGCGGACTTCTGCACAGTACACAGATGAAAGAGAAAGGGCAAAGTTGGATTTTGATAGGAAATGACTCCTGAAGTGTACAAAACCCACTGTCTGTACAAAGAGGATGTGTGATTGTGTGTATGTGTTTCGTATAGTGAGTGTATATTTTTTATATATATTTTTTTCCCCACTAAGTCCCACTTCCTTTTCAAGCTGCTATCTGTGCACTATATCCGCACCAACCTAAACTATGAAGGCAAAAACCAGCCACCACACCTGCCACTGAATTTACTCCTGCATTTAAGCATGTGGCTGTAAGTTAAGAACAAGTAGGGCCTATGTTTTTCAGTGTGTGTTCTTCTTGATTGCAAAAATATTAGAGAATTTACCCCTCCAGGAAAGTAATTTCTGGAGAGATCAGTAGAACAAGAAACCGATAACAAAAACTTCATGTAAAATCCAATAATATTTATGGTTTATTTGTGAGAATGTCAGTTTAAAGTCATCTATCACAGGGTGGTCCACGAGGAGTTTTAGCATGTCGCTGCAACATGCTAAAATTCTTGTGCAACATCCTAAAAAGCCAGCAACATGCTATGCAACATCCTCAAGAATTTGCAACAAGCTCAAAGTAATAGTATTCAAAAATGTGCAAAACATGTGCATAACATAAGAAACATCAAACTACCAGGTACTTTAGATATTTGTGTGCAAAACATGAGAGAGAACATTGAATGTAAGCAGCACAAAGAGAGATAAGCAGCAAAATATTGCGTACTACGTACTCATCGTGTGCGCTCCGCGCATATTCAATTTCTGCAATATTCTCAGATTCTGAGCTTGCAACATGCTAAAATTTCAAGTTGTGGACCACCCTGTATCAGCAAGTCATTTTTTTAACAACTTACTAAATACTATACAATTGTAAAGCTGTCAAAATGTATGTTGGTCTTTCATCAAAAATAAGAAAACATAATTTTTTTTTAATAATAAAAAAAAATTATGAAACATGACACAGCATGCATAGTATACACTTAAAGTACCCCTTTTTTAAACAATACAATTTTGGCAATGATGATATGTTTCGTTTTATTTTTTATTATTATTACCATTCATCAAAATGCTTTTTTTAGGTCTGTAGAGGGAGGCAGTATGGAGACTGCCATCTGGGTCATGTGACTGTGATGTTAGTTTTTATAGTTTTTTTTTTTGTGACAAATTTCACATTCACAGAAAAGACAGCACCATTGCTTTAATCATTCAAAGTACATGTCAAGGACGAAATCGTCATTCAAGTGTACAGCCCTGTGCATCCTGTATTGTAGAAGTACAGTATGTAAATTAGAACCTTACTCCCAACTTAGGAAAAAAACAGAAGATCATGTGTTTGGCACAGTGTATATTGGAAGCAAAAATTTCTATGCATGTGACATCATACAGGCAATGAGTGAAGATAATAAGTTACAATGTACCTGCTACTGTAAAAGTGGTTTCTTTCGCGGTGGTTTATATTTGCGCTTTTCGTGCTTTGAGGTTGAACCACGAATTTAACATCACGCGAAAATGTTTTGAACTCGTCGCTTGTGCAACGCTATCATTACCGACCGCGAATTTAAACACACGCGAAAAAGTCCGCACTAATGGAAACCGCGAAAGTTTCTGTACGCGAAAGAAACCACTTTTACAGTATACAAATTATGTACATCTCGTCAATTTGTATAATTTCTCCTTGATTAACTAATCTTATCCAGATATATGCATGTATACCCTTCATTTTCTAATGGCTTTAATTCTCATGAGACAGTCACATACAATGTACCATACAGTGCAGTATTTCTGAACTCTGTAAGAAACAGTGATGTTATCTCTTTACATCTGAAGAAATTATACTTTAACATGATGAAATTTTGTGAGATATTGCTGTTGACAGTTTTTTGATGTGACATGCTATTGGCTGCTGCAGAGAATAGCTGTAACAGAAGATTCCTTTAGACCTGGCACACATACAACTGTACAGCAGTATCTGTATATCATGTTGTAGTAGAAAAAAGAAATCCACAAAACGTAAATGATTTTTACTCTCTTCTCATTCAAATTTGCATATCTGATTTTCTCTTTCCCTAAGAATATTTTTTACGTGCCATGAATTCACTGTTTGCAGATACGTGTAAACATGTATCAATTTGCAGCAAGTCAGAGGAAACACCAAAGGAATGAGATATGACCAAGGCTGCGTTTATCATCTTTCCCCAGTTTGAAACGGTTTTCCATACCCACTATCAAAAGTCGTTTCCAAAGCCCTGAAGAAACGGCTTCCAAAATAAGTTGCGTTTATCAACTCATCACCAACACGAAAACTGGCCGTGTAACTATGCAGCTGCATTGTGCCATTTTGACCTGAGAATCCATCAGGAGAAGGGGTCATATACGGCGAGCGCAGTACAAAGTCGTTTCAAAACAGCTTTGCATTTATCTCGCTTCTAGAAACATGTTTCTGGCTGAAACCTGTTTCGGAAAGCACAAATTTGCAGTTTTCAAAAGGGCTTTCTGAATCCCATAATCAAAACAGCTTTGCGTTTATCATCTCTAAAAAAAGTCCTTGAAAGCCGTTTGAAAAACCCGTTTCTGCCAAAAATAGGAGTTGATAAACACACCCTAGTTATGTGTTATTATTCTATTTCATCTTATTTCATTCCCATTCCCATTTTCTGAAATTGTAATGGAAGCAAGCTCACACTTACATTGTAGCTTTGAATTACGAGTATTGATAAGTGGTACTTACATGTATTTTCTGCATTGCAATTTTATACATCTTACAATTTTATTTGCACTATAATCCTCATCAGCCAGTATATCATGTCTGTCAACTGCACACTGTTCAAAGTTTACAGCTACATGTATACTATGCTGATTAAGCTTAATGAATAGTAGCATGAATATGTTTGTAGACTGTAATAGCAAAACCTGTTGCTGTTGTTTTTCTTTTAAACAAATCAAATGCAATTTGTATGTTGTCGCACTTGATTAATAATTCCTGTGTAAAGTACAATGGTTATCAGCCACATGCAGCATACAGACTATGGCTGTAAAGAATACAAATATGCTCTACCTGAAACAGATATGAACACACAAACACACACGTACATGTATTGAGAGAAGGAGAGACATGAATTTTGCATGTTTTTGATTGTGCTGAACTGACACACAATGTACAGAGGCATAACAAGCAAAAAATTTTGCGTGCTTTTTTCTTCATGCTAATTTCTTGTCACGTAAAATGCACGAAAACTTCCACAGTTTAAGACATTCTTGAGCTGAATGCCATGTATAAATAAAACATGGCCACCCCCCCTTTTTTTTTTTGTCTGAGCAGTTTATTACCTCCGCCAAAGGAGGAGGTTATGTTTTCGTTACCGTTAGTTAGTTCGTTAGTTTGTCCGTGTGCAAAATGACTCAAAATGGAGTTAACGGATTGGGATGAAACTTGCAGGAAAGATTGAGAATGACACAAGTAACAAACGATTAGCTTGTGGTAGTGATCGAAGAATTTTTAGGGAATTTCTGAAGGATTTTTGATATTTTGGCAGGTAGGGTCAATGAACTTGGGAGTTCAGGCTGCGCGTATTTGAGGTTTGCATGCGCGCACTAAAGTGCGTGCTCGAGTTTCTGCTAGGGCGAGGTTAGCCGTGCAGCTGAGGGTTTATGACGTATCAAAGGCTTCTATATTGGAAAATCGGGCGATTTTTTTTTCAGCATGTATACCTATCGATGGAAATCACCGATCTCTATGGAAGAGCCCATAGAGCTTTGAACTTCCCCAGTAGTGGAGAGGAGAAAAATTTCTTGGCAAGATTATCTGTGGAAAGTAGCTGCTTGGCGGAGGTTTGCGCTCTCAGAGTGCTTTTCTAGAACATGTGCCAATATTTCACGGGATTTTTGCTGTCACAAATTTTGAGAGTCACATGCTGTTCATGAATTTAACAACATGCAAAATTATTAAATCTGATCTCCACATGAGTGTGACATGCACGCATACACTTCTCCATTCATTACTGCACTCCATTATTACAAATTTAACCACTTTTGAATTTGTTGAGAAGTCCTGATTCGCAAAGAATTAGACTCACTATACAATAAGGCATACACAGTACATAAAAAACCGAGGTCTGTGTGTGTTGAGAACAATGTACGTGTATACAGTGTATATGGATAGTGGCTACTGGTACTCGTCAAGGTACTATTTACGCCACATATTTCACGAGGTTTTTATTTTCGCAGATTTTATGACTCGTGCTATTTGCGAATGTATAATCACGTAAAATCATTAACTCTGATCTCAACATGAATGTGACCTGCATGAGTACATTTCTCTGATCATTACTGCATGCCATGGTCAGAAATTTGTCTACTCATAGATCTGAGGGCCTAGTAATAACCTTCTCGCTATCAATGGCTCTTTATAATTTAACCAAGTGATGGCAGTTTTATGCAGTGAATGACAGTGTAATATGACTGCTCATCACACTCATTTTGATGCACTTGAACTCTGGAGTCTTGGACCCATAAATGATCATTGGTGGTTAACATTCTACAGATTATTTTATATCTGGATGTTGAGTACTGGGTTGTTTTTATGATGTGTGCTCCGTATATAGTGTGTGACATCCTACAAATGAGCAGAGAGCTGTTTATGTACACTGACCACGCAGAAATGCCGCTGTAAAGTTCAAAATTTAATGATACAGTGTACGGAGTCAGTGTTTAAGTAGCCAGATGTAGAATGTGCACGACCTGAACCACCCTCCATTCATATGCGAGGCCTCGCAGAGAACAAATTATGCATGTACACCAGTAATGAGTGTGATGGACAGTTGTATTGCTTTGTCAATCTGTGCATTAAACTGCCATCACTTGATTTAATAGTGTGAGGAGCTATCAAAGTCTTTCCAGATACAAGTCTGCATGGAAAAGTGTATACAATGCTTTGCATTACAAGAGACCTATAACAAATTTTAATGGCATTGTTTACCATTTGCAGATGAAACGAAAACCCAGTTTTAATGCTTCAAAGTGGTTAATGTGAGTTAGGGATAGAAACAGTGTATAAATTTGAATCAGTATTTTAATCAATGGTACAATGTAGGTTTTGTTAAATATACAAAATGTGAACAAAAGTTACAATGAAATATAACAAATCACTGCGATGTTAATGCACCAACATATGATACTTAATACCGAATGGACATTTCAGACAAAGTACCTGTGTTTTTATTCCAGTCACTGGTTACGTAATTGAACGAGACGTTCAGTAATTGGTAACAAGTATGCCATCTGTGTAAACAAACCTGACACACAGTGCATGACAACACCCGTGACCGCTTCATTAACTGAGCATCTGCTTTTCAGCTGACCCTTCGAGATGAAACTACTTAATAGTCCTTCATGAGAAATAAAAAATTTGAAGAAAGATGTTGCCACGCTTAATTCTTACCAAATGAGGCACTACACAAATGCTCCACTGCTGATGTTGTTTATACCAAAATGTTTAGCACGAGAGAAATTGTCCAGCATCGATTCAAGATGATTGAGTATCCAGGGAAAATAAAGTAATTTCTCATGTCAGTTCCCACTGATACTGTAAAAGTGGATATTTTCGCGTGACTAATTTTTCGCGCTCGGCTGGGTAAGAAGAGTTTGCGTGCTTTTAATTCTGCGGTATCAAGACAGCAACCACTGGAACATATGGCAAGCAAAAATATTCGCATGCTTTTTATTTTCCTGCTAGTTACTGGTTGGGTTGCGCAAAATGCGCGAAAATTTCAACACCACAAAAATTTCCACTTTTACAATAGACTGTAATACTAATAGCAAAAAAGTGAACAACAAGCAAGAACAACAAAAATGAACAGACAAGTACTTTGAAAATATTGTGATGGGACCAGAAAAAGTATATAGCTAATTAAACATTTGATTGATGTAAATTCCAAATTGATGTCTAAAAAAAAAAAAGGAGCAGGTTGACACTTAATAGCAGCACTTGATGTAAAGAAATGGTCTTAATTTGCTCACTTAATATGTTGTTCTTAGAGTGGTAGAAACAAATCACTAAACAGCACAAAAAATGGGCAAACTAGTCCTAGATGATGTCAGAATTTGTATACACCTAATTTCTGTACATTATTTGTGAAAGTGAAATATTAATACAGTAGCACACTTACTGAAAATTTTTGTGTTTAGAGACAAATAGTAAAGAATGGGCACATATTTTACACACAACTCGTGCCGTAGATTGCATGCCTGTACATGAACACAGCATGATTTTTCATTTATTCTGAAGGCCATTCAGAAAACTATTACTGCCCTAATAGTAAACCTGTCCAGTGAATGCAGGATGTGATATCTTTGTTAACATACATGTGTGTTCATAACTTCAGTTTGGAAAAGTAACCTTGGCAGACCCAGGTAACCATAAGTGGTCAAATATATAAGATTATATCGAATGAGATGTACCCACCTTTCAAGTGCATGGATAGTAGTGGGTCTGAAAACATTATAGCACAAGATACAGTGTTGCTTTGGTAAATGCATCTACATATTGTAACTAATGGAAGTGATATGGTCTTAATAAGATGATTGATAAAAAAAACAGAGGAATTGAATGAGGCAGAAGATGCTGTATGTATGGATACTGGTTGGATGTGGGTGGGTTTCATGCCTCCGACTGCCTCTCATTATAGCATGGTTACATTCATGTACACATGCAAGTTGTATGAACGTCACCTGAGTCCTGGGAGGAGGGATACCAGGGTATTCCATGGATGCATCTGACATCATTCTGAGTCAGCCTTTCCTGGTTTTGCATTACATGATTGTACTCTGACTTCATTATTTGGACATTAAGGATGAATAACTCTTCTACCACATACCCTCCCCACCCTGTTTTTTTCACCCTCCCTATCTGCCCTCTGTCCGTCCCTCCCATCCCTCTCTCTCCTTTGAAACATAGACAAGAATAACTTATCTGCTTTACAATTGCTCCCTTCCTTTTGATATCTCTCCTTTTCTTTTACTTGATCTGTCTATCTGTCTAACTATCAATCTATCTCTTTATCTCTCTCCTCTCCATTATTATGGCGTGATTGATTAATAAGTGCTCTGCCAAACTCTCTTTTATCCTTTTTTTCTCTATCTCTTCCTCTCTCACTCCTCCACACATACACTCCCAGTCTGATGTCTACCTTCTCTTCTCCCTCTCCTCCACACACACCCAGTCTATAGGCCCCGTCACACTACAGCGAATGCCCAATGAAAAACATTTGAAAATTTGAAGATATCTTCACATCCATTGGTAATAGTAGTATGTAACATGCTTGGCATTCTTTGTATTCATTAGCTATTTGTTGGGATTCGCAGAGATATGCTGGAGCCGATTTTTTTTTTTTAAACATGTCCAAAATCTCCAGCGTATCTCTGCGAATCCCTACGAATAGCTAATGAATTCAAAGAACGTCAGACATGCAAACTGTCTTCACATTTTCGAATTCGTTGGGCTTTCGCTTGGCATTCGTTGGGCATTCGCTGTAGTGTGACGGGGCCTTAATGTGTACCTTCTGTGTGGTATTCCATTATCCCATCCATGCTGGATTTTCAGTTTCTATGTATTTTCTTTTTCATTTCTTGTTTCCTCTGTACTAGTGTGCCTGTGTATCAACAACCCCTCTTTATAATGATCTCTCACTAGTCAGAAAAGACCTGTAATCTACCTATCCACCTATCTATCTATTTGTATCTTTTGACATGTTCATTTCTCTTTGCTGTCAATTTGTCAATGAAATCACTTTTATCTGTATCTATTCCCTACAGTGTAAGTTCAGTCAAACCATCCAATTCTTCCAAGGGAGACAAAAAAGTGGTCATTATAGACACGTGACCACTGTAGGCAGGGGGTTTATAGCTTTTCGCTTGGAGGGAGAGGGGGAATTGTTTTTAATGGCCATATACGGAAGGTGGCCACTATAAGAAGGTGGCTACGGCAGGTTTGACTATACTTGTTGGTAGCAGTTTTATGTGATTTAGTTGTCTGTATTTCCACACATTTGTATCCTGTAAAAAATTAAAAAAAAACAATCTGCGTTATTTTTCTGTCTATGATCATAGTTCTGCTGCTGACATGAAGAATGGTGGCATGAGAGTGGCCATCAAGAAGCTTGCCAGGCCTTTTCAGACCGCCATCCATGCCAAACGGACCTACAGAGAGCTCCGCCTACTCAAGCACATGAAACATGAAAATGTAAGTTCATTTCTTAATTTGATATTATTGCGAGGTCTGAGGAGATATTTAATATCAAGTCAAATCTTGATTTGTTTGAATCCTTGCAGTTTTTGTCAGTGTAACTGAGATGCTTAGTGGAGGATTAAGTTTGTATTATGTGACACAGAGAAGATGAAATACTGATAGCTACATGACACATGCCATGTATTCTTTCTTCATTGTTCTGAATACACATTTAGTGCACACAACACACACCAACCCACGGACATACAGACCACAACTATACAAAGATCAACATAATTACTATGCACATACATACACAGCTCATAGGTATCAGTCACATGTTAAAGGGTATTATTGATCATTAAAGTTTGAATTACCCTGGTACCTAGTGTTTGTTATCCTCAGAAATATTGAATGCATAATATGTGCGAACTGCTGCATCATACACATATATCAATCATTCATGTCTTTCCCTGAACCCAAATACATTTAAGTGTTGACTATGTTGATTAAAAATGCATGATACCCACAATGTGTTGTGATATTTGACGCAAGGCAGGATCATCTTTGTCCCGTGCCCTCATCCCATCCCCATGGCGACCCATCTTTCCTTGTCTTCCCTCAACATCATCCCTTCCTCTTCTCCTTGCCTCCTTTTCTTTTTGTACGTATCTTCTCATCTCTTTCCTCATTCATCTCCTTTTATCTCTCCTTGTCCTCTTCTTGTGTTCTTCTATTCTTCTCATGTCTCCTTCCTGATTGTGCCTGCTGCTTTATTCTTTCTCTCTCCGGCCTTTCATTCATGCATCTCCTTCTCTCTGTTGTGTTTTGGCATCATTCATCCCCCCCCCCCCCCCCTCTACCATTCACTATGATTTGCATCTTTCTCCTCTTTGTTGTTGTTGTTTCATTATTCTACTTCCTTCTTTCCTTCCTTACTGCATTCCTGCACACCCTACAATTGTAGGTCATCAGCCTGCTGGACTGTTTTACTCCCAGCATGTCCCGGGGGACTTTCGTGGACGTCTACTTTGTGACGCATCTCATGGGGGCGGACCTCAACAGCATCATCAAGTGTCAGACGCTAACGGACGACCACGTCCAGTTTCTCATCTACCAAGTGCTGAGAGGCCTGAAGGTGAGTGAGTCATCCCTCTCTCCGGCATCCGGCTTCTGTCTCGAGGGGGGCCGAGCAAACGTGGAGATTCGATTTGTAGATATTCCAGTGAAGTCAGCAGCGGGGATTTCATGTGGTCTCTCCACTATGTGCAAGTCGGCAGCATTTTATGCATCTGCCGTTATACAAGCACTTATTATGAGAATGCCACGGCTGTGTCCATCCAGCGTACTACCTGACTGTGCAATGTATTTCAATTTGTTTTATCTTATGTCTTTCAATTTGTTTGTTGTCATGCAAATTATGAAGTAAATTGTTGTTATCACCCTAATCATGAGACAGCCACCCACTATAACACCTACATTATATACTGCTGTACACCAGCATAGTTGTGAGAGATACATGTTGTCTGTGTGTGCCCCTAATGTGGCTTATCTCCGAGACAGGACGAAACTGATTTGAGCAGGATAACAAGAATGTGAGAGGACAATAAAAAGTATACTGCTGATTAGATTGATTATTTGTGCCATTAACCTAATGAGATACTTCGTACGGCATTATTTTCACCCTTTGTTGTCTCTGCCTCACCTGACTACATGGATCTCCCGAAAGAATCATAGTCTGCTCTTGCACATTTACTTTAAAGCACAGTATACAATTAACGCACAAATCTGAGTGCATCAGTCGGAATTGTGTGCATAAGGTAACTATGGAATGCTTAACCTCGAGGTGAAGCCTAGTGGGTTTAGGCTAAATCCCACAATTACCACATGCACACAATACCTATGGATGCTTGAAAAGACATGTACATCATCTGTTTCATAGAATGGGGGACATTTTTCTCGCAGAAAAACAAAAAAAAAACAAAACATTTTTGATCATGTTACCTGATGGCAAATTTACTGGATGCATTTCTTTGTGGCTTGCCATAGACAAAGCCATGCATCTATTAATTACTGGATGCATGGTTTTCCAGCCAATTGGTGTCTCTCACGTAATGCGCAAGCGCTTGCTTTAATAGTGCACAAACTCGTGCTACGAATGCGTGATAATACGTTAACAGCTTGGCTGTCCTCCAAGAGGTAGCGTGCAGCCAGTAAAAATCTACACACGGCTCTTGACCAATGATATCGCATGATTTTTGCTACCCATTCTATAAAAGTATTTATGCTTATTGACCTGTACTGTAAAAGTGGATATTTTCGCACGACTAATTTTTCGCGCTTGGCCAGGTAAGAAGAGTTTCACATGTTTTTAATTCCGCGGAATCAAGACATCACGCACAGGAGCATATGGCAAGCAAAAATATTTGTGTGCTTCTATTTTTTGCGCTAGTCTCTGGTTGCGCGAAATGCGCGAAAATTTCAACGCCGCAAAAATTTCCGCTTTTACAGTATCTTGTCATGATATTCACAAATGTTTCACATTTTTTGTACTCTCTCTCCCTTTTTTGCCCCCTCAGTATATACATTCAGCTGGTGTTATTCATCGAGATCTGAAGCCAAGCAACATTGCCGTAAATGAAGACTGTGAACTCAGGGTAAGAGTGCAGATTGCTCTGCAGCCATAGTATGAACTATCCTCCCTGTGAACAGATTGCCTATTAGTGTGTAGAGCAGGTTGGACTTTGGACCAATGCGTTTATGTCGCAATCCAAGGTGTATTGCTCTATATGGAAATACCCGGTGATGCAATAAAGTGTACAATCTTTAGTGCCCTATTGCAGGATACTTGGTAGTAGTAAAGTTTAATTTGTCCAGTAACATGACACCCAAACTTTTTGGGGGCAGATAGAATAATGTGCTACTTGTTTTTTGTTTTTTGATTTTGCATTTTTCTCCAAAGGAGGGAGTACTTTTGGAATGAATATCTCATTGGTCTTGATCAAGGATTCTGCTGATTTTCTTGTTGTTAGTTGTTATCCACTTTATGATGATATCAAAAATTAGGCAACATAACCTTGCAGATGGTTGTATGTGGTCAGAACTAAAGTAATAGGTAAGTGGGACGAGCAGTTAAAGATGTCTTTATAAGTGCTGTTTGTGTGGGATATTAATGAAAATGATTGTGACAAAATGTATTTTGGTTAAAGCATACACAATACAATTGCATAGAAGATTGTACTAGCTTTAAAGGGACTGTACAGTACTGGATGAGGTGGGGATTAATGTTTTGAACATTCCTAAGTGAGATAATGAAAAGCCTCTTGTGAAATATGAAAGAGCATGTAATTCTAAGAAGGATTCAACGTTTATTTGATGAAAATTGGTTTTCAAATGGCTGAGATATCAAAAAAAAGTGCTAATAATAAAAGGCAACATGCCACAACTTTATTAGGATCTCTTTGTTTCACCTTGTTTTTGGATAACTCAGCCATTTCAAAACCGATTTTCATCAAATAAACTTTTGATACCCCTTAGAACTGCATGCTCTTTGACATCTCATAGAGTGGTTTCTGAATATCTCGCAAAACGTTAAAAGCCAAATCCTCACCTCAACCAGAACTGTGCACACCCTTTAATGAGTGAGAAATTATATAGATCTGCTTCACCTACACCTACAACCTTTCCTTCCGTGCAACAAACCAGTTATTTCATGAATATTTCATAGATCTTCATAGAGTCAAAATGAAGAACAGTGGGTGTACAATGTAGTATGCAAGTTGTGAGTTTTTCATTTAACCGTGATTTCAATATTCCATCCCCATCTCCGCCAGATTCTCGACTTTGGGCTGGCCCGCAGCAGCGACGACGAAATGACGGGATACGTGGCCACGCGGTGGTATCGGGCACCAGAAATTATGCTAAACTGGATGCACTACACCGAAAAAGGTTGGTGTTAATTTCCACAAACCAAAATACCCTTTGATTCTTTCTTTAGAATTTGTTAGGGTTACAGGAGTACAATTTTACCGTTTCATCATAATGTTTAGTTTGCATTGCCATGGAGGAAACAGAATTTTTTTTGGAATGAGAGGAAATTCTGTCGGCATTTTTTTTTTCTCAAATATTGCTATCTTGACAGTCAGAGAGGTTACTTGAATATATTTGATTTAGATGTAAACCACTTCCATTCAATATTTTTAAGTCCCCAAAAGTTTTGCTGATCCCTTTGGGCAATTGGTGAGAATTGCACTGGTTAATTTTGTCTTATTTGTCATGTAGACTACCTGAGCATGCAAGAGTGGGTCTCTGCTGTCCTTCCTATTTATTTACTACCGCTACTTACTACTTATTTACTATCCCGGTCTATGAAGCCATTGAACATGCATAACACATTCTTTTCGTTTTATCGTTTCTGTACATAATTATGTGTGAGTTACATTTACTGGACGTCCCGGTCGAACTTTTCAAAGCTTATGATGATCCACACAAATGTATAAAATGACATATTCCATGTACAAGCTATGTGCACATTTGTGTATAGTGTATGCATATGCATTTTGTGGATAAGTCAAATCAAAATCTAATCAAATAAGAAATCACACCTGTATACATCTGATTTGTTGCATACCGAGATGATTTAACCCACATTTGATTTGTTCTCATATTCTAGTTGACATCTGGTCCGTCGGCTGCATCATGGCGGAGCTCATATCGCAGAAGACCCTCTTCCCTGGCAACGACCGTATCCTTTCGAGCTGCACCTACTCTTTGCACAAAGAGACTCGACAGTTGGCATTTTGTGTATCTCTGTGTTCACTGAACACAGGCAGTTGTGCTCATTGGCTGAAGCGCCAAAAATTTGACAGCCTTTCATTTACTCTGCACCACTTCTGTTTCATTCAGTTCAAAACAGTTCTGTTCAAATTAATGCAATGCATGACTGTAAAGCAAGATATTTTTGCAGCATGAAATTTTCACAAATTTGGGCGAACTGCCTTTTTCGTGGCATAAAATTTTCACAAATTGCTACGGGCATTCAATGCATGTAGTATAGACAAGAACTTTCGGGTGCATTTTAATTTCTCGAATCTCAGTTCCCATGAAACTCACGAAATTGAAATGCATGCGAACATTCCTGGTTTTACAGTATAAATAAAATGCAACTGAAGCACGTTGGTATAGTTCAGTTCTTGTGCACATCCTCTATAAAATGAAAAGAAGCCTCTTGAATTGGCTACATGTTTTTCATTTATTCTTTTAATATGCAGCAGTTGTGTCAATTGCAAAGAAAAAAAATGATGATAATCAAATTTGATACAGAACAAAAACACCAAATGATACATCAGATACATTAGATTTTATGTGAAATTAGTACATGTCACAGTACATAAGGACTTCAGGCACTGTGAAATGTGAATATCTGTGTGAGAGGCATTTGAGAGTGTTTAACAGTAGAACTTGCAATACAAATGTTGTGTTCTTAACATCATATCCATCCAGATATAGACCAGCTGAACAAGATCATCGGTGTCACTGGAAAGCCAGATGATTCATTCCTGCAGAAGATTGAAAGTGAAAGTGTAAGCATTTATTTTTGCTCTTGTCTTTCCCGTCCATCCATGCAGATTATGGGCAATTATCCTTCAGAATGGATTAGATAACATCATTAGTGAATTTCTTCTTTAGCTGTACACAAATTTGTACATAACAGTCTAGCCTCTGTTGTTTGGCCGTGGCGGAACCAGCATCCTGTGAAAATTACTTGTGAGGTATGCTTTCTCCACAAAGCACTCAAATACTCCAAATCCGGCATGCTACAGTGTGGTGTGGTATGGTTTGGTTCACTTTGGTTCCCTTTTGAGCGATTGAATGCGGCCTATAACTCTGTATGTCTGCCCCTCTCCTATTTCCTCTCTCACCCCTATTATCTATCCATTTCTTTCTGTCTCTCTCTCTATCCCCCGGCCTGTCTGTATATGTTGCTTTCTCACAGATTCTCGTCTCATTTGCTCCTTTTTCAGGCCAGGAACTATGTGATCAGCATGCCGTACCACCCCAAGACGAACTTCTGTTCCATTTTCACCGGGGCCAACCCCCTGGCTGTGGACCTCCTGGAGCACATGCTAAATCTGGATGAAGAGAAGAGGTAGGGCAATGTCTGGAGGAGAAGAAGACAGGTTCTCCACAGCAAATCAGCAGCAGCAGCAGCTTTAAAAGGGATGATTTAGTTTTGGTTGAGATGGGGGATTCAGATTATAACTTTTTGTGAGATAATCAGAAACCACTTATGAAATAATAAAGAGCATAGAATTCTCAAATGAATTTAAAGTTTATTTGATGAAAATAGGTTATGAAGTGGCTAAGATATCTAAAAACAAAGAGGTCTTAACCCTAAAAAGACTGGGCTATTTTGGTAGCTCGAAAGACTGGGGGGGGGGGGGGGGGGGGGGGGGGCCTAAAGGGCCCCCCCTTAAGATCTCGGCCGTGGATCGCGCGATCGCCGCGGAAATTTGCACAATGGTAGTGTGCGATGTGATCTACAAGATCGTATATTTAAATTTTCCAAAATAGTCTTCTTTTATTTTATTTTGATTAATTATGCTAATTTATGCGAGAAATCAGACCTTTTTTATCTAAATCAGTAAATAAAGCTCCAAAAGTGCTCATTTTTGGTCTAGATATTCTTTGTAGCATTCTTAGCAAATGTACTTGAAAAAAAATTCGGTATCAAAATTAATTTCTTATTTATTTTATTGTTTTATGAATTTCTTATGTATTTCTGTGTTTTTTCGACCTTTTGCTTTTGTTGTTTTTTTCAGCAAAATTTGTGGCAGACCCTTTTTGAAGCATAATACTACTAAAACAAATTGATTTTAGCCATTGAGAGTAAAAATGAGCATATTTATATGAACCATGTGATAGAACTCAATTTGTATTGACTTTGCACACAAAATCACATTTTTGAGCCATTTTCGGTCTCACGTGCATATACAAAAAGTTATGTAACTTCAGAACCGTACCCCCGTGCGTCACAAATTTGGTGTCAAAATGTGCGGGAAACTCGAAAGAAAAAAGTCATAGAGCATCGCGGCGAGAGCATTGCGTGTTGCTGAGTAATCGCGCGAAATGTCGAGGGGGGGGCCTTTTAGGCCCCCCCCCCCCAGTCTTTTTAGGGTTAAAGGGATAGTACAGTATTGGTGGAGATGAGAATTGGGCTTTTAACTATTTGCGAGATACCAAGAAAACACTTATGATATAGTACAGAACATACCATTTTAAGAGGAATTCAAAGTTTATTGGATGAAAGTCGGGTTTGGAATGAAGGAAACATCTAAAAACAAAGTCAAACAAAGCAATCGTAATAAAGTGTGGGTCCCACACTTTATTAGAATCGCGCCTTTTTGGATATCTCGCCTTTTTGGATATCTCAGCCATTTCAAACCCAATTTTCATCAAATAAACAGTTAATTCCTCATAGAATTACATGCTCTTTCGTATTTCATAAGAGGTTTCTCATCATCTCACCGAAAAATGTTAGAAACCTGAAATTAGGTCTCAACCAAAACTATACAATCCCTTTAATAAAAGGTTGGACCCACCTTTTCTTAGGACTACTTTGTTTTACTTTGTTTTGGATATCTCAGCCATTTCAAAACCGATTTTCATCAAATAAACTTTAAATTCCTCATAGAATTGTATGCTCTTTAATCTTTCATGTGTGGTTTCTGATTATCTCACAAAAAGTTGAAATCTGAATCCCCATCTCAACCAAAACTGAATCATCCCCTAAGGAGCCTTGTGGACCCCATTCGTTCACTTTGATTAGCTCGCTGATGATCTGTAATTCTACACTTTTGTGCCAATGTTGTTTTCTGTCAATGTGGTATAATGTTTAAGCCATGTATTTCACACGGTTTTTATTGGTGCAAATTTCACGTGTCAGTTGCTATTCTTAAATGTAAAACCATGTGGAAATATTTACTCTGATCCTGACATGAATGTGAAGTGCACACATTCACTGTATGTGTACTGGTATGCAGTACACTGTACATGCATAAGGTGCATAATGATACTATATTCCACAATTGTCTGTGAAAGTTCTCAGTCATCTAGGTAAAATATCTTATAAACAGTAAATCTAGTCAACTGGACTTGCGTGTAATTTGGAGTAGCGACATTTCACATCCTCTCTGTGATGCTTCATCAGACCGACTGATCATTTCACACAATTACAATATATTCCACAATTGTGAATTTAACTGTGCGTGAAGGTATAGGTAAGTCCTGCTTGGCAAAAATTAGACTCGCTAAATGTGTGGTGTGTACAGTTTGTTGAGATGTGAAGCATTGTTTCTGTCCACTCTTCACTAACTACAGGAGGGAACCAAAAAGGCTCCTTTTCATAAGCAGTTTTTGAGAAAGTAATCCCAACAACGACATGCATTAATTGTGTATTATCAAGGAGGGTGTTATGATAGCAAGTGTGACGTATTTGTTATTTGAGATTTTCCTGATTTTGTAGTCAAGCCATTTCTCCATATCAGTGAAGTGAAAATAGTTACAATGCAGTTGGGTCTCCTCACAAATTTCATTCATCTTAAGTCCAGATGCTAGGATTGACTTGAGTGTGGTTTGGAAATCTTTTGCAGAAAGTTGTTTTGATGTCCATTATTCCCCACATTCTTTGAGCATGTGGCACAGTTAGCCTAGTTGATACCATTTGCTGACTACTGGTGGTCGTCACCTGGGGCGAATCACGAGGAGTCAGCATTCCCCATACTATCACTTTTTTTTTTTCAATCTCACCAGATTAAGTGCAGCACAGGCTCTCACTCATCCATACCTGGCCAAGTACCACGACCCCGATGATGAGCCAACGGCTCCAATGTTTGACGACGGCCCAGAGTACAGCGACATAACGATAGAAGAGTGGAAAGGTGAGTTGCGCATGAGTCAAAGTTTGAAAGGTTCCCTCCTCCTCCTCCTCCTCTTACTCCTCCACCTACCCTCCTTCCAAATATGTCCTCTCACCTGTAAACTGTCTATCATTTCCAAAAGTTTATCCCGTTTCTTGTTCATCTATTTTTAGTAAATTCCCAACCACTCTCCAGTGGGGAATGGCAAAACAATCTACATGCAACCTCTTTTTTCCATCAATTTGAGTGTAAAGTTTTGCAAATGTACAGCTCTTTTTTTCTGTTTTTGTTTACTATTTCATGTTACCTTAGTAGGACTAACAGTATCAATAACATCTTGAATGCAAATTGAACTTTAACAGAGCCCTTATTTTTGGAACGATTTTAATAAATCAAACCATACGTCTTTTCACTATATGAACCTTGCCAGGCTATTGCTACGGCAGAACAACGAAAGTCTTCATCAACAACTACGTTGATGTGGCTAAATTTTGTATCAGCTAGCATCGATTTCAACATAGAACCATAACATACTGTACATTTACAATATTTACAACTACAATGTAATTGAAGCTAAACTTTCCTACTGAAATTTTACAGAGTTTATCCGGCCCCAAAGCAAGTATTGTTTTGCCTATGCAGGCCAAAAATACAAAAAGTTATTTTTGACATTGATGAGGTGCATTCTTATTTCAAGATTTTGATTAAGAGTTAGATTACACCATAAAGAAAAAATGAAATATGTGACAGAGTCAATTTTTCACAATTTTCAACATACCTTGTTTTTTCAACTCATGGCCATCTCGCCCTCATCACAGATCCCACCTTTCCAGCATCCTCTAATTTACATTCACTTATTTCTACCCATTTTATAACCATCCATCCATCTATCCATACATTCATTCTTTTCCCTTAACATCCTTCACTATCACATATTAGTTAGGGCATTTTAGAGAATTTCTGGACCATCTGTGAAAAAATTGCTTACCAATAGCTTTCTTCACCAATGTGTTCACTAAGGTGTCTACTAACACCTCTCAATTAGTTCCAACCCAAATCCTTGTGGAAAATTCTGGGGAGCCAATCAAAATCGAGCACCCGGAGGGGGGCGGGGCAGAAATGGAAATATATATATTTTTTCCAATATAAGCATGTGAGATGTCTATTAGGGGTTTCTGGGGGTGCAGAATCGATTCCCACAATTAGTTTTGAGTATAAACGACTCTCTGACCGTGAAATAGGCCACGCCTCCTTTTTGCCCCCGCCGAAATACGTAAATATTGGTATTTTCATACGTATCTTATTGGGTTTATATAATAGGTTTTTAAGGTGCACTGAAAATATTTGTGTGCGATGGGAAGTAGTTGTTCCCATTTCCCTTATATCCATAACACCAAATATAATCATATTACTGTAAATAGGCTTTACTTATTAAATGTTTGATTCTCAATAATTTCGAACCAACATCCTTGTGGGGGAAAAAAACCTCAAAAACTGTGGAGCCAGTTAAAGCTATTAAAGCAACAAAAGGGTGGGGGTGTCAATCAATAGGAAGATTTTTTTTCCAGTATTAGTTTGTGAGATGTCCAATTAGGGGTTTCTAGGGGTGCTGAAAGAATTCGAAACATAAGTTTTGCGTAAAAAATACTACCTGACCATTGAAATAGGCCACGCCTACTTTTTGCACCCGCTGAATCATGTATTATTGGTATTTCATACGTACATCAGTGGGTTTATTCAGTGAGTTTTTTAGAACACTGAATTGAGTTCTATTATTGAATTTGAGCTGTATCAACTCTTAAAACCGTGAGCAAAAAATACTGCAACATACCGTTAACTGTGCAATCCACTTCTCTTACTTCCATTATGCCACATTTAAATCTGGCACAACAGAACTGTATTGAAACCTTGGTACTTTATCCTACTCCCCAACATCTCCCTTACTGCTCCCATCAGCTGTTTGGTTGATGTTCTGACAAGAGTTACCATGCCATTTGCCGCAAACAGAAATGCATAACTCCTTGCTTTTACAACTGCACTTCAGTGCGCTACAGTCCCTTCACAGTTTGCAGCTAACAAACTTCAGAAAATAGTCCTTTGCGATGGGGTTTGTTGAAGGGACCGGTGCGTAACCTTGGTCCTCAAGCTTCCATCCATACTCCAAGACATCCATTGATGGAGTTTGCAACATTAGCCAACCTCTGGTTTGGAGATTAGCTCGTAGAGGATGCTCCGCTGTAGCTTCTGTTGTCAGGTTTGATGCTCTCATCAGCAGCCCGCTTGGTGAAGATGTCAAATCTCAAGCCTCCAAGTCTTTCGGGTGGTTTTCCATGGAACATGAGCTTAAATAACACACAGCCGGTTTTAATGATATCATCTTTCTTGCCTCGGATGTCCAGAAACACATCCATGGCCCTTTCCGCCTTGTCAGTCTCTCAGAGCTTGTTTACCAAAGTTGATTTGCGAACCCAGAAATCGTTGACACTGTATCGCAGCCAGAGAAGCTGTGCAAGAGTTCAAGATCAAACACTTTCGGTATCTCTCTGGGAGGGCCTCCCTGATCTTTGCGATACTACAAGATGTTTCTTTTGCTCTTGTGAGGAAGATGGGGTGAATCAGCAAAACCATGATATCGGTGTCCTCCGCCCTTACCTCAACAGGAGAATATTTTCCCTAGTCTAGATATATGCCCGGACTATAGCAGTGTCTGCATCATCGTGGCATTGCCGTACACTGATCCCATTTCTACTGAATTTCTCAGCAAGCAGCAGAATGAGCCGGGGCTTGTTGCTCTTCTTGTGGATGAACTTTTCTCTTTGAACGAGGCTTTGATGTCTGGGCGCAAGGGAATGTCACATCGTGCATTCTTTGTTCGTCTCAGGTGATCATTGTCCTATAGCAGAGCTGCCGTATCTACCAAAGACTACAGTGATTTGGAGAAACTGGGTCCCCATGGACTTCAAAAACTGAAGGTAGCTCTCGGAAATGCCCTTCCAGGATAGGTCAGCCTCCCGCTTGACGTTGTGCAGTATAGTCATCCACCATAAATAAACAGACTCATGCAGGGGGTTCGTTCAACGCTTTCCACAAAATGCTTTCAGAAATCTTGCTTGGGCAGCCTCGTCTGGATTTCGCAACTTCTAGTCTTTGTCAAATAGAGACATTGGTGTTGGCGTCAACTCAAATCAAAGACCTTCGGTCTTGACTTCACGCAAACTGATGATGATTAGACGGTTGAAGAGCTTGAGTGAGTCAATAACCAGCTTCTTTCCATTGACTTTGGGTCCACTTCTAAGGCTCTCTAATGACTTCACCTTTTGCTTTAGTTTCAATTGAATCCAGAACCGTTCGTCCATTCATCTTGGACAGCATGGCTCTGCCAACCTCCTCTGCCTGATCAGCGTTGACTGGGTCCTCTGGAGTGCTGCTGAATCCTGTTATAAAGGATACTAGGGTCTTCTTGTCCCATGTTGCATCGAAGAGGTCGATCTCCTCCAACCATCCGAAAATGGCGTTGACAGCATCTTCGTCATTCTTCATCTGGGCTCTTGTGACGTGCGTGTGGTTAGGTACCTCACGCTTGTTCATACCTTGTTCAAGTTCCTGGTGAATGCATGAGAAGTGGTTTAGCGTCTTAACCCAACACCTGTGAGGAGATTCATTCCGGAAGCGTCCTCTGTTAAGACTGTTTGAGGATTTGGCCTCACCCATGAGTGTGGTTTCTATCGTGATTTTAGTCCATGTACCTGAAAGCTCATGGTCTGAGAAACTGACTGCATGGTTTCCATACAAAGTGAATTTGGTAAGAGCTTACCAAATTCACTGTGTATGGAAACCATGCACCCTAGCAAGACTTCTGTGGAACCCGTAGAATAAACCCCTGCACGAGTCTGGTGACGGATGGTGGATGGCTCCTGCGCAACGTCAAATGGGAAGCTAACCTCACCTGCACGCTAAGGGCATTGCCAAGAGATACCTCTATTTTTTAAGTCCATGGGGAGCCAGTTTCTCCAAATCAGTGTGGTCTCTGACGGATACGGCAGCACCACTAAGGGCCTTGATCACCGGAGACGAACAAAGAATGCTTGATGTGACATTCTGATTCGCACAGACATCAAAAGCCTCGTTCCAAGAGAAAAGCAAGAGCAACAAGGCCCATTTTATTCTGCTGCTTGCTGAGACATTCAGTAGAAATGGGATCAGTGTACAGCAATACCATGATGATACAGACACTGCTATAGTCCGGGCACCTCTAGATGAGGCAAAAGATTCTACTGTTGAGGTGAGGGCTGGGGACACCGACATCATCTTTTTGCTGATTCACTCTATCTTCCTCACAAGCGCCTAGGAAACATCTTATGATTATGATCCCAAAGATAAGGGAGGCCCTCCCAGAGAGATACCGGAAGTGTTTGATCTTGAATTCTTGCACAGCTTTTCCGGCTGCGATACAGTGTCAGCAATTTCTGGGTTCAGCAAATCAACTTTGGTAAACAAGCTCTGCGAGACTGACAAGGCGAAACAGGCCATGGATGCGTCTCTGGACATCCGAGGCAAGAAAGATAAATACAGTATATCATTAAAGTCAGCTGTGAATTATTCAAGCTCATGTTCCATGGAAGACCACCCAACAGACTTTGGAGACTTGAGATTGACGTCTTCAGCAAGCGGGCTGCTGCTGGGAGCATCAAAACTGAGAAATTCCATGTCCCCGACAACATAAGCTGCAGAGCAGCATTCTCTACAAACTTATCTCCAAACCAGAGATTGGCTAATGTTGCAAACTCCATCATTGGATGTCTTGGAGTGTGGATGGAAGCTTGAGGACCAAGGTTACGCACCGGTCCCTTCAACAGACCCATCGCAAAGGACTATTTTCTGAAGTTTGTCAGCTGTAACTGTGAGGGGGACTGTAGCACACAGTCGCCGGCCCTCAGTTGTAAAAAGCAAGTTGTATAATAAAAAGTAACGAGTCAAGTGTATTTCCTTTTGCGGCAAATGTCATGGTAGCTGTTGCCAGAACATCGACCAAACAGCTGATGGGAGCAGTGAGGGAGATGTCTGTGAGTAGGATAATGTACCAAGGTTTCAATATTGAGATACATTTCTGTTGGATTTAAATGGGCATAATGGAAGTAAAAGAACAGGGAACGACTACTTTTGTTATTTTGCACACTTATGTTTCAGTGTTTTGCCAACTGTTTTTAGAGGAGGTGTAGCTCAAATTAAGTGATGATAGAACTCAATGCAGCATTCTAACCAACTCACTACATAAACCCACCGAGATGCGTATAAATTAAAATACCAATAATACATGATTCGGCGGGTGCAAAAAGTAGGTGTGGCCTATTTTAATGATCAGGGAGTAGTTTTAACTCAAAACTAATGTTTCGAATCCATTCAGTACCCCCAGAAACCCCTAATTGGACATCTCACACGATAATACTGGCCAAAAAAAAAAAAATCTTCCCATTGTTTGACAACCCCTCTCATTCTGTTGCATAGATTTAACTGGCTCCACAGTTGTTGTTGTTGGTTTTTTTTCCACGATGTTGGTTCAAAACTATTGAGAATCAAACATTTAATAAGTATACACAGCAGTAATATGATTATATTTGGTGTTATGGATATAAGAGAGATGGTAACGACTACTTCCCATCGCACACAAGTTGTTTCAGTGCACCCTAAAAACCCATTATATAAACCTAATGAGATAAGTATAAAAATACCAATATTTACGTATTTCGGCGGGGGCAAAAAGGAGGCGTGGCCTATTTCACGGTCAGAGAGTTGTTTGTACTCAAAACTAATTGTGGGAATCGATTCTGCACCCCCAGAAACCCCTAATTAGACATCTCACTCGCTTATATTGGAAAAATATATATTTTTCCATTTCTGCCCCGCCCCCTTCCGGGTGCTCGATTTTGATTGGCTCCCCAGAATTTTCCACAAGGATTTGGGTTGGAACTAATTGAGAGGTGTTAGTAGACACCTTGGTGAACACATTGGTGAAGAAAGCTATTGGTAAGCAATTTTTTCACAGATGGTCCAGAAATTTTCTAAAATGCCCTAACTATATTTCTCTCCTCATATCTGTCTATCCATCCACCCTTCATTCATTCATCCATCCATCCATCCATCCATCATGATCCCTCTTCCAATTCTGGCATCTCTTCCATAGCCATTCCTCTCTTACCATCCCTCCATCCACATCTGTGCCCACCCTTTCCTATCACCTATTTCTCCCCTTATATCTGTCCATGCTTCCATCCATCCATCCATCCATCCATCATGATCCATCCTCCAATTCTTGCACCCTTTCCATATCCATTTCTTTCTGACTATCCCTCCATCCCCATTGACATTCCATGACCCCTGTCTTCATTGCTGATTCTCTGCCAAGCATGTCTGTGGGGAAAAAAAAGCAAAAACAAAATGTGATCATAACTTACAGATGCTATTCAAAGCAATACAGTGAAAATGACCTTAATAATCTACACTTCATTACTCTCCAGACCATATGGTTCATCCTTTACGTATATGTGTGTGCTTATGTGCATGTGTTGTTACATGCAACGAGTGATAGACTGTCAAAATGTAGACACATGTAAAATCCAGCCTTTTGTTTTTGTTCAAGAGGCCACCATCATGATCATGTGATTGTTTAAAGCAATCATCTGCATTATTTTGTCAACATAGAAAAATATTTAAATCATTTAATTTTTTTATGAAGATTTTGACGTAAGCATGTAAGTTTGTTCTGAAATAAATATACTGTTATATTAAGTATGTATTATTCGCTTTCCAAAGTAAGTACGAGTCCATTTGATGTAAAAAATGAAAAAACAAAGAAATAAAAGGAAATGTGATGAAATCTAATTTCTGTCTTGATTTTATGCAGACCGTGTCTATAAGGAAATCATTGATTACCAGCCAGAGCAGGCCATGAGTTCATGATTTCGGGTCTCATAGAAACCAGGAAGCAAGATGGAGATCTAACTTTATTGGAGCGATGCCCTCGAAGTGATCGTATCAACATAGGCCATCTTGAATCTTTGATGTATATTTGTAAGTTTTTCATTTCTTTGTGAGCGAATCATGCAGGTGAAACGTTCATTTGCAATATCTGGCTTTGTAAAAGAAACACAGACACAAAGAATTACGGAGGAAAATGGATGGATTGCCATCTTGACAATGAGAAGCAATTTTATGGGTATGTACAATGTATAGAGCAAAATGCTCATGAGTTGTGTGAACAGCTATGTGTGTGTCAGGTACTGCAGAAATGTTATACTCAAAGGCAACATACACAGTTCTCTGCAGTGCAGCCTGCATTATCAAGCCACATATGTCCGTAAATGTACACATTCCTATACTCACATACAGTCAGACATACGGCGCACAAACTCACATGTGCACACACAGACATGCTCACACACACACTCATTTGTGACTCTTAAGGCTTGTTTTGACAGGCCATGGGAATTATTTGCAAAGGATGCCAATATTGAAAAAATGGAGTAGTCCATTGTTCAAAGAAGTTTTTTGCCAAATGTGTCCCAACATTGGAGCTGTAAACCAATTGGACACCTCGGTCATGTGCTTCATATACACCCAGTAGATCAGATGTTTTTTGGTGCAGATTTGCCTGTGAACATTGCAACAAAAGTTCATGAGAATGTCTCAAGGAGTGTTCTACCAGTTCTTGGAAAGATTAAGAAGTGATAGGATGGACTGCACTAATTTTGTGAGACATGTGAGGATTTCTCTGAACTGTCAGGATTTGTTAAGAGTTTTATGAAGATTTTGTAGGCATCGCACATGTCTTGAGCAGGTTTTGTGCATAGAACAAAGCTCGTAGCACATTTTTGAGAACAGATCGCAAGCATGTCATGACTAAGGATGCCGGAAATATTCCCAAGAATTTTAAAAAAATTGGTAAATTCCCGCCAAACTAGAAATGAAGCCTGCTAACAATTATTGATGCTTCCTAACCCTCGCTCTCATTCGGCAGTCATTTGCAGCCTAAGTTATGAATGTTGGACTTTGCCATTTTTTTTTAGCATCCACATCCGTCACAAATCCTTCACGTGCCCCGTGAAAACAGGCCTGTAGTCCACATGTGCAGGAGAGTAATGATTAGCTCTGTCAGTGCCAGTGACAGCTTGTTTGCATACAGTCCGTAGGGCATTTTGAGCTAATGGTCCTGAAACGGTTTCATGCAAGTTTGCGCAACTTGTCATTGGTAAATGTTGAATGTTGACATGTGTCTGTGACTTGCCTGCAGTAATTTCATGTATAAAGACAACAGAGGTTTAAATATGACCATAATTTATACCAATGCTTTTAAACATAAATATGGTAATGATTAAACACTTATCAGATAGTGTGTAATTAATCATGGCATAAACTACAAGATTGGAAAGCCAAGAGAAAATCATTGTTGAGAAACAGCCATATGTGCAAACATGTTAGTCCAAACATACATTGGTGTTTGTATGACACATAAGAATCAGGTTTGTTTTGTTTTTTGATGTTATACCACTCTGTATTTGCAATAAGTGGAAATAATGTACATATGTAGATTGGTTTGCCCCACACTCCTGGCTTAGGTTACATTGTTATATGAGGAAACCATTGCTTCTATTATTTTGTCAGAGTGTAGAGAGGTCTTTTTGTGCAAGTACTAAAAAATAACTCGACGCTGTGTGATGTCAGTATAGATACTCCTCCTTCTTCTTCTTCTTCTTCTTTTTCTTCTTTTGGCCAACTATCCAGCACAATATAATCATAAAAAATCTATTAATAAGATTGATAATGACAAAAATAAAAAATACTGTGGAAACTGGAGTATTTTCAGTTCTTGCCCAAATAGGGAATCGTTTATCCTTGCTTTGGTGAATATGAAATCAAATTACCAGCAACCAAGAGAGCCATGGAATCAATTCAATCATGTCAACCCTCTTGCAGAAACCGCACTACAAATAAAAAGAAAAAAAAAGGAAATGAGAAATGGAGCAGCATCTTGATCAAATTTGCAAATTCTAGAGTGCAAGTATTCAGACAAGACACCCTCATTCGTTGATTATGTGAGTTAGTGTCAAAAGGACGGAGGGATGGGGATCTCTGGAGCTTTAAGTGGGAGGAGGTACAACATATTTCCAATTATATCCCAACGCTGACTGCTGAGTCACAATATATCATTCATCAAATGAATTGGATGGTTTATAACTTATATGTTAAGGTAATTGTAGTGTCTCTCAGATCCATTTGGGAGAAAAGAAACCCAACATCAGATATCAAAACAGGTTGGCCCGTCAGTAGTCTGACCTGAACTCTGACCTGTACTTTGATCTGAACTTTGACCTGAACTGTTCTCTGATACCAAAGTCGTGTCATGTTATGAAATTTTGCCTACTGCCTACAATGGCCTGCACAAGATTAACGGGAACTGCCATCCTAACGGACAAAATTTAGTAATAGTCTGTTTTGCTGAAGTCTTATATTTAACATACCAAGGAGATACTATTTACAGCTGCATTTTAAAGACCAAAGGTACAGTGTGAAGTATCTCTCAAGCTGTTTGATTTAAATTGCAAACTAAGTTATTGTCGCGAGGTTGTGGAGAGCCATTGGCAATGTTAGACAAAGAAAGTAAGAATTAATCAGTCTTCAGTACAAAACATCACCATTGAACAAGAATGTGCCAGAATCTTACTCAGCACAGCCCACTGGATTGTTGTGACCTCTTGACCTGCTTCTGCAGATCCTTGAGTTGAAGGATTAGTTTCAGTGGCCTTAAAAGAATCGGGCATTTATTATGTTGTCAAGCTATTTGAGGACATGCAATATTACACATTCTTTTTCTGCTATTAAATGATGTGCTCTTTCAACCGCAAGTATTATGCAGGTGTGAAATTTTTGAAATATCTTCTTTTTGTTTGCTTTTACACCACCTGGAAACTTCAGCTTTGGAGGATTTGTGATTCTCTTTTTTTCTGTTGTGTTTGTTCTTTTTGCTTGGCTCTCAGTGAACAGATAAATCATTAGTACAACTCCACATACTGTTTGTTAAATCGGACATAAATAACAGTATTGCTTGCACTTCTGACACAGGTTATGGATTTGACTACAAAGATATACTTCATAACTTATTTCTCTTTAATCATGTCTTTGCGGTACCATGTTTTTTTTTACTGTGAAGACAGGGACTGCAAACCCTTTGAAAAGATGGTACTGTGAAATAATGTATTTGTTGGCTTTTCTTGAATAGTTGGGTAGGTAATTGCATTGTGTCTGCAGGTCTTCGTAGAGCGCATATGTTAAGCAGGATGTGTGAAATTGTGTTCAGCTTGAGAAAAATTTTGTTTCGCAGTGCCTTCCTTACAACATCAACTCTGCTACCAAATGCTTGCATATTTTTTTTTAATTAGAGTTCTTGTCATGTACATATATAAATACCTACACAATGTATATGTTAGTCCTACAATCCTCAAAGTTGTACATACAGTGGAATGTTGCATATATATATACACATGATGTTACATATTTGCTTGATGGTGGCAAGTGAATAGGCATAGAACGAGAATGTGGTTTTGATTAGAGCTTCTTTCATGCAGTCATTAAATGAATTTGTATGCGATTTTCAGTGACTGCTTTTTCTTCTTTGGTCAAACTTAAATGTGATGGGTTGTAAACTGAAGTAGAGGAAAACTGTATTTCTTTCTTATTGTTTTTATTATTATTGGTAAAGCTAATGACGTTATACAGATACTATTTTTGTCATATTGTGATCCTCCTTGATTTCAGCCAATTGATAATGTCAGATGTAATATTTATGTGTAATTAGCACTTCAAATTACTAAGTCTTGAAAAGTTGTACTCAGATTTGTCCAAGAGGAGAAAGATATTGTATGTGGGTGTATGTATGAAAGTGCATGAAAACCTTGTAACTTTGGTGAAAATTCAAAATACACTGTAACTTAATAAGTGCAAATGCAAATCTAAAACAAGTGTGGACATTGATGTATCAGATGTTGAGCCTGTATCTAATCTGCTGTACCATGTGAAGTATTGAAGTTCAAATTGGGTTGGGATGTCTAGGCGGCATTTTCTTGTAATCTGCAAGTCACGAGTATACTATCTGACCGACTTCAGTGTATGGAAAAAGCCCAGAGAGTTGCCAGAAAGGTTCACACCTAAATTAAAAATGTTGTTACCAGAGCAAGTATCTGAGTAGCCTTTTGGCAAGGCCTCATGGCTGAAAAAGAGACTAACTGCGAGAGAACGGGTGAATGCGAGACCAAGCGGCCGCCGCTTTTTGAAACCTGACATGAATATCTTAACTGGAGCCTTGTCCTGCCGATTCTCCTACCAAAAAGGGTAGCATCCAATCAGCGACCGCATTGCTCACCACGCCGTCGCATCTAATGAATACGCATAAGTATACATGTCGGCGGCTCGCTCATCCATAGCTGCCTGCATTGCCCGCGCAGCGTTGACACGTCCTCATTAGCATACCAACTGAGATCTGACTTGTGAATATATGAATAATTCATATTTGCCTTTGTTGGGAGGCAGTAGGGAAAAAAAAAAACAGGTTTCAAAAGGCCTCGTGGGTGCACCACTCGGTCTCGCGTTCACCCGTTTCTCGCGGTGCTCGGTGTGGCGAGTTAGTCTCAATCTTCAGCCACGAGGCCTTGTCAAAAGGCTAGTATCTGAGAGGAAGATTCAATACATTATCTGGTGTAAAACGTATCGGGCAAAACAAGAACATTGCAGTTCATATTTCTTTGTGTTCACACATCCACATTGGTGGTAGATTTCTTGCAGATTGTGTTCCATGTAAGGTGGAACCCGAAGAAGCAAAGAAGAGAGGACACAAAAAATGCTTTCATATGACTGCCTCAACACTATATGTCTACACCAACAATATAATAATGTGTGGGACTAAAGAAAAAAGTATTACCACTGCAGACATAGATATGGCACCCTTGTTCAATGGACCTCACATAGCAAGTCATTGTGCGCACACATTTACTATACACGTGTATGTGTATGATGACAGGTTAATGTCAATGCATATGTTATCTGTGGACATTTCATGGAAGAATACTAATGTAGTTAAACTGTCATTGGAAGTCTGTAATGAGAGGACATGTGGGTTTTCAGTGATTGTTCCCTTTAAAAAAAAGAGATGTCAAGTACTTGGGTGTCAGGATCTGACAGCACCCATGTATTGCCCTTGTTTTGTGTGTTTGGGAAATAGTATTGATACAGTTATACTGCAAAATAAATATGTGCATAGATTTATCATAAATGCACACATTGTTCATTGTTGTTATTTAGTCTTTAGTCATTATATATATATATATATATATATATATATATATATCGTCGCTGGGGCGACAAGACCTCGTATCTACAAAATGTCAAATGTTCAGGAGAGCCAAGAAACATGGCGGCCAAAGCACTATAGCAAATGGGATAGCCTTTCCTTTGACATGCCGTGGTGGCTTCATTTTTGGAGTAAGACAGTTGGGATTTGGATAGGACATCACTTAACCCATTATTTGACTATTAATACAAAAAAGTAATTTTCACCAAAATTGCAGATACAAGGTCTTGTCACCCCAGCGACAAATATATATATATATATATATATATATCATTACATTACATTACATTACATTTTCCAGTTGTAAACTAGAATAAAGAGGGTTATTTTAATGATAAATCACATTTTAAACAAGTCACACCTTATATTTTCCATCCCACAGCCATGCAAATTGTTTTCCATCATTTCTTCTAGGGCACCAAGAAAAAAAAACTTGGGAGAATATGAACATCATATATGATTACCCTACAAGAATTTGCTGTATTCCAAAATATGAAGAGAACACGAACTGGACCAGTTCATAAAATATTAACAGGTGACAAGTACACTGTAACAAAACACATTGCTCTCACCTGTGTGTCAACACTTTTAATACACTAGCACAAGGGGCCTTAAATGACAATTTTTGCCTCAAGATGGATGAAAACACAGAAGCTTCATCATTTATCACGAATTTAAACATTTACTCCTTTCGTACCTGACACACACATGTGCCTTTTTATGTGCCTTTTTACAGTGTACTTCAGTTTGAGTGAATATACCACATGAAGACATGTTATACACATTTGATAGGATATACAGATCATCTTTAATTCTAAACAGTCATGTTTATGTATTCACATAAAGTTACCATGTATTTATGTTACAATATGAAACAAAGTGAGCAATTCTTCATATTATCAACAGAAATCATTAGACAGAAAAATAATCATAATTTTGTGAAAGGAATATACTCTGTCTTTAGCAACATACATGCGCACAGTGATTTGTTCTTAAAAAAAAAAACCCAAAACCCAGGAGTTCATACTTCCAGCTCCAAGATAGAATTCACAGCACATCTGCACGCATAAGGCAAACTTCATTACTATTGCAGCCTGTCACTAGGCATTCTTACTTTGGAGTGGGTTTTATCTCCTATCAAAATACAGTAGTTATAACAGTGCTGAATTCCCAAAGGTTTGTACATGCAGTGTCTACTGAACTCAAACATATACTGATCTATTTCTGTGAATTGGTTGGCTTGATAGTTACCATTTAGACAATGCAGTGGAGTTGGAGGAGGGGGGGGGGGGCAGGGTGGAGGGGAGGGTTGTGGGGCCCTGTAGGGTGTAGGGAGCTCATCACACAACATCAAGTGAAAGTTCACACAGCTGTATGTGCCTGTATATCCCTGTTCCAACACTAACGCTATCAGAGTACTACACCAGTACTCCCCCCCCCCCCATTTTCAAACAAGCTCTGTCAGGCATGTTATCAAAGAGGGAAAATTTGCTGCACAGCCAGGATGTTATGTGGAACAACTGACACAGAACATACTGAGAAGGGTTTGAGAACTTAAGTAAACAATTGACAAAAAAGAAAAGAAAATTAAAACTTAAAACTTGACATCTCAAGCTGTTGCTAGTAAAATTCAAAATACTTAAATATTTTTGTTTCTCTCTCAAAGAGAAACTACAATTATATTATTCTGAAATCACCTTAAAGAAATTTGTGGAATTTCTACCACACATTACACTAAACTTGGACCCCGTTTACAGTGTGGGGGCTGGGCCGAGCCGCAGCCGAGCCCGGCCTCAATTGCGGTGCCGAACCCCGCAATTTTGTCCGTTTACACTGCCGGGCTCGGCCCGGGCTTTTAATTCAAACCTGTCAATATTTTGTCATAGTGGCGCTCTGCTTGTAAACAAACGCAATTTGGTATAGTCTGGTTTCCAGACGCTTTGCCAACTGGACTCCGCAGCGGCGACTTCATCACCGCCTTTGCCGAAGGAAAAATCCTTTGCAGGACAAAACCACTTTAAACTATACTAGTTTTCGACGTTGAAGGCGTTAATATCCTGAATAGCGAAATAGTACGGACAGAGGGTCTGGAAGCCAGACTAAATTTGGTACCGCATTTGGCCCAGTTTGCGTTTAAACTGAGAAAAGACCACCTCCAGAGTGTGGCCAAATGCGCTGCCAATTTTGGCCCCGCATTTGGCCTTTTGCGCGTTTACACTGAAATGAAGGCGGGCTCGGCCGCGGCCGCAGCCCAGCCCCTCACTGTAAACGGGGTCTTAGAGACTAAATGTCATTAAAACTGTGATGAAATGGTAACACGTTAATACACAGTGTACATGGAGAGCTTGTTATAGCAAGCTGCTCGGGACCTCTGAAATGTTCCATTATATTGGGTATCTCTTTGTATCACAGATAAAAATAGAGAATATAAAAGGAATGGGACCTAAAAAATTACCACATAATAGCAGGTATCTTGCTATGTCTGACCCTGTTATAACAAGGTTCCATTGTACTGCAAAGAAATCATCATTTAAGGTATGGATAGAAGTGGGAAATATCAATTAGCATCAAAGGATGCAGGCAGGCCTTTCATTCTGGTTACTTCTGCATTAGCTAGTCGGCTGATGTTCACTGCAACAAAGTTTTGACTTGCTCACGATAGAGGTTGTGTGGACAATGAATGGAGATAAACGTATAAGCAGGAGATGTCCACGGTCAACATCTTCCATATCTTGGTTGATGACTTGCTGAGAATCCCCTTCAAAGAATGCTCTTATGTCAGTCTCCTCTCTCACAAAAGATGTGCTTAGGTCTTGTAGCACAAACGCACCCACTTCTTGATGCAACTTTGGTCTGTTGGTGGTTCACGGTCATAATGAGTGTGGTTCACGCCACAATGAGTCAGGTTCTCCCCATAAGATGAGGGTGACCTCAAATGAGTAAAATTGTTAAACGTCTTTTGGCAACAGGAGTTGAAAAGCCTCAGAAGAAGTCCTTCTTGAAGCTGTAACTGTCATCGTCATCGCTGTCCCCTCGTCCCGACTTGAAGAAATCGAACGCCTGGTTGAGTTCATCGGACAAGTTGGTGGCCAGCTTGTCTGAGATATTGGAGGGAAGAAAGAAAAACCAATGAAAGAAGGAATGAATAAATAAATGTTCATACTATCTAATTTGTATAATTTTGCTTTGTCTATATGTCAATTTGAACATACGTGTAGATCAGAGTTTCTTCATTTTTTTTTTCCACCAGGTACATCCTGTCTTCATGTACAGCTGAGTAGACAATAAAACCCCCTCAAGCATAGTGATTTGACTTCCCTTTACAATCAATAGCCCATCACTTGAACTGACAAACTGTCAAGACAAAGAAATGATTGATTGCTTCTGCAATGTTTCTACACGCTATTTTCAGAGATGTCGGAAACAAATGCATCAACCATCTGCTCTCAAAGCAAGCATCACTGTGTCACTGTGCAAGGCACTGTTCTTTCTCGTATCAAGCTCGGGAGGAGGCAGAAAGCTGTTCAACAAGTCAAAATGGGGCTTGAAGAGTGACTACTGATTTTAAATCAAGGCATGTGAGATGCATCTAATTAGAGGCGCACTCAGAGAAGAATGTGGCGGAAAAAGGTGGATACCTGATCGTTTCCTCTTCTTCAGCATCTTCTTGAAGGCAAGCTTGGAGACCTTGTTGAGCTGCTGGTTGCCCAGTGCGGAATTTGTGTCCACCTTGGCCAGTTTAGACCTACGCTTGCTGGACAGGGATGCAGCCCTGCTCTTGGTTGGACTGGACTTGGACGATGGCAGGGACACTGTCACCTCCTTCAGCTGGTGGACAGAGACACAAAAAAGTAAATATTTGACATAATTTATACACATGAGAAAAGATGAACATGAAAATATGCACATAAACAATGAACGAATACCGGATAAATCAATAGAGTGACAGATAGACAGATAGATAAAGCGATGTCTATCTAGGAAACTAGATATATAATGAAATATCACAGATGTGTTGAGGATTGATGAATCTGTGTACATACAGTTCCACTACATTGGAGTCTAAAGCACATCTGCGTAATTAGAGAATTTAGCCTTCATTATGCCTGCCTGCCTGATCACCACCAGATTTTTCCAAGTCTAAACACACTCTTTCATGATACAACAGCTACATTTTATACATATTAAATGCAAAAACAGTCAATAAACTTAGTCCAGTGCTTCTTGCTGTCTAACACAAACAGATCATCTAACATTTGATGCCCACTTTCATCAGATTTTGCCAAAAGATTGATCTGACTGTTGCTCTATCACACTTTGACCATGGCATACATCACACCTAACTCACACCACACAAAAACAAATATGTGACCCGCTACAACAAAAGTCGGGGGAGGAAAATTTTCTGAAAATGGCATGGCATTATTCCCTTACTCTTCTACTTTAATTTCATACATAGCACATCTCATAAACGTATGATATAAACGATGATTTTACTCGGTTGCAGAGATATCGATGATTTTATTAGCCCATGTCAAGTGGTTGAGGAAATCAGAGTTTTGACAAAAACACCTTCAAAGTCTTCCTTCCGACGCTGTCATGATCCAAGGGGAGGCGAGACAGTTTGCACCGCTTGACAATAGAAAGCATGCTCCTAGTGACCTCCGCGATGTTTATTCAAGCTAGCGCCAGCGGTCTACGCACGACTAATCAGTAATTAGGATGCCACGCACTGACCAATAAGATCACTCCCTTGTTGCTAGGGGCGGAGTCTCTAGCTGCGGCACTAAATCCAAATCTTCGGACACGTTTCTGTTACGTTGAAAGTCAGAAAATCATGGCCAACAAAAACACTGATTTCTTGCCTTTCCTTTGATCATTTAGCTTCAAAATTTCGGCAGATGATAGACAAAACATTAGACTACAAAATTATGCCGAAAACAGAAATCCGATCGTTTTGACCAACTTCGATGATGTGACTTCAAACTTGATTTTCTCGGCTCAGCCGTCAGCGACTTTAGGATCCTGTTGTTGTAGCAGGTCACATATATCTTGCTCCATTGCATACACACTTTCATTTCTTTTATGACGTCATAATAGCCACTATAACACTATTAACACACATCTGAGAACACACACTCAGACCTCATCCATACCATGATGTACACATTCAAATGGCATGTACAAAGATGTGGCCGTCACGACCAAAATGTAGACAGCATGAACACAGAAGGAATATTATGATAGCATGGCACTCCTTTATGTCTCTCCTGAAAGCGAGACTTACGTATGAAAAAAAAAAACCAAATCTTACCTCACTCTCCTCTTCCTCCTCGTCATCTTTTTCCATGTCATCCTCTTCCTCTTCCTCCTCCTCCTCCTCCTCCTCTTCCTCATCTTCCCCACCCATGTCCTCTTCCTCCTCCTCCTCTTCCTCTGCCCCCTGGCCAGACTCTAGGTCATTGTCATCCACCACTCCATCCACCTGGCCCACTGTCTCCACCTCCATTTCCGCACTGCCAGACTTTGCCTTCAATCCTGCAAATTAAGTCCATCATGAAAATTTGGGATACACAGCTACAGTACATCACTGCAAAACATATATTCATTACGTCTCTACGTTAACACAACATGGTCCCAGGTGATGAGAAGATTAATATGTTCCAAGGAAAAAATGGTATACTCGATACCATAACTAGCAATAGCATGTCTGTCTAACTTATCTTCATTCTATCCTCCGTATAAAATGCACAAAAATGATTGTTTAGCTAGCAGTTCCAAGTTGCATGTGAGGCTTAAACAAAATTCAACTCTGGACTTGTTCCATGGCTCTGACGGCATTCCATACAAAT
This sequence comes from Diadema antillarum, assembly GCF_040938485.1. NCBI lineage: Eukaryota > Metazoa > Echinodermata > Echinoidea > Diadematoida > Diadematidae > Diadema > Diadema antillarum. The sequence goes on from NW_027270978.1 coordinate 424,547, forward strand.
AAAATTGTAGCACATCTCTGATGTATTTCTGATGTTTGATAACTGAACTGTCCAAAGCACTCAGTTAATACATTTGCCTATTTCCATAGAAAACTACAAAGAGTCGCTCGCAAAACTGCAAAATCAAGAATACACACACACACACACACACACAAATCTGCAGGTGACTACCCCTGAATTACCTTTCAGCATCTTTTCATCCTCCTTGACTAGCGATGCAACATCAAACTCCTTGCCCAGCTGAGTGACAATGGCGGCGTCTAAGTGACTCGGTAAGCTGTGCTGTTCTGGAGGATGTGTGAAGTATGTGATCTTCCCACTGCACAAAGGAAATGTGATGTCATCAAGGAAGGAACAATTGATTGACCCAGACTGAATGTTTTGATGATATCACATGTGACCGTGCATCACAAAACCAACAAAAAAAGTTGCACACCCCGATTTTGAGTGAGGACTTAAAATACGTGAAACAGGTAAATCTAGTCATTCTAGAGTTTTTCATATTTTCTAAAAGAGCAATTCTTCTTCTTCACTATTCTGAAGTTTAGAATGATGAAATGCATGGGAAACTGATTTTTCAGCAGTTTTTCAAGATGATTTTTTTTTTTTTTGGTGGAATAGCGTGATTAGGTATGTCTTAGAAGCCCCTTTTTATTTCTTACAAATCTTTTACACACTTGTCTCTTTCAACTCTAATAACTTTTGAAAGCATAATACTACTGCCTTGAAAGTTGGTAGTATTCATGGATTGAAGGTGTTAATAGAGCGTGCTAAATTTCAGCTTCATCTGATAATCCCTTCATTGTTGCTGCTACAGAGTTCTACATCCTGTTTCTTGTCCCATTCATTGCACAGCTGGTGCGGCTTGGCAAGATTAAGCGCTTGAATAGACCCTATACTCAAAAGACTCTTTTCTCACTAAGCATTTTTCCAGTGTGTGTGCATTCTTTCCAACATTTAGATAGGTTAGGAGAGTCTGTTTGCATTGAGTTATGTATAATTTCTAAGCTTTAAAATCTGCTCTTTCAGAATCTGTCCTTAACTAAAAATCCATGTCTGGCAACTTTTTGTTGGTTTTGTGATGCAGGGTCACATATAACTCCCCTTGTAAAGCCACGAAAAACTGAAAGCACTATCATCGTTTGGGTGCTCTTATGAGAGCACAACAATCTTACCCCAATAACACATTCCCTAATTCCCTAGTTGGCTCTAATGAGATCCAGTAATACATCCCCTGCCCCTTTCCCTCCCCCCCCCCCCATCTCCTGAGCTTGTAAGCATTCCATTTTTTGAATCCTTCAGTTGATCATTATCATATCATTAATAGCAGCATTTATACATTAACAATCATTTCAATCACGGGTTATACCCTGTCTTCGGTATGTCACATATGAACAGGCTTGTACTAGATTTTGCAACACTACCTGTAACTGCAATATATGGTAAGAGACTGGAGACCATTCATGATTACACTATTTATTCACTGGTTACAAGGTGTTCAAATATGTCATGAATCAAGTCACACATACACTTCAACAGATTAAGAACTACAAAAACAAATTTCTTTCCATTGTGTTGATTTCACATTTTCTAAAACGTTGATTTCACATTTTCTAAAACATTCCCCCACATCAACTTGTATTTATATCATGTATCGATAAAGAATTAATAGAACATACTTTGCATAAATGTGTTTTTAAAGTAATATCAAGACAATCCGCAATACAACGATGATTCACTATATGACTACATAAATATGCAAGTCTATATAATGAATATATATGTTGACCAAGGGCAAAGAAATATAGCAGAAAAGAGTGATCTACTGTTAAGCCTTCACTCCAGCTCCACACAGTAGTCACCTGTTCCAATCTTGTAGAACTGATCTGGCTGCACCCTCCACATCAGCCACGCCTCCTTTCTTCAGCTTGCCATACCGCCGCGCAAGGAGCGAGAGGAACTCCGCCGTGGTGCGGAAGTCGGCGATGGAGTAGTGGATCATGAGCGACTGCTTGTTGCACCTCTTCAAGATGGCTTCCACAGGGGTGACGGGGTCAGACACCGTCTCAATCTGCCCCACAAACAATTGACAAATACAGGCAACTCCTGTTATAATGAAGGCCTTGGGACCAGCAGTTCTCCTTTGTTATATTGAAAATTACAGGACCAGTATATAAAGAAATAGAAATGATAAAGTTTGGACAGGAATTTGACTTCGTTACGACGAGAACTTTATTATAACCATGTTCATTATAGAACACTGTACCTAATCACCTCTGCAGTAAAGCTGGTGACAAAGGAATTGAAGCAAATCTGGCCACTTGTTTCCTCTCTTTGAGATGGGAGCTACTACAGCATTTGCATCAGATTGGTTCCCATTTGGTATACACATACACAAAAAGAACATGGTCCTCCTTCAGAATGTGCCTGACATTAATTAACCTTAAAAAGGGAATGTAGTTGCATCAGCATTAAGCAAAAGCATATTTCAAAAGGATCTTACTTTGACACAATTTCTCAAAACCATGGCCGTTTCGCTGTTTCCAATTGCCATGACAACACCAGGGCAGTCCAGCAGCTTGATGTTCTTGGCCAGTTGCACCTCTTGCTTGGCTCTGGAATTAGACAAGAAAACAACAACAACAAACACAATATGATAGGTGTCCACACAATTTCTTTGTTGATGAACTGCAAAACTCATCAACTTGTAGGTGATGATTGAAACGTGCTACATCAACTACCTCCAACTACTACCATTACCATCATCACCATCACCATCGCCGCCACCACCACCACCACCATCACCATCACTATCACTACCACCATTTCTAACTCCCACTATTACCATTACCATCATCACCATCACCATCACCATTGCCAACACCATCACCACCACCACCATCACCACCACCATAACCACCACCACCACCACCACCATCACTACCACCATGACTACCACCACTACTACCTCTCGCCATTACCATCACCATCATCACCATCACCACCATCATCCCACTAGTACCAACACCCAACTCTGACACCATTACTGTCACCATCACAATAACCACCGCCAGCACCGGCACAAGCATGACTCACAAAACTGCTCCCAATGATAAATGTGAGGAGAAACGATAATAATAACACACTTTGTCACTCCTGGCATGGATCCCACGGTGCAAACCCTGCTCCTCTTCAGGCTGTTGATGACGCTGCTCTTCCCGACGTTTGGAAAACCTGTGCCAGTGGGAGAGGATCATTGTGTCATCAGTTCTGGGTCCCATTTCACTAGGTTTTCACAATAACTGCAGACTGCCACAATTGCAATTACCACTGCAAAGATCTAAACACTAAAACCTCATTGATTGTTTCTTGGCTGTTGCAATAGTAACTGCAACTTTTACACATCACAAATTATCACAAATCAACTTTTGAAATTGTACCCTTGGTCACAGCCAGCTCATCAATATCACTTATACTGCAGTTAGATAGATCCTACATTATTTGTACCTCCATTTATAAACATGGATTGACATTCAAGAAAAAAAAATAGCAGAAAAGTAGCTTAAATCAACTTCATGTTACCATCCGTTGTAATCAAAAATTTAAATGTGTTTGCTGTGTTGAGTTGTGTAGGAAGACATTCTTTTACACTGTGGTTATTCAAACTTACAGATGCAAACCTGTTTGTACATTCAAAAATTTGATTTGACTCACTTCGAATGCTCAATTGTGATAATGTGTACAATGCCGATGGGATTTTCTGTGCCACTGGCACTCAAAGCAAACAAAGGGTCAGAAGATGCCAGATAACTTCTACAATTTGTCCTTACCTACAATGCCCACAGTGATGGAGGTTTTGATGTCAGCGTTCCTGCAGTAGTTGCCGAGGAGCTTGAGAAGAGCATCAGCCCCAAGGCACTGACTGGATTGCAGCAGGTCTGAGGATGACACCGACACCGGAACCTTTGACTGGGACTGTGACAGGATATACAACATAATAAGAGAAATACACTTGAGAGACATATTGGTTTTAAACAAATGTTACAGCTTTCACTGCAGATCTCTGGACCTCTTCTTATATTCATTATGAATCCCTTGTTAGATCACTCAGTGGCTGACGTGAACACTGCATAGAATATTACATACGGTCACATCTCCAAATGCAATTCTTTGTACCACCTTAAACACTTAAAATACACATCAATGTATCTGACATATTTAATTATGCCACTGCAGGTAACATACTGTTGATCAGATGAACTGTGTGTTGCTTCTCTCCCCCACCACATTACATAAGAATAGATATATGGGACTGAGCAATGCATTCTAAAACTATCTGATATCTTGATGTGGTCATTGAAATGATGTTGAAGAGCAATATTGGCTGACTCAAGAGGGCACAAGGCATGATGAACTCAGCTTTAGAAGAGAACCAAAGTGGCTAACCATGATCGCTACAATGAAACCGTATGAAAAGGGTGTGAGAATCAAATTACATACAATTTGTGCTATGCAATCACTCTGAAAATGTCTCAAATTAAGATTCTTCTTTACAAAGTAATACAATGTAGACACACACACAGACTTTTTGCTAGGCTTTTGGTTTGGGCGTTTTGGTTGGGCTTTGGTTTGGGCATTTGGGCAGGGATTGAGGAAGAAACAAGTGACGATTACAATGGGACACCTTTCATGAATCAATGCATCCTGTATTCCATACTTATAACAAATATTATGTATCACTCAGTAAATACAAGGAAGCACAGCAAGAATTCACACGTTTGAATTGACTACAAGAACCATGTTGCAACTGAAAGACAAATTGCCCTACATTGACGTGAATAAGCACTGAATTGATCAGTAATTTAGTAGTAGCCATGATAAAAAATCATGGGCGTACATACTCGAGCAGGATTCCAACCTACGACGTCCTGATCTCTGGACAGGCGTCATCTCCACTAGACCATCAAGCTTCCGCCTGACAGCAAGTGTTGGTTCTAATCCTTTACATCGATGTAGGGCAATTTGTCAATTAGTTGCAATAAAAACACCCCGACGGAAGAATTTCATGAATTTGTATAAGAACCATGTTCTTTCTCTTCCCACTTGTCCATGGCCCAGATTAAAGCTCACCAGGTTTGACTTCTGTGTCTGTGTTGTGGCCTTGAATGCTACAGCTGGGAACTCGTTTCTCAGATGTCTCAGCCATTTCTCCACAATTTCTCGAGGAACCAAATCTGAATAGGATTTCAAGTAAACTGCGTCTTAAACATGCAGTGTCAAGATCATAGTGCAATTACAGACAAACTGTATGAACATCAGAATTCTGAATTAAAGTCTAAAATCATAAATTTCTGTACACTTCTAATCACAGACCTTGTTTTCTTGGTTCCAGATTTTAGAAATGTGACAAATATTACTCTTAAAAGAAAGGTTATTTCACTAGGTGTGATCACTTTTGAGTTACATGCTTTTAGCGACACAAGGATTTTCGAGCAGCATGATGCTACTGATAGTTCTTCAAAATCATCAACCACACACACATACATGTGTGCAGTGGTTGCAACTGGGTGCATGCAGGGGCCAGCGATGCATCACTCTCAGTTAAATCTGTTGCATTGAGTGGTGTATCTTACATTTAACTGAATGTCAACCCTGCAAAAGACTGTCCTTTTACCGAGGTTGTAGGAAATATATGAAGGTAAAAATTGTTGTTACATGTACTTATCAGTGGCGTATTTGTCATTTAGCAAAAACAAAGTCCTTAGACGGCAGTACCCATAACACCTCACTTGTCTTGCTTATCTACTGCTACCTCCGGGTATTTCTAATACCAGAAAATGTTAGATTTGGGACTCTTTCGCATTGCTCGTCACACAAAAGGCCAACTGCCTTTAGTAAGAACAGCTCTACATGAATGCTCCTTTCACACATGTATCAATTACTTCAGAAACTAGAAATGTCGCTACAGCGACTGGTTATACCCCCGCCAAACAACATTTCATAAGCTTTGGTCAAAACAACATTTCATAACCTTTGGTCAAAAAACTGAGGAAGTAGTTAAATCCGCAAGATCTTTCCTTGATCTTCTGCCATTAATATGCCGTTACCATGGCAACGTACTTTCGGGTACTGTCAAAAAATGCGTCTTGCACATCTACAACCAAAGGCACACATCTGTACCAAGTTTCATGGAAATTGGGCAAAAACTGAGGAAGTAGTTTGCAACACAAAATTTTCCATCATTTTGGCTCATAATATGTGAGCTGTTACCATGGCAAAATACTTTTTGTCACTGTCAAGAAATGTGTCATGCTGACCTATATCCTAAGACAAACATTCAATATGAATTCCATGAGAATTGGAAGAACACTGATGAAGCAGTTTTGCCATGAAGCATTTTGCCCTATATTTTACCAATAACATGCCGTTACCATGGCAACGCACTTTTTGCCACTGCGGAAATATGTGTCTTGCACATTAACATATTCAGATGAACATCTGTACCTAATTTCATAAAAATTGATCAAAAACTGTGGGAGGAGTTCGCGACGCAAGATTTGTACCCATTTTTGCCCATATGCCGTTACCATGGCAACGTACTTTTGGGTACTGTCAAAAAATACGTCTTGCACATCTACAACCCAAGGCACACACCTGTGCCAAGTTTTATGGGAATCGGTTGAAAACTGAGGAAGTAGTTCGCGACGCAAGATTTGCAACGGACCGACCGCCCGACCGCCCGACTGCCCGACCGACCGCCCGACCGCCCGACCGCCCGACCGCCCGACCGCCCGACCGTCCGCTGATTCCTATATACCCCCTTCAAACTTCGTTTGGCGGGGGTATAAATATGTTCCACACCTATTTTGTTGAGCAGGAGAACAAGTTTCTTGTTGGTCCCCGAAGCCATCACTGCCTGCTCCAGTTGGACACACCTGGACCCGATGGGATCCCTGGCATCCAGGACCTCCACGATAACGTCCGAGGCCTCCAACACCTTCTTGAACTCCTTGTAGTAAGCCTTGCGCGAGCTCTCGACGTCCTGTGCAGGAGTGCTGCCCCCCTTTGACTTGGCACCCTCACTCTGGCATGAGAAATGTTGGATCAAAGGGGTTAACGGTTTTACTGACGCAGAAGTGGTTTGAGAGATAGTCTTACAATGTACATGAGTGAGATTAAAATTAGCCATTTTGAAAGCATTTGTTCACTAACAGAATAAGATCAAATACTGCATATACATATTTTCCATCTTCTTTTATGTATAGCATCTGATTGATACCGTTTGCTGATTACTGCTAGTCACCTTGGGCGAACCACGAGGGGTCGGAATCACAACATTCGCTTGCTTTTCTCCTGTCTGGGCAGGTAGGTGAACCACTTCACTGGTTTAGCACACTGCTCTTTGCAATGATTTAATATATATTTTCCATTTTCTTTTATGCATTGCATCTGATTGATACCGTTTGCTGATTACTGCTAGTCACCTTGGGCAAACCACGAGGGGTCGGAATCACAACATTCACTTGCTTTTCTCTTGTCTGGGCAGGTAGGTGAACCACTTCACTGGGTTAGCACACTGCTCTTTGCAATGACTTAATTAATGAAGTGGGATCTAATATTTTTTCATCCTAAATCCAACAAACATTTAGTTATATACTTATAGGACTTGAAGAATAAAATCCAACTTTTGTTTACTTTTGAGGTCATAATTGTACCTTTCTCTCAAACTCCTTTTGTCTTCTCTCTGCATCCTTCTGGAGTTGACTCAACTTTCTATTTTTGAGATGTTCCTGCTGTCGCAACTCTTTCTGCCGCTTCTTCTCTTCTTCTGCCTGTGTGCAACATTAGACAATTATTCCATCATAATTAGATGATGAAGATATGAACTTTATCAGTAGAAACGAAATTATGTTTTCTTCACTTCTCTAGTGACTATCGTGTTTTTTTTTCACATCATGGTAAGTATATGAGGCTGCATGAAATTTTATCAACATTGAAGATGAAATATTTTTCTCTGCTACCTGTAAGAAAACAACTTCTATCAAAAATGTTTTGCAAAGATTAGCATTTTCAATAGTATACAATGCCCATTGAGCACTCTACAGAGTGGATTTGGTGCAATAAAAATTACAAAGTAGTATTATAAAAAAAATAAATAGTATCCACAAATGCAACACTGAAGTCAGACGAACCAATAATATGAACATTCACGTATGAACAAAAGTTGACATGTATATGATCACTAAAACATTGTGTAGGATTTGCAAAGATAGCCAATAAAAGTAATAATATTCATATTACACTGTATACAAATCATTAAAAGCTTGACTACGAACTCCTCCTTGCTGAACACAGGGCATTTTCATGCTATCATTACTGATTGATTTTTTTTTTTTCACAGCGCAAAATACAGTGCACTCCCGTTATAACAAACACGGTTATGACGAAATTCCGATTACAACGAAGTAAAAATGCAGGCCGCAAAATTATCTGCTCTTTGTTCTTTATTGTTTATTTGTTCGGTTATAACGAAATTTCGATATAACGAAAGAAAATTGCCGGTCCCGAGGACTTTGTTGTAATGGGAGTCCACTGTACATACCAAAACACTAAATGACGAGGAAAGAAATAGAAAAAGACATTACCTTGTGTTTTCTGTCTTCTGCTTCTTTCAGGATGGCCTCTTTAAATGGGGCCAGGTTGGGGATTCCAGGGTCCTTCTTTGGGCGTGTCTTTCCCTTCTTCTTCTCCTCTCTCTTCACCTTCTTATTATGTTGTTTTACCTTTTTATCGCACAAGTGATAAAAATAATCTGTCCTGCACAAACTCTTGATGTACTTAATAATGCACAATTAAATGTAAAAACGTAATACATGAGTTTAAACAACATTGCAACTGTCATCTCTCCAAATTTTCTTTCATTCAGTTTCTATCAACTGATTCATTCAAACATTCAGTTTTCACCGAGTCAGGAAGCATACAGCTTTATGACATTCAAATAGTCAGGATAAGTTTGTGAGAATGAAAAAAATTCCATCCATCCTTCTTTCACAACAGAATTATGGGACTTACCAGACATAAAGGGGAAAAAAATCCATCTGCATATATGATGTTTGCTTTTATTACACATGTTGGATATGTTTTTATACAATTGGCAAAAAACTCCCTAATCTTAAAATACAAAGAACAGCCACAAATACAATCAATCTATGTTAAAGTCAAACACAAGTAAAGCAAAGAGTAAAAGCAAACTTTCTCTCTACTTATAAAAACAAAAGACTAACCTTCTTAGCAATCTTGTACTTCAGTTTGCAAGTCATTCGCTTGCTCTTCATTTTACCTGAAATGAAAAATTGAAAGGAAATAGGCAATAAAACATCAATAGTTTTGGTTGAGACCTAATTTGAGTTTCTAACATTTTTTGGTGAGATAGTGAGAAACCTTTTATGAAATATGAAAGAGCATGAAATTCCTTAAGGAATTCAACGTTTATTTGATGAAAATTGGTTTTGAAATGGCTGAGATATCTAAAACAGAACAATTCTAATAAAGTGTGGGACCCACACTTTATTAAGATCGCTTTGTTTTACGCTGTACTTTGTTTTTGGATGTTTCAGTCATTCCAAACCTGATTTTCATCAAATAAACTTTAAATTCCTCTTAAAATGGTATGCTCTGTACAGGTATTTCATAAGTGTTTTCTTGGTATCTTGCAAAAACTTAAAAGCCCAATTCTTATCTCCACCAATACTGTACCATCCCTTGAATCAAATCCTTCATCACATACAACGTGTATACTTTTCAGTACAATTCAAAATGAGTGAAATCAACCAACAGGATATTGATGAAAGTAGTGAAATTAAACAAAGAGCAGTTAAAGGACAAGTTCACCTTCATAAACACAAGGATTGAGAGAATGTAGCAATATTAGTAGAACACATCATTGAAAGTTTGAGGAAAATCGGACAATCCGTTCAAAAGTTATGAATTTTTGAAGTTTTTGTGCAGTAACCGCTGGATGAGAAGACTACTGCAGTGTGTAATGTCACATGCGTACAACAATATAAGGACAATATAAAGAGAATTTCACAAAATATCATCTTTTGAAAAAAGTACACATTCCCTTGACTTGTTACCGACATATGTTATGGGTAATGTTATTCCCCCTGCCTTTAGAAAGCGGCAAGCCAAGTGCTCTTTTATTATGCGAAAAAAAGTGAAAATATGTTGAATTTTCTTTACATTTTCTTTATACGGTTGTACGCATATGACATTACAAGCTGTAGTAGTCTCCTCACCCAGCGGCTCCAACACAAAAATTTTAAAAATTCATAACTTTTGCATCGATTGTCCAATTTTCCTCAAACTTTCACTGATGTGTTCTACTAATATTGCTGCATTCTCTCAATCCTTATGTTTATGAAGGTGAACTTGTCCTTTAAAAGATAATAGAATTGAGTTTCTCCAAGAAAAATGTGACAGTTTCATATTATGTAGTGTAAAGTCATCAGATGTTGCTTCCAGCAGCCAGCTCCTTTGCTTCAACACAATCATAATTTCACTGAGTAGCTTTTTGATTTAAACATATTACACAACAAAATTTTGATGTGCAAACATTTCTCCACCTTCTAAAGAAACAGGATAAATACTAGATTACATGTACATCATGAAACATCTATGTCTGGAAACACAGGCTAACTGTTCGACACAAAGTAAAGAAAATCACTGTCACATCAGACATTCTGATTTTACATTTTACCACCGCACCTGCTTGATTTGGATTTCCCCATTGGTTTATACATATCTGTATTACAAGAACTATTCTTTGAATTCCAAGCCCTGTATCAATAGTGATAGTAACACTCGTTTGTTTGTTGTTTAATATTATGGCATTTTGCATTCATTTATGTAGATTGTAACTATTATTACCTCTTTACAACTATTTTGCCAATTTAACAAATAAAAACATTACTGTTTTTCCTATAATTTTCCCCCTTTTTAGCTCTGAAACTATTACAGGTGGTCAATTCGTGTTGTATTTTCTGAACAGTAAACTTAACACTCAGCTCTCGAGTCTGTATCCAGTAACAAGTGTATGCACACAGCTGTAGCTGTATCTCCAACTGGAGTCCAAGAAATCCCTAGAAATGATTAGATGATTAATTGGAGAGAGTTCCTTTGGGATCATGGGACAGCCATCCCAATAAGCCAGTTCATAGTTCTACTTTGCGCATGAGCAGAAAAAGGTCATTTGTAATTGTACCAAAATGCATGATGGTTTTTAAATTCACTGAGATAAGCATCTGTCATATAATGATTATTCATGCAGTCCTTGTAGGCCTAAATGTTAAACTTGCCCGTACATCCACCTGACAGCAAACCTGGTATTTGACAATAAGAACTACAGTAGAATTATCACTGAAGGTGATTAATACCCCCGCCCCTAGTGTCGCTTTATAGTATACAATGTCATGAGGGCAATGACGTTAATACCAAGTTGGTGCACTTGTCGAATTGGAAACAGAATAAAATAGTTTATAAAATGGGTTCAAGAATGTAGCCAATTGGAAGCGCTGAAATGAGTCACGTGTGCGTGCATTATTTTCTTCAGGTAAGCACTAAGAAGAGTCTCTCTTCCACCTCCCTGGCCTGACGTACGTCACAATGTTTTACACTAGCAGTGCGCACTCAATCAGTTGTTACAAGTGCGTCACGCGCTACTATACGCGCTGTCAATCCTGTAAACAACTTCTAGTTCGGGCCGCGGGCTGCCACAACAGCCGGCGGCCTTTCTTGTGCATAACAGTACGTGGCGTACGTATACTCTTATACGTACGTACAGTACTTATAGTGTGCGGGATTTCCGAGTGCGACGTGCGTAAATGTTTGGGACGAACATCTTCGGACATCTTGACTTTTGAGCGAGTGCTACATGTAGCTGACTGGTATTGACCCACAAAGGTACGTGAATAATGCTGTTAGTTTTCGACCCATTTTATAAAACTAATGATGCACAGGATTATTTCGTGGCGTTAGTGAAGGTGCGGCTCACTCTCGAGTATTGACAACGGTTGCAAACATGCACTCGGCTGCGCCTCGTGCATGTCGCACCATTGTCAATACTCTCGAGCGCGCCGCACCTTCACTAACACACTCTATCCTGTGCATCATTAGTATATTACTGTACAATTACAGAGTTGACACTGAGTTCCACAAGGTTTGGGTAAAAAGTGTGGTTACCATGGCAATGCATTGTCTGATACAAACACAAGGGACATTTTGCATAACTACACTTAAAGACCATCATACACACCAAATTTGACCTTCATAGCTTGAATGGTTTATTTTGATACAAAAATGAGTGGTTACCATGGCAACACATTTTCCTTACACTAACACATTGGTGTCTCGCAAAACTACACTTCTAAATCATGATACATACTAAATTTGAATTTAATTGCTTGAATGATGGAAAAATCATTCAATCTGCAAGGTTTTAGTAAAATTGTGGTTACCATGGCAACGGTTTGAGTAACAAACACAAAAATTATGTATTCCACATCTATACCTCAGGGCCATAATGCCTACCAAATTTGGTTTCAATTGCTTGAAAACTGGAAGAAGTTCACTCCACAGGATTTTTTAAAAAACGTGGTTACCATGGCAACGCATTGTGCGATACAAATACAAAAGACATTTTGCAAAACTACACTTAAAGAGCATTATACACACCAAATTTCACCTTCATAGATTAAATGGTTCAATTTGATACAAAAATGAGTGGTTACTATGGCAACACATTTTTCTTACACTAACACATTGGTGTCTTGCATAACTACACCTCCCGATCATTAAACATATACTAAATTTGACGTTAATTGCTTGAATGATGTGAAAGTTATTCAATCCACAAGGTTTTGGTAAAATTATGGTCACCCTGGTAACGCTTTGTCCAACAAAAAACTACGTGTGGCGGGGGTATAATAAAAACAAGTTTTAAAGGTGCATGGTTCCGGTGTTTTAGTCAAATGCGTACAAGGGCGCACAACGCAAGTTTCCTATAGAGACCTACGCTATCAACTCCTCTTTGGCGCTTACGCTTTGGCCCACTTTCCAGAGTCCGAAGAAGTCCGATTCACTGTAGTCAGTGGTCCGATCACAGTTCGGCTCATGATTCGGTTGAGGGGGATGACAGCTTTAGCAATCTTCTTTTGTGATGTCATAATAACAAGCATTATGCACGCACCCTGGCATTACTACAGACTGTGTGATGCGCAGAGAAGACAATGAAGGCAACGTTACTTAGCAACAGCTACGCACTTTACTCAAGCTCAATTTCGGTAATCTTCGTATCAATGCTAACGGTGATCGGCAGTATCATCAACAGCGCCTTCTACACTACCGGAACTATGCCCCTTTAATGCATTCAATACAAAACAAAGAAATGGATGCTTCCTCCAAGGGTTGTTTGACGGACCATTCTGGTCACCAGTGGTCTCGCTATGCAAGATCATTTTTTGTTTAACACGAATTCCATGAATTGTTAGGCTGGACAAACTTACCGGTACGCATTATGTTGCTTTGAATATGAGTGAAGTGCCTAACCAATTGAGAAAAAAAGTAAGGTCATTTGTACCAACATGCACATGAGCTACTTACGAACTGGCGTATTATGACACTGCACGTGGCATTCGCTCTGCACTACAAGTCCAAGCTATTTTGCACCAGTAACGCATGGGACATCACAAGAAGATTTAGCCCTATATTGCACTGTTAAGACTGAAACTTCAGATGTTGGGCTGCTTTTGATAGCAAGTAGGTATCTTCGTTCAAAACAATACAAATAATGAGAATCACACGTTCAGTATTTAATTTATGCAAATTTATTCTCCAGTAACACGTGGGACCAGAAAGATTGACCTTTTTTTCTTCTTTTACTTTTATCTCAATTATTGTGAAAATACTTGGTATACTATAAAATCATTACAAACATCTTTTTCTACAACAATAACTGTACCTGAAACAAAATATTTCAGAAAAAATCATGAAACTGTTTTCTCTCAAGGTCAGTTATAGAAAGATAGGTATAGTAACGTATGGGACATTTTTGTCACTATGAATATTGTGATGTGAATTGCACATTTACTCAGAGAAACTTTAATATGTGGTACTAATTATCTAAATACAGGTAGATATATTTCTAATAAATTCTTGTAAATTTCAATGATTTAGACCCACCAGAACAATAGATATAATCAAAAATATGAAATGCCTGTGTTATTATTTATTTTTTGACATTTGACTTTGAATGTGACCTTGAAAATAGCATGTAATGATCTTTTTTGTGAATTATTTATCCAAAGTGGAACTTTTCACCAAATTAATGACATCATATTCGAAGAAAAACTGATTTGCGCTTGCGCAATGAATGGCCTTTCCCCATGCTGCTTCGATCCAGCGAGCTGATTGGTCAATGCAATGCAGCGTACTGTTACTGTGCGATGCGAGGTGGCTGCATGCTGCGGATGCCTAGAACACTGCACATGCATGCTATGAGAGTGGGCCGCGGGGTGTCGATAAGTACAATGTCATACTTGCCAACTCTACCGCATTTGGCGGTAGACTACCGCTTTTGAATGATTTCATTAGCATTCAAGCTAGCGCTGCTCGCATAGGCATCCTGGATTCTACCGCTTTCTCAAATGAAAATGTTGGCAAGTATGCAATGTAGCAGTGTGCTGCAGGGGACTTCGCCACCTCAAAAACAAGCACTTACATTATTAGAACTGGCCTATTAAAAAGAAAGTAGCAAAAATGTGAACATCTACCAGATATGACATTGGATTCTTCGGACTTTACGCAGATTTTACTGCACTAGTAAGTAACATTACAACTACGAATTCCCAGTGCGAGTTACGATCAGAGTCCAGCAGTGCCATACGGCACTGAAGTACTGGTGACGTGAGCGCAACAAAGATGTGGGTACGTGGGACTGTACCCTGTCTTCCCGTGTGTGAATGACTATGAAATTTCGTGCTCGGAACGAAGGTAGAAAGTGCACCTCTTTCGATTATTTCCAGACATATCCGGACGCATGACTTCTCGAATGTGATATTTTAGAGTTCCGTAAAGAAATATATACTTAGTAACATACTTTACTTGAAAGTTTTTTGTTGTTCACGAAGTCAAAATGTAAAATTTTAGCAACGATTTCTGACAATTATTTTCCATTTTGAGAGTGAAGTTATGCTCCATTTTGGAATATTTTATCGTCGTTATTTAAAAAAAGGTAACATAATTAATAGCAAGTTAAAATTGGGTTTTTTACTTTTCATAACCGTTTGGATTATCAAAAAATATGAATTAATAGTAAAGTTACAGCAGTTTTGCTGCGACACTTTCCTAGCGGTTTTCGTGCGAAACGTGTTCATTCAAGAGGAAAGCGAGGTCACGTCAAAATGAAAACAGTGAGTTAAAGGTGCATGGTCCCAGTGTTTTAGTCAAATGCGTACGTGGGCGCACGGCGCAAGTTTCCTATAGAGACCTACGCTATCGACTCCTCTTTAGCGCTTACGCTTTGGCCCACTTCCCCGAGTCCGAAGAAGTGCGATCCACTGTAGTCAGAGGTCCGATCACAGTTCGGCTCATGATTCGGCTGAGGGGGATGACAGCTTTAGCAAACTTCTTTTGTGATGTCATAATAACAAGCACATATGCACGCACCCTGGCATTACTACAGACTGCGCGATGCGCAGAGAAGACAACGAAGGCAACGTTACTTAGCAACACCTACACACTTTACTCTTGATGACAGCTCAACTTCGGTAATCTTCGTATGAATGCTAACGCCATAACGGTGATCGGCAGTATCATCAACAGCGCCCTCTACACTACCGGGACTATGCCCCTTTAATTGCACCCGTCCACTGCGACTGTAATGTAATTCACGTACACCAACGCCCACACAATAATATTCATTAATACAACGTAACGTTAGGTTTAGCGAATTTAATTAGTGATCTCGGTGTCCTAGGGAAATGCGGACTTCAGAGAGGAAGCTCATAAAATGTAGGAGTATAAATAGTGGGGGTACATATGGAAGTCTTTCCAAAACTATACATTTAAACACGTATAGATAGTTCAAATACACGTCCATAACATGCCTGTGTGTACGGAACAGGAAGAAGAAGACTCTAACAGTGTTAGAAGTCTATTATTAGTTTCCATACTACAGTCGATAGAATTGAGAACACATCACATATATGAAGGAGTGGGACTAAGATATTACAGCATCATTCGCAAGAAAAAAATGAGATAAGAACAAAAAAACAACTTACGTGGGTGTCCTTTTTTAACCATGCTGTGTTCTTAGTAACTAACAGTCGTACAAAAATCTAATATTTCTTGCACGTTGGGAAACAAACAGACATTTACTCGCATTAGAGCAGTTTTACCAAATTAATCGGACAAGATTCTTACAAATCGCGAACGTCTATCGTCGATCGCCGTATTGTACACACGTGGTTGTACGTGTGTCCGCTGATCTTGCTGAGAGTGCACACACTACTAGTTAGTGGGTCGTATGGAAAGCGTATGCGCTGCTATGCTAGGCTGTGTAGCTTGGTTAAAAAGTTGCGCAAGTCCGGATGCTCGCCGTAAGGCCCGTAGAAAACACGGTGTTATTTGGAATTGACACTAAATTTACTAGTATTATATCCAGAAGCTCACAAATTAATCGTGTAGATTTAATACTCTATAGCTCTACATGGTAGAGCCAGCGCTTGTCGGAACGTGAAAGGTTGACGATCTAGGTAGACACCGACCGTGATATCAGGTAAATTTACAATTAATCTAGAAACATTTGCAATTTTCTTTCAGTGCAGGGTCTCCGAGTTTGAGCTGAGATGGGACCGTCCGTGAGCTGATTGGGTTGGCACGCGCGTCGCCATGCTATCCTATGTGATGTGCAGGTTGTAAACCATCTTGCGGCTCCTGTACCCGTGCCGCCGTGATTTGATCAGCATGCAGGATCACTATCCAGGGCAGGGAATTACTAACGTTAGTATGGAGGTGTATCCTATTACCGAACGATTTTTGTTTTATTGCTCCAAACGGGCAACATTATGCAATAATTCAGCCAAAAATATCCTTATAGATAATTGAAATGCTGATGACTTTAGCTGTAACGAAAATACTTGAAAAATAAGCCAACTTCTAGAAAAAATCCGTATTTCAAATAGTATCTAACCCTTCCACAAAAGTTGTCACTTTTTACCGACGCAAATCGTATTGTATTACCGAACGTGCGCTCTCTGTATGGGGAAAATTGTACGTTGTATTTTCGGTCAATGTTTATTAACGCAGGACAACGAACATAGAAATTTTAGCAATCATTACGTAAATTTAAAGTAAGTTACGTTTTGTTTTGTTTTTTGCTGCAGTTTAGCAATTTTCGGCACTGGCTTCCCCCGTAAGATAACAGCGCGTAGTGCGATGGATGCGTATTCGAGTTGTTGTACGCGCTTCATTGACAAAGTACGCGTTCGGTAATAGGATACCGTTCGGTAATAGGATACCTGGCTCTACTAAATTTTACCCTTCCTATAGTCTATGTACATGCCTAAAAACACGTTGATGTATATGGGGCAGGATTACATGTACCGGTACATTATATTTTGTTAACAGTGATGGATCAAGAGATAAAAAAAACAAAAAACATGTTAACGTTAACGTTAGATCCGAGTGTAAAATAGATCTAACAATGTTAACGTTATCCAAATAAACAGTCCACGATCCACTCGTCTGGTAGATAAGTGAAATAAATAAATTTAATTTACTGACATTACTGAGTCTAGCTAGACTGACTAGAGAAAACAAAGAATGAAAATTCATTTCTAGTCACACCTTGGTTTGTTTGTTAGTTTGTCCGTGTGCAAAATAACTCAAAAAGTAGTGAACGGATTGGGATGAAACTTGCAGGAAAGGTTGAGAATGACACGAGTAACAAACGATTAACATTTGGTAGTGATCCGAGAATTTTGGGGGAATTTATGAAGATTTTGATATTTTGGCAGGTAGGGTCAATGAACTTGGGAGTTCAGGCTGCGAGTACTTGGAGGTTTGCATGCGCGCACTAAAGTGCGTACTCTAGTTTCTGCTAGGGCAAGGGCAGCTGAAGGTTTATGATGTAACAAAGGCTTCTATATTGGGAAATCGGGCGACTCTCAGCACACAATGCTGTAAGTACGTATGGGTGGAAACAACTTATCTCTAGGGTCAGTAGGGAAGAACATAACAAGATCAGTGGTGGAAATGAGCTGCATACTTGGCGGAGGTCTGCGCTCTCAGAGTGCTTCTCTAGTCGGTATTAAAATTGGGATTTGTGTGGAATAGTATGGTCGGGTGGCTATTAAATACGTTGACACCCTAATGTTTTTCTATCGATTGACACTTAAAATATCTCACCATTTGCTTAGAATTTTACTCACATGTAAAGTTTACCCGAAAATAGATCTACTCTGAATTCACAAGCGTGCATTAAAGCCTTTAATACAGTCGTGGCGAGTGGTTTGTGCGGCGCTGAGACGAACGCAACACGCTGCCTCCCCCATTCTGTACCAAAAGTAGTGACACCGAATGAGACTAGCGCTGGCTCAGTATGGGTCAAGGAACAACACTTTAGACTACAAATCTCCTGACCCAAAATGGCTGCCCGAGCCACGAGAGCTTCCGAATGGACGCACACTCTCGGTGCGCATGTGCATGAGGAGAGGCCAAAAGAGCCACGCGTCTTCTGGCCTCTCTCCTCCAATCACCGCAGCTCGCGGTCACAATGTTTGTGTATGATGCGTACACACACACGCACACACACACACATGTCTCAATGGCAGCATTGTCCCACACGTGCATGTACAAACTTCGGTCGTTCGGGTAATTACGAAATAACGCACCATTAGGGGTGACGATCGTCCGACTTTAAAAATGTGATTTGAGGTAAATTTTACATGTTCGAAGATAACTGCTTTGAACATGTGATATGTTATTTTGATGCTCTCAGTTATGCTGTGCTTTGAAACCAACACCCCTACTATACCCTGTAGCTGTTTTGCCAACAGGTGTGAAGTGCACATACAGGTGTAATGCTTTTCCTACATTTTTTATAATCTACATGTAAATTGTATGTGTCATTGTTTTGCTGTTGCTATTGTTTATTATCACTTTTTTTTCAGTTTTTTTTTTTTCAAATCCCCAGTGAAGAGTAAAAACCACTGCTGCCCGTACCGTAGTCTCACATGTGCATTATCATTCCATTCTTTATGTGCAATGCTATAAACACGATAAATAGAGGGATGTCCATTTCAATGCACAGTGTTGATGCGTTGAACACCTACCAATGCCATATTATTCAAGTACCAAGTGTGTATATAGCGTTGTTACTACTACCAGGTATTCAAAGTAGCATGCATTCAACTACAGCAGCCGACCACAGGTCATGAGGTGTTTTCCCTCAGACTAACAGTTGCTCTGAATTCCTTACTACCTTCTGAATAGAGTCTACACCTCTACATTTTAGTACTGTATCTTAAAGGGGGGAAAATGATATTTATAAAGATGTTTCCACTTTTCTATATAATGACCATAAATGTCACAGGTTTTGAGTCTGATCCTTGTCATATACTGTAGATTTGTGATTCAGTGTACAGTAGACGGGGCTGCACACCTACCCATCTTTTTTCTACTGGTCAGACCTGTTTGTCAGACCAGTAGGTACCAAGTTTTTCCATGTTTTACTGGTCCATTCCTAAAAAAGTTAGTGGTCAGGCAGTGTTTTTTTTGTTCTGGTCAGGAACCGTCAGACCAGTGCCAGTGTGCAGCATTGCAGTAGAGCTAGAGGACAGGATTTAAATACAGCATGGTCTATCTTTTAGGCCAATACCAGGGCGATAGCATTTTAAATATAGCATGTACATATGTGACCCTGCACCTCAAAACAAACAAAAAGTCGCCAGACATGAATTTTTAGTTAAGACCACATTCTGAAAGAGCAGACTTTAAACTTTAAAATGATGTATAACTCAAATCAAATGGACTCTCCTAACCTATCTAAATATTGGAAAGAAAGCACAAACTCAGGAAAAGTGTAAACTGAGAAAAGAGGCTCTGAAGTACAATGTCTATTCAAGCGCTTAATCTTTACCAAACCTTGCTGGCTGTGCGATGAATGGGACAAAAAACAGGAAGTAAACCACCAGAGTAACAACAATGAAGGGATCAGATTAAAGTGAAATTAAGCATGCCTCATTACCACATTCTGTCCATAATTAATGCCAACTTTTAACGCAGTAGCACTATCCTTTCAAAAGTTATTAGAGTTGAAAGTGAAGAGTGTGGACAAGGTTTTTCAGAAATGAAAAAGGGATTCTAAAGACACATCTAATCACACTATTCTACCAAAAATGTTCGAGATAAACTGCTAAAAAAACACACTTTTCTGCCCGTTTTATGATACCAAATTTTAGCATAATGTAAAAAAAGACCCGCTCTTTCAGAAAATATGAAAAAGTCAAGTTCGGCTAGGTTGACTCATTTCACTTATTTTCAGTCCTCACACAAAATCAGTGTGTGCGACTTTATGTTCGTTTTGAGGTGCACGGTCACATATGCTATTGATGAAAAAAAAAATTGTTGACAGCCTGGTATAGGAAGTGCACTAATGCTAGTCCTATGAATAATACTATGACTATTGTCATGTATGGACATTTTTTTTTTCCATCGGCATTTCTTTTTTCAACGAACATTGTCTACAGTATATCATGTAGAACAATCACTGAAAAGGATTCCATTAATGAGAGACATTTTATTATGCTCGAATATCATGAAAGTTCAACATTTTGAAATATTTGTGTATGCTACAAGTGCAGCAAAAAACAAACAAACAAAAACAAAACAAAGCAAAACTCCTATCCTACCCCTTTCGTTTTCTTTGTTCTGTGACCCTTGCCCCTCCCAGACAGTGCATGTTGTGTGTGTGTCCAGTAACACTGTCTTGTGTCTGCATACCCTGTATGTTTGTCATTTTGCCTCTGACGAAAATTCTGCTGGGATCAAAAGCTGAGGCCTCTTTTGAATCGATCATGCTAAAGGTGAACACACTTCTATCTTCATTCTCTTCTTTAAATTGATCTTTTCCCCCCTACTTGCAGATAGTGATACTTGCAAGTGAAAATCATGGGACCAAAGAGATCCCGCTCAAGAACCAGGGAGGGTGCACGCTCTTCTTCTGTGGACAGGGAGCAGGTTGAGGTTCTCGAAGTACCAGCAGATCAACGAAAGAATTCCCCAACAAGGAAGGGGGCCAGTGAGGTCGACCACTTAGCCAGCACTCCCCTAGGTACACCCTCCAGCAAGAGAGTCAAGCTGGGTAATAATCAGATTTCCCCACTGAATGACCTGGAGCCCAATCCCAACAGTGGTCATGGTGCAGAGGTCATGATCATCAGCCCCTCTGGGCCCTCTCCTAAAGATGCTCTAGGTGACCAGTCGGGAAGCAGTGATGAGTCATTCAAAATGGTCCGCAGAGATGCTGTAGTCATGCACGAGCGCTCGCCCTCAACCGAACTGTCAGAGTCATTTGGCAGTGTGTCCCTTCAAGATTCATCCTCCTCCTTCCAGCAGTCCGACCTGGAGAATGGGAATGATGTGCAAGATGGTAGCCCTGGCAACGAATCAGAAGACAACAGTGAGATCAGAGATATTTGTGACTCTCCGAAAGATGCAGTGAGTCCACCCTACAAGTGAGTAACCATGTGTTAGCCAGGCATGATCATGTGAAACTGTATTTTTCTAGTATTTAATTTTCTCAGTAATGACAGTGTTACATTACAAGAAGAATCAAGCATGTACAAATGTAACAGTTGTGAGCTACAATTTTCGTCTCTCAATCCACCCCAGTGCATTATGAAGCTAATGACGGAATTTGAGTTACAGCTTGCCGCATGCAGAGTTATCAAAGTAATGTTTTTTCAATAATTTCTGTTCTTGGTCTTTCTTCTTTCTTTTTTTTCGCATCAGAGCAGGGCTTGACAAAGCCCTCCTTGAACACTTTTCTTGAACATGTATGTATATTAATGACTGGAGTAAAAAGATAATGTTGTACAGTGTAGTTAGACAGCGCCACTATTGCCATGCTCACACATCCTAAGCCAGCATGTAGACATGAGGTACATGATCAATTCATGGCATGTAACATTATTCTATTCCATTGATCACCTACATGATGTGGAGCAAAACTGATAGCATGGAGATGAGTGAAATTTCAGGTTTCCTGCTCAGTGTCCCATGTGTAAACACTGAAACAGTGCTACATATATCTGAAATAAATCCAAATGAGTACACGATTGAAACAAAACTTGAGTGTATATGAAATTCTAGATGATGTCGCATATGCCATATTACCAGTGATAGTTGCCTTTCCTGCTTGTTCCACTGAAAAAGAATATTCCAGGTAGCCACCCAATCACCCAACACCTACATGTACCTACTCCTACTGCCGGGGGGAGTGAGACTGCCATTACGAGGCCTCGCCCAAGTCAAGTCCCTTTTTGGAACGGTCTCTGTTCTTGGCTACGAGATTGGGCCACAGATGGAGGAACCTGTGCCCGTTTTCAGCCCGTTGAAGGTCAGTTTTCTCTGCTTCGAGACCAGAGAGGATCCCACCAACAACAGGCAGCTTACAGATGAAGAGAGGCATGAACTCGGTGAAAAGCTCAATGACCTTAAGATTCATGAAGACCCAGATGCTGTTATATCAGCAATGATGTCGGACTCCGTACTACTCCTTGTATCCAAACTACAGCATGCCCCAAGTAAACATGTGACCAGCTATGATGATCAGAACTTCAAACATCTATTTACAGTTGGAAACATGAAAAAGGTAGAGATATTTTGTTGGATTTTTTTTCTCCCATAAATCCTTAGTTGTACAGGTACTGCTGGTTTTAAACAACTGTGAATTTTTGAAATTAGCGACTGCACCTTAATCCTGTTTTCTGTGGGTTTCTGAAAATGTGTCTTGTCCTCAAACATGATGTTATGTTCAGCTTGACACCGCAATATTTTCAAAATGCATGCTCTTATTCTTATCCCTGTATTGTGTACCTGAGCTCTATGGCAAAAGTGTTCCAAGTAAAGTCAGCCAATCATGGCACTCAAAATAGTGGTTTGTTTAGCTAGTCTTAGTAGAAGGTGGAACAATTATCGAAGAATTTGGTTGAAATGGTTATAGGAAGACCTCAGATGTCTTGTCCCATACTTTCTTGTGTCTTGTGTCGTGTGTGAATACCAGTATGTAAAACTGCATTCTTTTGGAACTTTTTCTCTATTTTTCAATTCCAAGAATTATTGCATTGAGCATTTGTTGAAATACAGGTGGAGACTGTTTTATTCATGGCATAAACCCAGATTTCCAAATGAATACTACAAGTTGCACTATTTTTCTCTTCTCTTTCAAGAATCTTTCCAAGGAGCATTTGCACATATGCCAGAAGGTTGGATTGTTTTTGGACCCATCTGCAAGCCATGGTCCCAGTGTCTTTCATTGCCTCAATGGGTATGAAGAAACAACTTCCCGAATACTGTTTGATTGCGGTGGAGATGACGCTATTAAACCATGTGTTATGTTTGCCGGGGCAAAGAATTCAGGAAAGTCGACGTGTATTCGGTACATCATCAACAACCTGCAGAATAGGTAAATTCTCATGTTCGGTGCAAACCAGAGTTCTTTATTTACTACTTAAAGAGCTATAGCCCCTACGTGGAGAAAAGTTTATCAAACATTAGCCCAGCAAGATTGTGCTCCTCTGTTCACACTTGCTCAAAAACTGTGGTTCACTGTAGTCATGTGCCGAAAAATTGTATGATGTTTCATGCATGTGCTGCATTGGCACATATAAATCACTCCACCTATGTTGTATCCCCAGCATTGCACAGCTGCGTATTTACAGCCAGCTAAAACTTGAAAGATGGACATGTAAACTAAAGTTGGCTTACACATGCTTCAACTCATGCCTATAAACCATGTGCAACAATCACTTGCCAGTTTTTAGCCTGTTGAGGATGGACTGATTTTGCTACAACACGCATTTCCCATAGACACTTGCCCATGTATACTCGGGATTCATCCTCATCGGGTTAAGAAATCACAAGATAACTCAAGGTTTTTCCTTTCCACTGGGCAAATCTGTATTTCATTTTACATATATGTAAGCATAAACAGCTCTAGACTCTCCAGCTATTACATTTGTAAATACCAATTTCAGTAACCATATATATAAGTGGGGATCACGAAATAAATGCAGTGTTAATGTTGTTGATTTCTAATACACTTGCCTCTCCATATCTGTCTCTCTCTAAGGATATGTGTCACATACTGTATGTATGCACACATGTGTATTCAAAATATTTGTCTCTTTTATGTGTTTATGTATTTTCATTTGTCTTTGTGCAGGGGACAAGATGTATGCTACCTGGAATGTGATCCAGGACAG
This sequence comes from Diadema antillarum, assembly GCF_040938485.1. Taxonomy (NCBI): domain Eukaryota; kingdom Metazoa; phylum Echinodermata; class Echinoidea; order Diadematoida; family Diadematidae; genus Diadema; species Diadema antillarum. Next base: position 449,092 of record NW_027270978.1, read on the forward strand.
ACCGAATTTACTGCGCCAGCCATCCTGTCTCTACATGTAGTAAGACAGCCTCTTATAGGTGAGCGTGGAACATAATGTTAGAAAAAGTCGCTCCAAAGCCATTGTAATGGCAGAAAAAGTCCTGTTTTCATCGGTCAAGCTTCATCCAAAGTAATTAGTGTAATCATTGTGTTTTTTGTTCAAAATATAATAATAGTAAATCATATGTGTGGACTCTGGCCCAAATCTGTTCTATTGCTTCTTGCATGAAAGCCGCAGTACTAGTACTGGTAACTGTACCTGAATGTGGAATTCCATGATTTGTTTTTCCTCCCCACCAGGACCTCCTTTCACCCACCAGAATGTGCCCATCAAGGCTTATTTTCTTGGGGTTGTCAACGTTGCCGAGCATGCCGACCGCTTTTTGGAAATGATTTCCGTCCTGTTTGCGGAGTACAAAGAGAAGTTCTCACATCTGCCTCTCTTCATAAACACAATGGGATGGGTCGAAGGTTAGTTTTGGTGACTCACGCTTTCTAATGTGTCACCTTTACGTTTGACAAACTCTCATATAATGTAACTGTCGTAAGGCCAGATTTATGCAAACCTACACACGTGGAAGTAATACCTGTGGGACTAATCACAACTTGTACCCAAAATCATTTTCAGTGAATGCTCTGTTGTGAATGATCACATAGTCCACACAAGTGGGCTGTCATCTATAGCTGATACTGTCTCATCACTTATTTAATAGTGAGCTTTAGATCCGTGACACGAATGCTAAATCAACACTAATCAGGCCAAAAATGGTGTTCTGCAAGTGCACAAGATAGCTGTTTCCATTGCTCAACCCAGGAAGCTGCATTGTCTTAGTTTTCACATCACAGATCTAAAGCTCCCTATTCTGACAACCCTGGGTAAAACATTAAGGATTTAGGTTTTCTCTGTGAAGCACACTTAAGGGGAAATTACCCCAAATATGTTTGTGGATTGAGTGAATGCAGCAATATTGATAGAACACATCAGTGAAGTTTCATGAAAATTGGAGCATCTGTTCGAAATATCTGACCGTTTAAAGTTTAAGCGCCACCATCACTGGATATTAAGAATACAACAGTTTGTGATGTGAGCGTAGGGCGGTGTAAAGAAAATGTAAAGAGGAATTCCTCAAAGTTGAATGTCTTTATGTAAAGTACACATTCCTCTGACTGGTGGGTTGCTGACATATCGGGTATTGTTCCCCCTGCTTTCTGAAAGATGTAGAGTCAAGTGCCTTTCAAGGGTTGCAGAAAATCTGCAGTGTTTCCTAGCATTCTTATTTTCTGTGTTACTTGTATAAATGCCTAATACATGTACATTTGTATATATTTTCTAAACAGATTTGGTAATGACACAAACCACTTCTACAAACCATTCTTACTACTACCAGCACTACTATGACTACTATCACTAGAACTTTTATTCTTGTCATTGTGCTACAACAACCACAACTATTATTAATAATGATAATAATAATCATAGCCATGATTAATTCTAGTTAGTATGGTAATAATTTATGATAACCATGTATCAGTGTTTGATAGTGCAGTGATAGTTGTGTTTATGACGGTGACAATCTCACTTGGGGTTGTGCTAAGTTCTCCTCTTCCCCCACCCCCTTCTCTCTCCCCCACAAATTGTATTAATATTTCAAAGGTATTTACTTGCTGCTCCTTTAGTGCTACTTTACAAAGTACCTGCAGTCCTCTGCATGCATGAATATTACTCCAGTCAGTGGGTGTAGGTTTTAGTCACCACATTCACAGTACACATTTCCGCTCTTTTAGTAGCAACCATTCCCCAGCTATCTTTAGCTCAAATTGGCAACTCAATTTACATTACGTTCAAAGATGTTAAACATTACCACTTGCAGGTTTGGGTTTGCGACTGCTAAAAGAGGTGGCCCGCATTACTCAGCCCACACACATGGTGCAGATGGACCCGCAGGAGCAACCAGTGAGCTTACTGCAGAAAGATGATGGGGATGAATTCTTCCAGTTGAAGTTGCAACAGGTCAATGCGCTCTGTGAACCTCAGATGTTCCTACCCATCAAGGCCAATCCCCAGTCTGACAGGTATCGAACTTTGACCCTGAAAAGTTTGTTGTCCTTAATCATATATAGCACTGTTGTGACACGAGAAATGAGTACAGTGCTTTGTTCATCTACTGCTTTGTAAAAATCAGCTGTGTTGTTGTGGGGGGGGGGGGGGGGGTCAATTGGAAAGGTGAAACATATCAAAGATATGTAGGGGATAGGAAAGGATAACAATTAGTTTCTTTTAACCCTAAAAAGACTGGGCTATTTTGGTAGCTCGAAAGACTGGGGGGGGGGGCCTAAAGGGCCCCCCCCCCCCTTAAGATCTCGGCCGTGGATCGCACGATCGCCGCGAAAATTTGCACAGTGGTAGTGTGCGATGTAATCTACAAGATCGTATATTCAAATTTTACAAAATAGTCTTCGTTTATTTTATTTTGATTATTTATGCTAATTTATGCAAGAAATCAGACTCTTTGATCTAAATCAGTAAACAAAGCTCCAAAAGTGCTCATTTTTGGTCTAATTATTCTTTGTGGCATTCTTAGCAAATGTAATTGAAAAAAAAATGCGGTATCAAAATCAATTTCTTATTTATTTTATTGTTTTATGAATTTCTTATGTATTTCTTTGTTTTTTCGACCTTTTGTTTTCGATGTTTTTTTAAACAAAATTTGTGGCAGACACTTTTTGAAGCATAATACTCCTAAAACAAATTAATCTTAGCCATTGAGATTAAAAATAAGCATATTTATATGAACCATGTGAAAAAACTCAATTTGTATTGACTTTGTACACAAATTCACATTTTTGAGCCATTTTCGGCCTCACGTGCATGTACAAAAAGTTATGTAACTTCAGAACCGTAACCCCCGGGCATCACAAATTTGGTGTCAAAATGTGCAGGAAACTCGAAAGAAAAAAGTCGTAGAACATCGCGGCAAGAGCATTGCGCGTTGCAGAGTAATCGCGCGAAATGTCGAGGGGGGGCCTTTTAGGCCCCCCCCCCCCCCCCCCCCCCCCCCAGTCTTTTTAGGGTTAAGGAATGTTATGGTGATGTCTCTTTATTTGTAATCATCATAATTTGGAAGAGAGTGTTTGACAAAGAACAGAGACCTTGATTTCTGTAGTGACTTTTGGATGCTTGTGTGTAACATACATTTTTCAAATATCTGATAAACCTTTGCCACGGCATCCATGCTACATGGGGGTAAAACTGTCTGGAATGGCCTACTCCCACAGTTTGCAATTCATTAGTTTTGATGACAGTGAATACACATTGCCTCGAGCTATAGAAATAAAAACATGCTTTTTGTGATAATGGACGAAGCATTGCCACGTTAACCACATATTTAGAAAATTGTCTTTATATTGAATGAACCACTCCCAGATGTCATATTTACTTTTCAAGCACAAGTATGATCATTTGACAGTCATTTTTGTCTCGCCCACCGGAGGTGAAGGCGAGACTAAGGGATCCAAATGGCGTCCGTCCGTCGTCCGTCGTCCGTCGTCCGTCGTCCGTCACAAATGTTAAAGTTTACCTGCAAGACTCTCTTATGATGCATAACTTGGCAACTGTTACAGCAATGGCAGCCACACTTGGGTGATAGAAGCACTAGGGGTACCTTCATGTTATGGTGTTGTCAGAGGTCAGGTGATGATGTCAAAGGTCATTTGAGGTCATATATTAAAGAGTATGTGCAAGACTCTCTTTTCTACGTTAAAGTTTACCTGCAAGACTCTCTTTTGACAAATAACTTCACATAAGTTGCTTGGATTACAGCCTAACTTGGGTCATAGATGCACTGGGGGTACCTTCATGTTATGGTGCCGTTGGAGGTCACAGGACAAGGTCAAAGGTCATTTGAGGTCATATGTTAAAGTTTACTTGCAAGACTCTCTTATCACATGTAACTCGACCATGTTGCTACAATGGCAATCAAACTTGGGTGATGGATGCACTGGGGGTACCTTCATGTTATGGTGCGGTAAGAGGTCACATGATAAGGTCAAAGGTCATTTGAGGTCATACGTTAAAGTTTACTTGCAAGACTCTCTTATCACACGTAACTCAGCACATGTTGCTACAATGGCAATCAAACTTGGGTGATGGTAGATGTCTCTTGGGAAGGTGAAGGTAACCACAAGGTCAAAGGTTACAGACAGGGGTCAACGAACTTTTAGGGCCCAATGTTAAGTTTTTAGGGCGCATTTCGTTTATGGCTCATAACTTTTGATCCCTTTGTCCGTTTGTGACCAAACTTGGATGGAAGATGTCCCTTGGGGAGGTGAAGGTCGTCACAAGGTCAAAGGTCACAGACAGGGGTCAACAAACTTTTAGGGCCCAATGTTATGTTTTTAGGGCACGTTTTGATCGTGGCTCATAACTTTTGATCCCTATGTCCGTTTGTGACCAAACTTGGACAGTAGATGTCCCTTGGGGAGTTAAAGGTCATCACAAGGTCAAAGGTCACAGAAAGGGGTCAACAAATTTTTAGGGCCCAATGTTAAGTTTTTATGGCGCGTTTCGATTACGGCTCATTACTTTTGATCCCTTTGTCCGTTTGTGACCAAACTTGGATGGTAAATGTCCCTTAGGGTGTTCAAGGTCACCACGAGGTCAAAGGTCATAAGCAGGTCAATTAACTTCTGGGAGTTATAAAAAATATTAATTCCTTGTACGCGAATGGGCGAGACACAATTTGGCGATTGCCTTGTTATTTTCCACTCTCAAAAAGTGCCATGGGAGCTTTAATCAGATCGAGTGAGTACACTCTAGAGTAGTCGTCTCCAAGATGTGTCACTCCATGTTGTACCAAAAGCAAAGTCTTGATATGGTGGATGAAACATAGGGAGACAGTTTAGGGATTTGACTCTGATTGGGGCTTGAGATTGTCATGAGAGTCTTTAATGTTGATACAGGCAGGGCTCGACACTAGCGGTGGCCCGGTGGCCCAGGGCCACCAAAAATGCACGTCGGGCCACCAAAAATTCAGAAATAAACTCCAACTCCAACTCCAAATTTTATTGTCCGAAAAAGGAAATTCTTTTTGCCCAATTGATCGTGGGCCCGGCAGCCACTGAACAGCGCCAAATCGACGTTGCTCTAACCTTTTCAACTGTTGAACGGCAAACAAGGTAGCAGCAACTCCCATCTTTTAACGTCTTTTGGTATGACGCGGCCGGGGTTCGAACCCACGACCTCCCGATTGTGAGGCAGCTGCTCTACTTACTGAGCCAACACATCGGTAGAATGAAGAATTTGGTGGCCCGATCGGGCCACCAAAAAAGGTTGGATGTTTGCCTTTGGGCCACTAAAAATAAAAGTTAGTTTGGAGCCCTGATATAGGTCAACATTTTTGTGGAAATGCAATACGTGGGCATAACATATGGGACAAATGTTAGTCAAGAATCAACAAAATATCAGAATAGATCAAATAGCAGTAAACTACAGTCAAACTCGGATACCTCGACATCGGATAAGCCGAATATCACTTACCTCGGGGGCAAAATGAAAGTCCCGATTGTTCCTATGGAGTTTCCGTGTATTAAAATTCGCGTAGCTCGAAAAAGATAACTCGAAGTTCGGTTACCTCGAAGGGAAATCTAATGTCCCGATCTTAATTAACTTATTGTTTTTCCCAGCATGTTGCTCGAATCGAAATTGTAAACATCACTCAGCATCTCCGATTAAGCGCGCGTGGACAGCGAAGACGTGTCACATGTTTTCACACTCGATTGTAAATATTCTGAGACCAGAACAATCGCGCGCCCAAGAAGAAATACCCGATACACAGCTGACAAGGAAAATCCCCAACACCACACGTACATGGTATGCACATAGCACCCGTGCCAATGGAGTGCTTTACGATAGAGCACTACGCGCTGCCCCATCATTTGCTTTTCTTTAACCACTGTGTTTTGATTTTTGATCGAGACAGTCATACCGTGCGCGTAGATTTCTCAACCGTCGGGGCGCACCTGCTTACGTTGACAGTTATATCTTTGCCATTAATCACGCTCCACTGTCAAAACATCAATCTACCTCGTAGTGCCTTTTTTAAACTATTTTTTTTTTTGCCTTTCACGAAGTTTACTTCCCCGAGAACGCAAGCACTGAAACTTTTTTTTTCCAGCAATGCGATTATGAAAATCTGGAAGTATAGGCCGATCACAATGAAGAATAGAATACACAGGGCTCCGCACTAAGTTTTATCGGGCCACCAATATCATTGATTTTTATTTTCTGGTGGTCGAAAGTAAAATCTGGTGACAAAAAAAAAATCAGGAAAAACATTAGAAAAACTAAATCGGTCCTACTAAACATAGACAAATTAATATTAAGCATTATTGAAGTGATACAGATGTCCATGTCTAAAACAAATGAATAGAAAATTCAATCATCTTACTCAGTGTTTAAAGATTTGACAAGTTAATAGGCGTAGATATTATTATAAAAGTTGATGCCCATATATTGAGGAGGTCAAAACTTACGTTTGAAATGAGAAAATGGGAGCATTTGCTGACATTTGTTAGCATCCGACATTTGTTTTAGCATTGTAAAAAACCGAAAGTTACCGTTATTCATTTCTAAATGTAAAAGCAAACAACCGATATTCATTTTAGAATCTTACGGAGCTGAATACTATCGTAATCCATTTCCAAACGTGAAAGCAAACATCCGCTATTTGTTTTAGCATCTAACTGAGCGGATTAATACCATTAATCATTTCCAAAATTTAAAGCAACAATCTGTTATTTATTTTTGCATCGTACGGAGCAGAATATTACCGTTATTCATTTCAAACATCCGACATTTATTTCATTATCGAACGGAGCCGAATGTTACTGCTGTCCACTTCCGAAAGTGAAATGAATCATCTGACAATTATTTTATCATCGCACGGAGCCGAATGTTACTGTTTTTCATTTTTGAACGTAAAGGCAGACATCAGACATTTTGGACTATGAAACGTATAGCTGAATGTTACTGATATTTATTTTGAAATGTACCATAGCAAATATCCAATATATTTTTTTTTTTATCATCGTATGGGGCAGAATGTTACTGCTGTTCACTTCCAAACATGCCAAACGTAAAAGCAATCATTCGACATGTATTTTAGCATCTTCCGGAGCTGAATGCTATTGACATTTACTTTCGGACGTAAAAGCACACATCCGGCATTTATTTTATCAGCGTACGGAGTTGAATGTTATTGTTATTCACTTCAGAACATCAAAGCAAACATTCGACATTTATTTTAGCATCTTTCGGAGCTAAATGTTATTGCAATTTACTTTCGAACATAGAAGCAAACATCCAGCATTTATTTCATCATTGTCAGGAGTTGAATATTATTGTTACTCTTTTCCGAACGTCAAAGCAAACATCAAACATTGACTTTACCATGAAACGCAGCTGAATGCTACTGTTATTCATTTCGAAATTTAAAAGCAAACATCAGACAGTTATTTTAGCATCATATGGACATGATGGATCAGAATATTACTGCTATTTTCTTCCGAACATAAAAACGATCATCTGACATCTATTTTAGCATCTTCCGGAGCCGAATGCTATTGCCATTTACTTTCAAAAGTATAAGGAAACATCCGACATTTATTTAACCATCGTACGGAGTTGAATGTTATTGTTTTTCATTTCCGAACGTCATAGCAAAAATTCGACATTTATTTCAGCGTCTTCCGGAGCCGAATGTTATCCTTATTCATTTCCGAACGCAAAATCAAATATCTAACATTAGTTCTAGCACCATACGGAGCTGAGTCTTATCGTTATTCATTTCCAAAAGTATGAGCAAACATTCGACATTTATTTTAGTATCATACCGAGTCGAATATTACCGTCATTCATTTCCACAATTAAACGCAAAACTCTGACATTTATTTTAGCATCTTACGTAACCGATTGTTACCGCTGTTCATTTTGAAAAGTGAAGGCAAACATCCGACTTTTTTTTTTTTTTGGTGGCGCGATCGGGCCACCAAAATCTTTATTTCTGAAATTTTGATTTCATTTCCTATTTTCACTCAATTCATTCATATAAAAGTTGATTCAATTCAAATTGACAAGCATGCAAACAATCAGTAGGCACTATAACAGACACCATGCTGAACATCGATAAACGTTGAACATCGATAAACATCGGACAAGTCGAAGAAAATTCGACGTACGCGTACCTCGAAATTCGCGTACGTCGAACCATTTTCTTCAGTCCCGACGAATTCGAGGTATCCGAGTTTGACTGTATACTGAATAGTTACATGTATGATGATGATAATGACAAAGGTGATAGTAATACTATACTGCCGGTATCAATTTTATTGCTGTTTTGAATATTGCCTATATATGTTTTTGCTCACTTTTTTTTTCAATTTCATATTCACTTTTATTTTTCAGTTTCTTATTTATTTGTCTGTTTTGATTTTAATTTTGTTTATTCTCGATTCTCTTTCCGCTAGCACCCAGTCCTCATCTCAGCGAGAACTGAACCTGTTGGCAGCTCTCACCCCGTTGCTCGACCCCGCCGCCTTGTTCAACCAGTCCAGAACGGCCAAAGGTTTGACTAGTGTCTGTCCTCGTGTGGTGCCTTGGGACCGAGTGTTCGTACACGCTTGCCACGCTAAAGTTTCTCCAGATTATCTGCTTGATGTTGCCAATGCCAGCTTACTGGGACTGTGCTGCACATCTCAGGAGGAGGTGAGGACTTGGAAAAAAGGCTACCTTGAGGTCATGTTACATTCAACAAGAGAGCATATGATTAACTGTAATATACTGAGGAAAATGAAGTCATAATGAAAACTGAAAAGATTTCTCTAAATCTCAGTGTTATCAGATTCATGGTTTCTTGAGAAACCATGCATCATACCAGGAAATAATTTACTGTTACTGATGTGATATAAACATCAAAAGAATAATTTCTTTAGGAAAGAATAATGTAAGATAGTTGGAATGATTTCCACCGTTCTGTGGAGGTGATTTGGGGGAAAAAAAAGAATGATTTGATTTTCTGATAGCAATTTTTTTTTTCTTTTTCTCGTCAAATGATTTTATAATCTCTTATAAAGTTTGTCTGAGGCCAGTAAATTCTTCAAACTTTTCAGTGATTTAAGGAGAGGGGTGGAGCCATTGACCCCCTCCCTCCCCACCCCCCTCCAGTGCCTTGTTTAATCAACAACTGTGATTATTCTTTCAAATGTATCCTCTGTAATTTTTGTTTTTCAGAAGGTGCATTCATGATTGTAATGCTATGTTTCTATTCTTCTTCTTCTTCTTCTTTTGTACATGAAATAATGTGTAGGTGGAAAGAGTTGGAACCAAAGAGGACAAAGGTGTGCACACATTCAGTTCAACTCCAGTCACCGAGTGCCTTGGTGTTGGTAAGTTTTTGTTGAACTCCAGTTCTATGTTAATCAATAATTAACACTTCTTATTCACTATGAAACATAATTACAATTGTCACAACTGAATTAGATTTCAAGATTATTGACTGTATCCAATGACTTGTATGCCAGATCAACAACAACAAAATGAACAAAATGATTAGTTAGATATATTAAGATTTGAGACGGGGCATAATTTTTTAACAAAAACATTTAAAATTTTTAAGATTTTATGTACAAAGTATCCTTGGCAGGTTGTGAGGTGATAGCATCATCAGCTCACTATTTGCATATTTGCTTTGTGAATAGCATAACTTCACAATGAAATACTTCCCTGCTTTTCATCCAACTTTGATCAAATTTTCACTGTCATGCTTTTCAGATGTTGGAAGTTTCTTATTTAGACTAATTTGTACCTGGTCCAGATTTTTTCTTTACTACACCTGAATTAGTTTGTTACATCAATAAACTGAGAATCAGATATGACTGCAGTGTCAATGAACTTGTACTGATAATTGTAACGCTTTGAGTTAAGCAACATGACACCTACACTGTGTCACATTTCATGTGTAAACTGGACCGGCCAAATTTACAGCCAAATTTTATTTAAATTTGCTCAAGAGGCATATAGGTGTACTATGAGTAGAAGCAAACTTTTATGGCTTTTGGTTGTGCTGCCCTCATCTCTGACAGGGTCAAAGGTCACCGTGCCAGACGAAGATTTGCTAAATGGCCAATTTATACGAAAATGTACATCTTTCCCCTACAGATTTCATTTAAGCTGGGTATGAAGCTGCATGGTTAGTCATTCAAAATTATCCCCTTATTTTTTGGTGATGCTGCCATCTGTATTCTAGACTTTTATAGGCTTCCATGTCATATTTCTTGTGGATGCTCCACCAGCCACATACATATATGTATCTCGCCACATATGGTTCAATATTGATGTGGATTTATATCGTTGGAAAATCTAGCCAGAGATTGTTTTTTGTGACAGCACTCTCAATGTACTGACTTTCATACCGTTGGCTTTCTCTGATATATCTGTGTCTTTGCTTTATAGCAATAGTGCCTTGCAATAATTTCAGATCAAATTGTAATTGTTGTATTAGAGCTCTTTGAATGAAAAAATAATTTTGAGGGCATTTCTTCTGTCTTGATGTATTTTGCTTATGAACTGCATTTTTTGAATGGTGTAATTTCACATGAAGGACATACAGTATACCTGATTCAAGGGATACTGTAACAAATGATAATATATACCTGTAAATATGGTATTCTTTTCTTGGTATACCCTGTCACTGCCAGTTAACATGTAATAAAAGGGGACAACAGTAATTTTACAATTTTACTCCAGGCATTGCAACCACATCTTGTTCCTATTCATCACTTTTTCTTTTTTAATATCTCCCCTCTCGATGTCATACAGAGACCATTTTTGGCAGGAACTGGGAATTGCCATATTTGATATTTCAAGATTAAGTGTATCTCATCTTTGTTTTCAGTGTTCAAATATTTCCCCACCAAAATTATCTCTTCAGTTCTACTTATGTTTATGTTACATCTGTTTATGTGGTATGAAGCTGTAAAATAATGAGATAAAACTATCATGAAACTTCTCCACCTGCTTAAGAAGAAAAAAAAAAAGGCATTCAAGAGCATGTGTCACTAAGAACTATATCATGTTTATGAATTTGAAAGTTGCATAAAAGTAGAGTGACATTTCAAAGTATTATACAGAAGAATTTTCAGTGCCCAAATAGTTACTTCAAGTACATCCAAGACATAATTTTGAAATGAGTTTCATTTATCTTTCGAGTCTCATCTCCCCATTTCAAAGTTGTTGTTTTTTTCATTTAAATGATAAAGAGGGTTGCAGTTGCATATATCTAATGAAAAATATGAAAATGTTGTGAACTCTGCTGCAAGTCCCCCAATTTGATTGAAGGGTGTGTCATCAAAACAAAGCTCTTAATGCTTGATTTCTCCCTTTAATTGCTTTGCGGGAAAAATTTTGTTCTTTGTGTATGTGTGTGTGTGTGTGTGTGTGTGTGTATGAAATATCTGAATCGATTCTCATCACACAAAACATCTTCATAGTTGAGATTCTTGTATGTACATAATAAGCAGTGTTGACATATAGCATGCTGGGTTGAATATTGAAGGTCAACTTTGCTCCATAGAATGAATGATTGATTTTCTTATTTTTTTCTTGAGTATTTTAGGTTTTTTTCCCATGACTCAGTGGTTTAAGTTGTAAAAATTAAGCTTCCACAAAACTGATAATGCACTTACATATCACAAAATACCATTCTGACCCTTTTTAGGATTAAATGTATGAGTGTGTGTTCTATTTGTGTTTGAATGCATGGGTGTTGTGTGAGTGCATGTGTATTAGTATGTTGTTGTTTTTGTTGTGTGTGTACATGTGTGTGGTAGTGCGTTCTCTGTTTGTATGTGAGCATGATCATCTTTTTAATGGGCAGCTGAGTAGGAAGAGGCTATAAAGAGAAGAAAGAAACAATGTGAATAAATGGAAAAACAACAATAAGTGGAGGAAGATGGCAGCAAAAGGGAAGTGAATCAGAACAAGGAAAAAGAGGAGAAGGTGAAAGCGGAGTAAAAGGAAGCTGAAGGAAAAAAAAAGAAGAAAGAAGAGAAGGAAAGTAGATGGGTGGGGGAGAAATATCGGAAAGAAAGACTTTATTTTTAGAGGTAACGATACCAGGGAGTCCCTATATGATGACTTGTGTTTGACAAATATCTGTAACAAATTGATACCAGGCTCAAAATATTATGCTCAAAAGTATTCAATTCATCCCCATGCGAACGCCCATATTAATGTGTGCAGTGTCATTTCAATATGTCTGTGTGTCATCGAAATGAATCTTGTTCATTCTTGTTTTTTTTGTTTTTTGTTTTTTGCTACAGGTATCCTACGGAATATAGACCATGAAAGGAGGAACTTCTACATCCTACCGGCTGTGCCTGACGATGATTTGCCACGGATAAACACACTTGTCATTGGTGCACTGTCCGTTCCAGATTGTATTTTCAATCAAGTACGTTGAGTCCCTTTCATAACAATCTTAACATTTCTCCTGTCCTTGTGTATGGAAGGCCATTCCCCCCCCCCCCCCCAACAATCAGCATGATGATTTGCGTGAGCCATAGAAGAGATTTATTGACCTTTTATCATGAGCACAAAAAAAAATGATATTAGATAAAATCATTTTAATGAAGCAATTTATAAAAAAGGAGACCTATCATTTGTTATTTTAAATTCTGTGTGTTTGTGGCTTGTGAGATTTATCTAGAATGTTATGTGCATGAACATTTAAATGACAATTCTGAAATATGTGGAGTGCCATTAAATCATTCACAGTTAGGAGATGCTTTCACGAATTATCCTTTTTTCAAAACCTCCCAGGCTTCAGCGAGGAAGGAAGCATGTAAACATAGGTGGTGTAAAACAGATTTAAAATGAGAGCAAGATTGTACACTCCTTAAAGTCTAATAGGTATCACTTAGATGCATTCTTTCAATCATGTTTGTAATCTTTACATACTGTAAAACCATGAAGTTCTGAGTGCATTTTGATTTTGCAAACTTGTGAGAGCCAAGTTTCGAGAAATTAAAATGCATGGCAAAGTTCTCATCTCCACGATATGCATTGAATGCCAGTGGCAATCCGCAGAAGTTTCATGCCGTGAGTATTGAAAGACTGTCGGCTCCAATTCATGTAAATTTCATGCCACAAATATTTCTGAGTTTTACAGTGTGCCAGCACCAAATGAAAACAGTATGTGCAATGTTTGATTGCTATGTGAAATCGTCCATTTGTGTTAATTTTTTGTCAGGTTTCATCATCGAAGCAGCAATCACCCTACATGTGCCAGAACTATAACTGTGAGATTCCTGGCTCTCAATCGCTCAAGCCCAAGCCTTACCTCAAGAGATAAGCGGTAAAGACATCCGAGGATCTGTGAAAGGTGACCTTGGGTGATTGAGTATCCTCATCGTGGCAGTGAAAGTGATACGCAATCCGGCTCGCGAGACTCCTCTTGAAGAACATCAGATCATTCTCTCCTTTCTAAAGGCTTGATAAGGAAAACTCCACTCCATCCCCATTCGAACGCAAATAGCATTAGAGTAATATCGAACAATGCAGTTGGCTTTAATCCCATTCTAACTGGACTATTTGAGACCAAGTTTTTACTCGGGGGGGCAATTTGACCCCCTCTTCAGATCTCAGCTGCTGATCGCGCGATCGCCACAAAATTTTGCCTGAAGATAGAGCCGGATGTCAACTATAAGATTACATGGTCATACAATAGAAAAATATTGGCTTTCTATTTTTAGGAGATTAATTATGCAAATTTACGCATGAAATCATATTTTCACCTATAACTCCATTAAAAAGACTGAAGGATTGCTAAATTTTTGTGTCAGAGCTCCTCAAGACATCAAACAATTTTCTTGTAAAAAATAGCACAATCAAAATAATTTTCTTTTGTTTTTTATTGCTTTGTTAATTTCTTATGTATTTTATTGTTTTGTCGACCTTTTGTTTTCTATTGTTTTTTGCCAAAATTTGGTGCAGGCACTTTTCAAGATTATCTACATTAGAATTCATTAATTTTAATTGTTAAAAGTTGAAATAATCTAATTTATATCAATTTAACCAAAAAACACAATTTGCATTGGATTTGCACACGATATCATGAATTTGAGGTGTTTTCGGGTTAACATGCATATGCAAAACATTACGTAACTTCAAAAAGATGTACCCAGACGTCGCAAATGTGGTCTCAAAATATGCGGGGGACTTCAATGAAAAAAGTCATGAAACGACTCGGCAAAATCTTTGCGCATTGCGGAATCGTGGCGCGAGATGCCCCCCCCCCCCCTCCCAGTTAGAATAGGGTTAAATGATGGAGGTTAAAGGACAAGTTCACCTTCATAAACATAAGGATTGAGAAAATGCAACAATATTAGTAGAACACATCAGTGAAAGTTTGAGGAAAATTGGACAATCGATGCAAAAGTTATGAATTTTTTAAATTTTTGTGTTGGAACCGCTGGATGAGTAGACTACTACAGCTTGTGAGTCATATGCGTACAACAGTATAAAGAAAATGTAAAAGAAAATTCAACATATTTTCACTTTTTTCGCATAATAATAGAGCACTTGACTTGCCTCTTTCTAAAGGCAGGGGGAATAATATTATCCATAACATTTGTCGGTAACGAGTCAGGGGAATGTGTACTTTTTTCAAAAGATGGAATTTTGTGAAATTCTCTTTTTATTTTCCTTATATTGTTGTACGCATGTGAAATCTAAGTTATTCATACACTGCAGTAGTCTTCTCATCCAGCGGGTACTGCACAAAAACTTCAAAAATTCATAACTTTTGAACGGATTGTCTGATTTTCCTCAAACTTTCAATGATGTGTTCTACTAATATTGCTACATTCTCTCAATCCTTATGTTTATGAAGGTGAACTTGTCCTTTAAGGAGTCTTCAAGCTTGTCAGAATTTGATATGACATGATTTGATATTGATCAAAATCTCATGTGCAATTTGGTAGAACTGATGATGACATCTCATCTCAACTCTACTGTTTATTTGTTCGTAAAATATTTGCCCTTTTTTTCGAGTAATTTAGCAAATGCATCAACTCTAGTGAGTATCCATTCAAAATCATTTACAACTCTGGAAGGATCAGAAGTTGTGGCTGTAATTCTTTATAGTATAGTACGTAAACGATTTGTGTACAAGCCAATGGGGAGATGTTGTCGTTGGGTTTCCTGGTAACTTTCACTGCTCCGTATGTACCACCCTACTGTCCAGCAAAGTGAACTCCAACCTCAAGTGGACTTCCCCCGTGAAGATCTGAGGTGACCTCCTCATGAACACTTTCAACCTCTTCAATCACAAGAGCTGCAATTTCCTCCAACCCCATTGACAATCTCGCCCTCTTGAAAACAGAACTCCCCTTCTTGAGAACAGAACTCCCCTTCTTGAAAACAGAACTCCCCTTCTTGAAGACAGAACTCTCATTTAAAATCCAAAGCATGATGAAATCCAACTCTGCAGAGAGGCCGGAAACTGTGTTTAAAAGATGACTGTGAAATGATACATGTAGTATCACTGGGATAGTGTGGGAATTTGGGGGGTTAACCCCAAGACCCTTCATCATTCATTCCACTTGAGAAATATATGAATTTTGTCCTTCTTGCCAAATTTTGTCACCACTGGGCATTCATGATCAGAAGTTAGTGTGGGACACAATTTGACATAACTTGCCTCACTACTTACCACCGAGGCGCCATTTTATTTTGTTTTATTTTTTAAAAGTTGCTGCACTGGCGAGGTTCATCATAATGACAATAATTAGGCTTTCTGATTGGCTGTTTCTACAAGGAGTTGCCATTCTAGCAAGAATTACTACCATGATATCTCTTACAAAATGACACCTGTGCCCCGTTGCGTAAAAGTTACTATTGTGGTAACTTTGCCATCCAGTGGTAACTACCATGGTAACAATACTCAACAGCCAATCAAAATCAAGAATTCCATGGTAGTTACCTTTTGAAGGCAAAGTTACCACAATTGTAACTTTTATGCAACGGGGCCCTGGGGTCTTTTTGTGGTTCTTTGCAGACGACAGAGCTGGGACTTGGTGCAAAAAGTTACTTGTCCTGCTTCAGGCTCTCAATCTGTGCATAGTCTGTGTATGAAGATATGAAGTATTAGAACGATGCACAATTTTAGCAGACCTTGTAAATTGTTTGTTTTAGTGATGATTGAGCAATAGTGGCAGTTCTGGAAGTTCTAGGCGGCATTTCATTTAGCATTTTGTCCGACATATTTGTCAAACAAATTTGCCGTCAGCCAATGAGATGGAATGATTTCTGTAGCTTTTAACAGTTTGTCAGAAAAAATATCTGACAAAATGCTTCATGAAAAACCCCCAGAAGAACAAAAACAAAATACAATGCACACGACCATTTGCAGTGCATAATCTTGTGATTTGGCATGGTAATGAACAGAACATACTAGTTCAATGTCACAATTCCAAATTAAAGTTTGAAATCCATAAATTTCCTGGACTTCTAAGCATTGAGACCAAATTTGTACGGTTCCATATTTTCAAAATGTAAAAGTAGTCACTCACCAAATGGCTATTTGAGCGTCTCTGAGCAGTTTCTGATCAATCGCACACTTGTAGAGACACAGGGAACTTCAAGCAGTGTATCACCGACAGTGCCTTTATCCAAGGCAGTTCACAAAATCGAGAGGGTGGCTGATAGTATATCTTCTGTGCATACTCAGATAAATTCTGGGACTACCTTTTGTCATACTATCGAGTTTGTAGAAGTGCCCTTCTGCTTCCAACAGTCTTCCTGGGACAAAAACATGAAAGAAAAGTGCCTTTACACTATATTCTATACCCCTGGGGGTCTCTTGTCGTGTTCATTGCCACTTTATGATGAGTAGGGACTGTGAATACAACTCCTAATTGGTTAGGATCCTGTGTTCCTGCACAATACATGGGTATGTGCAGGGGTTTGAAAGGGCATTAAGAGATATTTTTATTACTGTAAAGCATGTACCCATGTTGTAGATACACCTGTACATTCAGATCAACTTATGAGAAGTGTATGTTTGTATATATATTGCTATGTATTTATTGACAAAAATCTCACATAAAATGTATCTTTTTTTCCAGAAAAAAAAAAGTTCTTCAAAGGAAAGGAGTTCTCACTCTTCATGCAAAAGATTGAAGATTTATGTGTACTGAAAACACAGCAACAACCCCAGGTTGTGCCACCTCCTGTATTTGTAGTTTTTTACAAAAGGTCATTCATCTCTTGTTTCAGACAATCATGACCACAGCCACACAAAGAGAGCTTTAGGAAGTTGATCAATGAACATGTGAAACAAAATTGTCCTTTTTTTTAAAGTCAATGTTTGAGTCCATAAGCTTCTACCGAACCTAGTGTGTGGGTGATTATCTGTAAATGAAATATTTGCAACAAATTTTCCAATCAGAGTAAGTTATGGTCTTACATCTGCTGATTCTGATTTTTTTTTTTTTTTTATATGCATGCTACAAAGTGTTTGCAGCAGGAAACTGGGAAACAACTCAGTTTTGATGCATTTCTTGTGAACATGAACAATAAGCCCATCTTGGAGCAGCTGTGTAAATAAAATTCCCCCATCAATTACCAATACAATTAGCACATTCCTGAATGACTAATTAGATATGCATTTTTGTATTTTCCAACAAAAATTATGTGTTTTCCTGGAGAAAGCTCAAGTCTTATGAGTCTGTATATGTATGCTGCCAGGCAATATCATCTATTACCTGATTCTGCAAATATTGTGCCGTCTTCACTTTTGAGACTGAAATCTTTGTCAATCATGGGTGTAATGATTTCTTTTCAAATTTTTGCAATGTTAAATGCAATTTCGCATCATGTTCAAGTTGGCTTTTATATCCCTTTCCTGACGGCCTCAGCTGATAATTACGGGAACCTGGTGGTCCTTATAAACCTACCAGGTTCCCAAAATGTAGACAAGAGTGCGTGCATTCGTGGCCTGAATTCATGTTTATTCGTGTTACGCTGCCCATCTTCTGTCAAATATCTGTTTTCTTTCTGTATGAAAATTGCATGTATTGCAGTATAATTTGCCTTTTTTCCAATGTAGTGTGCACATGTTTTGCTATAAAACCCATATGAAGATGTACATAGTGATCAAGGCCGAGCGCAGTAGATTCTGGCTTTCGCTGACCCCATTCAGGTGCTTCTTTTGTGTGTAACAAAATAGTTTGTGAGCCCATCAGCACACACTCTATTCATACCTCACGCTGATTGATATTTTCATTGTTCGATTGCACATGTACTTGATCATGGACAGGGAATACAGGTATAACATCTTCCAATTTGTGAATACTGGTATTTTTTATTGGAAATATTACCATTCAGTGAAAAAAAAAGGCTAACAATTCCATAACTTTGTTATTTAACTTCCATTTTTTTACAAAACTGTAGCTGTTCTACGTGTCTTGTTTTACTTTGCATAAGTCAATTTGATTATAGTACATGTAATGAATTGCACCACAAATCATGCTTTGGTCACATTCTTGTGTGATAATAACATCCATTGATATTTGAAGGGAAAAAAATGTGTGTGTTCAGATCAGGATGTAAATTTTTGTAAAAATTTCATGTTGCATCATTGTGCCATAGGGGCATAGAAA
Organism: Diadema antillarum; assembly: GCF_040938485.1. Taxonomy (NCBI): domain Eukaryota; kingdom Metazoa; phylum Echinodermata; class Echinoidea; order Diadematoida; family Diadematidae; genus Diadema; species Diadema antillarum. Next base: position 467,829 of record NW_027270978.1, read on the forward strand.
TAGAGAGGAGTGTGAATTTGCGCAAACATTCTCACAAAACAGAATCCACCCCCACCTTGTGTGTCTTATGTGAGTCTCACCTCTTATTATCAGTAAATCTAGACAAAAAACTAAAGGAATAAAACTACGCCACTATAAGTCATATCCTGAAATAATGCAAATCACCTTGAAAGATACCAAGTGACTTGTTAAAAAGAATTTTACTACCCTCTGATAGCACAAAGTAAATCATTATGTCTTCAGACATTCCATAAGTTATATTTTTTTTATTAAGTAAAATAGAAACTCAAAGAAAGTGGTCTGATGTGGCAAAGAATACCACAAAACATTTTTTTTCTCTCTCTCTGTTTTCCCCTCCCTTCTGTTTTAGTTCCATTGGAACTAATACCTTCATTTCATTTGTTGTTTTCTCTGTCGATTTCAGCTACTGTTTTTTAACACCAGATCTGCTATTGTAAACAAGATTCCCCTGCTGCTAAAGACCTGTTTGTGTTGACTTTCCAGTGTACTCTGTCGTATCATTAATTGAAAATCATCTGCGATGTATGATGTTCATGTATGAGAAATGCCAGCACAAAGACTGTATTCCCTTGATAGAACGTGCCAAAGCCCCCCCCCCCCCCAAAAAAAAAAAGTTCGTGAGACACTATCGTTTTCATATAAAACTGCACACTTCTTGGTAGTAGAACATCATGTCCATTCGTCAAAGACTATTCTGCGAAGAAATGCCTGTAGAGATAAATGTGTTTTTTGTGTCTTTTTAAAAGTCCCATTAATTTGATCTTAAGTGTAGGCTGTTATCAAGACAACACAGGATGTCTGTGGCCAATTTTGGCATCATTCAAAGCGGTGTGGTGTGGTGATTCATGTTTTGCAACTGTACCTTGTCCATTTCCTTGTTGAGCAAAATGAAACGGAATAATAAAGTTGGCGGAACCTTTTTGTCAGGCACGGCTGCAGTGAACGAGTTTCTCATTGACCTCCTGGAATATTCAGTATGCATTTGTGTGTGTGTGTGTGTGTGTGTGTGTGCGCGTATGTGTGTGTGTGTGTGGATGGGTGTGTGATTGATATGAAGAGTTCGTGACATCACCACAGAACACTGCTGTATATAATATCAAAGAGAATTGAACATCATTTCATTTTCCAAGCATACTGAAAGAGCGATTGACTAACCTTTCAGAAAGCAGGAGAAATTATATTACCCTTTAACAGTGTGTTAATAACAAATCGAAGGAATGTGTCCTTTCTATTAAAAAAGGAATTATTTTGGGGGGGATTTTCTTCGCTTTTCTTTATAACATTGTTCTACAGTGACGTCAGGAACTTGTATTCTTCTCATCCAGCGATGGTGGCACCAATTAGACTTTAGATATTCATAACTTTTGAACTGATCGATTTCTCCAAACTTTCGCTGATGCGTTCTACTAATATTGCTACATTTACTCAATCCACACAGTCATGTACAGCATCATTGGGGAAGCTTTCCTTTTATCGCTTAGAGCCGAAAAGTCAGATTTGTACATGAGCCACACGCGCGGAGAAAGCCAGTGGAGGATAAACGGGTGTGAAACGACAGTATAAAAGGTTATGTAAGAAGCATGTCATTAGACCCCAGTTTCCTTTATGTACGTCCTCTGTTGCTGTGATAAAAATCTGATAATCATTATTCGTCGGAAGCATTGACCATTCTGACGGGATGAAGGCAAGTAAGCAATTTTGCAAGAGTTTTCTCTAGCAGTATCTACCATGTATTGTGAACAGAATCGCGTTGGATACTTGGAGGTTTCACTTTCTACATACACCACTCAAGGCCGTTTAAAGTACAGCTGTAGTACTGTATTGTATTTGAAAGACTTGTCCACACGTCTAATATTTTTAAATCCATAATGTCAAGGATTCGTGACTGTGGCACGCGATGTGACAGGCTCGGCTTGCTCTTGGCAGCCAAATCGGATGTTCCCAAACCCACTTTCGAAACCTTTGACCACGTTTCTATGGCAACGATGCCTATAACATTTTATGTAAAACAATGCTTCAAATCCCTGAGGGTATGTTTCGGAGATTCCCCGCCACACATTTGAGATCCTCTGCGGAAGACAAAGTATACCGCTAGAATCCCTTCCGATATTCGTCATAACCTGACTTTGTATGTTATTTCCTCCAAGATCAGATCACATTTCTTCATGCGAAAGATTTCCATTGTTCCAGTCTTAGAACTCGCTAAATCGTCAACGGCTCAACGGGGGAACAACTAGGAAAAATTCCATCTGCGAGCATTGCTTTCAGAATAAAAGTGGAAGAAGAAAAAGGTGAAGGAAAAGAAGAGGAGGAGGAGAAAGAAGAAGAAAAGAATAGTAGGATTGGGAGAAGGAGGAGGAGGAGGAGAAGGGGATTCCATGATTGGAGGGGAAGCATGTTCAGTGTGATGCTGGAACTGGTGGGAACAGGGCCCCGTTTCATATAAAGTTGATATGATAGCAACTCTTGCTGGAATGACAATAATTGTCATAGTAACGACAAGAATTTTGTTTGTTTGTTTGTTTTAAATAAAGTCCACGACGGTATAGGCACCTGCATGGTAGAACGTGAAACATATACATGTACTTCCAACTTTCTGGTCCAGCGGGCCGCGTTTTACCAAAAGATATCGATTATGAATCTCCTTACACAGGCTGCCGTATAGACTTATGATAGAAATCAACTTTATAATCCATTATAATTCTTCATAAAACAGGGCCTTGTTCATAAAGATCATAATCATGCATATATATGATTTCACTGTGTTTGGTATTTTCTGCTTCACAGAAAGGTGTAAATCATTTAGTCAAAGTCCCCTTTGACGATGCCTTCGGAAAGATACCAGTAGAATCATGCGACTTTGGAAATCGCGCCAAAACTGCCATACTAGTCAGGGTGTTACAGGTACGTCGTATGAAACGTTCCAATGATAATTCCTCCTTACTACACCCTCAACACCCTATTCTTATAGGCGTCGTGAATGAAGTGGTATGTATAGAACTCCATGTCTAACAAAATGGATCAGTCGACGCAGCTAGTCTACAAAATAAGGGCAAAAGCAAACGGGGGGGGGGTGGGGATGGGGAGGGGGGATAGGCCCTACTCCATTAGTTACAATGTATTTGCATACGCTCCGGCGTATAAGATGTAGGGGGCGTACATGTAAGTTGAAGTACATTCACTGTGTTATGTATTTGAACAGTCATCGATATTTTATCAGATTACGTCATTTACCTTTCCTATCATTGTATCCATTGTGATTGCTATGTATTGTATCAGATGTTTGTTTGCTTTTTCTTGTGGAAGATATTGCTTTGAGGGTCACGTGAATCTTTTCCACATTCATTGCCAGAGGCAAACAAGTCACTTTAATTTTGTAAGCTGTCAAGGACATAATAATTATTGACTATGTGTTTGCACCTTTTTTTTCATATGCGAGAGGCGCTATGGAAAAAAAAGCCATATTCTACATTCAAAGAGCAAATCGAAATCTTTACACTAAACATCATCACTCACAGACTGTTAAGAGGTGTTTCATTTTCGCTGAAAGTAAGTGGATTTAGGCCAATCTTCCCACAGTTGAATCCAGTGCGATCTTTTCAACCGCAGGAGGTTCAATAATTACAGGAAGTGCTATCCGTGATCTCTGGTCTCTAAAACGGAAGGAAGTTTGTTTAGTTTGGTTCGTGTTTTTAAACTGTGCATGTAGAGCCAATAAAGTGTGGACAGGAATCTTTCAAAGGGCTACGTTTTCCTTGCCGCCACTATATCTACCAAAATCTGCACACACGAGACCAAAGCGGACCTGGTATGATAAGACACACGGGTCCCGTGAGGGAAATCCCCACCACAGGCGCTGTAACCTTGCGAAAGCTAAACCCCCATTGTCCTCGTCTTTTAACATTGTCTCGCCAGCTTTGTACGTGCTTCGTGAAGCATGTAAAGATTATAGAGCCAAATAATATGTGACCCATTCCTGCAAATTATTGCAATGTGCGTGTGTACTGAGGTGACATGCACATCGCCAGAACAGCGTGTATAGTTCGTAATTTGTCCCGTTTGGGGAACACAATTGCACAGCTGACTTGTTACAGCGTTGATGGCCTATGGGGCTTGTCTACATGCAAGTATTATGAAGCCACTGGCCAAAATATTATGTACAAGCCTACTCGCTGCGGGTCCTATATTGTCCTAGGGTAATAATCGTGTATTCATAATGTTTGCATATAAATCGCGCTCCATAGTGAAGTTTTACAACATCTGTCACAAAGTTCAGTGTAATAAGGTCCAATATGTCCATACGTATAATGTTGCCATTTATAGAAATTCAGTCATACACATTGTATTCACGTTGGTATATTTGTGATATATGTAGGCCTACGTTATTATTACTTTTTTGTTTTACATGGACATATTACATGTACGTATCACATGGACGTATTACAACATGAACACACACACACACACACTCTCATGCACACACACACACAAAGAAGCAAGCAAGAAACGAACTTGCTGTTTGGCGTTTGTTCCTTTCTTGTTGACAGTTGCTATCATAAAACTCGTACCAACATTGCATCTTTTTTATCGGATATTGCTTGAAATACATCCTACCAACAGTGCAATATAATAACCTATCTGTTGTACCCATCTAAAGATGTCTTCTCAAACTTAGTGCGCGGTGCATGGTGGCTGTGTAAACATGCATTTCGATCAAAATCACTGATAATGAAAGACAAGTTTTTTTTTGTTGTGCGAAGTGGCGGGACCACGAAAACCCACTTGTTTGTTTATCACCTGTTTGTGCCCTTCACATGATTCACCAATCTATTGCGTCTGGCTCAATTCATTGCTCGTGCAATCGAATCGCGGTTGTCTTTTTTTTTTCTGAGGAAACTCTTCCCAAAAATCTTTTTTATCTCGTTTGCAGTCATCACTCTCTTTTCCAACACGTGCCAGAGAGGAAGACGAACATTTGCGCCCAAGTTCTATCGTAAAGTGTAATCCCGTGCAGGCTCTGTTTCCCCTTGAGTTCCGTGACATCTGCTCCTGGGACAATATTGCTCCTATGAAATATCCTGGACGCTAAGCCAAAAATGAACAAACAAACAAACAAACAAACAAACATGAAGCCTACCCACAAACATAACCCTAACCCTAATCCTAATCCTAACGTCAAGCTAAACCTAGAACCTGATCGCAGCCCTATAACTGTAACTACCAAATGCCATGATTTTATGTCAAAAAGGAAATCAAGCGAACATTCGTGCATAATAGAGCTCAGTCATCAGTTGGATACCAGCAAGATGATTACATGACTGCCTTTGCCAGTTTGAATTATGACGTTTTGACTAAACGTCAAATGACATCCCTTCGCTACTTCAGTCGCAGTTTTGATGAAACCTCTGCTACCACTTTAGAGGGATGGTACAGTATTGGTGGATCAGATGAGAATTTGGTTTTTAACTTTTTGCGAGATACCAAGAAAACACTTATGATATAGTACAGAGCATACCATTTTAAGAGGAATTCAAAGTTTATTTGATGAAAATCGGGTTGGGAATGACTGAAACATCCAAAAGCAAAGTAAAACAAAGCGATCATAATAAAGTGTGGGTCCCACACTTTATTAGAATTGCTAATTTTTGGACATTTCAGCCATTTCAAAACCAATTTTCATCAAATAAACGTTGAATTCCTCATAGAATTACATGTACTTTCATATTTCATAAGAGGTTTCTCATTATCTCACCAAAAAATGTTAGAAACCTGAAATTAGGTCTCAACCAAAACTATACGTTCCCTTTAATCTGTTGTATAGTCTTATTCAGTAAAGGAATAACTGAATACGTGCGCGCTATATATCTTATGATAATTGTTCAATTATTTTTCTTCAAATTACGTGGATAGGCACACACACACACACACACAAACACACCAACAAACAACAACTTCCAAACCAAGATTCTGCTAATGATATTTTTGTCAATCATTGCTGAAGTATAAGAGGCATTAGAATGCACCTTACCCTATTGACCGAGCATAACTTGCATGTTTCCCTGCAATGTTTTGTTTTTTGTTTTTGTTTCTTGTTAATCATAAATTATCAGTAACATAATCATGGGAACATCCAAGTTATGATTAGCCTAGGGAAAGGTGTGCATTCCAATGTCGTTCGTTAATCATCAGCATTCCAATAGTACTTTAGCAGTGATTGACAGTTGCTGATGTCACTGGCAATATCTTGGTTTGGAAGGGTATTTTTCTCAGGCGTATCAAAGCAATCTGAAGAAAAACAGTAGGCCTATAGAAATGATTACAAAATATATGACACCTATTTAAATATCTATTTGGCCACATAAGCAATGATGAAGGTATCACGAATCAGCACAAGTCAACAAGCATTAAATGCAAATTTTGCGTCATATACTTCCCTTTAAAACAAGTCTGTGATTTACACCAGAATGATGCAAACTTTAGACTTTGTTCAATATGGTTATATCGATGTGTTGACAGTGCAACATAATTATTGCAGCACCGCGCCGTTTTGTCATTGTAACGACTTATTAGGTCAGTGAAGTCGCTGCATGTAATATGATGTATTGTATATACTCGTCCGATCGAGTTTTAAGTTAATGGTAAATAAATCGTTAACTTTCACACAGGAATGCGCACTCGCACACCCACAAACAAAGAAGGGATTTTTGCTCTCCTTTTTATTTAATATGATTTTTGGTCAAAACCGCTAAACTGCGGTGACGAGTGAATGACGTAGCCGGGTCTTAGGCAGTGATCCTGTCTCCGGCTTTAAAAAAAAAAAAAAAAAAGTATTAAAAAAAGCAGAGGAAGTTATTCTCGCGATGAGTTATAATTATTTCTTTCCGATCGTTGCTAAGATACGCGCTTCTGAAAGTCAAGTCTGCTGCAGAAATATTATCGTCATTTCCAGACATGCAACCCGCTGTGCGGTCGCGGAAGAAAACGATTGAGCGCGAAAAGAGTTATAACACGTATCAGCGTAGGGTAAATAGATGGAGCGCGGACAGATTATCTATAACAAGTATTAAAGGGATCACTGCCCCACTTAAAGGTCAATTTCAATAATCAACATGGTAACAAACACACTGAAAGAGCTAGACGATTGGATATTACGAGTGTCCATGTTTTTTGAAGCAGTGATAAAGATAACAATCACATCCGATTAAAAAAAAAGAAAATAACAATGTCATCTCCTCACTGTTATCTTCTGAAGAAACTTCGTTTAAAGTGTATGTATGTGTGTGCGTGTGTGTGTGTGTGTGCGTATCATAGGAAGTTGCAGAGAAGTAAAAAAAGAAAGAAAGAAAGAAGTGGTGTTCTTTGCAGTCTCAACTTCAAATTATTCCATCATTTTCAGCATGGTAAATAGTTAAGTGTGACTTTGTGTGGGTGAGGGGAAGACGAGCCTTGAAGTTGCTACATTATTGATATTTACCCATATAAATACATACATACATACAGACAGCACATACACACACACACATACACACACACACACACACATATATATATATATATCTATATATATATATATATATATATATATATATGTTTATATATATATATATATATATATATATATATATATATATATATATATATGTATTATACAAACCTCGTTTTGCATGTAATTTGCATAATACAGAACTAAGAATGACATCACTGTGCGGAGAAAGCATGCGAAGGTTTGGAGTGTCATGACTTTTTCGGAATTTCTGTCTAATTTAGATGAACCTTAAAATTTGTTGTAATTGCTTCGCTCAATTCTTGTTTTACTGAAATCAGTATGAACAGGAAATATATTTTCTTTTATAGATGATTTGGGGAGCGTAAATGAATGATACTTGTCAGAAACGATGCTCAAACTCATTACCTTATTGACACGAAGAGTTGACAAAAGAAGAATGTGATAATGGCTGGAGAATGGATAATACATGTGATTATACTAATGCAATGAAGCATGAAAATAGCACGAGATAAAAAGTTGCGAAAATGACTGTATAATAAAACATGACTTGCGGTATAGAATGGATGTAGGCCTATGCAGAGAGCCGTATAGGAAATAAAACATGTGGACAAGCAAGTAGTAGGTGAATGAATTGATTAATGATTAGATTAGTAGCCTATAAATGATACATGAGCAAATACGAAGATGAAGTAGTAAGGAAGTTGATAAAGAGAACACGATGTCGATCGATTATAGGAAATGAGAGCTGTGATGAATGATGATATGGAATAATTGAACACAACTCTGAATAAATTACTTTCTATAATGTTCAAAGAGGACTACCATTTTTCATGGAGTCAGTCAAGTCGACTCACAGAATTTGGAGACATCGAAATTCTACAATACCATCAAATGTCCGTGCATGACTACCTATTTAGAAAACTGAGAAAGTTTTAGTTGAGATGGACTTTCAATTGCACCAGTTAAGTTCTTAGCCGATCCTTATACTGCAGAAGCTAGTTCAATGAACTGACTCACTTTTTTTTTCACATAAAAGTGACTCGAAAAGGCCGTTACGGAGAAACTGTGTGTTTACTTGTGCTGATCTTCCCTCCTACGAGTGGCATGGTTTAGTAGGTGCGAGGGAATCCCTTGACTACTGTGGTTGCGAAATGAGGAAGTGCGCGACAAACTTAAAAATTTGACTGAGCGGGGACTTTCGGGTTGGCGTCATACACGTTGTTCGCAGCCAACAAGCAGAGACGCGTAACTCAATGGTTGTCTCTGATATGTGACTATACACCATTGCCCGTTTCGCTTCTTGTCGTCTGGAGTAAGCCAAGCTCTTTTTCGCTAGTCATTTTGGGGGAAAATGGCACAGGATAAAATTATCATAAAGCAGGGATGTCTGCACATGCAGGAGAAAGAACAGGTAATGTATGATTTGTTTGTATCAGAATATATAGCGCAGATATACCTGAGTTCTGACGAATATAATAGTATGATCGGGCTCGACAGAGCTATAGACTCTGTGGTGTTGTTGTGCTTGTATAGTAAAGTTGTAGATCTCATATCATACTTTGAGCCGTTCTCGCGCTTCTGATACCCACGTTTTTTCCTGCGGATGACTGTGGAGTGTGTGTTGATGTAGACCGCGCATGATGTTGCACTCACCCAGAGATAAATACTTAATAAGTATATCTATATGCACTAACAATATATCTGGTAGGCTATATGGACGCATGCTACTCCCAAACAAAATGCTCCATTCTTATACAGTACAGCCTTGACTTGTTGATTTGTATAGGAGTATAACGTGTCCCATACAGTCATGGTATTCACTAAGCGTACCGTTGCTTGTAAGGGCATGTAGTCCCCCGTGTGTTTTCAAAGTTTTTTTGTTAGAGTTCGAGGCAGGTGAGGATATCTTGATCCAGATTCATTGCCCTCAGGTCTACAACGTAAAAACAAAAACAAAAACAAAAACAAAACAAAAACAAAACAAAACAAGCGATGCATATACATCCAAATACGTAGTTCAGTTCAGTTCAGTTTAGCTAAACAAAGTATGATATATTAAAAAGCATGCGTAAAACAATCTCATGGTTTAATTAATCTTAAGGAAAAAAAAGAAGGAATATAAAACGAAAAGTGAATAGCATGGTATTTATTAAGATATGATACAAGTGGAATGGCTAAGAAGATCTGGTCATGTTTTGGAAGCTAGCAATAAAGTAGGTATTGAAAAAGAGTGGTCCACTAAAAAGCTATTATATAGGCTTGTAGTACATGGATCACATACTCAAAAGCCTGACAGTTGTAATTGACTCTGATATAAAATGTCCCGAGGGCTTGTCAAGGAATTGATAAATGTATATTTCCGTAGCTTGATGAGGGTTTCGGCTGACTACTTTCCACTTTTGTTCTTGCCATGAACGATAAGATTAATACCCCTGTATATTAATTGTCACTGACTCTCCTCTCCCGCAGAGGTTTCGTTTTTGGAAGATATCTATATTGCAGAGTATGATGGTTTACTGTTTTACTGTAAGGTGGATAAGAGAACAAAGCACTTCAAAATCTTTGTCAGCAGAATCAGAAAATAAAGTTAATGACAATTGAAATTAAACATATCATTAGGGTCGATGATGATGTCTTCTTCTTTTTCAGTATTGTTCAGATGACTGTTTCGTTTATAAATGTATTGGTAATTGATATAGGAAAAGTCCCATTTATAGTTTTATATATTGTTCTTATCAATCCCGAAAAAAAATCTTTTATATAACCCATCCGTGGCCACTAAAGTCTTTCAAAAAGGGGAAATTAATCATTGAAGTTTAAAAAAAAGAAAACATGCAGATTACAGAATTTAGAAAATGACTTGTTTTCATGGAATGGTAATATTGATTTTAATAGTACGTATCAAGTGACTAGAAGATGAGTTGATGATGTAATCACGTCACAAGTCTAATACATAAATGATTTCTAAATTTCCTTGTTTAATTTGATTCTAAAGGGGAATGAATTGTGTATCATTTGCATGAAATCCTTTTGGAGCTGTAATAATCTAACAGTGATTATATAATTGTAAAGGGAGGACTTATATTTGATACATTACCGATCGTGAACTAGGTACCTATATTTGCTCTGAACGAGTCCCTAATTTCATTAGAGTATTATATGTATGTGGTTGCGACCGATACAACTGTTAAATCCTGTAAGCCTCTAGAAATCCGAAACTTTCTCATATTTTGCCTGAATTTGTTTCAGCTTTCACTCTTATGTTTGTCCGACTTTGCTGGTAAACCTTGAGAACGGAGTTGAGTTTTGATAATGATGAGATAAAAGGAGTCACGAATAAGACTTCTCTCTCTCAAAAAAAAAACAGTTTAGTTTAGTTCAGTTCAAATTCATTTCGTTTTTTTCACTATGAAATAATATATAAACAAATCTCACTTTCTTCAGCGACAAAAATGATGCATGTGACATTATACAACGAAAACAATATTCATAAACTTACAGTAAGGATACATTACAATGGTTGGTAAAGTAACGAAAGTGAAATAATTGACAATATGCATTGTGTGACGTTGAGATTCATCCCATTTTTTTTTTGTGAAAGAAATAACGATCAGTGTTTATTATTGTTATAATAATCAAATCGTAATCTCATTACCATGGTAAGATTCCCATAGTGGATGCTGTGATGTTTACATCTCATAGACACTCTTATCATCACTTAGTTTGCCCCCCCCCCCCCAAAAAAAAAAAAGAAAAGAAAAAGAGAATAAAAATTTGTACTATATAATTACGTCACTATGATCATCAAAACAAACTTTCCACTCATATTTTCCTTTACAGGGTAGTTTAAAGGCCATGCTTCATCCTCTGGAAATCTGGTTAGTCTGTAAGATTTTTTTTGGCCAAAAGTTTAGTTGTGAATTACGAGGAGCTCTTTTATCCAGGCTCCAGCTCGAAGCCCCTGCCGCTTGGAGATAATTCCGCGTGAAAACTGGTCAATCCATGATGGGGGAACCTACGGATGATATTCATAGAGCTGTATAAGAAACCCGTGGCCAACAATACTAGAAGTCACATGCTTACTATGATCACGCCCGCTTGGCGTTCCAGTGATCTGACATCATAACTCCCTCAACTTTCAGCGCGAGCCTAGTGTAATCCCTTTCCAGCTCACATTCCATTATTCATTTCCTGTCGATTTTGTGGGTAACATGCAGCGTTGGAGATTTTTCTGTTTACCATCAAGACACGTCCTATTTTAGTCTTATCGTCGTTTAATACGGCCGCAATACGCGTATACCGAATGGTGGGTATGGTTTATAACGGAGCCACAAGTACAGAGCATGCACAAATTCGTCATTGGTTCTGATTTGCTCGAAGATAAAATCTAACGAAGGCGTTATGTTCTTCTATGCCACAATGTTGTGATACACATTGATTCCTGCAAAAAGTGAAAAGTATATTTGCTTTGTCATATCTGTAGCATACACTTGGATCAAGAGCTATAATCTTGTCTAGAGTTGCCGGATAACTTTCAAACTTCGAATTAGATTTTGAAGCAAATCATCGAATGCAACGTATTCTAAATTTATTCAGATTGAAATATTAGAAACTTTGGGATACTTTTTCTTGGTTTCTTAAACTCTCATTAATGTGTCTTGGTGAATTTGTCTGCATTCGCTCAATCAACGGAAACAACATGGCAACAAAACCAATGACTTCCCAAAATTTCCACCGGGAAAACTGACCCTTGATCCCCCATTGGTCCACATCCCCCCCCCCCAAAAAAAAAAGGGGGGGGGGGGAGTTCGGCGTCTCCTGAATAGGTCTCGGCTTTGTTCAAAAAATGTACGTACTCGCCTAGAAAGCGCCATTGTGAAGATGAGAAAAAAATTGCAATTATGTCTTTGCATATTACCTCAGACAGAGTAGTTTATTTTTGCAGATTTCTTTTTATCTCTTTTCTTTAAATTTATTTCAAAGATTTACACATATATATGTGCAGAAATACTATTGACACATGATTCAGAGTTTATTTCATTTTTTCGACAAAACAAGTCACACTTCTTTTGATAACAGAGAATAAGGTAAACAAAACATTATGTATCAAAAGAATGTACAACAATTGAGAACCTTATCGTAATTATACATTGTAGTAAAAAAGAAGCAGAAGTGATCGAAATGAAGTACATGTATAACTTTGCTTAAAGTGCGAAAAATGGAGAGACCCACTAAAAAGACAGAGCTTTTTAGACAGACAGAGACACATAAACGCTATTGCTCCTTGGAAATTGTTTAATTCTTGGACAAAACCTATTTAAGATACATGTATTTCCATTCTTTTTTTTTTTTCAAATCTAAATGGGGGTTTGAGGAAAAATGTAGTAGCCATGCATGCTTTTCACAAGTGTTTTTGGGGGGCGACGTGTGATGCAGGGGCCGCAGAACTTTTTAGAGTGGGTGGGAGAAGAAGAGGAGGCGGCGGGCCGGGGGTATCAAGGACCAATTGTAGCCCTCAAACCCCCCCCCCCCCCCTTCCCTTGCGACTGTGTTGTACCAATTCGTTCTCATTATGTACTCTGCGTAATTTTTCATTTTTTTGTTTGCTTCCATTGCATTTCGACGCGAGTGCAAGCGATATGCGTGGATTTATAGTTTTTTGCTTCCTCATTTTCATACAGTACGAAAAACACGCTTCCTTTCACACTTCCGTGTTTTAAGAGTCTATTTACCCAAGCACGGAAAAGATTTGCGGATATCATCAATTTGTAATTCATTTCTATTGTCCCAGTTCCAATGTCAGTTAAGGGTCAGAGTCAAGATTTCACTGAAGATTTGGCGCTAAACCAAATTGTATTATTACGTCCTTGACAACAAATACTATATAGAATATAAATCATTCTTAAGACAAGTGTTAATATCGATGGCACGTTAAAGAGGCATTGACAAGAGTTCGAATCGTGCGAGAGAATGAAGGTCAATAATGTGAGGGAATGTTCCTACTCACAACATCCTAAGATATTTAGTCTTCATTATATATTGATAAATTGATCAAGGGATTTATGGTGCAGTATAAACTGCAACTCACTATTTCCCGTATGTTTTTTTTTTCAGTCAGCCAAAGATATTGATAATGTAGGATATTCTTCTATAATACATGTCCAGTATAAATTGAAAAAAGCAACTGAGGGTGTATATAGGGAATATTACTGTTGTGTCTTTTTTATTTCTAATTTCAAGACATGTTAATATATCTTGACAATTCTGTAAAAAAAAATATTCTTTACATTGTATTGAAGAAAAGAAGCAATTATTTTCCATTACAATCTTTCCGTAAGTTATATCGTTATAATCATGTGCATATACATAATACAAAATTAGGTTTGCTGCCTCGTGTAACAAATACATACTTATGAATGTATGCAGTGTTGAGGTGATTCAGTGTTTATCCCTCTTCGTACAGAGTGATATAGGTAAACAGAAAAAAAAATAATTGTATTTGTTTATGTATTGGGATGAGATTTGTGCTTGAATAGCCAGATTGCTGTGGAAATTCATCAACTTACAATGTCGTTACCATAGTTGCAGAAATAGTGTTGTGCAAGTTCTTTGACCCACTGCCAAGACGGCTTCTGTTAGGTTTAACAGGGAAATTTCTGGGGATGACAGATTGAAGATTTGATGGCAAAACTGACGCCAGGAAACTGGTTACGCCGAACGGTAATCGCAGTTCTGTCAGAAGTTGAACTTCTGTGATCTATTGGACGGTTCGGTTGATGGTTGAGATGTTTGAGTTCACATGATAGGCCTAAAGTTTAAGCTTTTGCTATCCTGGAATCCCTACACCACACATGGAATTATAGAGCGACCAGTGGGATCACTGATCCCGGGAATCATTGACTTGGAGAACGATCAAAACGCGTGACGACTTTTCGCAGGACCATGGACCAGCATGTCTCATTAATAAAGACGGATTGTAGAATACAAATGCATGTTGACTTGCGTTAATTAATTAGGCCTATACCCTCAACATCACGTATGTGTCCAAATAAATATCTAAATACTTGTCATATATTCTATTACAATTCTCCTTTTTTTCAGATTACTTGCATACGCCCACAAAAAAAAACACCTTCCAAACCAAGATTGTGCCAGTGACATTATTTGGGAATCATTACTAATGTACTAATGTGATTAATAAAAGACATAAGAATGCACCTTTCACTGGACCAAGCATAACTTGCATGATTCCATGGTGTGCGTTGTACTAGTATGATTAACGAATTACACTACATGGAAACATGCAAGGTGTCATCGGTCTATCATAGGAGAAGGTGCATTCCACTTTCTTTTGTTAATCATATTAGTACTTTAGCAAATTTTGACAGATGACGTCACTGGCAGAATCCATGTTAGGAAGGTATTGGGGGCGTATCCAGGTATAAGATTTTAATCTGGGGAAATAATTTGAATATCATCATATAGAACATAATAATTAAGACATTCTTATGGCCACTACGTGATGATCAAGGTATTGTGAATCAATACAAGTCAAAATGCTTTTGCATCGCATAGCTCCTTTAAGGAACAAACTGATTTCTGCAGTTGATTGATGTCAACAACACACTGAAACAACAACGCTGAAAGCAAACACTGTCTGCCAATCCCGACCAGACGTAGATGGCGTTAGCGTCGTATCAAACAAAACTATCACCTCTGTGACTTCAAGCAACTTATTTCGAATCGCGGAATGCATACATATCTTTGTCACGAACATTCCACTCTCTTTAAAACGTTGCCTATTCAAGAATCCTAGTCTGCTTATCTGTGTATTATTTATGCTCGCAGACAAAGAGGATAATAGAACATGACAGAAGAACTTGTGACACACTTAGGTTATCAATTACTGTGTCCCTGGCGATGGTTTTTCTTTCTTTCTTTTTTCCTTCTTTTTTTTTCCTTTTTTTTCTGTTTGGCAGAGGCTTCATTTCCTTTTTATGACGAGCTGGCACGCTGCCACCTAAAATTATCCACCCCCTAATCCTATCATCTGGCACTCGCCAATTCTGGCATTGCTCCCTATAGACGGTTTTGCATATGATCTTTTCCTGTATAGGGAAGGCGCAATATAAGATGACTCGCAATGACCGGACTTTGTCCCAGGGAAAAAATAAAAGAAGTCTGTTGCACTTGGAACATGATCATTCAAGTTCATGTCGATACAGTGTTTCTTTTACTTTTTTTGTTGTTCATATTTTGAGAGTTCGTAAGCACTGGTTCGTTTAAGCTAATCTTTTCTGTACCAACGAAGCAAATTTGAAACAAACAAACAACACACACGAGACGAGAAATTAACATGGCAGATAGATAGTAAGATCAAACTAAATTGGTTGTGATATTTAATATCTAACTTTTCAATATCAGGTCTGTGTGTATGTGTGTGTGTGTGTGTGTGTGTGTGTGTGTGCGTGTGTGTGTGTGTGTGTGATATTCATAACGATTACTCTCTTCATTGTTATGTGACCCTTTCATTGAATGATTCACCCTTTCAGAAGTTGGTCTGACCATTATAATTTGCAGTTGATATTTCACTTTATTATTGCGCTATTGTATCGCACCCTCCTTCTCTTAAGCGTAATTAGATATGAAAAGTAAACATAACATTCAGGTTGCAAACGTACTTTCAAGTTGTATAAGGGCTTTTATTCCTTCTGAACACATTGGGTTTTCGCATTTTTTTCCTTTTTTTTTCGATGTCGCCATGTGACTTCTGGACGTAAACTCTGTTGCGACCCGTTATTGTTCAGATTGTGGTTTTTCCCACAGCTAAAGTAAAACCTGTGGGTAATTTCCGTTTTGTACGCTGATTGGATGTCGGAAGAAGCCCATTTTCTATTTCATGTTATTTTTTCAGGGTTGCAATTTAAGGTGTGGAATCTATCCAATTTGTTGTTGCCTTATGGAGAATTTAATTCCCTTTGGTTTCTAACGAAAGTTCGATAGAGGTGAGGAATGGACATTTTTATGGAGTAGATGCATATAATTATGATTGATTTTGAAATGAATGAGTTAATGGATATTTCGGCATTATAGAAAAATAAAAGAGTGCGAAACAGAGTTGTGGGAGGTGTGCTTACCTTCATTGTGCCGCAGCAGCTGTGTTCGAGATGTCCAGCGAAGCTCCGGCCATGATGTGACGTTTCTTCTGATTATTTCGGTGTTCCTATATTATGCCATGCTCATAAGTCGCCTACCCATTACCATGCTCTCTGGAAGTTGCCGTTTTGATATCGTAGTAACCAGGGAGGTGAAAAGAGATTTCTTTCCACCTCCCTGATATTAACTAATATTTCATAGATGGTTCAGTACATTTTCCTCTTGTGTTGATAGAGGTGCAACCTCAAAGGTCCGATTTCACGAAGGTGGCAAAAATGAAACCATGGTTTAAACCATGATGGAGCGCCAAGTGCCGCATGGAATATTTCGTAGATGAAGTCATGATTATTTTGCAACGAAATGACAACATTTTGTTACTAAATGAACATTTCGTCCACGAAATTATCGTTAACGAAACGGTCAATTTGTCGACGAAATTCGTAACGAAATATTCCGTGCGACACTTGGCGCTCCATGGTTTTTGTCCACAGTTTAAACCATGGTTTCATTATTTTGTACCACCTTCATGACTTGCACTGATGAAATGTTTTGCCTCATATAGATTCAAGTTTCCAAAAACTTTCGATCATTTATCATCCATGTAGAACTTGCTGTTTTAGAGGAGTCGTTTTTTAAACAATGAATGCTGATTCAGATGATGCATGCAGAAAGACTATTTGTGAAACATTCGGTGAATGTTTGACTAAGATAAACAGACAATCCGTGCAAAATTTGATGAATCTTTGAAGTTTTGGTTAATTCTGTGCGTTACGCTCTCAAGATGTTTACCCTACAACAATAGGCGGTGCCACAGTATATCGATATAAAAAACACACTTGGGGAGATTTCACAGTGTTCCTTATTTTCATTTTAAAATATTTAATTTGTCAGCGAGATATATTACAGTAGATATTCTCAGCGCCTTTTGGAGGACCTGGGTTGAGCTGCATGGGTCGAGCTGGGTCAAGTGTTCTTTCTTTGTCCTAGAAAGTAATTAATTTGATAGAATTCTATAGATCTTTGATTTATCATTCATCTTATCATTCTGGTGTTTAATGTTTGCTTGTATCAATATGTTTTGTTTGCTTGTGGGAGCGCTGTGGCATAGTGAATTAGATTCCCGACTCCCACACGGAGGACCCGAGTTCGATTCCCGCCCAGTGCTTATGGCGTCCTTCTTGGACAAGATGTTTTTACCCACAATGATCCTCTCGACCCACGTGTATAAATGGGTACCTGGCAACGCTAGAATAATACTAATGGCAGGGCCCTCTGGAAGAACAGTGGCAACACTGAAGAGGCTAATCTGGGTAAAGACGACCATATTATTACAATCATTTATTGTTTTTACCCCCCCCCCCCCCCATGCAGAGCGCTCAGTCAGAGGAGTGCTACTGCACTGCCGTGAAGGATCGCTCGACATCAGGTGGCCGAGTCAAGTTGGGCATCACGCTGGAGCACACCATGCTTAGGAAGACGGTGAAAGATGTGTCCATCAGTAAACGAGGCAACATTCTCTGTGTTCGAGGGGGCGACGAGAAGATCACATTCCTCAGAGCCAGGAACAGGTTAGACTCGACATCACGGTTTAATTTTATTCATTAAATAATCATAATAATAGTAGTAGTAGCAGTAGTAGTAGTAGTAGTAGTATAGTATAGTATAGTATAGTAGTAATATTATTGGTAATAATAACAATAATGATTATATTAACAACCATAATCATAATAATAATAATTGGTTTTGATATAGCGCATTTCAGACTTGTTAAAGATTTCACTGCGCTTTGCAGACTATTACATTTCACAGTTTATTTTTTTAATGTTTTAAGTCAAAGAAGGCAACAGATATAGACAGACACACAGACAGACAGACTGACATACACGAAGAAAGATGGCTGGATGAAAAGACAGATACACAGATGGAGAAAGAAAGAGATAGAGAAGGCATTTTAGTACATTATTCTTTCTAAAAAATTTAAGAAGAACAGTAAAGAAGGGTTTCCTTTACTTGTGCGACACCCCTCTTCGTTCAACGCAGATCACCAGAAATGTTGGAAAGCCCTCACTATAATAATTTCAGGGATTTTTTCCGGGAAGAAACCTCGCGCTATCTTTCTTATTCAATTTTTTCAATTCAATGTTTTATTTCATTTTTCGACAAAGAGATATGAACATCACTTTTTTGATAACAGAAATTAAGGTGCGTAAAGTATAACATGAAAGAATGTATATACAATGATTGTACCACCTTATAATAATTATACACTATCATATAACTCAAGTGACTAGAAGTAATTATACAGTATGCAAAATTCGAAAAATGGAGGGACCCACTAAAAAGACAAAGCTTGCAGATTGTGGGCCCCTCAGAGGAAAAACATCAGTTGAGAAAAAAAGTAATAGTCTGGAAGCCCACTAGAAAGATAGATCAACAAAAGCAGACAGATATACAAACAAATAAACATGAAATGAGACTGGAGTAGGCGTAACAATACAATGGAGAGTTGACTATGAGACGAGACAAAATGAGGCAAAGCTAACATAATAGAAAAGAACAGAACAGACAAAAACGTTCTACAGACAGCGATCTCGTAAGAAGTATGTCGAGAAGGTGAGAAAAAGTGACGCAAGAAAGAACAGGGCAATAGACATGCCTATGATCGGAGAAATATCGTAGCATTATATGAATGTAGTATACAAGAGCTAAAGTATACTTGGCAATCAATATGTGAAAACGTGGGTTCTTAGAAAAGAAGTTATAACAGCTGGTTAATTCTATTCAGTAGAATAAGGTTGCAACAAAGAAACTTTCAATTTCCTCTAAAATGAATATATTGAGGGGGCATTTTTAATATCAGGATGCATGGAATTCCAATAGCTCGGGCCAGTGTAAACAAATGTGTTCTTTGCTAAAATCGTACGGAAAAGAGGTAAATGATATTCGTTAGAGCGTCGAGTTGGATATTCATGAAATGACTGATTTTTTAGGAACATGGAATGGAAAACATCAGGAAGAAGGTTATTGTTGTACATATACATAAATTGACCTAAACTGAATAAAAACAAATCTCTAAATTTTAACAACTTATTAGAGGAAACTTATGTATAGCTATCTCTCTATCAATACGTGCAGTTTCGGTCAGAAGTACTTTTGTCAAGAGAATACCCATTTCCTCACTTTTCCATGCATCTATCCACTTTAATACGACTGCCAAACAGTCATTTTATTTCATTTCATTTCATTTCATATCATTTCATTTCAAGGACTCCTATCATTGTAGGTGCACGAAAACAAGCGCAAGGCCTCCATACCATACACACCCACGCAATCATGTCTTTGTGTATAAAATCATTGGTACTCCACAGATCTATTTACATGGCCCACGGTTTCGCGCCACCGATCTCAACACACATAGGCACGCACACCCACACACACACACACGCACACACACATACAAACAAACAAATACTTCAATAAGGCAATAAAGTAGAAGAACATTTCTGGCTGTACAAAATAACAAAAGTAGGCCCTACATTTTCAATCTTGAAAAAAATAGAAATTCCGTTAAAAACCAAGGGTATTTCTGGGTTTCCGGACGCAAATATCCGTCCTCATCCTAGCGTTGCCCATGCGTATGGACCCCACCAAGAGCGTATAATGACGGGCCCCTGGACCCTGGACCCGAACCCCACCCCCCCCCCCCCCCCCCCCCTGGCACACCCGCATTCTCACACGTCATGCAATCCAAATGCGTTAGGTAAATGCGTAAAGTGAATTCAATTGATATCCAAACATTGGTCCTTGCAATGCATGCCTTTGTCTTCATTATAAGCTTATAATGATTTCCGACAATTTTCTCTAGTTCTGGAACCTTTGTAACATTTCACGTTGCATTTAACATGTTACTAATTACACCAACACCATAAAATTGGCACGAGTTCAACAGTAGATCTTTGGCGTACCACTGATATTTTCTGTATTGAATTGGTATATGTTGCTGAAAATAATTCATGAACGGAACCATTCTCGAAATGTTGGTAGATTTAAACGTGTGTTACTTATAGCTCTTGTTTCCCCTTGAAACGTTTAGACAAGAATGTCTGGATTGGTTCTACGCCTTGAGTGGTGAACCGGCGCCTCGACCTACTCATCGGTCTTGTCCCGTGGCGCCGCCAGTCCCCACCCCGGGTGCCGAACGATCGGTCCAATCCGGCCTCGCTGTCCCTTCGGCCATCTTTCAACAACAGCTGAGCGACATTCGTGCGCGAGGAGTATGCATTCATATATCTCTTGCATTCAGTCTTTTTATCCCTAAGATGTCATCAACTGCTATCATAAAACTTATGTGGACATAATGTGGTACTTAGTGGGAAAAGAAAATCGTGAGTTCGAATAGTACAGGGCCCATTATCCTTTGAGATGTTCTAACCACTTGATCCTTAACGAGTTGATATAATTACCTGGCAATCATGTGGTAATGGGAATGACAGGCACCCATAAAAGACGCAATGTTTGCGCTTAAAAGGCTACTTAGGGTAATTAAGATCGTATTATATACATAATGATCTTTGAATCTTACTTTCCCATCGGAAATCATCCAGTCAAAATTGTGTTTAGGTTGTGTTCATTACCATAATCTCTCTTGTCGTTTGCTATGTTCCTCTTGGAAACGATGTCTTCAGCTATTCTTATGTAGCATTATTATAATTATTGCTGGTTTCTTTCAACAATGCATAATACTTGTTATACTTTGCTACAACTCTCGCCTGGATTGACAGAAACAACAAATACAAAAACAAACCGACAAGTAAAGTATACTGCAATATGTATGCCAAATGGTGATTGGCCTCATCGTATACTAGTATATAGTATACTTTGCCCTATTTAATCTGGAGTTGTGTAAGCTCTGACTGTAAGTTAAAATGTACGTATCTTACGTAAATACATTTTCGTGGTATATTCAGGAAATATTTTACGTAAATTTATGATTCTTAATTTCATTTATTCATTCATTCGTTCGTTCATTCATTCATTCAATGAAACATTATATCATCATTATCATCTATACAGGATAAGCTCCGATCTCCGGAAATTGACTCTTATGGTAAGAACGAACAACCACACCATTTGATATCATTACCGGGTATTAATGTAATAACTATAGGCAGGAAAGATGGATATCATTTGCAACAAACATGATGGCTGCTCCTAGACTGCACTTAGCGACTGATATTCGTGAACAAATCTGCAATGTTCTGAAGTATTTGAGTCAACGAAATATGTTCTGTTTCATGTTTGTATGTGTGCGTGTGGGATTATGCATGCCATAGCAGTGGTGTCAGTTAATATCTGTCCGTATGTGCACATGTAGTGAGAACAATAGCAAATCCCTATGATTAATCTTGCAAAAGATAATCCTCGTTTGTCAACTTTTTTTGTGGAACTCATTCTGCGTATAAAACATACAAAAACATGACAGGGCCTTCTTCATCACAAAGGGAACAATAAGGGGAAACCAATTCACTCTTTTGTCAGTTACTATAGAGTAATTAAAATGCTGATTGTTATGATGGTGATGGTGAGAATAGTTATGATAATGAGGATAATACTCATGGTATGGTGAATAGCATATTATCATCGCAATTGATAGGTATAGTGGAAGTGATATAGTGATAGTAATTGTTGTGAATTTTATTTAAAGGTTGATGACATTATTGAGAGTATTCATACATAAATAGTGGGCTTATAAAATCCTTTTTCATCTTTCATCATCTCTCCTCGATAGACCAAGATGGCTCGGAGGCGTATCTCAACGTCGACTTCAACATCACTCTCACGGAAACACGTGATGCTTATAAAGATCTGCACGACCTCAATGTAATTATTTTCTGTTGTGTGTTTCTATCCAAAAACTCTGCCAGATTTGGCTATAGTCGAGAGAGAAGCAAGAGAGACGTAGAAACACACATCACGGAAGTAGTCTATGTTCGCATAACACACAAACACACACAAACGCACATTCAAACATGCACCAGGCGGAATACAAAGAAGGTGTCTCAAGCCACTTTTGCGAATGCGTGTGAAACCTGAAGACCACTCTGATGATAGTTACGTTCAGACGGTGAAGATAAGCTAACTTCGACGAAAAGCTGTACGGGGCGTTACGAAATCGACCGTGCGACACCCCATAGAGCTTATCCTCGAGGTTAAGGATCACCGTCTGAACGTACTAGTAACTATAATAACTTATGCTCTCTATTAACATAATTTCCTACGAAAAGACCGATGATAGTGAATGCATTATTCCACCATGCACCCAAATTGTGAATCACAGGCTTTTTTAACAGATTGGATATACGTGGATATTTTAGATCAAAGTTATTGACTCAATATAATTTTTTGATTCCTATAAATTAAGTTGGGTTTTTTGTTACGCGGAAAAGCTTTCAAAACCCTCTTTAGGTTGACACATGTCACACAAAGTACTTTAACACACAACATACATAACAACGTTCAAACCCAAACTCATGCAAGAAGTAATCCTAACGATAGGTATTCGCATACGAATATGGTCGCCGATATGCAAGTAAAATGGTGTAGCTGACGTTACAAACTCGTAGAATGAAAGTCAAATCCAAGGCTTTGCACCCAATGAACGTTATAGTTCATGCACACATTGCACATTAGTTGCTTCAACAACAAAAAAAAAATTATTTGTTTTGCAGTCAATCCTTGCACCTCATAGCATTTCCTCGACAACGTGCAATGTTATACACATTTCTCTTAAGTTTAAATAGTTCTAGGTTAGTCGATATGGAATCATAGTCTATAAAATTATCATAAATTCTTTCACTTTCAGTTTCAGAGATCAAAAGGAATCCTGAGGTGTAAAGGTTGTCCTCACGTACAATAGTTATTTGTCTTTGTGTAATCCGGGAAATAAGCGCAGCTGTCGGCCGATGAGCAGTAATAATTATCGCATGAGGAAAGACTGTAATGATTCGCAGTGTTTTGTGTGATTGGATCTTTTGGCTTAATATTCAGATGCATATAATACATCGCTTTGAATACTGTATATTACGCAGTCACGTAATCATTAATCCTCGTGTAAGGTTCAACTGTAGTATACGTGTAATCGCTCCCTATTTATACAAGGAATTGATGCGAGCAGCTGGAAAAGGAGGCCATCCTAACGAAACGGGCAGGGCGGACCAAGAATTGGAGGAAGACAACTATTACATCGCTCCCGACATCCCTCAAGGCATCAGGTATGGCACAGACGCGGTTGCTGCGGGTGACGAGTCGCACTCTGAAGTGGATGCTTTAAAAGAGTCACTGGCAGTGAAACTCAAGTTAGCAATGCAACAAGCCGGGCTTTTAGAGCCAAAGGTAAATGACCATCAAACTTAAATGAGATATAGACCATAATGCAGGCGTCACACTGTTCCGAAATTTAACAAAGATGGACACACGATAAAGGAAATGTTCAAATTCGTCTCTGATGGAATGAACACCGGCTCATTCATTAGGGTATCTTAGGCCATTGTGTGTACCGCCGGTTGAATTTTCCAGGCTCCAGTAGCAACGTCATAAGCGGTGGCAAAATCTTTGTGTAGCTTTTATGTTTCCTTCGTGTGTCCTCCGGGTTAACTTCTTAACAAACACTCACATCTTCGTTTGGCATTCGTGTGCGGTTCGGGTGCCATGGTGTGACCTTCCGTAAGCATCGTTTACTTGCTTCGACTGTTATTTGACTTTTAACCAAGTTGGTGGCAATCTTCTCCCGAATTTGAAAATTCCATATCCGTATGGCCATGTTGTGCAATATCGGGACAGTGTGACGCCTCCTTAACAATTATTGTAATTCTCTTTGTGAAGCCAGTAATTTACTTACGAAGGAGTCTCCAGTTGTTAAAGAGGGGCAAAGATTTGGAAGGAAGCAAGTTATGTGTCTTGGAACTATTCCCGTTTTGTCTGCTGTTCCTGCCTCACGTTATGTCTTTTAACATTGCATAAATATATACTGTACGTATAACCACCGAGTAAACTTAGTGTCAGTGTTCGTTAAACACATCGGTACTTCGAAATCAATGTTTGATGGTGTGATGGTTGTATTGCTGGTTCTCAATCGAGGTTCAAACCTCACGGAATCATCAGTTTTCCAACATTGAAATTTCGCTGATTGAACATCTGTTTGACAAAGCGAATCGAAACCTTACTAGATAAGAGTTGGGGAGGGAAGAGATGATTTGATGAGTTTTTCATTAGGTGGTCAAAGGGGATTCAACAGGTCCGTTTTGGGGGAAAAAGAGACACGAACGATCGACCATCGATGCGAGCAGAATTCTGCATAATATATATCAACACAGAAGACCTCCTAGCTCGCTAGGGTGTACAGGGGATACTCGTGCTGCTCCTCTCTGCACGCACATAAATGGTACAAGAATGAGTTTATACATACACGTACAAACACACACATACACACACACACACACACACACACACACATACACATACACACACACGTTGTGGATGCATTCTCCTGTTCCAAGAACCATATGGCAGTGGTCTTTGTTTAGCTTCAAGTTTGTATGTTCCCGTCGAGTTGCCCTTATATTGATACCGTAAGTACAATTTGAATTGTATACTCCTTTTGTTAGGAACCGGAGCAACCTTTGTACGAAGAACCGACAGACAGTACTACTGATGACATTGGTCCACGAAGACCGGTGCCTAAGGGCGAGGAGACCTCTGCGGAGCGGGACTGGCGAAGGAAACCAAGGTTGCCTGTGTACGACACAAAGCTGGTCACGAACCAGCAATCCGGTCGTTCTGAGTCGTCTGAGGGGAACTACGTAACTCGGCGGGGTTCGGCTAGGACCAGGTGGACAGGACCAAAGCCACAGGACCAGGAGGTAAGGTCCTACATCCTTTGCAGTATTGACAAGGGATGGTACTTACCACTGTCATATTGGCCCCAGCAAGCTCCTTTGTCCCAGTTAACTTAAGTCCCTTGTTGAGAACTGACTAGACGCAATTCAATACTCCGTGCAATCATATGACACGAATGTTAACTATCTTGATCGAATTCATCCGTTGCTTCACGTCAAGACTCGACCCCTTTATCGTCTGCGTCACTCTGCTGCCATAACAATATCTTAGTTTTACATGAATATCAACTTTGAGATCTTCGACATGACCAATTTACACAACATCAGTCCAGGGAGGTTGGACCTCAATGATCAGTCATTAATTGCCTTTAAGAACCATTGGTCTCTTCTCAATGTTTGAGGCGGAGGAATCATTCTGTCCGTCAGATATTTGTAACTGGAGTCACATCGTGTTCTGAAAAAGAATATACTTTTCTAAATACCGCAGCTTGTGTTCACATCATGATTTCTTCAGCAATGCCAATCTCCTATACCAACGTCGTAAAGTATGTGGTGCGAACAACTGATAAGTTTGAATGAGATCTGAATAGGCCTAAGTGAAAGCTTTTGACTCACTTTATGGGATCTTTGTATAGTCACAATAGGCCTATTAATCGACATGAAAAAGAGGGTTAAGGGAGGGACATAAATGTCACGCTGTGAGTGTTTGAACGTGACCCCTTTGTTTCTCGTTCCCGCTTCTTTACAGAAGGTTGAGGAAGCGATTTATGGAAACATTGGCGTGCATGCAGTAGGAAACCACGTCGCGGCAACCACATCGAATCTTGAGTCGCCGCCTCAGCTCCCGCGACCTTCAGCAAAGCCCGCCGTCAGACCGAAGCCGACGCATGCAACTGAACCCGCTGCACCATCTGCCCCGGTCCCGCCCAAAAGGACACTGTCGGCCAGATCGCCCTCCCACACCAAACCTTCGTCTCCTGCGTCTGTTCGAAGAACGGCCACGTTCCCTGGCATAAAGGCGGGAGAACCTGTCCCTGAAGTGAGTATTTGTAGTTCATTCCAATCGTCGCCATATTTGTTTGCTTGATTGCCATCTGAGAAGATGGGTGGATACTCTGGAAGCCCATATTTAGCTGCAATAGCTGGTCTTCCATGGGGTCCAGTTGGATATTAGGCGGGACCACTTCACGAGGTTAAACACGGTGCTCTTTGCGATGAATAGGCCTACACGAAGCGGGATCTTTTACGTGCATGAGTTGTGACTTTCTCACACACGGGACCTCCATAATTATGTCCTATCCGAGCGACGAAGAGTGGACGTACGGTATGATTACACACAACAATGCTCAGTGGGACCCGGGAATCGAACCCGGGTCCTTTGGATTGTGAGGCAGACGCGCTATGCAGACTGAGCTAATTCACATCCCTTTAAGGGGGATTAATTATTGTAGCAACAACTATTCGAAATCTATCAACTATGTCGATCTCATATCTCCCATTTTTGGGATGGATCTCGTTGATTACGCTTTGTAATCTTGTAAAATTCAAGACCCTGATCGGTATAACTGTCAACCGTAATTGTTGACTAATCAGCACCTACTTGAACACTAGCCATCCACTAAACACTTCGTTTAGCACGATATTTTCCGTGTTTTATTTTTATTTAAACAATATTGTAATTAATCAAGTAGTCGGGATATCAGTGACAGTGTTTCTACAATAATTAGTCTCTCTCAATATTTCCGGGTATTGCGCATGAAAGAGTTCTAGCAATTTTTCCATGGTCGGATTTCAAGTTTCTCTTTCGGTAAATCTTCCTGTCAGAGAAAATACAATAATAGTGAAACTTCCCCGTAATCAAGGACATGCAATGAATTACCGATGACCTGGATAGTTGCGTCTTGCTTGAATTCCTGTGTTATTTGTATAGATCGATAGGCCTGCGTGAACAAGATTAACGCTTCGAGAGTAATTAGGCGCATACAAGTACATTAAACAGTTACCGTTCCTTTTCAAATGGTGCCTCTCCTTAAGTTTTATTGATTCCCAGCTCAGGCCGGCGCTTACACAATGTAAGGCGGAATTACCCTGTGTGATGTTAATAAAGTCGTTACAAGTAGTTTTGAATCGGAAGAACTACACCATACGAAAGGTCATATGAAATCCATAAAGTTGTGGTTTTGGCTTTTCTCTCAGCTAAGTAACAATGTAATATATTCAAAACGAAGTTTTGTCTCTGTGCTGAAGACAAGATGAGCATACGATGTCAATGTAAGTTTCCTCTGATTTTTTGTGTCATGCAGTGAAATATTGGTTCACGCATCCGTCGTCATCATAATAATACACGGATACAATAATTCCTTTCCTTTTTCTGACACTTTTTCTAAACGTTGATATTAAACATATTAATCGAATAACAGATAGATTATCTACGAACAGTAATATGTTAGGCGGCATACATCACACTTGTCAAGTCGACACATGCATACTCAATGCCAAAGATTCGCATTTCTATTCAATTTTCAATTAAAATAAATATATTAAGAATTTTCTGCATTGAATGTATACTAGCATTAATACAAATGGGAAATGCAGTCATTTTTTTTAAATTTTCAAGACACTTTACCCGATACTTCAAGCATGCCTGCAGTGAAATGTTTTCAACCCGAAATATCCCTTCCCATCTTCAGTTTATTAAAGTGACAACTAAGTTTTATGCCTTTGAGTGCAATTTGACAGGATATCCTGAGAAATTCGACACTATTTTTTCATCGGATGTTCAGACACATCCGGCGTTAAAGTACACACACCCGCATTATATTCAGAAACAGTTAGGGAAATGAATACATGTCTTCCTCCATTAATGCGCGGATGATAAGACATACCACGTAAACTTACAAGTTCTTACAGTATACAGGAAAACTCACTCCAGGAGTGCATGTTCCGTTCGTTTGCCACTAGTCAACTATTTTGTTAGAGGTGTTTTGATCCGTTCGCTCGGTTTTCTGTCACGACAGTATAGGAAAGGGGGTCTTCGAATGGATTACCGTCCTGTATGCCTATTTCATTACAATCAATCTCCATTTTCGTTAACTTTATATCCAGTTGTATGAGAACGTGGACCGACGGAGGGGGTCTCAGAGCCGTTCGACAGGACCATGTGAAGCGCCCTCATTGTCAAGACGTCCTCCCCTCCTTCCACCAAACCTTGAACAATGTGAAGCGTCTGGACCCCCACCCCTCCCTCCACCTAACCTCCAGAAAGTTGTAGAGTCGGGACGTCCACCGCTTCCTCCTCCTAATCGCAGACAGAGTGAAGTGTCGGAACGTCCACCCCTCCCACCACCTAATCGCGGACATGAGGTGTCGGAACGCCCACCCCTCCCTCCACCTAATCGCGAAGAAAGTGAATTACCGTCAAGACACCCACCCCTCCCTCCACCTAACCACCGCAAAAGCGAAGCGTCGGGGCGTCCACCCGTACCTCCACCTAAACTCGCCCAAGGAAATGTGCTGGGCGAACTGTCCGAACGGCTAAGTGCTCAACGCCAAAAGGGCAACAAGCAACCAAAACGTTCGGTCTTCAAGTGACGGGAGAGACGTGAAGAGGTAAGATCCCATGGTCCACGTTCAATCATGGTCATCCCAGCCGTTTGTTTGAACCTGATTGACAAGTTAAATTTCTACATTACATAATGGGAAGGTTGCCGCGAGATCTTCCTTTACACTCACATAAACACACACCCCTTCTGACAAAGATGCTCTCAGTCCTCACTCTGAACTCTAAAGAGATGCGATCATTTTTGTTTTTTAAGACCATGTGCGTTATTGTTTATCCGTAGGTCGCAAAAGAGGGTGTAGGCCATGTACCCCATCATCTCAAAGATTTGACATTGTTATGAACGTATTTCAGATCAAGGAGTCATATCATCACCGTAATTATCGATCCTATTCGACATTCATTTTTCTCCATGCAGATTTATCCTAACTGGAAGCAAGATTCGGAAGCCTGCATCCACAGTATAGGCAATCTACTTGATGTCGGATGAGCATCGATGGGCCTCCGTGTACCGAATGATGGCGCTCTGTAAAACTCTTCGTAATCTGGCGCTTGAGGAGCATGCCTACTCCAGGGTGAAGATACGTCTGTAGAGAGTTTATGGTTTAACCAAGGAGTTTCACTGGTTAGACCTTAATTGATTTTTGAAGACGTGGCACTGCATTTTATTCCATCTAATGCGCACTCTCCCTCACCGATCTCATTTCACTTATTGGCGGCAATTATGAAATCGATGAACAAGGGCAACGTTCACTAAGATCGTGTGCTGTCTGTTTGCTTGTCTGTATATGTTAATTTGTGTGTGTGTGTGTGTGTGTGTGTGTGTGTGTGTGTGTGTATGTATGTGTGTGTGTATGCTGCTTTGTTACTGTGAGAAGCAGCGCATTCTTGTGATGTTGTGTAATCTAGGAGTACTACACCACACACACTTAAGGTCACGTAATATTCGTCTTGCCAAAATCAATGTTTTTAATTCACAAAATCTCGATTCCATACATGGCATTTATCATTTATTTCTCAAGAAAATGTAATACAAAATATACGATGATACAATACAAGAATTAAAAGGTATAAATTAGATGAAACCTTCCCCTGAACGTACAACTGTCTCGATATGAAAGTGAACACAAAACGTCTGTTTACTGTAGTACTGATCTATAAATTTTACGAAGTAGGAGAAATGTGATGAGGCCTACATAAAATCAAGCATGTTAAGTTTGGGGTCCCAGAATCTCGTGCAGTTGCATAGCAGGCCTGCATTTCTCGAAAACACGTATACTTCTTATAATTATCAGAGGTCTACCAAATGAATTGGTGGCTAAGTGTAGGCCTGCTAAGTACCACAACGGATTCTTCTGGAGTCAGCTTGATGCAACGTTCATGTCTGGCTTCGAAGTTTGCTTGCGATCAACAGCCACTCATTCCACCTTACTCAAAGAGTGATGAATATCAAATGTCAAAATGTCAAATTATCCATGAATTCCTTTGTACATCTCCAAGACTTAGCAATGATACTTGTTTTGGGTTGTTGCTTTTTTTTTTTTACTTTTTCGAATTGTTCCACAAAAGTTCGGACCTACTCCAGGCCGAAGCCTAAAGCTCTCGTGTTAAAGAATTTTAGGTAATTTTGATTGATGGTGTTCGGGTATTTTGACATATTTTGCACTCAGTCATGTACTCATCGATTTCGCAGTTGAGAAGAAAAAAAAAGTCCAAAACCGTATGTTTGTGGGGGAAAAAAGGCTTGTATTCAAATAATGCTGTCAAATCTGTTTGAAACAAATAAAGACCGCCTATTTAAATCTAAGTTCAACTTATGCCATGTCAAAAATAAACACAAAAACAACAACTTTACAGAGATGATTCGCATCTTTTCATGAAAAACATATCGGTCATTTCTTTAACTGTAGACTTGGAATTGAAAACCATTCTGTATTAAGTAGTTTATCGTTTTTTGATGTTTTTCGACTGTGACGCGTTTCATGTGTGATAAGTTCCACATCCGAATATATTTGCAAGCAACATGTTACATCATAATATAATTTTGCTCATTCACCTTGCAGGCCCGTATATATGATTTCTATAATGTATTGTTTTCCCTCATTTCCAATAGTAACCCATATCATGCATTGTACAATACCTACACTATATGTAGGCCCTTGACGTGTAAATGGCTATGTTTATGTGCTGAAACAGAAAACCTGGTATGAGTATTCTCGGATTTGTGTTTAACGTATACTGTGTTACTCACTGCTGGACATATTATTATAACGTGAACCTGCATTTTAGATGATCTTATATGCAATCTAGGCGGGAAATTTTATTATTATAACGTGAGCCTGCATTTTAGATGATCTTATATGCAATCTAGGCGGGAAATTTATATCAAATTGTTTGTGCAATATGTAAATATTTTTTTAGAGAGCTTAGAATTTTATCACGCTAATATTAATTTATATGAACACTTGCGTACAGATTTCGAAAGCTTTATAATCTTTCACAAGAGAAAGGAAGGAGGAATACATGAAAAGGACAAAGATAATGAAGAATCTCCTTATCTTGTACAACGAATTCTATATGCAAACTCAAGGAGAAGTCAGTTTCGCGATGATTGTAGGATTACGTGCTTCATATTGTTCATCTCATCAGTCAAAGGATGCAATTATAATCTCCTCTTGCAATATTTTGACAATTAGCTATAGCTATTATATAGCACTTTATTGCCAGTGGGTTATTCTCAATTTTGTATAAGCACGCTAGATTACTTTCTTTCGTCGAGGTGTTTCATGTACATTACCTTTGCTTTGGATATAATGTATATTTTGAAAAATAAAAATCAGTATATGAAATACAATTTGTGTGTTCTTATATACGTCTGGACATCCATCTTCTTCCCAAATGTATATATCTAACGTATTTGCAATCCCTATGAAGAAGACTTTCCTAATAAGTCGAGAGACAGGGACAAGAGGCGCTGACAACTTTCTATTAATGCATTTTCACTCCCACGTTCAAGTTGCCCAGCTTGAATGAATACGAGTGGGACCAAACAAATACAGTGTAAAGGATGAAGTTTCATTAAAACTGGAAAAAGAATTCATTGAAATCAAAAGTGTAATGTATTCTCAAGTCTCAAGGTACAATGAGATGATCGTGTCCCGCTGACATGCGCACAAATCTTCACTAAATTTCGGGGAGGGGAGGGGCTTAAGCTCGAAATACATGTCTCGCAATAAATTAGCAAATAACGACATTGCCTGAATATGTTCCAAGGCGGTAGTCATAATTATGTTGGTTTTTTTTTAATTAAGTGCATTAGCATAACCGAAAAAAAGTTAGCCAGTCGACCATAATGTCACTGAATATAGGCGTGAGCGTGTAGGTACGAGTTCTAAGAATAATATCATTGTATTGGCCACCTGAAACAAATGATATATACATAAAGGTTTTATATATATATATATATATATATATATATATATATATATATATATATATATATATATTGGCGGGGGGTACCTTCAAAGACAGATATAGGAATCATATCAAATCCATCAAGAATGAGAAATACAAAAACGAAACCCAACTCTCAAAATACATCTGGAGCCTGAAAGAAAAACGCGTAAACTTCACACTGCCACTGACATGGGACATCCAAAAAAAGTCAAACTTAACTCTAAGAAGGAGTGGCATGTGCAACCTCTGCCTCGATGAGAAGGCCATCATCACCCGAAACAAAAAAGCACTCAATAAAAGGTCCGAGCTTATATCCAAATGCAGACACCGGAAAAGAAAAAGCATCCATGCATCAAACCGATCCACCGCGCCACATGAGCACAGAAACACACCACTTTGTCAGTCTGCCTGAGGATCGCAACATGAAACCGCCGGTAGCAGACAAGGCACCAAAACACAGGTACGCCTATATATATATATATATATATATATATATATATATATATATATATATATATATATAGGCGTACATAAATATATTTCTATATAAACATATTTATTCACACATATCATATATCAATTCCCAGGAAACAGTGTTTGTATGCTTCACTCTAAGATTCTAGGCCTCTTATTGGTGTACGGTGCACCGCTGCCATGCATCTTGTGCGTGCATTTGTGCGTGCATTTGTGCATTGTAATGATACTTAATGTAGGGCCTAATTTCCCTGACTGGTAGCACGACAACTCCATATAAATGCCTTAATTTAACATAAATATCTTAAATGTGATGCAGGGATTATAAAGCAAATATCGACTGGTTTTGGGGTTTTTTTCCGGGTCACAGTTTAAACTATTTGTCCTCTCTAGGCAAATATTTTGGGTGGTGTTCGTTATTCCGAAGGTTCGCTATTCCGAAGGTTCATTATTCGGAAGGGTCGTTAATCCGAAACACGCAAATTCCCTATACCTATATGTTCGTTAATCCGAAAATGAAAAAGGGTTCGTTAATCCGAAAATTTGTGGCGTTATTCCGAAGGTTCGTTATTCCGAAGATTGGTTAATCCGAAAATGAAATTCGGAACAATGAACCTTCGGAATAACGAATCTTTGGAATAAAGAGCCTTCGGAATAACGAACCTTCGGAATAACGAGCTGTAACCAATATTTTAACCGTGCCCCTCGAAGCAGTCTATTACACTCTACCTAGGACATCATCATGGCAAGGACTGGAAAGGCTCAACGAATTATATTAGGAGTGAAACTTTCAGGAAAAAAAAACCACTGGTCCATAATTTCTTGTACAGAGCCCAGAGGGCGTCCCACTATAGAAACCCTATCAAAACTTTGAGGAGGTTTATGTGTCGGCAGCAGCGAAAACTCGTGATTCAACATCCTCTCCTGTCTTTGAGGGGAAATCCTCCCCACCCCCCCCCCCCCCCCCAAAAAAAAAAAAACCCAAACAAACAAACAAACAAACAACAACAACAACAACAACAACAACAACAACAACAACCAAACAAACAAACAAACAAACAAACAAACATATACATACATACATAAAAAAAGACATAGGGTGCAATGGAGCTGATAATAGATATTTGTAAATGTATACATACTATTTTAAATCCCCTTCTTTTTGTCTAAATGTTATTATAGAGAACAGGAATCTAGTTTGCATGTATAATTTGCAAGTCTTAGATGAGCTTTCCGGTTGTATCAAACAACAGCATGTTCTATTGCTAACAATAGTAATGTTAGAAGATTAGTGTACTCGTGTACTTAATAGCAAAATGATACATAACTATACCAGGAAAATTCATGTTTTATGTTTGTAAAGTTTGACAGAAATGAAGGAAAAGAGGACCTGCCATTCTTTACCGCGATGATCGCATGTTGATGATGATAATGTTAGTACATCTAACACGGTATTACTGTCAAGGTTTAGGTCCTGATATTTCTTATCATTTCACGTCATCTACTAACATCCATCATCCTTGTGTTACGTACTAGTAAACGTGAACGCGCAATACAGGACCAGAATTCAAGGGGCGAAACTGCGACTTCTAGCCAAGTCGTAAAGGTGTGTATATTCTCGTCCGTCTGAATACTGATTGTCTTGACCAAGGTACCTTGGTGGGTTTCAACAAGTCGCCTTTTCAATGTTAAATAAATACTATAGCTTTTGCAGAACTGTCCGCGTTCAGTTGTACGCAAGTCTTTTTGGAAAGATTGCTGTCTGGGGATAGGCAGAACTTCTCACCACCTTCTTACTATAGGGATTAGAAGGCCACTTACTCAGATAGGCTGGTGAGTGGTGACCCCCATTTAGGAGGCCTTCTGTTTAATTGCAGCTTCTGTACAAAGGGAGTGGCTTCCATGACTTACAGATATTAGGTAATTTCGTGATGTCGACATTCTTGTTTCCTTCTGTGCTGACGTAACCCATTTCTCCACTTTTTCAAATTAGAGGCATCGAAGAGTTTTAGACAATCTTTTTTTTTTTTTAATTGACGTAGCGGTAAAGGAAGAACGATATCAGGCAGAATTATGCACAAACCGAGACAAAACAATCTACCTTGTTTACATATACTGGACGGGAATTAAGCTCAGCTTATTCAAAGAGAAAATTGATGCCTCAGAAGTCAAACATTATTACGTGAATACTTCTCAAATTTAATGTATACGCTAACGCACATGTGTTTTTTTTTTTGTAGCTTTGTTCAGATTTAAAACAAACAAGCAAACAGGGAGACTTTCCTTCTTCCAATCATGTAATAAAGAAAAATTAAATCCGTAGATAAATTTTGAAAACATTATTTGGATTTGAATATTCATGATCTCGTGAGAATAGGGCCTACCTGTCTACTGCAAGGTACAACGTTACTGTCACATACGAAAGTACTACAACGTAGAGGGCGTAGCCGAAAAAAATAAATAACAACGTGCCCGTCCAAGCAAAGCAAGTCTGTTTTCCTTGAGACAAACGACACAAGAAACGTTCCGTGGGGCCCTCTAATGGGTCCTAACCAACCACTGATCTATATTATACCCTCTACCAGGGTAGAGATCAGTGGTCCTAACTGAAAGGTTTAAGATACTATCGGGCAAAGTTCGAGTACTAGTATTTCAAATCAAGATCCAACATTCCAAGTTCATCAGAATTCACGTGTATAATTGATGTAGTATCTACAAGTATGTGTCATCAACTCGAGATATCAGTCTACTCTATTTTCCGTTGTCATTATCGTTTTTATGCATCTGTTACAAATATTGCGTACGTGTCAAAACCAGGTGGTTTATAATGACTTACATGAGAGTATTATAGTAATATATATATATATATATATATATATATATATATACATATACATATATATATATATATATACATACATATACATATACATATATATATGTATATATATATATACATATACATATATATATATATATATATATATATATATATATGTATGTATATATATATATATATATATAAAACATAGATTTTGAATTAGCGAATGATATTTATAGCCAGTGTTATTATCACCAAATTATTAACATTGCTGATGAAAAGAAAAAAAAAAGCTACATGTAAGAGTGACGATTAATCAGGTCAAATATAATTTCAAATACCAATCTATGTGTTGAGCAACTAACTGTCTTATAAAGGTGATCAACCTCGCATCCAGGAAGTGGCTAATGACACGCGACGTGCCTTGAAAGACCACACCTGCGCACTGCCCCCATCAAACAAAATACTACAGTAGTGGACTACTTCGGAGCAATCAGCAGCGGCGGTTTCGGGCAGGAGCGCGCTCGCGGGGGCCCCCCGACTGACGCGCGGACAGGGATTTGAACGTTGCTATGCTATTGGATTCGGAGAGGCTATTTATAAACGGATGTGAAATCTCTGCTGTATGTCCGATCACTTCCATCTGTTGTAGACCTTTTGATTTTGGTTAATGACCTCGAACAATAAGATTAAGCCAGTCGTTGACAATGAGAATGATAACAGATAATCGATTCGGTTATGACTGACTCAAACGTACAACTGACTCAGTGGGGGGGGGGGGGGGGGGGGGGGGGAGGGGATTGTAACATTTAACACTGTTGAAATAATACTTTTTCGTCAAACTAACTCTGTCTCTCGAAGGCCACTTGGATAATCCATGTGAGTTATTCTACAGGGGCCACAAGCTTATCATGACTAAAATGTCAGAGGGTGAACAATACGTAGAGCACTGCTTCAAAATATTCAATTCGAACTAAAAAAAAAATCGTTGTTCAAATGCAACCCACGTTAGGTATTAACGTTGATTTTCTTTTGTCTGTTACATTGTTTCATCCCTACCTTTGATTCTACAAATTAACTTGATCTCCATCTGCCCTCACTTATCCGATAAATTAGGTTGATTAACAAATTGATTTCACCCATCTGCAGAGAGTTGAAAAGCTGTTAGTATGCAATATTGAAAAGAGAGAGGAATCCTCGAGGTTGAGGGTAGCGAGCTAATAGATGGGAGATGGACACACTTTCGTTTGAAGTATATACAATGTGCACTCAGTTTTGTATCAACTCTTGATACCTTAACACTCACAACACAACACAACACAAGAAACAGGACAAAATGTGAAGGTGAAGATGACAAAGAGGAAGAAGAGGAGCAAGCAAAAGAAGAAGAAGAAGAAGAAGAAAAAGTTGAAGCAGAAAAGGAAAAGAATTAAAATAACGAAAAGGATGTGGTACTTGATGTTGTTTAAGAAGAAGGAGGAGGATGAGGAGAAGAAGAAGAAGAAGAAGAAGAATAAGAAAAGAAGAAGGAGGAGGAGGAGAAGAAGAAGAAGAAGAAGATGATGATGATGAGGAGGAGGAGGAGGAGGAGGAGGAGGATGAAGAAGGAAGAGGAACAGATAAGTACCTTGATTCATAAAGTATTCTTGGATGCAGTCCAGGTAGCCTCAAACGGCAGTGACCCCTTCACGTGCTTGATTTGATGTCGTTCAAGGTGTCGTTATGCGCGTCTCTTGTATTTCCGCACAACAAATGGTATTGTCAACATTTGATTAAAGTCGATTCAGACAAAAGTATGTATCTATCAAAATATTTTGGCGCCAAATCCCAGGGAAGGCTGCCCTGGAGACAGAAGGGGGCGAGATAGAGGTCATAAAGATGGAGAAAGATGAAAGAGGGGAGTGAGAGGAGAGAAAACTGGGACCCAGAGGGATAATTATTAGAGTGCGAGGGAGGGAGAACCTATAGAAGAGATACACGATAAACGAAGAGGAGGGGGTGGGGGAGTAGAGGGCTGGTGGCGAGGGAGATTAGAGATCTAGGGTAAAGTTTTTTTGTTGTTGTTGAGACCGTACATGTGTGGGTTCTTTTTGGTTTATATTTATTTGCATGCACGAGGTTGTATTTTGGAAAAAAAATGATCAACAGACAGAAAAAAAGAGACATGGGTGAGAGACGTATGGACGAAAGAATATAACGGGGGAGGGGGAGGAATGAAACCGTGTATGCAAAATAGATGCACAAGACATGACAATGTAGCAACTCTAATGGGGGGGGGGGGTAGAGGGTGGGAAAAGGAAATACAGAAATAGAAGGAAAGGATCGACCCCAAGAACGACGTACGCACACGTATCAAAAAAGGGACATGGACCTCTAGCGTCAGACAACGGGAGGGCAGACCAGGGTCGAAAAAACCTAAGTATTTAAAAAAAAAGAGAGCCCTAAAAGAAGGGTAAAGGGTTGGGGCTCGAACTCAATGAAATTGCCTTGCAGTTTTTACGGAAACCTAATATTTTAAGTTAAAGAGCAGACGCCAGGTGACAAGGCCAAGAAGGAAACCATGGCCCCAAGGTCTTCAACCTGCAAGGTCTGTTCTTCTCCCCACGTATTTTGGCAACATTTCTGGAGAAGACGCATGCTTTAAAAAAAAAAAAAAAATAGTGAAATCTTACCCTCGCATGGTGGCGCACTATGAAGAACAACACAGTACAATAGTCGAATTTGATCGTATTTCAGGTACTGATGTACATTCGAATGCTTTATATTTGTGCTTTTTTGTTTTGTTTTGTTTTGTTGTTGTTGTTGCTGCTGCTGTTTTAGTAGATGGTGTAAGGATTATTTCCAGAACACACGTGATAATACACAAGCTGTAGGAAGGATCCCATGTGAATGCACTATTTGGAAGTGCCTTGACAGGCAAATTTAGCAGACGACAAGAGCCCAGAATTCCCCGTCACCAGTGTGAGGGATTTTGGGTTGATAAATTCGTGA
The DNA here is from genome assembly GCF_040938485.1 of Diadema antillarum. Taxonomy (NCBI): domain Eukaryota; kingdom Metazoa; phylum Echinodermata; class Echinoidea; order Diadematoida; family Diadematidae; genus Diadema; species Diadema antillarum. The sequence goes on from NW_027270978.1 coordinate 506,708, forward strand.
GAAACATCAAGGTAAACAGACAGAATAAAATTACATATTCACTTAATCAGAGAATACAAACTTTTTTTTTTGTCCAGAATGAGACAACCGCTCTCTTTTCACTGCTTTCACACACATAGGGTGCACAGGAGGCAAAATAAGCACTACAGAGATAAATTTATTTGTCAAAATTTGTTTGAATTGATTTCATTGAACAAGGAAGTGAGGTAATTCATCAGCATAGATATTGTCACCTTATAGTATTCTTTTATTATGAGCTCTTCTTTGAGACATGACTTACTTTTGGTACTGAATAATATCACTCTATATAAGTAATGTTTACATAAGCTCCTTTGTGGAGTTATTTTGTATGAGCTCCCTTGCGGAGACTTCCAATATGAGCTCCCTCGTGGAGACTTTATGACCTCCCTTGCAGAGATTTCCAATATGAGATCCCTCATGGAGACATTATGAGCTCCCTCGTGGAGACATCATGTGGTATATCTAATATTCTTGTTTGATACCTTTAAGATTTATCATGTTTGATTAATGTTAGTATTGTCTGGGACAAATTATTTGTTGTACAGGGCCCCATTTTTTTCTCTCTCTACTTTCTTTAAAACACAACAACAACAACACTGAACAAGTTAGTTTACTAGCATTGAGACAATCACTGGTGGAGACATTATATCGGAGGCAAATTAAAAATGGTCCTATGTGATTGCTTTGTGAAACAACTTGACTCAACCACACAAAATGACAACACTCATATACACAGAAAGAGGAAATTACAGGAGATAAAGAAAACAAAAAAAAAAAGAAAAAGAAAACGAAAGTTAAAGATAATTTACCATCGTCACAGAAATTGTATCAAAGATTAAAATCCCATAGCAACATCAATGTTCATATACATAATTGATATGGAATGTGATGAAACAGGAAAACTGTTCCACAGTATAATCCTATACATACAAAAATGGACAAGCCATGTCATGTGAAGCAGAGGGGTTTGGAAGTCACTTACACTTTGAGTGTTTTAGGAATAAACACAGCAATTTGGGACAAAGTAATACAATTTCAGTCGAATTCAATTGAATTCAAATTTGTTTCAATTTTCAACAGAATAGAAACGAACAAGGTTGTAAAATGCGATGAAGATGAAATCAGATGGCAATTATTATTTAGGTAGGCATTGATCATAACAATGAAACATAAATAAACTCACACACAAAATGAAGCTATGAGCAAAATGTTGATTTCCCTTCAGAATGACTTCTCCATGTTCCCATCACTCAAGAAGGTTCATTGTTTGTTTGTTTTCTCTCTCTCTCCCTCTTTCATTAAAGTTTGCTTCTGGGTCTAAGCTAATAGACCTCACTCTCACAGGCCTGTTATTTCTCAAAGTGAAGTAATAATCTATGTGCCATTACTATAAGTCATATGATATATATAAAATATGATATTATATGACTTTTACAAGTATATACTAGTTGGCTTCTACCCCTAATTTATGTATCTACCCAACTTTCTTTATGTACTAGCTTGCTTAAACATAATTCAACTAGCAGCACCCGTGGAAATCCACGGGTCTGAGGGGTTTTATTTTTTTTTTCTCATAATACGATTTTGCACATTTTTATTGAAGAAATAAAAAGAAAAGTCTTCTCATTCTTTCGTTAATTGTGCTGTCTTCTAAATGACCACCCTTCCCAGAAATTTTATAATACATTTTTGTAGTATATGCCCGGCGATCGCGATCCGGTCCATTGGAAGGGATCATTCCCGCCACTACTTGCTTTTATTATAGAACTTGAGTTTCGAGGGGTTATTTGCACCCGTTGAAGTCCAACAGTTGTCTTGTTGCCCCTCACCCCTCCCCCCCCCCTCACGCACACACACATTTCCACCTCCGCAGGGCAAAAAAACAAAAACATTCAGGGAAAAATTACCAAAAACGCAAATGAGATTCCCCGAAAGTTCTGCCCACAGGTTGTTCCCGTCGAAACGGGAAGATATTAACACTATGACTTTGATTACCCCCTGCTCTTGCATCCACGCGGGCACCCGCGGGAATCCACGGCTGGTCTCAAGGCCTCGGTTTGTTTTGTGTTTTTTTTTTCATGTTTCTTTTCCCCACGTTATGAGAGAAAAATAAGATATTTTCGTCTTCATAATTTTGCTCCCTCCTTTTTGTTTTTAATCACCAAAACTTGGCTTGATATATCATATAGAACTACATCTGCTTCAGACTGTACATTATCATAATCAATATTAGGCCTACAATTATTGCTCCTATTATAGTTACTATTATATTATTATTATCATTATCATTATTATTATTATTATTATTATTATTATTATTATTATTATCATTATTTGGGGAGGGGGAGATCATAGTCATCAGGTTTAATAGGCACCCGTGGGAGTAGGGTCTCACGACCTCGTATCTTTTTTCTTTAATATTTTTCCCATGTTATGGAAGAAAGAAGAATCACTGCATTCGTCTTCATTTGCTCCCTCTTTTTTTTTGTCACCAAAACTTGGTTTGATAGACCATAGAACCACACATTCTATTTCCACTTGCAATTTTAAAAATAGGCGGTCGGCAAAGCGAGGTTTTCCTCTACGTCCGCTCATCTTATGAATATGTATGATTACAGCAGCTCTGCAGTAAACGAATGGACACAGCTGCGAGTGTAATCTGATATGGAAGGGTACGATCGGCAAATATATTTAGCCGCGTCCTAAACAGTCTGCGTACAATGACATCGGACTTGAGAGCAAACGGCGAGCAAACTAAATGACGTACCTGAGCTGCATATAGTATTCTGCAGTTGTGCAAAATACAATTACATAACAACGTTCGTTGTTTTCATTTGGGGACGCCAATAATGGCGAACTGTACGTAAATGCCCTTGTAGTCCATATCATCACGCACACACAGATTCGTGTAACCATCGTCAATACATTCAGTACACGTAACAGGCGGAGGCAAAGGTACATCACAGAACTATACACACAGTGTAGAGTGTGTAGAGTTCTGCGAGGTACATTGTGTGTGTGCGTGCGCGTCCGCCGGAAGATGTCAGAGATTTCGCTGCACCATCATCTTTAGTATCTCCCAGTGTCTCTGCAAGCTAAAAGATGGAAGATCGAGAAAGCAGGATGCCAGCGCAGGTACCGTGAATATTGAAACGCTCGGCTCTTTCGTCACGCACAAAAATGCATTATGCATATTGCTAATTAATTTTTCTTTTTCGTCCTCGACGTCGACACGGAGGCGGAGAGGGGACGAAACCCGCGCCATTCGATGTAGGATACTCTCCTGCGGCCGACGGCACCGGTCGCAGCTGCCCGGAGCCCACGGCTCGGGAGGAGATAGACAAACCAGCAACGCCGAAATAAAACAGGAAATACATAAGGCCGCGACAACAACAACAACTTCGAGTATTATAGTATAGGACTAGCAGCACCCGTGGAAATCCACGGGTCTGAGGGGTTTTATTTTTTTTTCTCATAATACGATTTTGCACATTTTTATTGAAGAAATAAAAAGAAAAGTCTTCTCATTCTTTCGTTAATTGTGCTGTCTTCTAAATGACCACCCTTCCCAGAAATTTTATAATACATTTTTGTAGTATATGCCAGGCGATCCGGTCCATTGGTAGGGATCATTCCCGCCACTACTTGCTTTTATTATAGAACTTGAGTTTCGAGGGGTTATTTGCACCCGTCGAAGTCCAACAGTTGTCTTGTTGCCCCTCGTACCCCCCCCCCTCACGCACACACACATTTCCACCTCCGCAGGGCAAAAACAAAAACATTCAGGGAAAAATTACCAAAAACGCAAATGAGATTCCCCGAAAGTTCTGCCCACAGGTTGTTCCCGTCGAAACGGGAAGATATTAACACTATGACTTTGATTACCCCCTGCTCTTGCATCCACGCGGGCACCCGTGGGAACCCACGGCTGGTCTCAAGGCCTCGGTTTGTTTTGTGTGTTTTTTTTTCATGTTTCTTTTCCCCACGTTATGAGAGAAAAATAAGATATTTTCGTCTTCATAATTTTGCTCCCTCCTTTTTGTTTTTAATCACCAAAACTTGGCTTGATATATCATATTAATATAGAACTACATCTGCTTCAGATTGTACATTATCATAATTAATATTAGGCCTACAATTATTGCTCCTATTATTGTTATTATTATATCATTATTATCATTATCCTTATCATTATTATTATTATCATTATCATCATTGTTATTATTTGGGGAGGGGGAGATCATAGTCATCAGGTTTAATAGGCACCCGTGGGAGTAGGTTCTCACGACCTCGTATTTTTTTTCTTTAATATTTTTCCCATGTTATGGAAGAAAGAAGAATACATCACTGCATTCGTCTTCATTTGCTCCCTCTTTTTTTTGTCACCAAAACTTGGTCTGATAGACCATAGAACCACACATTCTATTTCCACTTGCAATTTTAACAATAGGCGGTCGGCAAAGCGAGGTTTTCCTCTACGTCCGCTCATCTTATGAATATGTATGATTACAGCAGCTCTGCAGTAAACGAATGGACACAGCTGCGCGTGTAATCTGATATGTAAGGGTACGATCGGCAAATATATTTAGCCGCGTCCTAAACAGTCTGCGTACAATGACACCGGACTTGAGAGCAAACGGCGAGCAAACTAAATGACGTACCTGAGCTGCATAGATCTGCAGTTGTGCAAAATACAATTACATAACCAACGTTCGTTGTTTTCATTTGGGGACGCCAATAATGGCGAACTGTACGTAAATGCCCTTGTAGTCCATATCACGCACACACAGATTCGTGTAACCATCGTCAATACATTCAGTACACGTAACAGGCGGAGGCAAAGGTACATCACAGAACTATATACACACAGTGTAGAGTGTGTATAGAGTTCTGCGAGGTACATTGTGTGTGTGCGTGCGCGTCCGCCGGAAGATGTCAGAGATTTCGCTGCACCATCATCTTTAGTATCCCCCAGTGTCTCTGCAAGCTAAAAGATTGAAGATCGAGAAAGCAGGAGGCCAGCGCAGGTACCGTGAATATTGAAACGCTCGGCTCTTTCGTCACGCACAAAAATGCATTATGCATGTAGCTAATTAATTTTTCTTTTTCGTCCTCGACGTCGACACGGAGGCGGAGAGGGGACGAAACCCGCGCCATTCGATGTAGGATACTCTCCTGCGGCCGACGGCACCGGTCGCAACTGCCCGGAGCCGACGGCTCGGGAGGAGATAGAGAAACCAGCAACGCCGAAATAAAACAGGAAATACATAAGGCCGCGACAACAACAACAACTTCGAGTATTATAGTATAGGATATCATTAGCTTAAACATGAGTAATATTCCACTCTATATGAGTTGTCCCAATTTAGGCCAATATACTGATGCAGTCAAACTCATTGATATGATATTCCCAAAGCCCTAAATATGGTATTGAATTCACCAGTTTCTCACACACATATACATCAAAAATTGGAATCTGTTTTGCATATCATCTTTGTTGTTGTTGTTGTTGCTATGTTGGGCAGGTTTGAGGTTATGCTTCCTGGTTATCAGAACCAACCTTGCTATGAAGGTATGGATAGAATATGAACATATCAATAAATTGGTTTATTGCAATGCTTTGTCAGTTGGGCACTAGTGTAGTGATTTATGATGAAGACTATCCATTTCTATCATACTTTGATGAATCAATTTGAAATAATGATGCATGACTAACTGCATATTGCACTAATCCTAATTCCTGTCCATCATTAGCCATGTTTTGTTTTTGTTGCTGCTATGAAGAAGATGGTTTTCTCACACTCAAACCTCCATATGCCTAGAAACATCTTCATCAACTAATAGACAGCTCATATCACACAGAATACGATCCAAGTGACACATTTTCTTGATGAAGTTGATTTTATTCAGAAATCATGTATATATATCTCTCTTTGATCATATAAAATGGGTATTGCAGAAAAAATGGAACCCAAAACTTGACTGGAGTAAAGATGCAAATACAGAAAGACTTTCTAAAATAGAATCTGTAGCATTATATACACTATATATATAATATATTTATATATTTATATATTTGGTTGACATCTGACAAAGACTACATGCTGGGAATTGCAAATACTCCACTCAAACGGACAACCGTATTGACTGGAAGACAAAGTCCCACAAGGAAAAGGACATACAATCACGGAGAAGAAACTGTTTATAAAATCGTTTCAAATGTACACAAACTATTCACAAAAGTTCCACCAATACATACACACATGTACAGGACAACAATTATGACACATTGAATAAATCTAAAAATATGATGTGTCAATACGATATATGAAAACATAATATTTTGGCAACCACCTAACGTTATCTGTCTTGACTTTCCAGTATATCTCAAACTTGTGTCTTCCTCTGTGTCAAAATTTGCTGATATTACAGTGAACTCTTATTGCAACAAACTCACAGGGACAAGTGAAATAACTTTGTTATATCAAAATTTTGTAGTATCAGGGTACAAGAAACAATGAAATAAAAGGAATCTGTGAAATTTGGTGCAAGCAAAATGACCTTGATGTCAGCTAACTCTTGGGTCGACTGAAATAACTTTGATATATAAACATTGTTATTTCAGGGTATTTAAAACTATAACATTAATTTATGTTTTTGTTTTGCTTTGCCTTTTTTTTTCTTTGGGGGGGGGGGGGGGGGAATCTTACTTAACTGTCAAACAAGATGCAACTTTAGTAGTAGATACCAGTACTCACGTAAGGAATGAATACAGTTCCTCAGCCAGAACCTAAAAGCTCATCTGTTTGACAATCACAGAGGTGAAACAACTGGGGCCATAAAAGTTCAACTTTCCCCTCAACCATGAATGTGTCCTTACAGTAGGGCTGCAAGAGGTAGGAGTAAGCAATTGTTTTGCATGGTGCCCCATTCCCAGGTTTTCTATCAGGCAACTGTTCTTGGAAGGAAGACGGGGAATGCTAAAAGTAGATTGTTTCTTTTTCCTCTCCTGGCCTGGATGTTTTTAATATGAAGAGGTATATGACTTCAATCTAGGGCTTCAAGTGAATCCGGAAATATTTCTCGTTTCGATCATCATGTGCACGGCTGCGTTTGCTCAGCCGCAATCGCAGGTGGATGAGAGCAGGCGAGATACAGTCGCATTATTGACAGATGGACAGAAGAAGGCTAAAGTGCAAGCCCTTGAGGAAGCTTGATTGCGTAACACTTTTGAGTCAAATCAAGTGGGTAGCATGAGACTGGAAAAAATGATGTCCACAGAGACCCTAATGTTACAGTGACATCAAAGTTTATCATTGTGTGGTGAAATAATTACTTTGCTGCAATACGCTTCCTGGAGCAAATCAGGCAGAGGTATTAAATCAGAAATATGAACATTGCACATTTTGATATGGCTGTGACAAGTGTTGTGTCTCAAGACTAACCACTTTTAAGTTCATTATTTTTTTTTACAAAGTTTGCTAGTGATATATATATTTACACGATGTCATCACACAGGCTACAATCACAGCTTGAATACATGGTTATTGAATCAATTGCACTTCAAAAACACACAAAAGAGAAAGCCTGCACTAGCCACTACAATGAATCAATTGCATTCCAATCAGAGTTGCACTGTTGAATATCTCAAAGGTTTACAGCACCTATTACTCAAATCTTTATCCATAATGAAGTACACAGCTTTAAATACCACAAGCCATCTTCGAGGACTGCACGGATTGAAGAGAAAAAATGAGTTAAGTAATTCAAACTGAATATGTTCGATAACATTACAAACTACATACTCAAGATACTGTACTCACGCCAATCTATATCAGAGAGCAATCAGAGCTGGATAGGTAACCCTACCCTCTTGTGATTCTGAAAAGCCTTCCGATTGTACACAGGACCACAAGATTTGTGAAGGCGATGAGTAAATGCAATCACACAGCCAGCAGGTTGACCCCCTATCGCACACAAGGTTGACTCACAAAAAAAAAAATGGTAGCCGCTGGCTCAACTGGTGTTTAATCCTTAGTGTGCTGGAAGTGTTGATTGCAACAGAAACCCATAGTGCTGTACACATTGTCCAAAGTCCCTGGCACATAAAGGGTTAATGTAGGACTGGGTAGAGCAGAGTAAGAGGTGGAAGACAATAATGTGATTTGCCAGGGACAGAGTGGAGGGGAGGTGGATAGATAGGTAGAGACATAGAAAGATAAATGGATAGATAAGCAGACAAAGGAATGTATGGAAAATATCAGGATAGAGAGATAGATGGAGAGACAGATAGATTGAGAGATGGAAAAATATATAAAAATAATGGCTGAGAATGATAGATAGGAAGACAGATGTATGGAAAGATAGCTAGCTCTAGAGATAGATAGATAGATAGATAGATAGATAGATAGATAGATAGATAGAGAGAGAGAGAGAGAGAGATAGACAGATAGAGAGATAGATAGATGGATTGATAGATGATAGTTTATGACAATAGATGGAGACAGACAGACGGATTGAAAGAAATATAAAAACAATCACTGAGATAGATAGGAAACAGATAGACAAATGAAAAGATAAATTGATAAACAGATAGTATAGATAGATGAATATAAAGGCAGATGGAAGAATAAAGAGATAGAGAAATGGATAGATAGATAGATAGATAGAGAGAGAGAGAGTCAGAAACACACAGATACAGGAGCAGAAACAGATTGGAAAGAAATCCTTGAAAGCCCGTGTTTCCTGATTTCTGTGATGTCATTCCAATCTCGACGCTTGTCTATCTGTCAAACCCAACTGGTTGCACATGTCACATGACAGTGCGGCAGATTTTAATCTAATTCCTCGATTGCTCCCTGTCGGGGTATGATTCATACAAGCCCTATTGCTCCTTCACCTGGCTCCCATTAACACATGGCCAAACTCCGCTCCTTCTAGAACCTGGACAAGAACAGAGCCAGAATGACTTATGGGGAGATTTCCCTCCGTTTTGGGTAAGAAAAGGTCCAGTCATCCCCTTTGCCTCTGGACAAACTTTTTGGAAAAAAAAACACACAACACAATACAAGAAGAAACTCCGCATATTGCAAACATCACCAGAACCGCAGACAGTGCACAGAATGCGCCGATCGTGTCTCCCTACGGCCAAACTTAAAATTTGCAGCCCATTTTGTAGTTAGCCAAGATGAATATCTTCTCTGGCAAATAGGCCGTGTGGTAGCAATTTACCGAACAAGTTGAAGCTCCTGTGGTTTATATTGGTTTGCAGGAAATGGGATTATCTTGCCCAAACAAAGGAAAACAACCAATCTGAGACTTGCATCAAGTCCCAGTGGTAAACAATTGGTGGGCACTTGGCCACATTAAGAAGAGGCTTCTCCGCCCATCAAGTACAGCTTACAACACAGTGACTTATCATCTTCTGGAAGACTTCAATTCTACAATATTGCTCTCAGATAATAAAAGCTGAATATCAAAAGCGGAAGACAAATTTTTTGATGGTTCATTAAAAGCTACAAGGTGTACAAGACAGAAATTAGTGGAATATCCATGAACCTATATTTATAAACATTCGTGGTAATGTCATGCTCACAACACCATCTGTCGAAAACATTAACAAAAGTCTCAAATCATGTACAAACAACATTTATAGGTCTGTTATGTACACATATCACATTGCATCACAGAAAAGGTGACATATCTAGAAGTATATACAATTTTGATATTGTATCAAATTCACTGAACATATGTGCATCATACGTTCATGCTCTCACAAACAGAAAATTGTAGAATTCTTCTTTTACAGCTGATTTGAACACATCAGTGATTGCCACATGATACACACATGAATAGAAAGATACATAGAACTGTATTGCACAATCCGCTTCTGTCTCGAACACCAATTTCTAAACAATCCACATCATCACAAGAACATATAAATACATCAAAAGGCATACATAAAAAAATCAGTCCAATCATATATTTGGTCCACTTATTAACAATATGTATAACATTCACAAGATAAACATTGTAGAAAGGAAAGTCATCACTTTCTGTCGATATATAGTACAATTCACAAAAATATACATGCAAAAACTGTACGTCTATGTTTACTATTTACAGTTGATATACAGAATGGATTTCTATAACTGAGGTAATACATGGGGAATCCTTAAAGGGTAGAGATTTGGTTAAAAATTATGCTACTACTGATTACATGTGGTATTTCCTCACTATGTACATATATTTGGATGGTACAATATAGAACATCGAAAAAACATTGAATGAATTCCAACAAAACTCATCTGTCTGACTAGTCTCCGTTCAAGACTGTTTCTTCCCTCTTCCTTAGGTAAACGATTCTGGGTCAATGCTTGATATGTGCAGACTGGTGTCTAGTAAGCACTGTGTAATCGATTGTACCTCAACCACATTATGGACACAAGCTTGGGGAAATGGAATTTAACACCACAGAGGCCATTACTGATTCTTTACTGAAATCATCCAGTTTGACATGCACAGGAGCCAAAAATCTTTACCTAGGAATGTCTGAATTGATTTTGGCCACAAAAGGAAGAGTCTGTCACCCTTGCCAGTAATTCAAATGGGGAGCAGTACATGGTCGGAATGTCCAACAATATTCAACAATGCCTACACAGGGGTAACGTCCATCCTTGACGGTCACTTCTGGGCACTGCATATGCCTTACACCAAACAGACGGCCTCCCTTGGACTTCAGTCGCAGAAAAACTCTGCGAGATGACTACATTTTATTTTGTAACATGGCCCAGAGATTTTACAATAAAATACTGATGTACGTGAGGCCGCATGTGCAGCGAACGACTATCCCTTTGCACTGGTGACAGTTTTCATCACTTAAAAGTTCATTACTAGCATTTCCATGGCAACAGGGTCTTTGGTTGATTTTTCTGTTGTTGAAATTATACAGATGTGATTGAAGATGCCAGTGCCGACAGTAATGGGATAAGTTCCATGAAACTACAGAATCAGATGCTGACACTAGGGATGAGGGGAAACAATCTATTAAAGACAAAGGGTATAATTAGTGCTACAGCTAATTTGGGTCATTAATATTGTAAAGTAAAACATTACGAAATGTTATTGTGCAGTTCATCATTACTGTCATGCTTTTCAATCACATGTATTAGAACACTGCATTATGTGCACTGCACTATAGGTGTGATTGATTATCACCCTGAAATGAGTCGAAGAAGAGAAAGAATTGACAGATTTTTGGCATGAGCAGACAGAAGGGCAAAAAGGAGCGAAAGCATTGTGTCTCCATGGCCTGCTACACTAGCTGACATCTGGCAAACTATTTCACATAACCAAGGAACGACTACAGGGAAAAACTGAAGACAGATAAAAAAAAAACTAATGAGGTTATCAAGAATGTCATGGATATTTTTTTTCCCTCTCTGTCATTAGTTCCTTGGATTATGATTGGCACACAGTTGTATCTTCTTCCAATTCTTTCGCTGACGAAGTCTTTGTGGATGAAAACATGATGACGTTAGTGATCTTAGAGCTACGACTTTGTGATGGGACCATCGTACATGCATATTTCCTGATACGAGGTCGACAATGACTGTACTTCAGATAACAGAATGACTCATGAAGACTGGACTTAATTGGAAGAAAAAATGGTCATCTTAACCCATTCCTTTTCAGATTTAAAATTCTCCATATTGACTATGGGCAGGTCAAACCAGACTATTGTGGTCAGTTGGTTAACAGTTCTACAAACTTTTTACAAAGAATCCTTACATCACTTTCATCATACATTACTCACATCTACTGCAACAGAACTCCATTTTCTCTATGTCCTCTCACACTGCAACTTGATCTAAGAGCTGTATATATTCTTCGACTCACAGTTAGAAAAAGATATAGATGAGCTATTACTTTTCACGAGTAGCATAAGACTTTGATAGAGTGTGTGTGTGTTGTAAAGGAGATGTAACCAGAGCGACTTCATATTGGCAACACTGAGCGGATTTTAGTTTTAGGTTAGTTCTGTACCCGTACTGTGGATTGGCCCATCCTTGATTTGGAGTTGCTTCTACTCTCTTGACAATCTCCTCAGTAACACTTTACAGATCACTCAAGAACAAAGAGCCCATGTAAACAACCAACTCAATTCTTCACAGAAGGAGTAAATCTTGGTAGTGACAGGCTAAAAGTATCTTAAATTTTCTGCACATGACATCACATTGAGATTTTATTTCTTTCTTTCGATGATTCATTGGAAGGGGGAGGGGGATATAGGTCACAGCGGTGACAGGGTAGGATCGTCTGCAAATTCTGGGAGTTCCAATAACTTTGTGGTCTGGAGGGAACAAGTGTTGGTGGTGAATAGCCAGAGGGGTCCCGAGTCAACGAGTCTTTAAGAGCTTTCGAGCATCATTCCGTCTGTGAACCCTGGAGGAGGGAGGGCGAATGTTACTCTCTCGCAAGTTCCTTTTTCCCCATTCCCGTGATGTCTCTCACTTGCTGATCTCCTTGAGCGAGTATGTCTTGGTGGTGAAGGGCTTGAGGGCCTCACTCAGTGAGCAGAGCAGCGAGGCGTGCAGCATGCTGTCGAGGTCGATCTCCTCGGCTTCCGTCTCCTTGCGCACCAGGTCCTTGACCCGCGTGTGCAGCTTGCCCAGCCAGTGGTAGCAGGTGCGGCAGTCGTCGCGGAACTTGGTGCGGAACAGGCCTGGATGATCGGATGGACGGAGAGATGGAGAGATAGGCGAAGAGTTGTGCAGAGAGCGAGAGAAAGTGAGAGAAAGAAAGAGTGAGTGAAAGCAATGAAAAGATATACAAGATGTTAGAATGTTCCCTGTATGTTCGTTGATGACATGGAAATACTCAAATATTTAACCCATTGAGGATGAGCTGATTTTGCTACAACACGCATTTCCCATAGAGTTATTTAAAGACATACAATATCGGAGCCATAATGCTTTACTAGAATATGACAATGTCTTGGAAACTGTAAAGACATTTACGTATATACTTAAGCATTAACTTGTATATATGATAGCTACTTGCATCCTTCAAGCCTGGTCCATCTCTCAGGTGCAGAATTGTTAAAACAACACACATGAGCACCGACACGCGCACACACACACACACACACACACACACAGACGAATATGGATCAATCACAAATGTACTGGTCTTCATACTATTTAGATCTCAAAGGATTGAACACCGCCGATCTCACCTCCGTGGTGGTTCTTCTCAATCTCCTTGCCGAACTTCTTGACCAGGACGTGGACGAGTTCAATGGCGGCATCCATGATGGCTTCGTCTTTGGTGTAGAAGAGTCTGTCGATGACGGGGAGAACTTGGGATGCCAGAGCAAGACTCCATTTGTCCCTGTGAATGGAGAACATGTCAGAGAGGGAAAAAAGAAACACACAGTGTGAATACGACCATCACTGTCATACAAAGACACAATCTGCAATTGTGTAGAGCAAATAATTGTTAGATGATACAGTCAACCTTGCTTAAGTCGACCTCTCATAAGTCGAATAATCGCCTATAAAGTCGAAGATCTTTTCAAGTTCTCTTCTCTTTACATTCTATTGATTTTCATCCCTCGTAAGTTGAATTTTCTCTAAGTTGAAGCTATTCCTTTAGTCCAACTAGATTCGACATAGGCAAGGTTGACTGTAGGCCCTATTCTTACACTGATTCTTGGCACAAACAGAGCATTTTCTTTGGGTTTGGTAGGTGTTATAATGTCCCTGTCATCTGCTGGCTATCACACAACAGGAGATGTTATCATGTATTACAATTCAACATGACCGAGAACATAAATAAATGACTAACAGTGGTCATACGTTTGTGGCTGAGACATTGAGTAACAGGCATGCAAGAAATATTGGAGTTGGGAAGCAAAATCTTGAAGACCAGCAGTCTTGAAACATCAACTTTGTCCAGATCTAATATTTAAATGCAAGACCTCAATGCTGACAAGAACCTTGCTCCATCTTTTTTTTCTTTTTTTTTTGGCAAGTTTTTTTGTTTATTTTTGCAGAAGACCTACAAGACCTCCCATTCTGGAAAAACCTACAATTACTGTAGATCACAATGACTGCCACTGTCAGAAAGAGTCGGATATCTATATCCTTCCAGGTGATTTCTGTTTGCTCATCCATTACCATGGCAACAACCAATGTTGTGATTTACACATATTGTTACCATAAATGGAACAAAGGTATCATTTACAATGTTATTCTTTATTGGCATATGATGTTATAACAACAAATAATTGTATCTAAGATCGACAAGAAGTGGAAAATTTCCTAGCATCCTAGTTGATTTCCTGGGTGTGTTATGTGAGGGCATTTCTATGTTAAATTAGGGATGGAAATTATTCATTTCTACTGGAAACGTTGCAGTCTAGCCATCATTCAAACATGCAACGAACAACATCTAGTTTATTAGTAGCCCCGCAGTAAAAACGACCCTGATTTCCCCTTATTCCCTCAACTACCCATCTATACACCCATACACTGCTGAGATGCTCTACAGTTGTGGTTTATTGCTATCTAGGGATCCACAACACATTGCATTTAAAAATGGTGATCAAATAAAAAAAAAAAAAAATTATCAAGGGCATTTTACCAAATGGTAGATTCTAACTGCCTCATACATGGCAAATGGAATTTGATTTCTTTTGCTACATTGCAAAGGAGGAGAAATTTTCTCTATGCTATGTAACAATATTAACCTATGCATTACACAAAACAAGCAAATTGGGAGAATAAATTAGTTAGTGCTGTTGGAAGCACTGATCACCATCAGCTTGATTTTGACTAGTCAGGTTCATTGCGAGTGCATCTGGGCCCTAGTTTTCACATGACTGACTTTCTAGAAGAGAAGTAATTATACATCAGTATTATGCCTTTTAGCACCTCACTACCCAATCAGCTGTCACCTACTGCTGCTTGCCGCAATGGCACATGACATTTATGATAGCTACTGTAAATTAGTCTCCACCCTCTACTCTCCCCCCCCCCCCCCCCCCCACCCTTGGGGCCCTGATTGTTAGATGTACAGTTTCTACCACAGCTACCACACGACTATTCCTTGCTGATGCCCAGGTATATAGACACAGAGCGAGGGGTGCTAATACCAAGACAGCTTGCTGGCTCCTGACGTGAAACAAGTGTAACACCTGATCCCCACCCTTCCCTCATTCCTTGAACAGGGATTCCCAAGAGCCTTGACTGCCCTGCCAGCCTGTGTATGCCATCCACCAAACTGAGCCATCCGCGGCACGTGTCACTGGCAATTATCCCCTGCCTTGAGCGGATGACATACACGTAAAGTACAGAAGGTGTGTTGACCTTAGTTGTCTTCCATGTAACCCCTTTGTGATGTCATCTTTCCCAGACAGAGTAACTGTAAGGTAGCACCATATCCAACCTCAATCACAAACTCTCAAACCAGACACTTATTCAAAAAAAAAAAAAAAGTGGCAACACTATCAGGACCACATTGCCACTACAAAAACATCTATCATGCATTAGGCTTAATAAAATTAGATAGAAATTGACACTTACTCTACGTGGGATCACTGGTAGTTACAAAAAAGCAGCACCAGCAAAAAAAAAAAAAAAAAAAAAAATGTAGTCGGGTAGAAATAGCGATGGGTGATTGCAATGGGCTAACAGTGGGCATACAAACCTACTTTTCTCGTTAGGTCCATGCTCAAACTAAATCAATGCTACTACCCTAAGCCCAAAAAGTGTTGTGCTGCCCTCTGTTGGTGAGGCTATGACAAGAAGTCATTGCAACATACAGTTGTCTTCACTGAATGCTCTGGCTTTAGATTTGAATGGATGCAGTTGATTTAAAGAAATCAAACTCAGATCAGGACTTCTGGGATACTTCTGCCTGCTAAATTGGGGTTCTCTTCTGCCCCAAGTATGAACACTCTTTGGCAAAATCGAGCAAAATCAAGCAAAGTTGAGCAGACATCTATGCTTCGCAGAATAGCCAAACTTTTGGGTTAAGTTTCTGATTGCTTCAATGAAGATGTTCAAGAGAAGGACTTCCCAAGAGAGGTTAATCATAAAAATCTGATTCTCCATTTATGAATACCAGAGTTTTTCCTACATGAGAAGGGCCCAGGAGAAGGGCAACCTTGCAGCTTCATCAAATATCTCTTTCACATTTCATCTTGTAAACTCACATGACACTAGGATGATTTTAACTGCTCTAGCTTTCATCTTATACTTAAAAAAATGTCTATGACACACAAACAACAATCCTCTAAGATACAATTTCAAAAGACAGAGATGAAAAAAAAAAATGTTATGTTATAAGTTTCTGTCACAACTTTACAAGCGACTAATATTGAAATGAAGTCTATTCTTTCATTATATCCCTATCCACTAAGCAGATACAGCTGCATTTCTTGGAGAATAGAAAATAAAGATTAAATTAGGCAGATCCATATGTACTGATTAACAAATTTCATTTCATTTCATTCCATTCCATTTCATTTCATTTCATTTCATTCCATTTCGTTTCATTTCATTTCATTTTATAAGTGTTGAGAAACCGCACTATTGAGAAGAACTTGTTTGAAAGACGTTTAAAAGATATTTTCCAGTTTAGTATTAATGGAATGAAGATCCATGAAATAAGAATGTACCTGTAAATTGACCTCATACTTAACTGGCACTGAAATACAGAATGTAAGATTTACAGCAATATGTTGATGATATCCACTCTTTGAGAGATGTCTGAGCTTCTACAGTTTATCAAAATGAAAATTTTGGTTTGTTTCATGAAAATCACTGGGTATGCTGAGAGAATAAACTGTGATATATGCTGGAATTATGGATCAGTGACAGTCTTTAATAGCTGACCTACATGTAGACACACACTCTCTGTCTCTCTGTCTCTCTATCTCATATTCACTCCGTCCCATGCTCTTGATTAATCATAACGGTGTGATTCAGGGCATCACATGTTTTGGCAGCTCATCCTAATACCATCAATGCACTTTAAACTACAATAAAACACCCCAAGACACAACAACAACCAAAATCAAACAATCACCGGAATTCCTGGGAAAGAACAGACAAGATTTTTGGTCATCTCGTCACACACCAGGTGGCAGGTCACGTACGAGAATGAGGCTAGTGCCGTGCCTGATACAAAGCCCACGTCCTGGCAGTTGAGAAGCAGAAAGGTGATAACTTCACAAAACCTTGTACGGCATTATGACCACCTCATGCACATCTGCAGGTCTGTTTTTACCTCATCCTATGGCCTATATCACAATGTTTGCTGTCAGCTGTCTTGATCTAGCGCAGTACCTGCCCTACACATCCCATTTGGAATTTGGGCTCCAAAGTTGGGCAGAATTGCAATATCACTATGACTTACGGAATTACTGCTTTTTCTTCAAAATCATAGAAGATATCTAACAAATTTTTTATCACATTTTAATCTTAAAAAGGATTTGTTGCTGTTGTTGTAGTTCAAGGCAACAAGATGCTACTGGGTACAGGACAATGACACAAATTTGAGTCGTTTTCCTCTCCTCGCATATCATACATGACACTGATTTGGCACACTGGACTTGGTGCAACATGCATAAACTTAAAGCTTTTACAAATAGGATGATGACCAAGAAAACCAATGGACCATAATCACAAAGGAATTGTCCACAGCTTTTCTCTTTACTTGGGGGGAGGGGAGGGTGGGGGAGGGGTGAAGGAGACACATATATGTTCCCTGAAAAAATTGTAGTCGCTCCTGATATTTGATCAAAAAACAAGAACAAAAACCAAACCTCTGGGATGTGTGGGAGCTAACATCTTTCATACTCCCCCCAAGTCTCGGAAGTGGAAAGTGGTATGAAGGCTGGAGCCAGCAAGTGCACCCCTGACTTTTGATTTCAAAAAGAAAAAAAAAGGAGAAAAGGAGACCAGAAAAGTCTTCTTGTTATCTCCATAAAACAGTTACATCGTTAGATGTCATCGCATGTGAGTCACCAGGAATAAAAGAACCGCACATCTTTCCGCAAGATTTGCGTGGCTCTTTGGGGTATTTCCTTGCCCAACTTCTCTCTCCATCTGTTTCGTACTCCAGAATAACGACCAAAAAAAAAAGCGTTTGCTTTAGCTAACATCCGTTTTCTGCATGACTAAAATGTATCTCAATGCTAAAGGGACTGTACAGTACTGGTTGAGGTGGGGATTCATGTTTTGAACATTCCTAAGTGAGATAATGAGAAACCTCTTATGAAATATGAAAGAGCATGTAATTTTAAGAAGGATTCAACGTTTATTTGATGAAAATATTGGTTTTCAAATGGCTGAGATATTAAAAAAAAAGTGATAATAATAAAAGGCGACAGGCCACGCCTTTTATTAGGATCTCTTTGTTTCACCTTGGTTTTGGATATCTCAGCCATTTCAAAACTGATTTCCATCAAACAAACTTTTGATATCCCTAAGAATTGCATGCTCTTTGACATCTCATAGAGTGGTTTCTGAATATCTCACAAAACGTTAAAAGCTAAATCCTCACCTCTGCCAGACCTGTAAACACCCTTTAACCTAGTTGCCAGAACTTTTCAGAGGCACAGACATCACACTGGGAATTTTGAAGTGCCATTCTGCTCTGTGCTCAAGTTGGTTTTCATGATTGGACTAAAATCTGAAAAAAAAAAGGGAGGGCAGCGGGGAACTCTTGGCAAAATCAAATGCAGAATGACGGATTTCTGCAAATCTACACTTTCAAACGAGGGCCCTGTTAGATGGTGATAATCATTGTAGAAATCATCAGTATGACGATAGGCGATGTACAGCTAGCTAACTCTTGATCAAAGTAGATCACATAATTAAACTCGAGTTTCCAAAACCAGCTATCTTGCAAGCAAATTTTGGCCTTAAAGGATCCATATGTAGAAAGTTGAACCAGCCAGAAAAAGACAGCAGAATCAAGAGACGAACTCAAACTGAGACTGACAGTATTTCAACTGTTTTTCTACATATTCACTGAATGAATCAGTTTTATTTAAATGTTCAGAACCTGGCAGAAATGTAAGCGTGGGTCTATGCAATAGCGCCTTCTTGAATCCTGGGACCATTTCCCTCTAATAGTTCTACAGATTTATCATTTTATATGTAGAGATTTCTTGTTTGAATCTACTTTATTTAACAATGTCAACATGAATATGTGGAGGAATTACACTGTCTCCCTCTGTGACATCACTTCTTACAAATGAGGGAAAGAACATGGCAAATGAAAAGATGACACAACAACACATAGACACCTCTATGCCTATGTGGCAAAATTTTACACATGTGAAGTGAGCACTGAAACCACACTTATCAATCAAAGGCATCTGTAGAACAGTCAAAGTTACTATGACAACAGGCTAGGCAACTGCTAGAAGGCTGTTGAAAATTGAATATTGTTGTTACAGTAGCTGCAATCATTGCATCTTTTAAAGGTGCATGGTCCCAGTGTTTTAGTCAAATGCGTACACGGGCGCACGGCGCAAGTTCCCTATAGAGACCTACACTATCGACTCCTCTTTAGTGCTTACGCTGTGGCCCACTTCCCCGAGTCCGAAGAAGTCCGATCCACTGTAGTCAGTGGTACGATCACAGTTCGGCTCATGATTCGGCTGAGGGGGATGACAGCTTTAGCAAACTTCTTTTGTGATGTCGTAATAAGAAGCACATATGCACGCACCCTGGCATTTCTACAGACTGCGCGATGTGCAGAGAAGACAACGAAGGCAATGTTACTTAACAACACCTATGCACTTTACTCTTGATGACAGCTCAACTTCGGTAATCTTCGTATCAAGATCTTCGTATCGTATCAATGCTAACGGTGATCGGCACTTTCATTCAACAGCACCCTCTACACTACCGGGACTATGCACCTTTAGTAGGTGGTACATCTTTTTATGAGATGAGGTCCATCCAGAACCAGAAACTTCTACATTCTGCAATTAAATTGGGTTCACTGTTCATTTGCTATTTTTTAAATCAAAAGACTTGGCTACATAATGCTGGAACTGCTCATAACTATACAGACTAAAACTATAACAGGAAACCTCTCTTTTAATCCACTCTACATAGTGCTTTTCTATTTACTCTGTGATGAATGTCAATATTGATCTGCTGATTGGTCGGTCTATCTATCTATCTATCTATCTATCTATCTATCTATCTATCCATCCATCCATCTATCCATCCATCCATCCATCCATCCATCCATCTATCTACCTGTATCTATGTCTCTTTATATCTATACATGTTTTTAAGAAGGTGATTGAAAATTACAAAAAGAGGTTTGTAATGACAACAGTTTGAGATTTGAGCATTGCAGGCAGACAATCTACTTTCTCTTTGTTAACGAGGAAAAAAACAACAAAATGACACTGACTTCAGAATGACCCTGGAAGAATCCTGGATGCAGAGATTAGAAAGAAATATGAGTAGCATCAAGGAGCACCTCTTCCCTTCCTTCCTTCCTCTCCGCTCCATCCCATCTTGTCGCTAATTACCCCAACATCCACCCCCCATTATCCGCAATAATTGGGTTACGCAGGCGGGATAATGACGGGATTAAAAATATGCTTAGCAGATTTAGGATAACCATGTCACACCCATTGTGCAAGGGGCAAAAAGAGAGATAAAGAGAGAGAGTGGGGGGGGGGGGGGGAGAGGAGGGAAGGGGGGGGGGGGGTAAGGGGGAGATGGAGAGGGGGGATTCTGATATATACCAAAGGTGAGTTATGGATCTATTCTTGGGTCTCCTCTGCCCACACCCAAAACCCTTCAAGTGATGGCAACACATATTGTTATCCTGCGTAGGGACGTTTCTTGCCTGTCACTTCCGCTGTCTTAAAGGTTACAGAGTGCGTCAAACTCCATTAGCGCAGGTGCTAAGCCCGCTTCCCAGTCGAGGAACTTTCTTTAAATATACCCATCAATTTCAGGAGAAATATGCAGCACAAAAAAAAAGTGTCGTGTTGCCAATGAATTAGTACTACTGAGTTTCACTGTATTTATAATACTTAAGAAAAAAATTAGATGGTGTGAGCTATCTTTCTTAGATCTGAACAAAATGAGAAAGAAATTTTGCCAATTTTGAAAGAAAAACTAGGACCGTAATCATTTAAAAGAAAATGTCATGCTGATTTAAGAATAGACTAACGAGGTTAAGCAATTGAGAGGCCTTTGAAAATTCTGCCACGAAAACAAACAAATATAAATGAACAACAAAAAGGGGTCAAACAAAAGATAATTTTCTACTTTGCATTATGAAACACTAGGAATAGTAAATATCATATCATACTGAAATCACACTAAAAATAGATAGCACCAAGCAATAGACACATATCTTCTGGGACTTGACAGTCATCAGGAATCATCTTAAAATTGAGTAAAAATAATCAGATTTTAATGCTTAAACTGTCAGTGGAAGTATGATATATTTAGCAATGAAATGAATGATTACTTTAGTTTGAAAACAGCTCCATCAGGAACTGTCGGCATAAAGGGAGGGTGGGGGTTTGTTCTGCTAGTAAATTAGTTTACAGGAGTGTGAAAAGAATACATAAGGTGTTGTGAGCATTCTCGGGCTGTCTGACACCCTGCGATTACTCACAGCTTACGGGTGAAAGGTGTGACCGTCGAGTAGCAGTGGAAAGTTCTCTAATATGATTAGTATCTCTTTGGAGAGGAAATTAAGGCTAATGAATGCACATGGGACAGCCGAGAGATGGAACGACTGGTGCGTTTGCCTGGAAGGAGGGGTGGAGAAGGGGGTTGCGCTGATACTGACAAAATCTCAGTACAGATAATGCAAAGGAGAATCAAATTAGACAACAATCTGGCATATTTGGACTGACGACATATCAAACTTCAAACAACTGAGCATTCACTTATCCCATGGTGAAGTTCTGATGATGATCATCAGAAGTGATTAGCAGGGAAGAGTTCGGTTGGGATAGATTAGCCGATGAAATGAAAATGGTCTTCGGAAAACATGGACACAATGAGGTCCACCACATCCCTGTTTATCTGGATGTCTCTACTGATGCGCTGCTACTAGCTGACATGGTAGTATGTTGACACATACGACTGTAATGTTAACTGATATGCACCATGGAAGCTTTTCACAATGCCTACAGCCAATACACCTGTAGCATGAAATAAGTGATGGCTCAAATGGCACGAACACTTCCACCTACACTTTGTAGTAGTAGTTTTGATTCAGCACCCCTGAAAAGACTATTTGACTGGCAGAATTCCTCTATCTCTCCTTTTTATGTCTGCAGTTTGATGGACAGAAGAAAAGTCAAGATCTTAGAAAGTTTTGAATCATCAAATCAAGCAAGGTCAAAGAAACAACAAAAACCCGGATGTTGGCCAACACATGATCGATCCTGCATGCTCATCAGGCAAACGTAGAATGTTAATGTGAATCTAGGGCAGCACACGGGAGGTGGGGTGGGGAAAAAAAGGGGGAGCCATCGGGAACGGCAGCTTGATGAACACATTCCATTGATGGTGAGACGTGGAATTCAGAAAGAGACAAATTACTGAAAGAAAGAATGAGAGAGAGAGAGACTGGAGGGAAAGAAAGGAGGGTGAAAATGGAAATCACCTTGAGATCGGAAAAAGATGGCGGTGGGATATATGGCGCTTGCACAGATTTGAGCGCGATAATTGGGCGGTAACGCAGAGGAGAAGGATGTGGACAAATGTAATGGGCATTGGAACAAGAAAAGGGTTTCCTTAACACAGAAGAGTGACATGGAAGGGGGGGGGAGGAGAATTTGTCACAAATCTGGGGTCATGAAGATTGAAAAAGGACAAGAAAAAAAAAAAGACTGAGAAGAAACAGATATATATGTGTGTACATATATATATATATATATATAGATAGATAGATAGATAGAGCAGGTTTGGATGAGTAGTGAAAAGGATGGGCATATGTGGGAATTGAAGTGGAGACATGTGAACATAATGATAAGAAGGAAAATTACCGGTGCATAATCAAATAGTAACATATTATACAAATTTGGATTTGCTGCATAGGCATGAAAGCAAATGGCCTATGGCAAGCACAGTCAACAGTGCCGACGTTCTTTCAATGAAATATTGCACGACCTTTAAAAGCGAAGCAAAACAGCACCCCTCCCATGGACAATTAGAATAAAAACTGCAAATCTTTCCATCGTGGGCTGCCCTCATCTGTTTCATCTATCCGTTCATTTGCTGACGCATGTTGGGGTCAATCTCTCTGGGATATCAATTAAACTGCTTGGCTGGATTAACCCAGATCGGGTCAAAGAGCCAAAAATCTACATTAATCCCTCTTCATATGACGATGGACACAACGCCACAGATGTGTGTTGTCCACTTAACAAAGTTTCTGAACCATCATGGTACGGCACGAAATCCCCAATTCCATATAATCTTGTTTTATATTAAAACAAACTAATAGGAAATACAGATACAAGTTCCAATCCTAACATCAAGTGGACCAAGTGGACATAGTGGACATATATCATAATATCAAATTACGGATAAAAATCTTGGATACTTTGTTGTAATTTTGCCAAGTTTTCAGGACTCTATCTCACATAATCACTGACATAGTGATACATAAGTACCAAACACTGCTAAAAGCACATGCCGTGGAAGAGGTTCACAGGGGCTATGCGACCATGACCTTGACTCTACAGTAACATAAGTGGCAACGAGTGTTGATTTTTTTTTTCAGAAAACAGCTGCCACAGGATGACATTACTGGCAAACACAACACATTTTCATATCTGGATTCCACCAGCTTGTCTGCCAGCTGCCTTTAATGCACCTCTGCTCCGTACCTTCAAAAGGTAACAAATGTTGCACTGTTAAAGCGCAATTCAGCACCAGGAGTAAAAATGGTCTTCATACAGCCTGTAAATTGAATAAAATCAGATGAATGGGATGGTAGAAGTTTCATCCAAATTGGACCTATAAAAGATAAGGGAGTTATGGATGTTCCAAGTTTAATTGCTTGTTTTCAGCAAATACTTGCAAATTACGTGCAACAATGATGACATCACCTCCCATCTTTACCATTAGTTTACAGATATGCAAATGATGATGACAATCCACAACATTAGTATGGCACCATATATCTATTTTGAATATAAATGCACTACTTGAATCAATTTTTGGTGAATGATTTAGCAACTGTGATCTCTTTTCCCCAGCATTTCTGGATTATTAGATGACTACATTGTATAATGGTTTGATGAAAACTTCATCTTAAATAGGAACTTTAATGAAGATTTCTGAAGAGTTTTAAAAGTAGAAGACTTGGAAGGTAGTGGAAGCATCACCTTTGCCAATTTGCATTATGTGGTTGCACCTAAAAGAAGTTATTTATTTTGTCCTTTTTTGTGGGGGGGGGGGTCTAATTCTGATTAAACCTCTATCATTTTGTTCATCTTATTTTCATGTTCTATCTATCAAAGCCAATTTAACCTGGACTTGGAGTGGAAAGGCACTTTAATGTGGAAAAGTTTAGATAAGATCTATGTATGACGTTGGCACCAAGGAAGAAAACCTTGTGACCATGATCACTTAAGCCCTACAAGACTGGTCCCACATATCTACACATACACTTGCACACAAACACATATATTTATGAAATATGGGCTGGGGTATAGAGAATGTCTGTTGCCAACAGACATTGAATGGGTTAAATTGCAAGAGTAGCTTCACTCTCACATGGTAATCATTAGACTCTTTAGCTTTCTTGGCACATGGAACCAGAGGGCGGGCTTGGCTGTCACTATAAATCAGGACTGTTGGTGAAAATCGACGTCGGTGTCTTTGTCTGCAACATCGAGTTTACAAAACAGCACCTTCGGTGTTCTTGTCAAACAAATTTTGTTGGGTAGTACCTCCTGTTTTCTGTTAATTTTGTGGATTCTTTATCTTAAAAAAAGAAAAGAAAAAAGAATCACCTTGTCCTAGATTACACTGACAGAAGTAAGGTACTGCAAATAACTTTGGAACACACTTCATGTAGTCATCTACTCAGTAACATACTGTAAAATGAGGAATGTTCACGTGCATTTTAATTTTACAAATTTCGCGAGAGCCAAGATTCGCGAAATTAAAATGCACATGAAAGTTCTAGTCTACACCAAATGCATTGAGTGTTAGAGGAAACTCACAAAATTTTCATGTCGCGAAAAAGGCCGTCGGCTCTAATTTGCAAAAATTTCATGTCGCGAAATTATCGTGTTTTACAGTAGTACTACACTATTAAAACATTGAAGTCTCCCTTCCCGAAAATCTACTGACAAGCAGTCTGGGATTTTGACCTACAGACTACGAATACAATTTGCATCATTTTTTTCTCTAACTCACCCCAAGTCATTAAACACCCTCTTGAAATGAAGGGGAATAATCAATCTTTTCTGGTAAATGTCAGTGGTACTGGTCATGACTTTAATCTTATGACATGATTCAAAAAGGTCAACGATGACAAGCCACTTTTCCCTTCCCTAGTTCTTAAATCCCCGTCAGTCCAGCAGGGCCCCCTCACTACCTGAGAAGAAAGGACCACTGTGCTTACACAAGGCATACCAAAGATTATGAACACACAGATAGATACACTGTAGATGTATTCCCCTCCAAAATATATCCATGGGGGAAAAGGTGACTGCACTCCGCTCCAAAACACCCAGGTGCTACGATGAGATGTGAAGATTAGAGGAAGGAAACGTAATTACACTTTGCCCCTTACCTGTCTATCACCATCAATATATCATTCACACACACAAACAATTAATATACACACAAACATGTACACAAATATGCAAACATACACACAAAAATGTGAAATATGAAGTTAACAACAAATAAATGCAGCTATCATATTTCTCTATTCAATATTACTTGCCATCCTCTACCTATGATGTAAATCTTTTCATATTTACTCTGCAAGACATGTCAACTTCTATTTCCCAATATCTGCACAGAAAGTAAGGACATAAAAAGAAGAAAATTTGATCAGCAGATAGACAGATATGAATAGATAGGTACATAAATAGATGGATACAAAGAGAGATAAATGTTCAAAAATAAAGCTAGATGGCTAAAAGGTATATAGACAGATGAAAACAATAATAAGTATTATCATATCATCATAGAAAGAAAGATAGATAGATGGACCAACCGATTAACCCTCTGTGTGCTTTGAGAGCTGATTGGTTCAGATAACTCAATGTCCTAAGTCTCTGGTGTACAGAGGGTTAACAGATTACAGAAAGGTACTAAAATGAAATGTGTATGAATATATACACGTGTAGGTACACAAATAGATGCTTGACAGGTAATTGGTGAGGTGAAAAATAAACTAATTGATAGATGCAAAAGCTGCAGATATGGACAAGCAGGCAGATTGCCAGATAAATAGATGGATAGATAGATAGATGGGTACTGGATAGATATATATATAGAGAAAGACAGAAATATAAAAAGGGAGATAGATATCTCTCTAATTCGGGTTACCACCACTACATAGAGCGCTATTATAGTAGAGCTCTGTCGCATATGCACAGTGGGTCTGCTCTGTAGTATTCAACTATTGTTGCTTCTGGTTGTCTAGCTCACTACGTCTTCCTTCACATATAATGCAACTCAATGCGTGCATTTCGTCGATGTAATTTCTCTTTTCCTCTGTTCTAAGTTGGCACAAAAAGAGTTTACAGGTTTCCAATTTGACTAACTTGCGGCCATTATGGGTTGTATCTGCGATGCTGCGATGTGCTGGTCACACGAAAAAGCAAAGAAATCTTCTTAAAATGCCTCTGGATGAAAGATGGAAAATCTGTTGGCTGGTTCGCAAGCTCTACCACATGCAGTGCTTCTTCCCCAACTTATCTAGGTCACATATACTGACACTGTTCACATGCTGGTCTGAAACAGGGCTGGCTGTGAGGCATTTACCCATTGGCGGTACCCCAAATTATACCTCTTCTACCCATTGCAACAGAAAATCATGTCTGCAATGTTTGTGTTTATTGCAATTAACCATGGTAATTAGCTCATATTTTGCAACTTTATATCTAATTCCTATTAAAAATATAATAGCCACACTGCTTTATACCGTATGTCCCCCCAAAAAAATTACAACGGGACCCTCCGCAATGATAACTTTGAAAATAGTGAATCAATCCAAATACAATTTCAGGGTATGAAACTATAATTCATTGCCCACATCTTACAGAAAACCCTATTTGATTTGCTTCAGTGGTCAAAGAGAAATGAGGAATTTTGTAGAGCATGTCAGGAATCTCTTCCCTCCAAGTTCTGTCTATTGTGTTCACACACGAGAGCATCCAAGTGCTAAACTTGAAAGAATCAGACTCATGACATGCTTTACAACAATCCACATTTCTCTGTGACCGCTTAACCAAACTGAATGGGGTTTTCTGCAAAATAGAGCTAAGATGTTATATTTTAAGACCCTGAAGTAGCATTTAGATAGTTTAAAGATAATAAAAAGTTTTGGTACCTCAAAAGTGTCCTTGAATTTCCTTGCCTTAGTTTGTGTTTCAGGTTAAAGTACCTTTCATATAACTAACACTGTGAGACTTACTCGCCCCAAAGTGCTCTCATGTCTTAGTAATCATGCAATTAACTGCGACCAGCAGCCTCATACGCATAGCGACCAGCAGTCCCATACGCATAGCGTAATCGGGCTTCGCATTGTAGCATTCAGGACCATGACAGATTTAGTATCGCAGGGTAAATGTCAACTTCAAATCCCATAAATTCTTCAATTTGAAGACTTACCAATTAAGTTGAAGTATTGAAAACAGGCTTCGGGCAACGTTTGGTTCTGCCTATAGTCCCTTTCTGTTCGAATTGATGACTGAATGTGACTCGGTCGACAGGACCTTAGGAGAGCTACATACAGTACACTGAATACTACAGCCAGTGCCTGCGAACACATCATATGCAGCCCGCACACAAATTTCAAATCCATGAACGGATAAGATGTTTGTGTGCGCATGCGCTGGCCATAGTATCCAGTGTATGTAGCTCTCCCAAGGTCCTCTCGACCGAGTCACATTCAGTCATCAATTCGAACAGAAAGGGACTATTGGCAGAACCAAACGTTGTTCGAAGCCTGTTTTCAATACTTCAACTTAATTGGTAAGTCTTCAAATCGAAGAAATTTTTGGATTTTAAGTTGACATTTACCCGCGATACTAAATCTGTCATGATCCTGAATGCTACAATGCGAAGCCCCATTACGCTCTGCGTATGGGGCTGCTGGTCGCAGTTAGCTATGCGTACAATGGGCTGCACGCTGCTGGTCGCAGTCAGTGGTTTCGTACAATATTTATCGACGCTGGTCAGCGTCGGCTCTGGTACAAAACCATTATTGCATGATTACTAAGACATGAGAGCACTTTGGGGCGAGTAATTCTCACAGACAACGTACTTTAACCCGAAACACAAACCAAGACAAGGAAATTCAGGGAAGCTTTTGAGGTACCAAAACTTTTTATTATCTTTAATCATATTGGGTGTTATCAATGCAAAAATCTGATTGTAATTTTTTGGGGACATACTGTAGATGTCCAGAATTTTGATTGCAAAATATGCACTTTAATCCCTAAAAGAACCCCTCTCCAAAAAAACAACAGCAGAAAACAAAAACAAAAATAAAAACAAATAACCCCCCCCCCCAAAAAAAAACAAAAACAAAAACAAAAAACAAAAAACAAAAAAAACCCAAAACTGAAAGATGGGTCCCCATCCCCAAGACATTATTTTTCAGTTCTCGCATCAACAGAGGAGTTTGTATGTTTACTGATGCACAACTAACTGTTTTGTACCTTTTTAAAACAGACCCCCTCCCCTTCTCTCCCCTATTAACAAATTATTATTCTTGTTGTTGTTGATGGATTTCAATATACATAAACCCTGTGTGACTCAACGGAACAGAAATAGAGTGTTTATTTCTCTCTGACAAAGCAGAACATCTGCTATTTTGCTTGGATAAAATTCAAGGGGGAATTTATTAATAGGCCAGTGGATGCACTGGTTGTGTCTAGAAAGAGGGGGATAGATTAAAGTGCCAAAAGAGAATCACTGCTAGTTTCAATACACAGATATCACTGACCTCATGGATATGATAAGGTTTGGCAAACATGCACAGTCATACTGTGGACAGAGTGGTCTGTTATATTTCTGAATCCACGTTGAAAAAAAAAAATCAGAAGGGTAATGTCCATATGAAAGAAAACTCAAAAGTAGATGCATATATAACAATGTGGAAGAATCCAATTGATGTCCAATGCAACAACAGTTGGTCCTGTGAACAAAATCTAAAGCTAGCTTTAAGATCACTCCTGCAATTGTGGTGAATTGCAAAGATTATCATAATGTATATCCAGCTCTCTCTCTGTTGCTGCCACAGTGAAAGTTATTGATCTCTGGTGACACATTTCAGCTATCATCTCAATGAAAGCGTTGAGGTCTTGTTTGTTTGACTTTGTGGAATATGTTGCAAGTATTACCATGAGTAGAATTATGAACTTAGCAGAACTACGAAGCGCGTGAAGCATGTTTGTTGACCCTTGTCAGACTTCAGTCGGTCATTGCTTTCACGCAGTGATGAAATACTGTACCACCACAGATTTTTGTGTGCAGAAACTTTCGCAAATTTCCCCGAGGAGCCAAGATTCGCGACAGTAAAATGCACGCTACAGTTTTTGTGTGCACAATGCATTTAATGCCAGTGGCAATCTGCGAAAGTTTCATGCAGCAAAAAGCCTGTTGGCTCCAATTCGTAAAAGTTCCATGCCGTGACTGTTTCTGGTTTTCATGGCAGGCTGTTCAAGAGATGCGACAAGTGCTTCAGATGCGTGATGTTTCCCCAGCAACCACGATCCTGTGTGGAAGGAGAGACAAATAAAAGATGTCAATACTCACTCATCTGCTGCAAGAACATTCAGGATGCTGGTCCAGGCTGGGAAGTCAATCTCCTCCTCCTCGTCCATAATGTTGCCCTGACTCTTCCGCCGCTGACCCTCGACCTCTCGCACAATGGGAATGATGGAGTACGGCGAGACCAGCTTCTTGGTCAGCCGGTCAAAGGTCGAGATCGCCTCGGCCGCCTGCTCATTCACCCACTGCGTACAGACCTCGTAGGTTGTCTGCGGAAATCAAGGAGATTAATTTGGAATAGATATCTGCCATTACTACACGGTTGTTTCTTTCTTCATATTGTCACAACACACACAATCTAATGTGTGGAAATATCACTTCTGCTGATGCTATTAACGCTTCAAAACTACATCACAGCATTGTTGTTACTGTCTCTACAATAAGTATTAAAACAAGCATTTTACAGTCTTTATCCTTCCAATTCACTGCAGTCAATAGTCCCATCATATAAAATCTAGTTGTAAGGGATCTGAATATATATTCTATATCTTCAAATCCACGATTATTGGTGGCATTTTGTGATTGATTGCACCCTGTCACAAGTATTGTTGTGTCAAGGCATTGTGTTGAGGTATATAATTTGTTAGAAAGTTAACCCTTTTTGTGCCAGGGACAGTGGTCAGTGTGCACTATTCTAGGGACTTTTCTATGCCAATAATACTCAAGGCACATAAAGGGTTAATGAGAACAAGTTCAAAACCACTTTCCACCTGCATGTAAGTTGCCTCTCATATCTTAATTTTCTTGAAAAACCTAGCTTTTTTTACAGCTTTTGAGATATTTCCTGGGAGGAAACTACATTGCCAAGAGTTCGCACAATCTTCATCAACTGATAATGCAGCTGTGACGATAAAAATATCTGAACACACAATAACAACCAAAAACAAAATAATGAGTTGATGACCACTGCAGATCATGAAGGAAATGTAACAGAAATCTCACAATGAATAATCACATCCAAATTCCTATGATTTGTCAAGTACAATGCGTGCCTCATCTACAAAAAACCCTTTCTGCTCAGCTGAGAAGCACAGAAAATTTTCCTCCGCTTGGGCTTGAATTCTGTGCCAATTTTTTTCTCGGCCTGCTAATTTTAACCACACCAACTGAATTAGTGCCCACAAGTTTACAAATTGGTAATTACACTCTAATTAATGAGTGAACCTATTGACTTTGAGAGCAAAAAACAAAAAATGAATAAAAATTGGACATGATCTATTTACCTACAGAAAGAAATTTCGATACAAACATTTCAAATATATATATATATCTTTGAGGTATTATATGCAAATTGAAGTGAGAGCAGAAAATGACTTGTTAAAAATTTCTACATATCAGAAACTACAAGTAGATTTTCAAAATAGTATTCACAGAATTGGTACTTTCACTGTCAAACTTATCATCACTAACAATTAAAAGACCATTACATTGTCATCACAGAGTGATTTTCTTTTCATCTGATAGATAAAAAAACCATGTGAGACATGACAAAAACTGGAACATGTACCATGTTGGATCTATCAACTGTCATGCACATCATCACTTTATGAATTGAAATTTTTAATCATTTCTGCTGCTTGCTTTCGTGTCTGATTTCTTATTGTTCAAAAGAGATTCCTGGCACCTGAATACAATACACAATTAACTTCTTCTGATGTTTTCTACAGCTAAAAATAACCTAAAAGGATTTACCCAATTATCAAATTGCCCCTCAGCACTACTTTAGTTGATTTCACGACAAACACATTGATATTGATGCATTAATGTGATAAGTTGCCTTTTTAGTTTGTAGTAGATATATCAAATGATATTTATGCTGTAATGTTAAAGTGTGTCGTGTAAAGAAACTGCCAATACATAGTATAGGTTTGGCAGTAGCTCTTGAAAAATTGTTAATACCACTAGTATACTTTATAAGTCTTAGCAGTAAGGTTCAAATGTCACAGTAGTTTCCATGATGCGTTAACACGTAAATCAAGACAAAATACGTGTACATTGTATCTGCATATCCCACGTGACTTGGGAGTAAGATCCACATGGACTGGTTGCTGTCTGCAGCTGTCGGAGGGCACAGGTAATTACAATTACAAGATGGAAGCCGGGGCGACAAACAGACTAAAATTAGCGAAACACTGATGGTGTGAGGGTGTGAGGGCCCCCCAGCCCCCCCCCCCCTTCTCATCCCACCCTTTCTTGGTCCAGATGATTCAAAACTGCTAATTACGGTAAGGCAGGAAATGGTGGGTTGAGTTGGGTTTAGCTGATGGGGGGAGGGGTTGCTTTGTTATGATATAATGTCCAAAAGAAAACACAAATACTGCTGAAGGATCTATTACAAAAGGTTCTAGTACAGGACCTATAGAAGGATCTCTTACAAAAGAAACCAGAAATATTGTGAAGGATCTATTACAAAACATCGTGGGGGGGGGGGGGGCAGAGGGAAAGAGGTTTCATTCAGACATTATTGTCTTTATGTAAGAAACAAGTTATCAAAATATGATTATACTCGTATCATTTCTATATTTCCTGAATTCCTTTGTACCCATCCAAAATTAAAAGAGTTAAATATATCATTAGCATTCTTTGAGAAATAATACCAAGTAGTAGCAAAGTGAGTGACGTGAATCTACATACTAGAAGAATGCATTCATTAATTGTTATTTGCGTCAACATCATGCGTATCATTGAGTCATGGATTTCCATTTTTAAAAGCTTCTGTGAGCTTGATGAAGGGCAGATTGCACAATGGGGACAGCTTTTAAGGGAAACCAATGCGAACAATTGTTCGTTATATAAAAAAAAATACACTAATTATAAAACAATTATAGCCCACTATGATTTACACTATGACTTCCGTTTTGCTTTGTTTGGCATATTACAGAACATGACTTGGCACGGGATGGCAGTACAATGGCCATCTTCAGAACTATCGGTAAGCTAGTGGTGTTTTGTGTGTGTGTGTGTGTGTGTGTGTGTGTGTGTTTGTGTTAAAAAATAGCTATAATATCTACACCAATCTATCAGTAAATTTCTGACACAAACATGCTCATTGCAATCACTAATATATCTACATTTTATGACTCTATTTGGGCAAGCAAAGCATTGTGGTTTACTGCACAGACACAATTGGACACACACAATAGGATCTAGCAAGATGACCACTCTTATTAATCATTCATTGTGCTTCAATTTCACACAGAAATGGGACAGTCAATTTGATGGTAATACAAAAGCACAAACAAACAACTACACACATCAGATGGTAATGAAATGATCGTTGTATATTTACAGGAGGTATGTATGATGAAAGTATAAGCTGCCACAATTCTAATTATGCCATGCTTTCCAGCAGTTTTTTTAATGATTCTTGTGAAATGACAATGAAGCGTTCTTATGATTTCTAATTCTAATAACGACCACTGCACACTGCATATGTTCCTAAGAGGACTGAACTTTGTTTATCCACTCATAATCTGCCACAATAACAAAAGCAGTCTCTCTATAGTATGTCACATATGAGTATTGTAACAATTATTATCAAATATCCACAATCGTGATATTTAGAGGAAACTTTGTCATAATCACAGTTTTTACTGAATACAGTGAAACCAGATAATAGATTTAGAAAAGTCTCTGGAAAATTGGGTAGCAAAAATCTTTAAAAATAAAAAGAGAGAAAAAGAAAAAGAAAAGAAAAAGCGCAGCATAAAGAACATTACGTCATCTTTCATGGTAGTATGTGGGACCTACAGAAAGCTACTTTGGTAGGAGTACAGCACCACTGGTTACATTCATATCCTCATTTGTTTCGCATGCAAATAGATCTATATTGACATATTTTGCACACTTGTATATAAAATTCAACTCTGTTCTTTTATCCTTATAAAACTTTCCTGATGTAAACATATTCCCAGTGAAGTTGTGAAGAAGAAATGTTCTTTTATTTTGATATGATATTTCATCACTGAAAAATCTTCCACAACCAAAATGAGCAAGTGCTGACAGCCTCATGTGAACTCTTTTGATGCCTGGCCGCAAAATAAGATGACTTAACAGCATTTAACCGATCCTTACTTTCTTAGCAAGTGTCTGATTTTATCCAAAATTTCCCCGCTGTGTGTGTGTGTAATCAAATTTGTGTAACAGAGTGTAAATGCTCTTTTTTCTGCTCTTTTCTTCTGTTATTGCCCATGGGAGTAATCAAATCAAATGAAAATAAAATACATACACACACATACATGTACAAATGTTGGCATTAGTTACTATTGAAATAAGAAGAAGCTCTATTAACCCTTTCTGAGCCAAGGACTTTGGACAGTGTGTACAACGCTATGGGGTTTTCAATGCCATTTGGCATTCAAAGCACACACAGGTTTAAAGAGAAGTAACATATGGAAGAATACAGTCCTGGGCCCTGTTTTATCAAAAGATATACCAGTAATTGATTTCAAACTTCCTTAACACACAAGCTGCCATAGACTTATGATTAAAATCAACTACATAATCAATTATAACTCTTCATAAAACAGGGCCCTGGAATTAACTTTCTCATATTGTTATTACTAAATGAACAGTTTTAAGTTTGTGTAATATTACAATTTTCTTGGCAGAAGCATACATTTGGCAAGATAAGAACTGTTTTCATTTCTTTTACACGTTTCTCTTCTTCGAACATGCCACTGTCATACCAGCATGTTGTAATGGCAGTGCCAGATATGGGACTTCGTTGAGTAAAAAAGACATTTTTGAAAGAAATTTGCCTTGCTTCACTACACAAGGCTGCTCCTAGCGGAAGTCAGATAGGTCCCTTCCTTCTATCGACAATACCTCTGCCTCCATACCACACACAGCAAAATTAATACATTTATGTCAGCAGGCTGTCTGCGATCGCAATCTCTATTTCGTACACACAAAACATTCTGTAGGCAGAACCTCTCTCTCTCTTTTCTTTTATGCTAGTGTCATTTAGAGATCTCTGAAGAGTTCCTTTCATGGAGTTGGAAGGAGAGCAGCGAAAATGAGTTTTGTCGTAAACAGGAATTGCGCAAAAAGAGGTGAACCACTCAGGACGCTGAATGGGTCTCACCGTGTTGGAGTGGAGGTTTTGGATACGAAGGGGCCCAGATTCTTATCACAAATTGGAGTCGACAGTACAAAGTTTTTGTGCTTTTCGGGAGGACAATTTGCTTGCTTTTTTGTGTGTATCAAGACGATCTGCCTGACGAAAATACTTCACTTAACATGAAATATAAACAAAAATGTTCTCAACTTCTATAAAATACATTAATGAAGTGATTGATGATGACAAACATGCATATTTAACTTTCATTTGGGGATTGCGCTTGGTACTATGGGGCAGCTCATTAAGCCTTTTGGCAGATAGAATCGATTGAGTGACACCATATGCCTGTTCAAGATAAATTCATGTGAGGCATGGGTTAGAATGTGGTATGCCAAAATCATGTGGTTTTGCGTGTATATGTGCGGTGTGTAAGTGTGTGTGATTGTTTGGTTTTTATTTTAGTGCGTCTGTGTATATAAATATAGTTTTATATGGAAGTGTACGCATATGAAATTTGTGGTCTTTATGTGGTCAGTGACATCAGTTTTCAGTTTAGCACGTCAGTGTAGCAGTTTATTTTAAGCACGAGCATGATGAGTGATCATACACTGTACTGTGAAGTACGAGGTGGAATAAGCAGGGTTCAACATCACACATTACTGGATCACACATGTATGTTATGGTATGTGAACGTGGGCAGCATGGCACGGCACAGGCAAATGTGTAGAAACACCCATGGGTGATGCTCACCTTAGAATATGCCTTAGTCCCACTTACAGGTTTTTGTGCCTGCTAATGGGCAGTATGTGTGAAGAAATAACAAAATGAAAATATGAATAGAAAAAAAAAAAACAAGACAAGAATAAAAGTCAGGAAATAATATAAAAGAGCATAACTTATAAAACAGAGAGGAAAATAATGCGCAATGTGGTAATCTTGTCAGGTCTGTTAATCACAACCTTAACTACCAAAACACAGACAGCATCAATGTAAGCAAGAAAATGGTTTGTGTAAATGTGCAATCTCGCTATACTACTGTGCTAGAAATTTGTGCTGTGCTGGAATTTGTGCAGTACCACCCATAATTACCGACGGAAAGAATATTTGCATGTAAACAGCATCGACTTAAACACAGGTGATCACAAGAATATGATGCTTTCGTCGTATCGGCATCCAGGCATTGACTCAATATATGATGCATTTGCTTGCTAAAATATGACCATCAAACAAAGTGCGTAGTGTATGAATACTGCATGACATAAACCCAATATCATCCAGTTAGTGAACAAGAGGACACAATATGCAATTTTGGGGCAGTTGAAGTGATCTTGAACAATTATTGCCTACTTTCACTTTGATCAATATAACAATCTATCAACAGTTTATGATTACACAATTATTGGCCATATCACTATCTAGTGATAGTCTGTAGTGAAAAAAAAATATTAAGGCACATAAACTAAAGCAGTTCAAGCATAAATTGTCATGTATAATTGTGCAACTGTTTCAAGGAGAATCAAAGGTACAAACATTGCTAAGCTTTCAAAAGAATGTATATTTACCTCAGTGGTATCTTCATCCATGGTCAGAGTCTTGCGAACTTCAGGCTTGACTGGTTTGCGCTCTCCGCTGCGCGTTACTGTTGCAACCTCCTCATAGAGATTCGCCTGGCTGTATATCTCAGCATCCATGTCCCTAATGGAACGACTGTCCTCATCACCAGTCATGACTCCAGAGTCGTGGGAGGTGTTTCGTCCAACCTTTTTGCCCGAGAACTTCTCCTTGTATATGGCCTTACTGTGGCGGCTCAGGGTCAGCGGGATGCGCTTCATGGTCCTGTGCCCCGCCCCGTGGTTGGAGCGGTTCGGCAGGCTACCGTGAATGACACGGGAGCTGGGCTTGGAAACCTGCGCATAGGTGGGGTTGTGCATGATGCTGTCCGTGTCCAGGCCAAAGCTGCGGATCAGGCTCCTGCGGACATCTGCGCTGGAGCGATAGTACCAGGTTCTCCGCGGCTTTGGGGGTATGCCTCCTCCCTCCTTCTCCTTCATCAACTGCCTGTCCCCACTGGGCAAGCAGTGTATGCTCTTTGAGATGACGTTGCGAACGCGGAGTTCCCCAAGGTTGCAGAGTTCCTCCAAGGAACCCATGGACTGGGTCTCCTGCTTCTCCTCTTGGACTGCATCCTCACTGCCCTCTGTGAATGCTGTGGAATTGGCACTGATGGAGCTGACAGGGCTGCTGTTGAATACGTTCCTATCGACATTTTCATCGTCCATGCACACATTGTCATACACTGGGTCATCACCGAGGCCATTGGGTCCTGTACTGGAGTCACTGGCATACTCCAGGTCCACCGATTGGCCATCCTCGGCTTCGGGGGCTGGGAAGCCAAACGAATTATTGACATCACTGCAGGTAGTCTCCTTAAACTCCCCACTGTCTTGGTAACCCAACCCTTCGTCAGAGTCCAGAGAGTCCGAACGGAAGTTGACATTCTCTATCCTGATGTCCTCCCCGAACACGCTTCCCTGACGCTTCTCATGCTGCGTGTGCCTCTTCCGCAGCAAGTGTGCAGTTACGGATTGATAGTTTCCGTTAAAAGACTTTTTGTATGGCCTAGTGATTGTCTCAACCTCAGTGAGAGGTTCTTTCTTTTCCTCCTGGGAAACATCATTCTCATTCAAGTTCTCGTCAGCGTTGCTGATGTCTGATTCACTGGTCTCCATCTCGCTGGCATCCTTCATGCTGCGATCGTTTTCTGACAGATTTCGCTCCAGCTTACCCTTCCCTGAAGTCCTATTTGGACAGCTTCCAGGAGTGTCCTCTGAACATTCATCGTCAATTTTATCACCAGCTGTTTCTGAAGCTGCCGCTGTTGTTTCTGAGTGACAACAAGAAATTTCAGCTTGCTCTTCCTCATCTTTGCTAGCTACAGTCTCACTGTCCACATTGTCCAAAACATCACCTTTAGGTGTATCCTTGTTCATCAGGCCTGACTTAACAAGAGCCTCCACTATATCTATCTCTGAATACTCAGTGAAGCGGTTACTACTGCAGTCTTCATCATCCTCCTCCCCTGCATCCTCCACCTCCTCTTCATCTTCCTCTTTGACCTGAGCAAGAGTTGTCACTGACTTTTCCTCGTGATCGTGCTTCCCAGTGTTTTCACATTCGCCAGCTACACAACACGCCTCTTGGGCGCCGATTTCAATTTTTTCGTAACCATCATCGTCATCACCTAACTCCCCAAATAGGATGGCAAATGGCAATGTAAAGTCATCTTCATCCATGCACTCCAGAAGATACTCCATGCTCCCAGTCCGACTCTTGAGAATCTCCTCTCCTGTCATTGGCACCTCGTAACCATCCATGGGTTCAGCTGCCTCAAAAACAATATCATACTCTTTCTCCGTCTTAGCCTGGCCTTCTGAATTTTCACAGTTGGCAATTTCTTCCAGCTGTGCCATCAATGCTTCGAGTTCTGTGTAGTCATTTTCCTTGGTGTTTGTTTTCCCGTTGCTGTCATCGACTTCTACTTTCTCATATGCATCAACGTCCTCATCCTCATCCTCCCCCGTTTCATCTTTCTCCCCCAACTTTGGTTTCTCAGTAACCATTTGGGAATCATCAGCATCTTGCTCAAGACCAATAACCTTCTCATACCCATGGTCATTTTTCACATCTCCCTCCTCCTCC
This sequence comes from Diadema antillarum, assembly GCF_040938485.1. Classification (NCBI taxonomy): domain Eukaryota; kingdom Metazoa; phylum Echinodermata; class Echinoidea; order Diadematoida; family Diadematidae; genus Diadema; species Diadema antillarum. The sequence goes on from NW_027270978.1 coordinate 545,534, forward strand.
TCCTTCTCTGCTTTCCACTCGTGGACATTGATTGTGGGAACCTTCCAGCGGCTTGCCTCCAGGTCGCTCTCATCATACGGAGCGGACTCCTTGGGACATAGGTACCTGATGCCAGAGTCATCCGCCGCTTTCGAAGATGCCTTCCCCATATTGTCTTTCTCCTTCTTACGCTTCTCCTGCACCTGCTTGATGTCCCCTACACAGAATGAGAACCTCCTGCCTGTACACACACTGTCATCCGCATCCTCCCCGACAGGCTCACAGGCATTCACGTCCAATATATTGGAGAACGTGACACGCCTCTTCTCCAGGTACGCAGCGGGAGGACCAAACTCAGATTTTGCCTTTTTGTTCTCCTTGCCCTTCGGTAGTGAAACAGACCTTTCCAGAGTCCTTGGTACGCTGAAAAAAGAAGAAAAAATAGGGCATATTCTTACTCTTCGATTAAACCAAAAATAAAAACCAAACAAACTGTGATGTGAAAGAGAAGTAATCGAGTTAATGTCTCAATGCATTTTGGTTAGGGGAAGTAAAGCGTTACACATTCCCAGTACTGCAAACGCCATATGAAATCAGTGAGAAGAAGCCATAAGAGAATTGATATCATGACATGCATGCACAGAATGTTGAGATCCAACAGATAGTGAAAATGCAACTAGCATAGGAGCACTCACACAGACTAGGATATCCAACGTGACACAGCACTAATAAATGGCGACTGAACCACGAAAAACGGCAACATGAACAAAATCCTGTACAGCTATTGCCGTCTTTTTAGTCATGCCGCGGACCCTCCGGCACTCCCACTTTTTATCTGTGAGCCACACCTACTGCAAAAACTGCGGGTGAAGACTGCGTGCGTGACTTTCGAACAGCTCTTTCTCTCTCTGCTCTTCAGCACTGGAGAATTACAGTATACATCCTGCCCCCTCGTTGCTAAGCCCTGAAAAAACTTAAAATGTTTCTGTGAGCAGGTTTTAACTCAAAAGATCCTTCGGCTCAAAGAACCACACGTCCACACGGCCCGCCGCAAAGTGACATACAGCGCGAGGAAGAAGGGAAAGAGGCATGCACATGATGAGAAAGAGTCATAGAGACAGAGAGCGAGAGAGAGAGAGAGAGAGAGAGGTGGCAACATAAAACAAAAGCAGCGATTTTAGAAGGATAACTCAAACACAGGGAAATGTAGCATCAGGGATTGGGAAACGCAGAGGTGCAGAAACAGGGGGAAGGATGCCACTTAAATGCATTAGCATGTCAATGAAGACAGAAAACAACAGCGAGACGGAGAGAACAGAGAAGATGAGGGGGCTTGATTGGAAAAATCCTTTACTTTCTAATTGACTTATTATTCAAGGTTGCACCCTCCTTAATTAGCACACAATACGAGTAAATGATAATGACCATCCCGAGCCAAACGGCGTGGAAGGCAATGTGAGACACGGCTTGGCTGCCAAGTGCGAAAGACAAATTTGACCACTAAATTTGCTTTTGTTGAGGCACTATTGTCGAACATGAGGCCTTAATCCCTATGCTCAACCAGCTGTATGGCAGCTTCGCTTGGCAGATGGATGCCAAACGTTGCACATTCGGGGTAAGGGTCATGTGTTCACGAATGCTGACTGCAAGCTATCTGATTTAAATTTCCACAAAGCTTTGCAAAAAAACAATAGCGCAAAACCTTGAGTTGAAGGTATGGTATGAAATACCTACATATCCCGGTGATTATATGTCGACAATGATATTCTGATATATGTTTCTTGCAGAGTAAATCTATGTTGCTATTAAAAGAACGTTTCAATGAGCCAAGTCAGACAGAAATGCATTCAAAATGCAATGAATCCAAAATACCTGGTAAAAAAAAAATAGTTATATCTCTTTCTTTTGTATCCTTTTCATCAATTAAGGCAGTGGTCATATTTATCTTGGTAAGCATTGAAATAATAACATTTCTGTGATTGATATACAAGTGTAACATTATAGGTGAAGTACTTAAATTGTAAGAAAAAGCTTTTGAAATCCTGCAGACAGAAACCTGGATAAGAATTTTAAAGAGGCAACTTCCTGTACTCTTAACCGGCTGAAAAAGCATTCCATATGGTATTGCTATCAAAATCCCCTCATTTAATGACAACAAATCAAATGTATCGCAGTTTGATACAAAGAGAAGAAAAAAAAAACCCATTCTGAAAAAGTATGGGTCAAACTCATTTCATTGAACTGAGACAATGTGATATTCTGATCTTAGATGTTGGCTTCACTCTAATGTAGTTGATTGTCCTGACATTTGCCTTTGTTTCCCATTTTTGTAAAAAATGATGTACAGTTATATATTTGAAAATTACACAAATGTTTGATGAGTCCTTACTAAGATAAACATTGTGGTTACTTTGCACTGTTGGGCATGCTATGTATGGATTGATTGTCCATCTTTTTCTTTTCTTTTTTTTAAAAACACAGATTTTGAAACTACACTGCATAAAAGACAACAACCGCAAGCATGGTTATTAATAGCAGAGGCATTTTGTGAGACAAACAGGAGAAATGGACGGTTTAAGGGGATGCATGTGCAAGCATGTCATCACCCTCAAAGTTGGCAGTCACAGTTTGGGAGAGACGGGTTAAGAAGGGGGTACGTGAGTGTGCCTGATTCACATCCTGTGCTGGTGGAGAGGGTCTCTCTCTGCACCCTACGAGGGAGTTTAAAGGGGGTCAGGACCACACATGGGTGCAATGTCTCTTTTCCTACTTTCTCGGAATGTTTTAGACCCTTGTATCAAAAAGACGAGGCCATTGAATAACGAAGCAATGCCAGTCTCATGCATGTTACGCCGTTCAGTTCATGTTTTAAAAGACTCTTGCGTCTACTGCAAAGGTGGATTTTTTTTTCTCCTTTACGAGAAAAAACTTTTGTGTGAATTTTGTGTGATTTCGATTTTGTTGACGAAAACACATATTAATACTGATAGGTTGAATACTCACAGTTAAATCATAGTAAACAAAAAATATGGGCATGTTTCCATGTTTGCCCAAGTATAACGATGTGTAAAATGAACCAGAAGTGTCCAAGCAGCAAATAATTTGCTGCAGAAGACAAGAAAAAGAGAGGTGGGTGTGTGCATCTAACAATCAAATGAAGATATCTCACATAACAAGAAAGAACTGCAAAGTTAGCCATTTTCTACCTCCATCAATGTATCAATTTTTTTTTGGGCAGCATTCAGCGATTCTTAATCTGTCTGTAGCAACATAATTTGGAAACTGATGAATGAAATATACTGTAAAAGTGGAAATTTTTGCAGTGTTGACATTTTCTCGCATTTCGCGCAAACCAGAAGCTAGCAAAAAAAATAAAAGCATGTGAATATTTTTGCATACCATATGTTCCAGTAGTTAATGTCCTGATTTCAAGGAATTAACAACACGCGAAATTCATTTTACCCAGCCGAGCAGGTAAACTTACTCATGCAAAAATATCCACTTTTACAGTAATGGAATTTTTCAGGAGAGGTTTATAGTAGTGATTTAAAAAAAAAAACACCACAGGTGGTTAGTTTTTTTGGGTGGTGATCCTGATCCTGATCTGCATCCAGGATCTTTAACCCATTGATGAAGATGGACTGGTTTTGCTATAACACGCATTTCCCATAGACACCTGCCCGAATATACTCGGTTCTAGTCTTCAACGGGTTAAAGGGACCATGTATACTTCCATGATGACAGTGATTCTCTGGCCTTGGTGTAGATTGGTGCTCTATGAGTAGTTTTGTTGTAGTTTCTCAGTGACCTGGTATTGTTGGATCTGAAGTCTGCCCCTAAGAATCGGTTACTTAACCACCTCTGTTCTGGGCAACCTGCAAGTGTTTTCACTCATGTTGTTGTTTTCTCCATGGCAACAGAATTTCAATATTCCCAGCTTGGGCATTATGGGAAGGTGATGACAGAGGAGATTGCGCTCGGCAGACTAAACAAGTACCTGATGTCAACTGCAAGGACAGCCGTGCTCGGGCACGTGATACCGTCAAACAATGGGAAGAAAAGACTTTAAAGAGACTACATATGTATGTACAGGACATGAAGGTAGAGTTGGAAGACACTAAGAACATAAGATGTAGCAGCGCAGACCGTCCACGGTTGGCTCTCAAGAACAAAGTTGCTAGCAAAATGTCAATTTGTCTACACAATCTACACAAAAGCTCAGTCATACTGGCAAAACTACGTGAAGTTTAAGTTCTTGCAGTTTGTCCAGTGTAACCACAAAGTTTCTCATGAAACTTCCTGTGAAACTTCCCACTAAAACAGGGGAAATTTCCCACACTCCAACAAATCTTCTAGAAGTTTTGGCAGTCTGAATGCACACCCCTGAAACTTTGCAAAGTTTGCCATGTGACCAGTCCAATTCCTGTGTGTGCAGTGCCTCCAAACCTGCCATACTGCACATGCTTTCTTCTTTCTTGCAAATCTGTACCAGCAACCCAGACTTCAAAAACTTAGAGAGAAATGAAACTTGGAGAAGTTTGGCTGCCAGTGTGAATGGGCGAGCAAACTTTGCGACATGTTCTCAGAGTTTGATTTTTCAAAATTTTGCCAGTGTGACTGCTGCTAAAGATGATATTGCAAAGCTTGCAAAAGGGCTGTTAGCTCAAAAGGAGAAACCAGTGAAGCTTATGAAAGCAACAGACATCTATAAGAACAGTTGTAAAAGCAGTTGGTTTCTGGGGTCAAAAGGATAAACTATATCTTGATTGGAGTACCTTATAAAGCTTGTCAGCTGGTGCAACAAAGCAGGTTTTCTCAAAACACGCCATAGGGCGAATTGCAATCAACTGCTTGTCACTCTGTGCATGACTGTAGGGTGAGTTCGCCAAAACAAGCAACACATGTACCTAACACATGTACACTGACTTGAAGATTTCATAGACACCAGCCCTGACAAGGTCCAATGACGATCATGACATCAGAGTCTCCATAAATTTCAATGACAACAATAACAACAAAGTCATGGGGATAGCGTATAGTGGGATAAATGCCATGTGGAGTTGTGAGCTTTATTTTATGAAGAGTCAGCATATTACCATGAAGAAACATCATTTCTTCTACACAATTTTCTTAACTTTTGTGATTAGGTAAAAAAAAAAAGAGGTCAAAAAAAAGGGAGAAAGATATTTGTTGTCTTAATCATGAGTATGCCTGATTCATAGGAGAAGAGAGAGAGGAAGATATACATTATCAAGACTTTCACATCAGGTGTAGCTAGCCCTAGCTGAACCCTAAATCCATGCTGCCTTTGGAGATAACCACAGGGCATAAGTCATGCTAATCCCAGCATCAGACCGAGACACAGTTCTCTGATTGAGCCCTGAATGCATCATCTCTCATATGCTTCATGAAAAATAATGATTAATCCTTGTGGTTTAGCCTTCTTTTTTTTTTAGATAGCAGCCTGACCGGTGGTGAAACTGACCAATCCTGGTAGTCGGCAGGTGGTTGCAGTAAGCTCTGCATCCGGGATTAAATGATGTCACCTCTCTCTCCTTCATCGCTCACTCTATTTTTTTTTCTCTCTCTCTTTATGGAACATTACTTCTGGTTATCCCATACCTTGAACCGTATACGCTGCCTAATTATTTGCAAATGTTCTCTTCGACTGACCAAAATCACCAGTTTTGTTTTGCAACTCAACAAAATTATTCTCTAGAGGCATCAGAGACACATCCCCATTTGACTCTGATCTCATAATTAGGGGTCATGATGGGGACTGGTCATATTTGTGTCAGTAGAGTTGAGGATTACTCATGGGAAAAGATAGCACAGCTGCGCCACTTTATTATATTTACAAAAATACCAGTTTTTCAGCCAAGCCTACCATTTCAGACATGCGGAGCACAGGTTACGAAAGTATCGACGTGTCTCGCCCAAGGAGCAGCTGCGATTATGTATTAAGTTTAGAAACAGAAACATTTGATTCTGAATCTTCTTCAAGGTGTTATAGTAGATGAGACTCCCAACTCCCTATCGGAGGACCTGAGTTCAATTCCTGCCCGGTACTTTACGTCCTTGGACAAGATGTTTTTACCCACATATGTCCATCTCGACCCAGGTGTACGGGTACCTGGCAATGCTAGGGCAATAATAATGGCAGGGCCTTGTGGTAGAGCAGTGGAAACACTGAAGAGGCTACCCTGGATAAAGAAGACTTTATCATTACTTTTATTATCATTACACAATATCAAAACACTTCCTAATTGTAATCATTGTGTTGAAGCATTAGACAATGTTACTAGGTAATGTCCCGGCTGTTCCAACGATCTTCCTTGAAACCACTTTAATCTTATTACCATATCTTTTATTACTGAATGAATGAATGCATTTATTCATTCATTAATTCATATTCATTTACATTTATTCAAGCATTTATCTATATTCCTTTATATATATTACATGTATATATTTCATTCAGTTATAATCATTTATATCTATTCATTCATTTACTGATACTATCAATTTTTTCCCTCTCTCTCTTTAAACTGGTCATTTCCTGAAACTATACTACGGTTGTAATCATCATAATTCCTCAACCTTCTGAGGTTGCCTTGAAAGCTAAGTCCCTGGAACAGAATTTCCCTCAATGCAGACTTGCGTCTGTACGCAGCAACTCGAGTGTGCCATGCATATGAACTCTTGGTGACATGTGTAGCAAAGAACAGTATGGAAAGGGTGCAAAGAGGGGTTTTAAAGCACTCCCAGACGGATGAGGGCCTCCAAAGATTTCAGTCAGCTTAACAAACTCCTCCCTCCCTCATCCCCCTCTGAGAAAAACAAACAAACAAACAAACAAACAAAATTTCCAGCAATGTGCCATTAGAAAATTCTGCCTGCCAAATGTTGCCGAAACTCTTATAAGCAACAGCTAGAGTTAACAAAGGGAGCTTCTCATGGTCTTGCTACAAACAGAATTGAAGACAAATCATAATATGAAATGGAAATCTTTAAGCAGATTTTGAAGCAGGTGAACAGAGAGATGGGTTTTTATCAGAAGCCTGGGGGCTTCATCAAGACTGCAAATAGGCATGTCAGCAGTGTCAAATCCAAATTGAACATTCATGTGCAATACATGCACACTCCATCTTTTGTACAAGAATGTATCAGTACCGGTGAAATTTGCAATGACACAGAAGAATCAGTCAACAGCCTTTAATCTACGTCCAACCAGTATCAATTTAATGATTGCAGATTTGCAATTAATGCTGTCGGGGGTAAAGGGGATGCTGCCGACTGCCTCTTACAGGATGTTGCTTCTTCATCCCGAGGAATGTCCCCCCTACATCTCACGTTTCCCATCCAAGCTGAGAGCAAGAGAGTGGTTCCTGCAGCCCTCGATCCTGCCTGTATCTCAAGGCCTTTCTTGCACCCCTGGTGGATGCTCATGCAGCTCACAGTGGCAAGGTTAATTTTGCTCCGGCATATAGAAAAAAGAAGAAGAAGTGGCTGCCCCCTCTGTTTCCTGCTCGTTCAATTCATCACACTGAAATCCCACTTAATGTGGAACTTCCCCCCTTACAACTCGCTGAAGCAGGGACGCGGGGCTTAGGGTCGGCAAACTCCATAGTAACTGAGAACTTCCATTTCAAAGAAAGCTCAGTTGAGATGAAGCATTGGGGGGGGGGGCTCACTACTTGCTAATGTTAATGAGGTTGACAGCATAGAGTTTGTTGATTCATAACGCAAACTTAGAAGGAGGTCCGTCACGCAACTATTTCACATCTCTCACTAAACCCCTATCCCTGGGATTACCCAAAGTTTTATCGGTCACTGTGACTAAGTTGGATATAACTCCTATTTTTTCTCCCCGAGATTTGTGAAAGGTATGATCTGTACTGGATGATACATGTGTACAGTAAGTTCCTAATTTAGATATTTGTTATAATCCCCCTGCTTATCTTTCAAGCTTGAGATGAATTCCTGGAGTAATATCTATCAGAAAACTACTTGTCGGAGACTCGTCTATTTCTTCCTAACACTGAAGTGCAATATATATTCTGGCTATCTTTTCAGAAAGGTAAATGCCAAATTTCTCTCTGCCTTATAACAGCACAAAGCAAAGGGAATGTAAGAACTTGCCCACAAGGGCAAAAGAAGAGACACTCATGAAGCTAAACTAATAGGCAATAAACTCTGTTTAATCTTTAGCAACTAGCCATTAAAGGATAATGCTGCAAATGAACTTTTACTTTGGTAAAAGAGCAGACAAGAAGATACTGCTGCATTCACTTACATCAGAAAGAATAAATCTGCAGACACTTTTCAGATGCACACCAGACAGATTCATTTCACAAGGCAAAGCAGCAAAGGCCTAAAATATGAGCAACTAAACGTAAAAAAAAAGTCCCGAACAATCACAGAAGAGGGAAGATCAAGGAACTAGAAGCCTGTGAAAGTGAGTTTGTACGAGCAAATCCAGAAACCTCAAGTACCGCATTCATTATTCAATCAATCTAATCTAATTTAAAGTTGTCTGTGAACCCTTTAAGTGACTTTAAAAGGAAAATGGGGGGGGGGGGGGGATATAGGAGTGACAAAGGGGTGATTCCCAATTGTTTTTTCCCCTGTCTTGTCCCCAAGTCCTCCAGACCTTACAAGGGATGAGGTCAGGGGCAAGCTAGAAGACCCCATCTGCATTTCCTGCCTTGCACCTCTAGGACCAGACAATGGGAAACAGAGAGGGCATTTGCCATCCTCCAGGCCTGGGATGGGCTTGCTGCTTCTCCTTGGCCCCATCGGCCTCGACACCTCAAAGTCATGACCCTCATTGAATCTGATCCCCCCATCTTTCGATAATTGCCAAATTCTCCCCTGGCTGCAATCTCTTAATTTGATTTTTTACCCCACTCTGCTGATCACACAAAAAAGAAGGACAAAAACTAACAAACAAAAAATGAAAACAGGGACAAAGTTTATCTTCTGTCTTTCCATCTGTGTCATGTACATTAAAAAAAAGATAGAAAGAAAGATGGAAGGAATATGGCTGGGTGTCTATCTGATTCATGATCGTCATGGAGATTGGTCAGTGAATCATAACGAAAGGGTCAACCGGAGAATAATACCCCGTCAGCTCTCGCCTGCATCAAAAGTCAAAGCTGATTACCGCACTGGACAGCTGGCGTAGGCTACCAGGACGCCCCAGCGGTCGCAAGGTGTCATACAGCTTTATTCTTGAAGCCACTTGAAGACTTCTGACGCTGACAGAAGCAATGAAATCATTTTCTTTACTTTGTAAATAACTATATCCATCAATAAATCTATATACAATGAAAATTGGATATTTGTCATATATATATTCAAATACAGTGCATACAATAGGACATAAATCTATCCAGAGAACATGATCACCTAGTGTGTCTGGCAGTTAGAAAAAAAAATACCTCAAAGATACCCCATCAGCCTGTGAACAAATGTAGCTGTTGCCATGGTGATCTATTAGAGTTGCTATAGTGCCACTTATTCCATAAGAACGGAGGGGCCAAGCCACAGTGAATGCACCTGTTTTTTTTCTGGGGTGTGTTGTCTCCGTAAAGCAGCAAATAATCATAACGCAGAGGCTAGTTTTCCTGCCATCACAAGAAAATGGAGAATATTTTTATGATCAACGTACGTCATCATTATCATTATCAAAATTCTTCTCTTTTTTTACATTCTGAAAAATTTTATTTTTTCCTCCATTTGGGTTTTACCACAGTTTACAGCAAAATCACCAGAGACTGAGTTGTTAAGGTGCTGAACTATCAAATGATTCAAACTGTTTTTTTTTTTCTTCTTTGGTGATCATGTCCGATGAAAATGTCTGGAAAGACTAGCCCTCAATGTATGCAGTCCAGGGTCTCTGAAAAACGCTATTATACCATAAAACTCAACATGAAGTGGTTGAGCACTTGAGCAACATCCTGTGGTTCTGAGGCACCGAAGGGCATCTTAATCTTACGTGATAAAGGGAAACAAGGTAAAAGAGAAAGAAATCACTTTCTAGATGATATTCCCTCAATGATGGCCAGGCTGTTTTCAATACTCTTCTGTCATCGCGTAACTCACACGGCGTCCCAAGATCGAGATCTTTATCCAAGACACCAGTTTCTGGAGATATCAGGCTCAGCAGAAAATTGAGAAGGCTCGGGGCACCTCAACCATGATCCCGGGACAAAATCCCTTTTTGAAAAGTATTGATGGGAGCATATCTGTATCATCAAAATGGACACAGAAATTGTGGAGTATATGTCACTTCTGGCATTCAAAGAGTTAACTCTTATCTACCAAGATTTACCACTGGGGGGCAGTGGCATTACCACAAAATTCAGGATCCCTAGGCTAAGGAAGAGATTGCAGATGGTGTACTCCCTGTCCTATGGAACCCAACTCCACATCGTTTGCCGTGAGAATTCTCAGGCTGTCATTTCACCCCTAGCCTTGGCAGCATTCATCTTTAACCCTATTGGTTTTGGTACTCATAAGTTCATGATTACAGGTCCTGAAATCAAATCCACATTTGGCTGAGCCCTTCACCCTGATATTTGCCTCATTTCTTCTGGCAATGGCAAGGAATTTGAGAGCACTCTTAATAATCACATGGCTCTCCTGTTTGAGGATTAAGAAGTGTTTATTGTAAGTTACACTTCTTTAAAGCATCCAAATTGAGTCCTTTTGCCTTGGAAAATAAATACTTCTTGAACATGCAATGTTTGTAGGCATACATGAATATTTGAAGAATTTGAATGCAAAAACTGATATCAAATGTCATTTTTATTTTTTAAAAGTAAGGTCATCTTCAATGGAGATACATTAATATTTTCAATCATACTGGACTCGAAACATAACTATAAATATCCTGATGGAAGCCCATTTTCTATGCTCATTTTTCCACTTATAAATATTTTTAAGACATCATTAAAATTATCACAATTATTTTTATTACTTTTGTTGTTTTTCAATAGCTTTAATCTCAAATACATCAAATTGATAGAAATGGTGTAATATGGGGATCTTGTCAAAATCAGATGATATAACACGTTTCTTACAATAGAGCAATTATATATCTGATGCAGGTCTGATAAAAATGGTGCTTGCGCCCTCTAAGGTCTGTGACTATACAGTCCACTTTAACAGCTGGACACCCAAGAATTTCAATAGTGAATAACAATGGTTGAACATGGGCTGAAATGTGCTGCCTGGTGGAGGTCCGCACTCTCTTAGTGCTTTTCTAGTTAAAGGCATAACTGAACTTGCAGATGAAACAAAAATCCAGCATTAGTGCTTTAGAATAGTTCTAAAATATGAGTTAGGGACAGAAACAACCACTGTACAAATTTGAATCAGTAAAATTGATGTTAAAGGCATAATTTACCATTTGCAGATGAAACAAAAAATTAGCATTAGTGCTTCAAAATAGTTCTAAAATGTGTGTTAGAGATGGAAACAACCAATATAAAAATTTGAACCATTATAATCGATGTTAAGTATTGTTAAATATACAAAATGTGAACAATAGTTATAATTCCAGACTAAACTGTATACAGTTATGGTTTACTAAGAAAAATAGTGATATCTCCTAAAATTTTAGGCTTTATTGCAAAAATTTTACGTGGTAGGATGTTTTGTGATACAACTGACCTACACATAATGCATCAAATGTGGTATCTTGAGTATTTTTTTTAAATCACTGCTCCCAAAGGTAAACAGGAACTTTAACTTTGGTAAAATCAAGAGAGAAAGAGACAGACAGATACAGAATATACTTCCACCACAAATATAAATGTTCTGCAGTGTTTTGCTGATTGGCTTTGCTATAAGAGAGAAAAATATAGAGAATATACTTCTGATTGTCCATACAAGTCTTCTGTAGCATCTTAAAACTTGCATAATAGAAAAGTGAAGATATCAATATTTCAAAGGCTCGTTATACTGTAAAACGAGAAATGTTCGCGTGCATATTAATTTCACGAATTTCGCGAGCGCCAAGATTCGCAAAATTAAAATGCACGCAAAATTTCTTATCTACACTATATGCATTGAACGCAAGTGGCAATTCGCGAAAATTTCTTGCCACGAAAAAAGGCCGTCGGCTCCAATTCGCGAAAATTTCGTGCCGCGAATATATCGTGTTTTACAGTATGCATTTCAACAGAGTTGACTATACTCGGCCCAATGTTTCCTAGTGTTTGATCTAGGAGTCAAAACACACAGACATTACAACAGGAAGCTGCTGAGAGGTTAAGATGCGTACTGAGCCAAGCATGACTACGGTAGACCACAAGAGCTTTTTGCCTTCTCAAGAATGAAAACAAAAGTCCCGGCTCCGTTTGATGCTTCATTTCTTTTCTACTCCACACCATGACTTGGTTTGTGGCCGGTGGGTGATTCATAACTGTACTGGATATTAAGGGAGTTCCCTATAGACGTTGTTTTTGCCTTGCTCGTCTTGCTGGACCCTCCCCCCCCCCCCCCCCATTTTACCCATTTCTCTATCCTCTACAAGTACTCACTGTTTCACAGGAAGTAGCCTCATTGCCAACGTATGAAGGAGAGGGGTGTATGATACCTTTTTTTCTTTTTACACTAATGGCTAGCTTTGCAATCACATCACAACCTTCTGCTTGAAATCCATAAGGTAATGAATATTCCAAATATCAAATGTTTCTGTGCTTCAGCTACTTGAAGAGGTTCCATGACATTTGCTCCTGCGACACTTGCTCTCATGAAACATCTGTACATTATTAAAGCCAAATTTAAATTCTACCCACAAACATAAACCTAAGCCTAATCCTAATCCTCACATCAAACTAAACCTAAAAGCCCACACAACCCTAACCCTAACCCTAAGTCCTTGGAGAAAATAAGACTGCAGCAGATGTCGTGTCACCACTTTAAGATGCTGTGACATTAACATGCCTAATTTGCATATATACTATCCTGTTAGCCTGTTAACTTCTGCTGATTAAATCATGGAAAAATGCCATGAACTTCGAAATGCTTCTTTTCATGGTCTGAGGTACGACTCATGAAATGCCTTCTGTAGGTTACTTGAAGGCACTGACTTCTGACTGCCACTGAGACTGTTCTACATTTGACTTGAAATGCAATGTGATTTCACTGCCAAATGACTCGATCCTACAGTCGTGTGGATGCTGGACTCGCTAAAGAGCACTATCACCTTTAATTGGTGACTTGAATCGAAGCCATCACCGGAGCTCAATATGCTCAAGTAATCAGTAATGACAGAGACGTGTACACGGTCTGAGAGGTGACATATCCATCCACAAATCTGCCCTCAGGTGAAGGAATGGCACGGCATCCCATGAGCCTCCACCACGTCTTTGGGATATTAACGGTGACAGGATTTCCAATATATCGCTACAGAAATTCTGAGGGCACCTCGTGAGAGAGCCAGCTAAAGAGAGAAATCCCGGGCACTCTGAGCCAATTACGCGATCTACGGTTTGAGGATCATTAACAGGGCACCCACTTTGGCCAAGTTTCTTTCAATCTTTGCATTTTTTTCCCCTTGTTGGCTGGCTTTCCAGACCCTTGCCATAATGTGTGAGGGTGACTTCTGGAACTTCCAAGCATGCAGTAATGCATTGATATCCCATTGGTTTAGGGAAATCAATCAGAGCTGTAGTCCCAAACGAGGAAACCCATAGGCCGGAATTCACAAAGGTGTTTTTAATCTAGTCCATGGGTTATGCAAAATTTTGCTCACGTAAATGCATATGATACGTCGGGCACACCATCAGACATCCAAGTAATGAATGCATGCTGAGACAAACATGGGCAAGGTACATATTTCGTGCTTGCTATAGTCTATGGATTCAATTCAATTAACATGGATTTGACTTTAACTACCTATGTCACTTGAGGGTAAGAAATCCGCTGTTATTTAAAGAGTCCACTGAAGGGACAGTCGCCAAAGTTTTCAGTGAGGCATGCATGATTACGTAACCCTCTCTCCAGGTATGAATAAAATAACAACAAATTGTTTCATTTTCTTGTGAAGAATGAAGTCCTGAACTGGACATTGTGCATGAATTACATAAAGGGATCAACATCATATCCGCCTTGCAATTATGCCATTCATCAAGAAATGAGGATTACCCGCTAAGACAGGATATCAAATCATCAAGAATTCACCTTCAATCAAGCACTGCATCATCATTCTTCAGAGCAGGCATTCGAATATCTCAGAGTCGTAAAGAGAATGAAGGTACCATGCCAAAAAATTTGATGATGCAGTACAGAAAGAGGATTACTGCTGTTGACTCTGGTCCAAACTGCACTCAAAATAGATCAGATGACAGTAGCTAGGACACAGGGATACTCGATTCAAAGATCTTTAATATTAAAGAGCGAGGACGCTGCCCCCTGCAATCGAAAGACGTGCATCGATACAGTGCGCACACAGACTCACCTTTTGGCGGAGTGATATCCGAAGCAGGCCACAATCTTGCTCCCCTGCTCCTGAATCTCCTCGTTCTTGATGAAGTCATCCATGACGAGCTGAATGAAGGGAACCGCCTCCGTCTTGATGTAGTCCAGCGTCTCGCTGGCAGAGGACATCAGCTGCTCCAGTTGCTCCTCCTCAAAATCTGCACCAAAGATAAATACCGTGTTGTAGATAAAACGATGTTAAAAGATTGTATCTGCGAATGAAAATCATTTGCACTGCTACGTGTGTAACCAAAGAAGTAGTATCATTTGGTGCAAATCTGTGAGCCAGTGTTAGAACCTATCATCCAGGGATGTCGGCCGACTTGGAAATATTAATTCTCGGCCCGAGTGACAGCCCAAAATTGAAATGAATTCGAAGAGGAAAGAGACAAGAGCAGACAGAAGTTAAAAAGGTGTCAATGATGACATCTCATCCGAAAAATGGAGTGTTTGGGCACTTCCACTGATATGCTGGCTTGATAACAGTTATGCAGACTTCAGTGAGGTGTATGGGTACGATGCATGCCACATTAGTTCTTGTGGCAGTCATGACGTTGACCGAAGTCTAAAATAACATCTCCAAGATAGCATCTCAAAGCTTGTTGGTCGTAAACAAGAAATTTGATTGCATAGATATATTTGAAATATTTTTTTTCTGGCGGTCAAGAGGTCAAAGGTAAGTATCTCCACAAAGACAAATGTTCCAAAATGGTTTTCATCGCAAGTCAGCAGCTCTTTGCCCCACAGAAAAAAATTGCTCGCTAATCCTTCGTGCTAAAGATGCAGGCGATCATCCACCATTCATTCACCTGTTACCCTGAATACAGGAAGGCGGAAATCCTGTAGGCTACAGTTAAGAAGTTTCTCAAGAGTGATCGGTATCAGAGTGCCACTGCAGGGGCATAGCACAGTATGCAGCAGAAAGTAGCAATACGCACTGTGTACATCCTACTAGCTTTACATTTTCTGAATCGTACGCTCTTTTTCTAACTTGCTAACACTATATTTTTCTTTATTTTTTCAGAGAAAAAAAGGCAACCAATCAGTTGTCAGCATCATGTTGTCATCAATGTTTTCTGTAGATGACACTCGCTAATATACAAAACAAAAGTGAGTAGATGCCATTACTAATCACTGATTGATTGCTAACATGGCTATTTCTGTCCCCACAGAAGTACAGAGTCAAATGTACAAGCAAAATAACACATTCTACAGTGAAAAAATGGCAAAGTCATGATACTCTAGCGTGCTCAACATCCCTTGAGGATGTAAACAAGATGCGATTTTGCAATTACGTTTTCCTTCCAGGAGTGGGTTTAGTCTTTTCGTACATACTGTCAACAGTTGGAAGTGGACCAAACTAGATCACATCTATCAATTTATACAGGTAAAACTGGCTCCCCTCACTCCCCCCCCCCCCTCGTATGACCTATTTCACAGAAGGTGAACAAAAAATGTATCTTTCCTCACTATTTTTGAGTGCTGGTGCACTTTATTGGAGAGTTCCCCATTTTTTCCTTCTGCTCAGTGGCAATGACTTTAAAATGATGAGAAACATACAGGATTAGCCACTGGTAAACAACAGTCATTGTAGATCAGAAATTTGCAAACTCACATCACATCGCGTAGGCAAATGATAAAAGGTGTGCTTTCCGCTTTATTTCCGCTGACAAGCACAACCTCAAAGTGAGAAGTATTTTGCTGGTTTTTTTGACCATTGTAGTGGAGAGACAATGTTTGAAGGAATTGTTTTGACCAGAAAACACACAGCCACAGAGAGAATCCATAAAGGGCACAGCGAGAGTGAAAGTTTCAGTATGGCATTGGGGAAACCATTACACAGAATAACAATATTTGCATGCTTCATCATTTTTCCATGTTACTATATCACATCTTATTTTACAGCAATAAGCAAAAATGGGTTGGGAAAGGGGGTGGAGATGAGGGGAAGGGATACGTACATTCAGAAAAATCTAAGCCACAATTAAGCGGGGGGTGGGGGTGGGGGTGAGAACTCTTTCTCTACTCCTTGTGTCGCCTCGCCTATACCGGGCACCTGTACCTTACCCTGGAGCTAGTGATGGTATGATTTTTGTAATCCCTGATGCAACCCCTGCACCTGGGCACATTCTATAAAGTGGAATATTAAAACAACGACAACAGAAACAGGAATGCTGGAAGAGACAAGAACAGCACCCTTTCACCCCATGTTGCATGTCTTTTTTTTTTCTTCACATCCTCTTTGAAATATGCTCTTATGCCCCCATTCTTGGACCCTCTTTACCCCACCTCTATAAAGTTAGCATGGGGGGGGGGGGTGCATACTATATACTCCTTTCCTCAACACAGTAAGTTTCTGAGGAATCTCTATTACCCTTCACATGTTCATGTATGCAAGTTGAACCCTCCCCTCATCCCAAATGATTTTTCATACCTACTGCACTAATCTAACACAGAATGTGTGGAGATGGGGGTGGGGGTACAGGATGGGGAGAATTACGATCCTTCTATCATCTGCACACTAAAGTTTATCAACAACCACTAGCCCTGTGATAAATCCACTTTCCTTTATACACAAAGTATATAACTCCTCTCTCATCCATATTGACCGATTTCTCTACTATTGGTCACACACAGAATGTGTGTGTGTGTGTGGGGGGGGGGGGGGGCAGGCTGTGGGAGTGCCTGCCCCTTATTTCACCTGCTCTTATACAAAGTCTTTACCCCTCCTGCATCCAAGGGTTTGCTTTTCCTCACTCCTTAAATTTAATGGGGAGCACATGAGTGGGGAAGAGGGAAACGGGAGGGGGGTGGAGAAACAGTCTACTCCTCTTCTAGCCAAACTAAAGTTTGTTTGTTTTTTTCTCATCTCCCTCTTCTCTCTCTCCCTCCCCATAGCATCATTGTCTCTCCTCTGGGCATGACTCCTCTATGCTATGGCAAAAACTTGTGCGCTGATTCAATTGCGGAGCTCAGGAGTCGCGAGGAAATGAAGGGAAATGGACCGGGAAATTGCCACGGGGGTTGGCTGCTGAAACCCAATCTCGGGCAGTGCTACTGGAGTTATTTTTTGCCTTGCGCTACTGTGGGGAAGAGGAGGGAGGGGGGTGGGGTGGGGGGCAAGCCAGTAGCCCTCACCATCAGCATCGAACCGATGGTTTGACTTTAGACCCTTTCCCCTTCTCGAAAATGGAAGAAACAGCTATCATTTGACGAATTTCCCAGTATCATGTGATAAATATAAGAGGCTGCTGCAACTTGCAGTCAAGCTCCTTGTTTACATGCCTGGCTTCAAATTCAAAACCCTCTCACACACTGCATCATTTACTTTCCTATATCAACTTCCACATAATACCCCCCCCCCCCTCAAAAAAAAAAAAAAAAAAGGAAGAAGAGCTTCTTCTGCTGTATTTTGCAACCAAATGCTTTTCAAAGAGATGGTATAATATCTGTGGAGATGAGGATTGGGCTTTTAACTTTTTGCGAGATACTAAGAAACTACTTATGTAATAATACAGAGCATACAGTTCTTAGAGCAATTTAAAGTTAATTAGATGGAAAAACAGTTTTGGAATGGCTGAGACATCCAAAACAAAGTAAAGCAAAGCAATCCTAATAGGTCCCACTTTTTATTAGGATTGCTCTGTTCTGGATATATCAGCCATTTCAAAACTAATTTTCATCAAATAAATGTTGAATCCCTCTTTGTTGAATCCCTCTTGGGATTACGTGCCCTTTCATATTTCATAAGGGGTTTCTCATCATCTCACCAAAAAGTGTGAGACACCTGAAGTTAGGTATCAACCAAAACTATACGATCCCTTTAATTTGAAGCCTACTATACCCTTGATTTCATATGTACTACTAGTATGTTCTTGCATGAAATTTACTGAAAACAAAGGAATAATGCTTCCACTGCACACTCCTAGACAACAAAGTTAGTCTCGGAGTTCAACTCTCTAGATCTAAGGGAAAGCTGAGATTTCCATAAGTTTTCTTTTTTTCCAATTCACAGTGAAGTGGGATAAATCAATGAAAACTCTCATGCAAATGTTCTGATGAATGGAAAAACAAGTTTAGAAATCTGGTTTAAAGAGAAGTGCACATATAGATAAAAGGCACAGACGGCTTATGAGGAGGAAAAAAAGGAGAAAAGTACATGTGATCAGCATGACTGTAATGAGCTTGTGATACTAGTGCGTATTTTGAGAATCCGAGAGACACGAGTTCGGCGATCAGCAAAAACCGTATTTCCATCGGAGGGAGCAGAAGTCATTGGCTCAAAACCAATATTTCTTACTCATCAGCTTCCCCAAGTTCTCCTCTCGCAGTCCGCGCACTCGGAGGAACGGAAATTTTGTCCCCCTGGGAAGCCCATTTTAGTATCTCTTGTGCCCACACACACACATTGTCACTCCTCAAAAAGACTGTGACTTTCAGAAAAAAAAAGGTCCCTACAGACAGAAATTTGTTCCAGAAAGAAGCAAAATATAAATTATGCAAGAGAAGGATGAAAACTGTGCACACACCACAAAACCACAACTTTCCAAAGAACATCCCCTTGGCATTTTGTTCTTTAACCAATGCAACTTTGTTAACTTCTTGAAACCTCTTTGTAATCATTGCAACCACAGCAAAAAACTTTTCCTGAGACCGATGTGTAACAGGAAATATTAATCTTCAACTGCATGTCACTCCGAGAATTATGGTTTGTGTTACTTTTCAAGAAATATGCAGTGTAAATCACAAACGATAATATGCTCACAAATTTCAATTTTTCAACAATCTGGAAAAATGGAATATATCTCATCAATATATTATGGCAAGTAATTAATCATCAAATAGTACACCTTAGCAGGGTCTATGCATAATATTTGTATGTATTCCATATTTTATTCATCAAACTTTGTCAAGACTTTGAAATATCTCACATATGAAATATTTGTGAAATTGACAAGGAATGTGTTCTTAGATCAAATAAAGGCAAGCATTGAATAAAAATATGAATACTACACACAGGGAAAACAATTCTCCAGAAGTTAAATAATCAACATTTTGAGCTAGAAATATAGACCTATTCTATTATGAATGAAAAAGGGGCAGTGGATAGCTTTAGAATTAAGACAAATTTCATATCACTCTGAACTCTGGTAATAAAGGTGTTTGTCAAGGGAAAAAAATTAAACTAAAACAAATAAAACACAACTACAAAATATGCTTAGTCCAGCATATACATTCTTGTCTACACCTTCTGCTAGTCCTTGATTCATGAAGGCTACGACAATCCCATCAGCAGAAATTTGGACTATTTTTTCTGAGAGTGCCGGGCAGTCACTGCTCTATTCTTCAGCGGGATAAATGATGAAAAATACCATTGGCAGACAAAATTTTCAAAGATATTTTTTTTGCCCCCCCCCCCCCAAAAAAAAAAAAATACTTCAAACCATCTTCTGAAGATGACTTTCAAGTTATGAGTCACCCTCACTGCCCATTCAACCACATCCTCTGTCCTCCAGAGCCAAAATTCCTCTTTTATCTCTGACCTTTCCATCCCTTATATTTCTTAAAGGTCAGTTCTGATGTAACACTGGTCAATTCAACTCACACTTGGTTTAAAAATGGACCAAAAAAAGCTAATTTGATTATAAAGACCATATGGTTTACAATGTCATATCTAGCTATATAATGTACAGCTGATATTATTCATCCCCTTACCCCCCCCCCAAAAAAAAAATGAGACCACAGACTGCAAATGGAGAGAAAAGTAGATACTGAGTCACATTTTTACACAAGTGAAATGTGTATAATCAAGAGTTAGTTTGCAATCTTAGGATTGCAAATAAAACAGTGCATGCAGAGCCTCCAAAATTGTCACAATCTCTTATTCATTTGATATTCAAAAGTCAGTCAAGTATCTATCTGACGCACTTGTGCAGTTGTTGTTGTTTTTCAGTGTATAGTGCCACACTTTGTACTTGCTAAACTAGGATAGATGAAATAAGTAATTCAAACAACCTGTTTATATACAGAGAGAAACATAAAATTCAAGTGTGTGAGAGAGAGAGATGATCTAAGTAATGCAGATACATCGACAGAAAGCTATCTACAGCATGCATGTATCCATTGAATAATGTAATAATCTGCACAGTATGTTTTTAGCAACTAATGTGCTCGTGTAGGCGACTTGTGTCAATGCATTAACACATCTTCGCGAGAAATTTCCCCCACAAATGTTGGAAAATATATGTCGGGATGTTCCTACGTTTTGTGCCACTCTTTTCCGCCTCCTTGCAGAAAACTTAATCTGACACTACGGCCACGAGGGGTAAACTTTGCCATTACGATCAATGCTAACCACACCTAATCTGGTTTGGATTTCAGCTGCTTCATATATCATACTCATTTCTGGAGATTCACCCTTCTGCATTTGATTCCATCACGTATGAGAATCACTTTTTTCCTCCTAACAAACTTCTAATGCCATCATTCCTACCCCCTCCTCTCCCCCCCCCCCCCAACTCCATTTTCCCTAATCTCTGCAAATGCACAGGTCTGCAAGACTAGGACTGAAACCATTTATGCTATTAAGGTATGATTATCGATGCAGAAATTCACATAAGTGAGGATGATTCTATAACTAGCTTCCCCAATTTCAAGACCAAAACAACATTAAATGAACATCGAACAGTCATCAACATGTATCTGCAAGATCACACTCATGAAACAATAATCCCCCTTGCAAATCAAGGAAGCCCATGACACAAGCTTGTAACCCAGATATCCTTAATCCAATTCCACCGGTCAAATTCGAGGCTACTAAATGTTGACAAACATGATGTCACAGCTGATCTGCCTGGACAGTGTGGGTCCCCGACAGAAGTACCTATCAGGACGGCCTCTTGATCCATACGAGATCGAACAAATTTACAGTCCTTATCAGCAATCTTATCGTCTAACCATTATTATCTCATACACAATCAGACACACGATCTAGACTGTAAAGATGCCTCTAGTGGCTGGTACATTTCCTTTAACCGCAAGCTTAACAATCATCCCCCACTTCAGCTCCATAAGGGATTGGATATAAGAAATTCTCTGAACCCTTTCCATAATTAACCATCACATGACTCACAGAGAAGGGGGGGGGGGATAGAAAGAAAAGAGAGATAGATAGAAAGGGAGACAGGCTGACAAAAAAATATGAAGGATAGTTCCAAGATATTCTGAGCCAAGCCAAAAACAAAGAACAGTTACCCACCACATCACTTAGATGATGGCTGATGTAATAAATATTCAAAGTTTAAAGAGAGAGCGAGAGAGAGAAAGACGGAAAGTGACGAAGAGAAGAGAAAAAGAGAGAGAAAGAGATCAGAAAAGGTCAATACCAAAATAAATCAGGAGGAGAACATGAAGTGGAACTCATCACAGTTGTTCAGCCAACAATTACCTTATCTACTTTAAAGGTCTTCCGCTCCAGACATTCATTTATTTCAATGCAATGGAATAATCAAACCACAACTCATTATACAGCCTCATCTGATTTGATACCTCACTTTAACCCGTTGAGGACGGACTGATTTTGCTTCAACACGCATTTCCCATAGACACTTGCCCGGGTACATTCGGGACTTGTCCTCAACGGGTTAAAGTTATCAAGTCATCGCAGTCACCAAAGCCTCATCCCAAATTGCAGCATCCCCATAAAAAATGTGATGAATTCTCTTTGATATTTGTGATCAAATCACCAAACACACATGACCCATTCCTCCCATGTTACCCCTCCATCCCTTGAAAGGTTCTGAATTTGACTCCTAACATTAGCCGACACACCTGTATAAAAGTTCTTTCCTTTCATCTTTTTGCACAAAAACTTCCTAAACTACTCTTCCCACTAATAATGTCCATGAAAGGTATGAGAAGAGCAGAATTCTCTCTACGGTTTAGTCATATATAAAGAAGACACTAAGAACTTTTAATAGTTAAAGAATCATTGATGTAAACTTGTACACTGCATCTTCACTACTCTTGCTCTATGTTATAATGAAGAGAGATGTTAACAGGAATGTTTCTGTAAGTCCCCCAACTGGCCTGAAAATTGAAAAATGATGCCCCTTGCTGGACATGAAGGCTGTGTTTAAGGGGGAGTTTTAAAACAAGGAGGGGGGGGGGGGATAAATGGGGGCAATGTAAGGATCCCGAGGCTCGCTTCCTGGATGCTCGTGTCAAGCCATCAAAGAACCTCAGACAGATTGAGAAGGAGCCGGGGAATAGAATCACTCTCATCAAAACTCCGACCCCAGTCTGATTGAGGTTAAGTGGGGCGAGTGCGAACGTGCGTCGCGACCTCGCTGCTAAATTTGCTGCGGGACCCTACATGCTCAATTCCAGGCACTATTTTCGGGCCAACGTGTGATGCGTGGTGTCAGGTTTGCTTGTGGCCACGACTCTCTGGCTACTACAGCCTGCCAGCAACAACTGTACGGGGGCTGGTTATCTGTGTCATGAAATTTTGTAGCTATGGTAACAATCAAGAATAAGGTTCCTTTTTTCATCACCTACCCATCTTTGCCTCATATCTAATCTTAAACATGGAATATAGAGCACACACAGAAAAAGAAATATCTTCAATGCAATTTCCTTCTAACATTAAACTATTACAGCAGAAAAACTTGAGTACCTCATGTCCTACTTCACAAACCATGAACGTAAGATGCAAAGTTGTATGTGGCTGAAAGAGAAGGAGAAGGAAGGAGTGGATGTATAGTTGTTAAGTGTTTTTTTTTTAAAGATGTGTTCATACTAAGTACTTGAAAGATATACTTGTAGAATTTCTATAAATCATTCTGGTAGTGCTTTCATGATGGACCCAAGCTCCTAAAAATCTGACACACTTTAAGGAGAAACGGATGAAACGGGGAGGCGGGCAAGAAGTTCAGCTTGATAGATGGTGACATTTATGCCTCTCGACCATGTCTGGGGACGGAGCGAGGGAGTCCTGTCCATATGCTCTCCCTCCACATTCTTTTTCTTCTCAGTTTTTTTGTTTTTCCTCCATGGAATACTTCAGGAAACCTAGAAACGTGGCTTCATGATTATAACCATCCCATCGGAGACTGTTATAGCAACAAACCAACTTCCAGGGCAGTGCCGTTAGTGTTTGTATATGATATGAGACATCTAGACTGTCTACCTCCCTTGTTTCCTTATCATAACTTGCTGTGGTCGCAGCACTTTCCACATTCATCTTAATGAAATCTTCGTGAAAGTTGTACCAGGTATATCATCAAACTTAAATGGCTGATTCGATTCTGTTTCTGCCTTTCAAATCTGGATGCACGTAACTGGTTCGTTCGATTTTCTTTCTCTGCACCTTTCAAATTCAGATGCAGGTGAGAAGAGGAAAAAAATCCTCCTTAGCATCAGCTGATGAAATAACCTGATTACAACAGGAAAGGAAAAATTGGTCTCCGAGTGACTGTCACGGCAGGCGTTGACACGGCAACCTTTGCCGGCATCGCGGGGCGTAGCTCGGGGGCACCCTCCGCCCAGTGATTGCCATCCACTGTGGCGACGAATCGGCATCAGAGCGCGCACTTGTTTTCATTTCGGGTAGCTGGTGGCATCTCTTCCTCCGATGTCTTACCACTGATTGATGCGAGCGGCTCAGAGGTGGCTAATTCAGTCTACACTCGAAGCATTTTTTTGATCTCTCGTAAGTTTGACCGAGGCACCAACTTGCCTTCCACCACGTTTCTTCCCCCGAACGGGGGCACGTCAATCGGCATTCTTCAAATCGTCGCGCGCAAAAAGGATTTCTGCAGTTCTGCACGCTTGACTCTTAACCACCTTCTACATTAAGGTAGGAATTAAATTGCAGCGAAGGGAACGCGTCACGTTTTAGCGGCGGGAAGTGCGATAATATTTGCAGCACTTGAGGTCACCACAAGACGTGCATTCTTCACCACAAGACGTGCATTCTTCAAAGAACTGATATGTTCCTTTGTAAATGAATGAATATTACCTGTATGACCTTTTTCCATACGGGATGGATAAATGCCAACTGTTACCCTTCTTTCTGAAACTACTGAAAAAGCATTTATGAAATAATATCCAATTGAGGAATCATGACGATATGAAATACACTGAGAAACAAGACTGTCCTTTTGAGAGCAAATGTTTTGTTTCTTTGTACGTGAATAAGAGGTGCAGAGAAACCAAAGTTTAATTGGACTCTTATCATTACTCATGCATATACCCCTTGCATAGCAATGATTCAAAATCTTACTTTAATTGCTTTAAAGCTTGTATACATTGAAGAGTAAATTACAATATCTATGGGTGATTTTGAGGTTTGTTTGTTGTTGTTTTTTGCTTTAAGTTTTTGCTGGATTCTTCTGCACGTATAGCTACAAAATGAAAAAAAAAGCAATGTGTTTCAAAACATAGCAATCATTGTCAGACACAAAAATAACATAAAGTAAAGGAGAAATTGTGTGGTATATCACTTTCAAGTCAAAGAAATCCAAACAAATACAAACAAACAAACAAACAAAGAAACAAACAGGACACTCCCATAACATATCATCGCTGGGGTGACAAGACCTTGTATCTGCAATTTTGGTGAAAATGACTTTTTTGGATTAATGGTCAGATAATCAGTTAAGTGATGTCCTGTCCAAATCCTAGGTGTCTTACCCCCAAAATGAAGCCACCACGGCATGTCAAAGGAATGTCTATCCCATTGGATACAATGCTTTGGCTGCCATGTTTTTTTGCTCTCCTGAACATTTGACATTTTGTAGATGCGAGGTCTTGTCGCCCCAGCGACGATATATATTTGAATTTGATGGTGACCCATGCACATGCAAAATGATACCAATGTACCTTTAAAAAGAGACAAAAGGAGGCTTACATTTTTCTTCAGCCACTGCAGGGGCACTATTAAATTCAAGCTGAATCAAGAGGTGAAGCATTTATCTTCTCTGGAAAATTACAACAGAGATGAGGGGGAAATGGCTAAAATAGAAGTGTTTATTCTTAGAAAAGTTTGTTGTGATGATTTGGAACAAGTGCTCCATCCTATTTTTTTTCCCCTCTCTCTTGTCTTTCTTTCGGGTATGATAAAGCTCCTCACGCGGCCTACCTTGTTGGATGGCCCATCCGCTGTAGCTCGACATCATACACGTGACGTTCGCGAGGACGTGGAACGCCTTACACATCAGCATCTCGCTCTTCCTGTGCATTCCCATGGCTTTGATGATCACCTCGATTCCGCTCTCGCGAACAGGCGCCTGGGATACGCAGTGCCGTGCAAAAAGAGAAGGAAAAAAGGTTGGTTGCTATGACAACTTTGGAAGAAAAGCATCATTAGAGATACATCACCAATACCATAACCACTATCTCAAGTCATTTGCCATTTCCAAAATCTATTTCCAGAAGCACATAATACTTGCAAATGAACCTACAGCAATACTGAAGTAGTTTACATCCGTGTTTTAGGATATTGTAATTCATGAAGGCAACATTAACTTGATGCCAGAGAAATCCAAGGATTATTTGGTACTATGTGAAGTGAAAATTTAAGTACTTTTGTTGAAACATGAAGTATGGTTGACATAGGAGATCTGTTCTTCAAAGCCAAACTTTTTACAAGGCCATTTTCCCCAAACAGGTGGCAAATATACCTCAAAATCATTCCTCTGTAGTACAGAAATGATCCAGACTGCTTTCAGCAGAGTAGTATCTGTGATATCAGCTGGCTTTAAGTTTTGAAGGATCACGAACATATTTCATCTTCTGCAAAAACATTATATTATGTTCATATCTGACTATTCAATGCAGCATGTTTCTCGCTCAGGAAGTATATTCAGCTTTAGATATATTGGCTAGCATTTTAATTTCGGAAATTTCGCGAGCACCAACATTAGCGAAATTACAATGCATGCGAAAGTTCTTGCCTACACAATATGCATTGGATGCCAGGGGCAATTCGCAAAAATTTAATGCTGCGAGAAAGGCCATTAGCTCCAATTTGCGAAATTTTCATGCCGCGAATATATCGTGTTTTACAGTACTCAGACATCATTAAGATTGCAGAAAATGCTATAGCATACAGGTGACAATTTTCCATCAAATCTGAGAACGGAAAAAAGGTAACTTTGTCTAGTTTGTGAGTTAGCTCAATATGTGTGTTCCATCATCATCTCATTGAAATTTTCTCAATTCCACCTCATTACTAATTAACAATTCCAATTGCCAAACCAATTTGAATTGACTTTGAGCTAACTTTACTAGCAGGCTGCTTCTGGGCTGATGGAGAAACAAGTTAGCGATATTGGGCAAAACGGTGCAAAACTCCTGTTACTGCAAAATATATAGCTACATTGTAGTTGAAACTTCACTTGGATGAAGACGGGGCCTATTTGAAAAACGAAATGAACAGATTGTTTGTATGAATATCTACATACCTTCATACCAGGCACTGGGGTGAACTTTGCCAGGGGACCCAGCACAGAGCAGCCAATCTCCTGTATACTGACATGCGGCCGGTGCACCGCCATAGTACCGAGTACAGTGGCTGCCACTTTCTTTTCCACAAACAGCAACAAGTTGCTGCCATCCAGGATGAGGATGTACAACAGTTGCAGCCACAAGTAATTGTGTTCCACTGGCAGCTGTGAGAATGCCAAAACAACAAAATCAAACATAAAAAACCCCACCAACAATAAAAGAACAAACATTTTAACCAAAAAATTCACCATACCACATCCAGCACACAATATGCGAGAGTGTACAGAATGTAATCTGTAATCTCTCATTAACCAATATTCATAGGCAAGACTATTATTCATAATATGCAAGATATGCAAGACTATTTTGCATCAAGGATGCACACTCATGATGATTTACACCCATATAAAGATACCACAGATGCATTTCTGGCTTTGCTAATACTTTGCAAATCCTAAGGATTGAAAAAATATATAGGCCCCTACCACCTTATGTGAGGTAGACATGTGTATACTATAAAAAAATTGAAGAAAAAAAAACAACCAACAACTATAGACACAGGGCATAAATACAATTCCACATAACAACAAAGCAAATGTTGTTTGTGTTTTAATAGTCTGATTGCAAGTACAAATGTCTCGCTTGCAAAAATTTTCCATAAGGCATTGACACAATGCATTTGGGAAAATTGAACTCAATTTACTATAAGGGGAGGAGAAGCATTCAATGACATGTGGGTATTAATATGGTGGCATGCTCTTTAAGATAATGTGACACACTTGTTAATTGATAGGTATGTGTGAATTTAAATGGGGGAAGGAAAATGTGATAGAGCCGTTAGTTCAACATTACCTGCTTTACGAAGAATGGCGTGAAGAATTTCTTTTCCGAAAACACAAATATCTAGGAGGAGACAAGCATCAAAACATGCATCATGGAGGATGGCGGGTATGGGACGCAATGCAGAGGATTGTTATATAAAGAAAATGGGGGGCTACATTCACTCTCGCTAGTTATGTGGATAAGGAATGAAAGTCTACAGAGCTTTTAGTGGATAAAGCAAGTCACACACAAGCTCGGCATTGAAGGAGATTAGCATACGCAAGGACAAAAGTCTTTATTGAATTTCAAGATCAAAAAAAAACTGCAGAAAAGTGACCAAACCGAACCCCCCCCCCCCCCCCCTTAACTAATCACTTCCGCTGCTGATGATAAAACCTTCTTGCACTAATCACAGAAGATTTGGTTTGGAGAGATCTCAAGAAAAATCACCCCGACAACACAAAGCTATCAAAAAAATTTTCAACAGCTGCTATGAGTTCAGAGAGGCAGGGTACATTACTTGTTTTCTTTCCAACACAGAGACACTAATTGATTGAATGATTATGATCAGAACAAAGAGAACTGAGAATAGCACTGAACTGTTAATTAAGATAGTAGCTAGTGCTCAAAGTTGACTGATTCTTTATTTGGGCTATTTTATTTTGGTCATTTAAAAAAAAAACCCTTCATTTTTTCATATTAATAACAATCATAAGCAGGGTAGTTTGGTGAAATTCCTTTAAAAAGCAAATATATATATCTATTTACAGTATATAATATATCTATCTATTTATCCATCTTTTTATATATACACACATATTTATATTTCTATAGCCTCAGGATGATTAAAAAAAAGGTCTAGAGAACAATGGGTCTGCCTTGTTTTTGTTTTTTCCTGATATACAAGGAACAATCTTTATAGACTATATTCAATATTGTAAGTCATAAGTCCATAAATACACAGCATGTGTGAGACTGAAGTGTATATCATCTTTTCTTCTTCACAAGGTGGGGGTTGGATTTATGTGAATGACTGAAAAACTTGTCTTTACCACTTGAAGAGGTAAGAGGCGAGATGGTAAGAGCTAGGCAGCATTAAGGGTTGTGATGCTTTGAACGCTTTAAGCTGCCTGTAAACAATGTCATAAGCATGCATAATTATTCAGGTCACATGACCAAAGGGGGTGGGACTGAAGGATTTGAGTGAATGTTGTCAAAGAGGCAAGTTCCAGTGCCTCTCAGGTACGATAAATTTCCATAGATTCAA
This sequence comes from Diadema antillarum, assembly GCF_040938485.1. Classification (NCBI taxonomy): domain Eukaryota; kingdom Metazoa; phylum Echinodermata; class Echinoidea; order Diadematoida; family Diadematidae; genus Diadema; species Diadema antillarum. The sequence continues at coordinate 574,605 of NW_027270978.1, forward strand.
TACACAATGGTTTCTGCTTCTTGTATGCAATGGGTTAAACTGCTGTATGACTGCATAGTGAATGTTGATGATCCCCTCTAGTGCAGTCCCACCTATGCAATATCAATGTTAGCAATATTTCTAAGCTCTGAAAAAAGGGTCACGTTCCAAAAAGTTCCCCCCAAAAATAACTGTTACAATGTTACATTCTTGTCAATGAAAGATTAATATCTACTACAGATTGGGACTTCTTAAGGCAACTTAAAGGACAAGTCCATCTTCATATACATGTGGATTGAGTGAAGACAACAATATTAGTAGAACACATCAGTGAAATTTTGGGGAAAATCGAACAATCCATTCAAAAGTTATGAATTTTTAAAGTATCTGCGTACTCACTGCTGGATGAAAAGACTACCACATTGTATGATGTCACGTGCGTACAACCATATAAGGAAAATAAAAAGTGAACTTCACAAAACTTTACTTTTTGAATAAAGTGTACATTTCTTTGACTTGTTTCTGATCTATGTTAAGGGTAATATTATTCCCCTTGTCTTCTAAAAGAGAGAAGTCAAGTGTTCTTTTATTACGCAAGAAAAGTAAAAATATGTTGAATTTTCTTTATACTTTCTTTATGTCGTTGTACACGTGTGACATCACAAGCTATAGTAGTCTTCTCATCCAGTCGTGACTGAGTAGAAACTTCAAAAATTCATAACTTTTGAACGGATTGTCCGATTTTCCTCAAACTCTCACTGATGTGTTCTGCTAATATTGCTGCATTCACAAAACCCACATGTCTATGAAGGTGAACTTGTCCTTTAAAGGTATAGTCATACATTCTCTAAAGGACCATACTGCACAAAATTTATCAATGACAAATGTTCTTTTTTGTTTTGTTTGGTGAGGAAAAGAAAATCAATTCCACAAGGCCCTGTATAATTTGGCCTGTAATAGTTTGCATTCTGCCTTGCAGGATTGCAAATTTGCCACTGATAAATTGAAGATTTAGTTTTACAGATACAACTGAGATGTACACAAAGGCAGTATAGAACTGTTAATACATGTATATTATGTTGTGTTTTACCGTGCTAGCAAGCTAGTCTTATGCACAATGTCTACTGTCTTTACAGGTTGTTACAGGCTTGATGGTGTTTAATTGCATTCAGGGGGGGGGGGGGGTAGGTGGAGAGGTTATAGTGCATGACAAACACAGCAAACTTTATGATATATACTGAGTAGCACTGAATGTCTCTTGATTAGATTTTTTTTCTCCACTTGAGCTAGTTGGTCTTATCTTACCAGAACAATGCAGAAAACTGCCAAATGATTCTGCTAAAAGTCAGCTCTTGCAATCCTGGAGCAGATATATTCTACGAAAATTTCAGATTTTCCCATGCACCTGAGTGCAATAATCAGCCACTCTAAATCTTACCAAAACTGACCTTCATATAACGAATAGTTTCTTTTTTAAAGACCTAGTTTGCAAGGGTTTTTAAAACCATGGCTAACGGGAATAATTTCAGAAAAGTGCAAACAGTCGTTTTTTGTTTTTTATTATTATCATCATTGTAGTAATGATACTGTTCTATAGAAACATTGGACACTAGCTTTGAACTCAAAGTCTTCAAATTCTGGAGAAAAAAAAATTAATTTGCAAGAATAAAATTGCAAGATAATACTATGTGTTAATTAATAAAGAGTTAATAGAGAGCCCAGTGTTTTTATAAGCAATGCATCTATCACGGCATTGATGAATAGGCATATATCATGGCAATGAATGTGAGAGAGAGAGAGAGAGAGAGAGAGATGATACGGTCACCAACGGCGACGGCAGGCAAGGCAACTCACCGGAGAGCACTGCAGGAGTTCCATGAAGAGGTTGACGAGAAGGGTGGTGCCATCCGCCCTGGTCAGCTCCCCTCCCTCGGGGAGGCCATGTGACACCAGGAAGTGCTTCACGATATGTGGGTCAAGGTCCGTCACTTCCTGCATGGGAAGAACAAATATGAAAGATATGAAATATGAAGCGGGAAAATGGTAAATCTAAACTAAACACAGCTGGAAGACTCCTGCACAATATATGTCACATCCTATGAATGATGTTCATTTCATTTTGTCAACACTAAGCAACAGTGTAGAAAGAGTCTTTGGAAAAGGCTAACCGAAGCACAACTGTGCCAGTCACACAACACTAACATGTGACATGTAAACAGCTCGGCCAAGAGTTTTAATTAGTTGGTGATTTCAAAAAAAAAATCTCATTGCTGTGGCAGGTGATAATTCACCAGGCAGCAACTTGTCTTCTGCTCTTTTTGCAGAGCAAAAAAAATGTTCCATTCCTTTTTGAGTTTATGTGCTGCCATCTTGAGCCATTTTTCTTAACAAAAATACATGCAAGGGACAAGCTAGTATCATGTATGTATGTGTGTGTGTGTGTGTGTGTGTGTGTGCGTGTGCGGGGAGGGAAGGGAACTGTCGAAAATGAGATTAAACTGCTCCCGAGGAAGGCAGGGAGAAATGAAAACGTTCCTCTACGTTTCCTACCAGTTTCCATGACGGTGAAGGTTTCTTCCCTCGGAGGGAGAAAGTTTGTTTGATATCTCACATATATTTCCCCATCAATGACCAGAAATAAAATAGTGGCATATGTTAAAGTGTCTATTTACAGCCCAATTTTGTTTTCCTTCTTTATACGCTTGAGAACTGCCACGATGAACTGAAAATGCCAAACATGCATGGGAAATGAACTTTTCCAGTCTTCAATTTTGCTACCTTACGGCACAAATTTTTGTACCGTGTTCAGAAAGGAATTCTGCATTTAGTTTTTCTGCGCTGCTGCTTCAACAGCATGTGAACTCAATTATCAAGGGTCCAGGTTATAATGTGATACAGCATGTTGATATGATATTATGATTTTATGTCCAAGGAAAGACCAATTCAATAAAAATATGAAAATAAAATCAAATGGCACAATGCTTGTATTCTAACTTGAGTGCATTGCCTGACTATGTTAACTATTGACTATAAACGAGCTAAGAATCTATAAATAGTTGACACCTTAAAACAGTCAAATTTCTCTCTGGTTTTATTTCAATATCCTGTAAGGAGGTGCTGATTGAAAAGGGAAGGGGTGAGTGTTAGTGTACTAACATTGGCTACTAAAAATTGTCGATGGTGGAAATTAGCTGGCAAAACTTCCCCACAAAGTTTTCTTGCCAAAATTTGACCTCCTGAAGTTACATATGATTTTCCAACCTCAACTGCTTTTACCACTTGCATGCAAAGACTTAGATGTATTACTTCATTATCTCCATTTCAAAGGAATCGGGGTGGCAATTTGGGGACAAAGTTACATAACCAGGAGTTGCATAGTTTCAAGAAGACATAGATTTTGCACAGAAGATGCTATACAGCCCACTTCTTATTACATGATAGCTTCATACTTCATTTTGTAAATGCATTCAATACTGAATTCTGAAATCCCCATAGACTTAGTAACGCAGGTCACAGGGTTCCCAAATGTAACGGGTTAAATAGGTTGATATCTTTATTAGATAAAAGAGGAATGAGTTACACCATCTACAACCTCAACAGTTGTTGTTCTCTCTCTCTTCTCATTCTCTCTCAGACTCAATTCTATCAAATAAGTTGACATCTTCATGAGATAAAAGAAAAATTGGCTCTACCAGCCATTGTTATAACATACTTGATGCTATCTCTCTCTTTCTAAAAAAAAAAAAAAAAAAAAAAAGATTCTCTCTTTTCTGTTGCACATTTGTTTATCTCAGCAGTTGTTGTTTTACATTGTTTCTCATTCTCTCTCAGACTTAACTATTGACTAAGTTAACATCTTGGGAGGTAAAAGAAGAATTGGTTAACCACATTGTATTATCATAACATCATAACACTATCTGATATATAGTTTTTTAACTATTAAGGATCAAAAGTGGGAAATGTTTTTTTGTAACATCTAGTACAAATACAATACAATATCAACTGATTCATTTTGCATATGCTTGTAGAAAAACATGTGACAACTATTCAGTAACATGATGTGCAGACCTGCAAACGTTTTAACCAGTTTTTTCTTCTCTACCTTTAACCTACCTCATTGCTACTGTAAATCAAAGTACAGAAAGTGTCTATAGTCCTTTATACCAAAGCAGTTTGCAATCGCCAAGAGAAAATAGAGATAATTACCCACTCCCCTTAATCCCCACCATGTCATTACAGCTTTCCTGTTGGACTGAGGCACGTATTGTTATGATATGTTCTTAGAATTGGGTCAAGTTTGAAAGAATTACCGGTAACTGAGTGCTGGTGAAAAAACATGACAAGGTATAGCTAAGTGCCTGGACATGTAAGGGGCTAATGGTGGTGACATCCTGTTATTAAACCTGAATAATTGTAAACCCACATCTATCAGCATCCCCAAAAATGAATTATAGATCACCTAGGCACAGAAGACCAAAATCTTAGCAGATTACACCTGTAACACAGACCCTGACAAGATACAAGTTCCTTGTGAGCATCAAATCTAGATGCTAATCGTGGCAAGTTGCTCTTTGATACTTGACTTCATCCAGTTTTAACTTCCGTACGGAGATATACAGGTCGGCACAATTGGAGTTCCACTGCTTAAAACATCTTTTCGTGACAAGAGGACAGGTAGCACAGAGGAGGAAGTCTCAAGAATCAGATTTCAAGGAAAGCTAAATCACTCCATGTTCCTCTTTTGATGCCCAGATGTCGGTGTCTCTCTCCTTCGATGTCGTGAAAAGAGGACAGGTAAAACTATAGGTGAGGTCTCAAAGAATCAAATTTCATGAAGAGGTAAGATATTTCATGTTCCTGTTTCGATTTCCCCCCAAAATAGTTTGTTTCATATCATTCGCAGCTCCCTCGGGGAAAAGGGAACCAGGTGGAAATGAGGTAATCTCGTATTAACCTTGTTCTTTCATCTGGTTTTGAGCAGATACCAGACCCTGGATTCCCTGGGAAGAAGAGAACGAGGGCAGAATTATCCCCCTCTTACCCTATAATCATCCCGGATTGTGGCCTCCTTTTGGTAGTTTGACACAGGGTGGCCCAGTTTAAGCGCTGGATTGGTTAATGGATAATGTGATCATTGGATGGTCCTAAACAGGTTGCCATCAATTAGTTGATATGAAAATGTGATCACTTTTCCTCCCCTCCTCTCACACTCTTCGCAGAAAGAAAAGGCAAAACTCATCTGTTTTAAAAAAGAAAACAACAACCACATACGACAAAATGACACTTTGCAGAGTGAACTGTTGGACAGCAAAAGTTAAAGGGTTGGTAGAGTTGGTGGAGATGAGTATTGGGCTTTTAACTTCTTGCGAGATATCAAGAAACCACTTATGAAATAGTACAGAGCATACCATTCTAAGAGGAATTCAAAGTTCATTTGATGAAAATCGGTTTGGAATGGCTGAAACATCCAAAAACAAAGTAAAACAAAGCGATCGTAATAAAAGGTGGGTCCCACCATTTATCATGATGGTTCTTTTCGGATATCTCAGCCATTTCATAAAACCGATTTTCATCAAATAAACATTGAATTTGTCTTGGAATTACAAGCTCTTTTGTATCTTATAAGAGGTTTCTCATCATCTCACAAAAAAAAAAAATGTTGGAAAACCTGAAATTAAGTCTCAACTAAAACTATATGATCCCTTTAAGAACTAGACGGATCACACATTAGACACTTTATCTAGTAACAAATGCAGCCTTTTACTTTATATAAAAGAATACCAACACGTTACGGCACCCCAGTGCACTGTATTTGTTAGCCTTGAGAAAAGGTTTGGTCACCTCTCCAGTGATTAAGAATTAGTTACCACCAAGAGAAGCTGTTTCTAATGTGCAAAGGGGCCCCTCCTTGTGAACAGGTGAGTCTAGACTGGTGCTCTACCATTTATTTTTATCTTTGCATTAAGTGTTGTCCATATCCTGTCTTCATAGAAGGGTTTTTTTCTACCTGTTTCCTCTTTTGAGGTAGATGTCTACATGTTTGTGCATGTGTGCCAACACGAGGAAGGGTGCATACTGTATGTGTACATGTATATGTTCGCTTAAACAAACAGTATGTGTGTGTGCATGAAGGTGGAGGGGGGGGGGGGGGGAGGGGAGGAGGGGTGTGGGGTCGAGGAAAGTGGCAACAACTGTTGACGATGACAAAATCTTTTAATAGCTACATGTAGAGTCCCTGGACTTCAGTTTGGAGGTGGAGTGGGGGTTTCCTATAGGTGTGCTACAGTCACAAACAACATATTTCCTGTACAGGTAATGCCAGGCATAGGGTACACAATTTACCAATGGGTCATAAGTCTTTAAAAAATTATGTAGAGCTTCTAGCATTACATAACTTTTCCACTATACCTCCCATTTAGATAAAAGTTGTACAATTGTGTCTGTTGATACTACAAATGTACCTTATCAATCAAGTCAAACTGAATATGACATCCCATTCTAGAAGACACCAATGTTTACACTGCATTAATTTTTGCCAAAGCAACACTGTACTTTTATCTTGCGTGCAATAAGGGCAGACTGACGAGCACCACGTTTTACTAAGCATAGAAATGTAAGAGATGTGGTGGTAGTGTAGTTTGATTCACACATTGTATTATCTAGTCACCATACATATTACAGTATTTATATTGCTGAAGTATAGTGAGTGAGAATAATAATCCTATAACAAATAGCTCTGAATTGCTCATTCCAACTTTTGGTGAGTTTTCTATGTGGTTTAGGCCTCCATTCTCCTATCCCACTTCTGGGTCCTAATGGGGGATGCCTGTACAAGCCATTTGTACGGAAATTTGATGTATGAAAGCAATACAGGGCAATGATTATCTCCAGATTACTGCTAATATAATCTCTCCCCCCCCCCCCCCTCTTCTTTGGTTCAATACTACAAACTTCTGCTATTAATGTTTTGTTATGAGGGATCACAAATGATTTCCTGGCAAGCAAGACCATTTTGCTGACACCCAATACGGCACAATTTGAATAAGTCTCTTTTCCTGTTTTGGGGAGATCTTGATTACAACCTCACGTCGACCCAACTGTTCACTCACAAAATTTGATATATCAATTCTATTCCCAGAAATGAATTACTGTCGTAGTGTCAAAAGATCCCTAGCATGGGTGAGTGAAGAATTGTTGTAATTATATACAAAACCATGTAGGCCTACATGTGACCACGAGGGGTTTGTGTTACATGTGAATGATTTGTGAAAATCAATTGAAATTGAATTGAATTGAATTGAAGTAATACCAAATACAGCTTTGATCTTAATTTTTGTTTTAGGAATATGTGCTGACACAAACATGTCTGGGTGGGTGTGATGTGTTTAATCTAAATATGAGAGACGGGGTGAATGTGTATACAAGCCTATAGGATTTGTGCATTTGAAATCTTCTGGGGAAAAAAAGAAAAAAAAAACTGATGCCAGCATAGTGTTGGTGACAATGTGGCAATGTAACTATTGAACATGTAATAGTGAGCATTTATTTTATTGGGACATTAAACATTAAGACGTTACTAAGATAAATAATCATGATCACGATGACATTACTATTAACAAAATATTTTACGTGTTAGTAGTAGTAGCAGTGACAATAATAATGGTAATAATAATAACAATCATTGTTTGAATTATCTAGTACATCTTTTGAATTTACAAGGAGCTGCACGTAAAAAACAGCACACGTTGCAGCTTTTCTGCATGAAGATTCACATTCAAGTCTTGAATCAACCGAAATGAATTTATGGAAGGATGACTCAAAGAAAACTAGTAGCAGTGAAATCATGTCAAAGGAGGAGAAAAAATATGAATTCTGCAAATCCTAGCCTTGTGAGGGGTGTATTTAAAGAGCAAATCTGACATCATCAGTCGGCTCAATCTTACTGCAATTAATCCACGTCAAATCGTAGCGGGCAGGAGTTTTTATTAGATAATTGCGGCCCCAGACGGCTTCTTCTTTATCTCCCGCACCTCTGCAGCCGAGGAAATGGGGGAACTACTCTCCAGAGGACGGCATGGGGAGACCAATATAGCATGTAAAAAAGCCTTTTCCAGACATTGGCCACATTTTTACGGGGAAAAAAAAAACTGGATAAAAGAGAAAAGATGACAGAGAGATATTGCCTGTCTCAATGTCAAATTATGATGTCTGAAAATCGACCTGATTAGCAATCAACTTTGTGTCATATCCCTTTAACACTGCAGTAGCAAAATTCCCCTGTATCCTTTAAACTCTTCTTTAGGAGGCTCATATTAAACCCCTGAAATCCAAATGACCCCAAGCTAAGTTTCTGTTTTTTGGAGAATTTTTTTTTTTTAAATAATCAAAATCCCTCCATAATCGGGCAATAATCTCCCACAAAATATCATCAAGGATGCAGAAATGTGTGAACAAAGCCATCCTCTCATTCTAAACCAAAACCGACATCGAATACATGCACATACGTATTAACACTTGAAGGAAAAAATGTCCTTAAATCATCTGCTTATTCCCCGAGAGGTTATCTCAGTAATACAGCAGCAGTTCTGATGTTAGGAAAAAAGAGAAAAACAACCTTAATGAATGAACTACTACTACTACTACTACTACTACTACTACTACTACTACTACTACTACTACTACTACTACTACTACTACTACTACTACTACTACTATTACATGTCAATATCATAGTCTACAAGATTACCGGTAATTCTAACTGTTCTTCACATCATTCAATGTTTTGAGATATCATTTTTTGAAGAAATTCTGAGTCATTATTGATGAATAAATGACTTTATCGTGTTTCAATTTGATATGATTTAAACTGAGAAGAGAAGGGCTTGAATTGTTTGGGTCACAATAAAAAACAAAATGTAAACACTTCAGGCCCAAGCAAAGGCTCTTTATCTGAACAATATAATTATAATAGATATGACATCATCTCTTTCTACTTAAAGGCCAAAGTCTTCCTATACTTGGCTACATGTTTGAGCAAAATGGAGGACTACAAAACAAACACTACACAGGAAGTTAACATATTCAAGGCTGCAGAAAGAATGGGTTGAAATGAATTGTGAGGGAACGTAACAGGTGAAATAATGTAGGGACGTTGTGTGATCTTCACAGAAAATGAAGCTCAGCATTAAAGGGACTGTACAGTACTGGTGGAGGTGGGGATTCATGTTTTGAACATTCCTAAGTGAGATAATGAGAAACCTCTTATGAAATATGAAAGAGCATGTAATTTTAGGAAGGATTCAATTTCAATTTGATGAAAATTAGTTTTCAAATGGCTGAGATATTAAAAAAAGTGATAATAATAAAAGGCGACAGGCCATGCTTTTTATTAGGATCTCTTTGTTTCACCTTGTTTTTGGATATCTCAGCCTTTTCAAAACCGATTTTCATCAAATAAACTTTTGATGCCCCTTAGAATCGCATGCTCTTTGACATCTCATAGAGTGGTTTCTGAATATCTCGCAAAACGTTAAAAGCTAAATCCTCACCTCAACCAGAACTGTACACACCCTTTAACATGGAACAGCCTTCTGTGAGTTGGGTATCACAGACAATTCACTTAATAACATATGACATGCTTAGAACAATGCATAGCTACAATGTACATGATATCAGAGCCATATGGGGCAGAAGGTGGTTAATTACATTCAGTTATAACATCAAAAGTACACTGTAAAAACATCAGTGTTAGATTTAACACCATGGGTGTTAAATCTAACACCAATCAAGTGTCAATAGAGGACCACACCGACAGGTGTAGAAAGTATAATGTGATGGTGTTGAAAAGTGTTCACCTGGCACTTCGTAGTGTTAATTTGACACTGTAGCTGGTGATATTCTGACACTGCATTGGTGTTAATTCAACATTGACACCACATGGTGTTTAGTTGATATTGCTGGTGTTAATATCAATGGTATAACACCCGCCCAGCTTCAATAAGGGACCACACCAACTGGTGTTACTGTGGTGTAAATGATTTCACGCCTTTTTTTCAAAAATCAGGTACTTTATCGGAAAGTTCTTGATCGTTTTGTTAAAGTTCAAAATCAACAAGGAAAACAGTAACTAAGTAACTATTCAAAAAACAGTTTCATACATTGAAGTGACACCAGGAGGTGTTAATTTAACACCAAAAATGAGCACCGGAAATTTAACACCAGCTCGGTGTTTCATATTTAACAGTGGACTTTTTGCAGTGTACATTGTGCAGAATGTCAACTCATCAATTTCTGTTCCTACAGCCAGCAAATGGAAGAGTACACATGATGGTAATGACCCCTCCCAACACCAATTACCCAATGGATATTCCATCACAAATTTTGCGATCGTTTTTTTTTCTTGTGGAAATCATCAATCATTACCAATCTGTAATGCTCACGCAAAATTGCATTATGTTATGGGTTAAGAGAAGAGAAGAGCAACTTTATATCATCGATACTATTCAACTGCTTGTTGATGGAAAATAATGAGCGATACAAGAATGCATAAAATCAATTCTTTCTGCATTAATGCTACAGTGGAAGGCGTGATATAACTCAAGAAGTATATGACAGAAAGAATGCCAAGTCACGGCAGTAAGTGTAGAGAAAGTGGCTGAGAAATAGATTTAAGAGATATGAAAATAATTTAGAACATGGAGTCTCATGGGAATTGGCTGGCTGGCACGGTAGATTGTCAGTAGGTAGGAGTGATATTCTTTCAAGATATAACTGGGAGGTGATAATATTCTCCTCAGAGTAATCCATGAGGACGATTCCCAGTCAGTTTCACTCCCAAGTCTAAATTTGAGGTGTGGGGAGCTAATCAGCGCCGAGAGGTAACCCTGACTCACGTCTTTTCCCATCCCAATTCAAAGGTTGGTATTTATCCTTTAATTAATGCTGGCATGAGAAACTCCCATACTGTGCGATCGAATCATGATTGTCTGGCTATGATAATATCAACAAATTCCATTGCCTCATACACAGAACACCTCTCAATCTCTGAACATACAGATTGTGCATTTATACTACCTGTCATATCACTGCAACAAATTTTACCAATAGCTAATAATATTTGACCCCATAGACCTACTGTATGAACAGCAGCAAAACCTATTCACATCAAAATCTTAATCTCAATTAACCCATTGAGGACGAGTCCCGAGTATACTTGGGCAAGTGTCTATGGGAAATGTGTGTTGTAGCAAAATCAGCCCATCCTTAACAGGTTTGAATATCGCAAAGAGCGCAGAATGTAATTATGGCAAACAATGACTACTTGAATAAATCATTGCATGACAAATTACACACACAACAGAAATTAATTTCCCATGACTCTAACTCACAAAATTAGTCCTCCCTTTCACATCTAAATGACTGCTGAAAAGTGTTTAACCAACCTTTTCGATCATTTTTCAAACTTAAACAAAATTTGGCAGAAGATGTTTAAATACTGCAGCATGAAACTCCTTTGGCATTACAACATTTGGTTTCAGTAAGAGCAGCATCCTCTGTGCACACCCACACACACACACACACAAAGAAATATAAAAAGATCATGAAAACCTCTATCACCATGGCAACAAGAACTGGGGAGCTCCCAACGCTGCCACGTACAGGAAAGCACAGGGGATGCACGAGGCAAAACAGTTTAATTTTGGAAGTACGGCAGATGAAAACCTCTCACATTAAATTATCTTGCTGCAGTGCGTGACTCCCCCTTCCCCCTCTGCGCACACACTGGGCAGAAACACCTCCTCGACTGCAAGGGTTTCTCTTGACTTATAATCTAATTGTTTGCAAGTTTCTGGCAGATTGTACCCCTGGTAGACAAAGAGGGGTGAACTTACGGGTGCAGGATGGGTGATTCACTACCCGAGAGACCACAAAAGTATTACCCCTTGCAAAATGGATGTCATATAGGAAAGGGGTGGGGGCTCGTCTCTGGCTAGTTTTCAAAGTGGGATTATTCAGGTGCATGCATAATATATCTCTCGCGCAGGACATCTGGGAGGATAAATAAAGAAACCAGGCTTCTTCAACCTCAACGGTTTCAGCCACAAATTCCAATATTGAAAAGCCATCTTTCTGTTTGTGAGTCTTGACATGACTTTGCTCGCATCTGCAACCTACGAAGAATGGTTAGTTCTTTGAATATCGTCTCATTTTCAGAGTTTCTGCAACAAGTAAAGAGTGATTATGAAATGAAGGCATCATTTGATATTCACCTATAAAGAACAAAGACCAATTTTCTACTTATCTGAATGATTGTTTCTTTCTATTTTCAGGTGATTATCACTTTGCATATCTCTTTTCTTATCATTTTTTTTTCAAACGTACATACATGTCCGTACAGAAAAAACAAAGTCATGTATAAACATGTATATTGATATATAAATATATGGTTCCATGACATGTGCTCCTGAGACAATTGCTCCCATGAATTATATGCACGCTAAGCAAAAAATAAATTCTACCCACAAACATAACCCTAACCATAATCCTAATCCTCATATCAAACTAAACCTAAAATTCTGGATTACAACCCTAACCCTAAGTCCTTGGAGAAAATAAGACTGGAGCAATTGTTGTGTCACCAAATACGTGTGTATAATCATTTGCATATACGCAGGTACACACATACATATACTTGAGAGACAGACTACACAGACAAAGCGCTCCAATGACCATATCTCTGGGAGGTCAATTACGGTCAGTGCTCTGGCCGATATAGGCCAATGTGATATCAAAAATTTGCTAATGAGACTTGTGGTACTCCCTTCCCGCCCCCCCCCTTCCTTGTCACTGCTCCCTCATTTATTCTTATAATTCATCTTCCTTCATTAATTTCTTTTCAATTAACATCAATTTCCAACTGGCAACCTTGTCTGAATTCTGAGAAACCTCTGGACACGCTCCTGCGACTCCTCAGGGAGTCATGAACACAGATGAGGAAGTACACGACATAAAAGTTGCCACTTCATCCTTTCGCAAACTTTCCTCCACAACACCACAAGAGCGATCCATTTCTTTGGATCAGTCACATACACAAGGCAAAAACCAAAAACCAGAAAACCAGCCTAAACACACAAGATCAAACATGAGAAGTACTGTAGAACATTGTGTGCACTGCATTAATTTAATTACCTACACCTTGTCAAACTTTGTTATTTCCTGCGAGACTCCTAGGCTGTGATAAAATTCACTGTGACAGTACATGTTAGTTTGATGGCATTTATTTGACGCAAGGAGGGCATAATCTGCTCACAAGGAATAACTGTCAAATCACATCCTTGTGTTAAACCTGCTCCCCACAAGATAATGAATTCTTGACAGATTTTGTACATCATCTATACCACGTTCCTGTCATAAATGGGTTGACTAAATTCTCCATATCAGGCTCATAACATTAATTTCCGTTTACTTTTCAAGAAGGGATGCTGGAAGTTCTCACACATAATCCATTACAAAGACTGATGCCATTCTGCCGCTGTTATACAATTATGTTTTTCCTTCATACTTTAATAGGTAACAATTGGCAGACATCATATATGTCCATCACAACTGACCTCAGTTAGTTAGAAGGTGGAACAAAAACACACATTCCAAAAACAAGAAGATCAAAGGCCTCTTATTGGCATACATAATTAAAAAATTGTATTCATTGTCAATGACTTTCTAGCTTAGCAGATGCTGTGGAGACTAAACAGGATATATTAAACAGAGCACTTTGCAAAATAGCTTTGGCTAGCAACACATAAAACTTCTGTGTCTAAAGAATTCAACAAAGAAAGAAAGAAAGAAAGAAAAAAGACAGGATGTGCCAGGGAATGCATTTTACAGCAATTACGTGTTTGAAAAATAGCTGTGTGTCTCCACTTTGTCCTGTTGGTGATGAGCTGGATCCAAAAATACTTAGCCTAAAGAGAAGGAAATTCTTGTGCAACATCCGTTGACTCTCTTGGGAAAATTTTCTAGCCTAGAAACTACCAAGGCATCAAAACTTCAAGGACAGCCATCTTTGTTTTAGCTCTTCTTTATCTGTAATGATTTCTGATATTAACCTCCGCCAGGGGAAAAACTAAAAATGCTCAGAGGGGCGCAAAATGCTGTCAAAGATATACGGAGGCGGAAAGCCTAAACGTATCCCAAGATGCTCAGAAATGCAGCAGGTTCTGTCAGACGACCCTTGATGATTGTCCACAGGGTGCTGCCTGCTGCTGCTACGGGAAGATTTATGGTTTCCTGTCCGTCATCAAAGAGAAGCTCGCAGGGGATGTAAAACACGAAAAACTTATTAATGGACTGGCCCCAGGTCTGCTGATACGCAAAAATGACCTAAGTAAGTGATTTTGAAATGTAGTATCTGCTGTGATGACTGATTGAGGCTCACTAGCTACCGGGAGCACAACACCTGTGATTAACCTTTAAACCAAACAATCATCAATTTGAAGGGTCGTCCCACAGAACCCACAGCATTTCTGAGCATATTGGGATACGTTTAGGCTTTTCGCCTCTGTATTTCTTCAGCATTTTGCACCCCTCTGAGCATTTGATAACATCACATACTTCAAGGATATGTCTACAGGATTACACGACATATCAAAGTGATGGTGGTCTTTCAAGGATATCTTTGACTGTTCAATATACAATCTATACATCATCAGTCATGGCATTTGGTATCTACATGTTATTCATGATAGTTAATTCTGTCATTGCCATGGCAACCATTAGCTGAAAATATGATGACATTTCATGCGGTTTATATTAACATACATTCTCATGTGAGATATGAGGAATGTTTCAAGTCAATGTTGATGTAGGGCAATTTGTCAATCAGTTGCAATGAAAAGTGCCAGTGCTATTCATAGTATGTCCAATACTTTTCTTCCTTTATCTTGGGACTGTTTAAAGACACCTTCAAAGATCTTTGAGATGAAGATATTGTAATTTCAATGTAAGTATTTTCTAAGGACCACGAGAGTGGTTAGACAGGTCATAAAGAGTCCTAATTTATTCCTAATCAAGACTCTGATGGTGCATTGTCTAGGAGTGGTTCGTTGTATCGTCACTTAAGTCGTGACTGGATATGGGATACTCTTAGACAGGAGAGTTCAGTGGTTATTGTTGAGTCTCAATATAATTAGAACAACAACTTGGAACAATGCAATCAGTGAACCATAGAAATGAAATCAATGAAGATATTACAACTAGAAAGGCATTAAAGTGAAAGTGAAACAGAGAAGATCAAATCGATGACTTTGTATGGGCAGAATAACACCACATTCGATCAGAGAGAAGTATAATGACCAACCAATGTCTACAAGAGTCATATTTACTGGTAATATCCCTATTCTGATAATAATTGATTAACTGCACAATTCAGTTGTCATCGATCAGAATGACTTACCCTTTAACGCTTTGTATACTCGCAGCATGGAAAACTCTACTCAAAACATAGTTAGGGAAAAAAGAATGCCAGAATAGGTGATATTAAAATCTAACATAGGCAAATATGAAATATGAAAATATCCTGTCAACAAAATCAAGATGGCTGACCAGTGTATTGCTTATCTATAGTAGATTGTGGAATGTTTTTGTCTGTCTGTCTGTATGGAGATGCATGCATACATGTTATGTGTGTGTGTGTGTGTGTGTGTGTTTGTGTGTGTAAGGTGTGTCACAAAGAAGATTTGAATGAGGTTATCAAGGAGGGTATATGATTCAACAAAGGGGACTTAAATAGCATCCTGAACTTGACCAAGTTTTGCTTGTCATGGGCATTGCAACCTGACAAGACCTTTTTTTGTGTAGCACCACAGGCCACTTTTGGCATGGTTTGGATGAGAAGAGGAAGCCTACGGGAAAGAAGCAATTAATGAAGCCATTATGACAGTCTGGCAATCAACCAGAGCAAAGCTTCCACTGGGAAGTAAGAATAAAACAAAATTAGGCAGATCGATTTGTATAATGCAGATGATAACTGTTGACATTGTCCATGAAGAAACCTGTGATTCTGCCTGTAATTAGGGGGACCTTCGATCGCATTCCACATTTTGTGACACAATGAGAAGCGATCAAGGACTGAAATGTTTCAATTGTTTCCCTCATCGTTCTCACAGAACAAAGGAAAAAGACTATAGGAGTCATTCCAATTAAAAATAATAAGCATCCACACACAGATACACACTAAGAAACAACAAAAAACAACAAAAACATTCTCTCTGGCTATGTGTCACAGTCCCGGTGAGTTGCAGGCTTTGGAGGCCACATGCATACTAAAACAGGAGGGAAGCGTTGTTTTTTTTTTTCTTCTTCTTTTTTTCTTGTTTGTAATGTCCAGTTTCTGGCAACATCCAAGGCAATTACTGGCAAGATTTTGAGAAAATAAGGTGACTAGAATCAACAGGCAACCATCCTAGCTTTATTACCGTTGATGAAAGATGCGATTCAATAGATGAACATAGAGAAAGAGAGAAAATAAAAGAGAGTAGTTTTTGCATGGCTTGAACTGAATCATGATTTAATATGAGACATTTTGTAGAACATGCTGACCAATGGTGATGTCTTTTATCACATGCGAGACTGTCACATATTATCTGCACCTATAGATCACTGGAAAGGATGTCTTGTCAGAGAGTTTCAAACATTTCAAAATCTAATTGGATCAATTGATGTGGCCGTCCCCCCTTTCCTGCACACAAGGGGGGCATGTGTGACGCATGAAACCCCCATTTCTTTCAGTCAGGGCAGGAGATATGTCAGCTGACAAGGAATCTACTCTCAAGGTAAGACTGTGTAGACCAGAATCCTGGGGATATTGGCAACCTGGGCAATAAAACTCAATTTGTATGTCGCCCTAAGTGATACTTGTTCCACTCCAAACAAATCATATCAGATCATGTTAAGTCAAATTAAATCAAATTTGATAAATTCATATCAAATACAAACATATCAAAATCATTTTTGCTCAATTTTCATTGACACTTAAAAGATTTTAAAATAACACAAACTGGATGCAAGTTCTTTTATGTCAAGCCATTTTGCCCTTGCCTTAGATTAAATTTATTTAGATGCAGATTCTTCTGGATCCTACTTGTAGCATCTTTGCATGGGACACAAGTGTGACTGCTTAATACTTGCCCCCTGACAGGAGGGCATTATATATATTATACCCCATTCATAAACTCAATAATGCGGATAATATCCGCAACATTTGGTCGTAAAATCGGAGCGGGGGCAGAATAATGCGCTTTTTTTCGACCCTTCTATTATCCGCATAATAGCAGCATCAGGACCAGATTTGGAGTTTATGAACGCAAACCCAAATGATGCGGATAATTGCCGGGGTGCGGTCAAACGTCACTTGCCTTTCCCGCAGGAGGGACGTGCACAGTTACCATGACGATTATCCGCCTTTTTCAGGACGGGCGCTCGTAAAAATAATGCGGATTATTTTCAGAGTTTGTGAACGTATTTTTTATTGAAATGTCCGCATTATTCTTATGCGGATAATTGGTGGGTGAGTTTATGAAAGGGGTATAAGCTTCTGTTTTCTGGCGTCAATTATATGCCTTGCTGAAATCATCTTCTCAGATTTTGGTTATCATGGCCTTGGAATGCATCATCTATTGATGCCACTACATGACTCATATCAATCATACTGAGAAAAGGTACAAGGGACACAACTCTTTATAGGAAGTGAAACTACATGTACTCTCTCTGAAGACAATAGGTCGAACCATAAATTTTCCCCCTTCCATTACAACCTCCCCCCCCCCCCCAACCACCCATCATCACATTCAACCTTCTCTCCCTCTTTCATTAGATGAAATATTGGTCAGTTTGGAACAATGACAATGATGACAATAACAACAACAAAATGTGGCACAGACGAGGAAACAAAGCTTGGGTCGGTTTCTGGGTGGTAGTGGTCATCTCATGATGTTTCAACCAACGACTCTTCTGTTCCTCTTCTGAAAAGACTCTTTATGAGCTTTTGGCTGCATTTATCATCTTTCCCCTGTTTGAAACGGCTTTCAAAAGCCGTTTCCAAAGCCCTTTTGGAGGCCATTTTCAAAGCCCTTTAGAAACGGCTTCCAAAATAGTTGCGTTTATCAACTCATCACGAACCCGAAAAACTGGCCTTGTCACTGCGCAGCTACATTGCGCATTTTGACCCGAGGAGAAGGCGTGGTTCATAACCACAGTACAAAGCTGTTTCAAAACAGCTTTGCGTTTATCTCGCTTCAAAGGGCTTCTAGAAACAGGTTTCTGGAAACCTGTTTTGGAAACCTGTTTCGGAAATCTGTTTCGGAAAGCACAAATCTGCGGTTTTCAAAAAAGCTTTCTGAACCCCATAATCAAAACAACTTTGCATTTATCATCTCGTAAATATTCCCTGAAAGCCGTTTGGAAA
Organism: Diadema antillarum; assembly: GCF_040938485.1. Lineage (NCBI taxonomy): Eukaryota > Metazoa > Echinodermata > Echinoidea > Diadematoida > Diadematidae > Diadema > Diadema antillarum. The sequence goes on from NW_027270978.1 coordinate 593,044, forward strand.
ACCTGTTTCTGCCGAGAAAAAGAATTGATAAATGCACCCTTTGACATCATTGCATCACATAGGGGGCAAAAGTCAATATTTATTCTTTATGACGGACAGCAAGAGAGAGAGAATACGAAAGGGGGAGAGAAGTCAATAAGGGATATAGAAATCCTCCAACAAAAAGTATATCTCAAGAGGTGCTGATATATCTCACCTGTGGTTTATACATTTTGTAACTATTAATGACAGTTCTGATGCTGCAACATAACCCCCTCTCCCTCAACATGAGCCTTCCACCCTCCCCCCTCCCCCCTTCCCCTTCAACATCATCACTCTTTCCAGGACAGATTCACCTGTGAGGTGTCAACAGGAGTGATCCTATGCCAGATGAAGCGCTAATTTGGAAGGGAAACCGGTACATGCCTCGACATCGCTGTACGGCACAAAGAAGACAGATAGAAGGGAAAAAAGAGAGTAGCTGGGCGAGCCGTGAGGTCTGCCCCAGACTCGGAGGCACCCCCGGAGGAAGTTTTGCATCAGCGGCGGTGAAGAGGATGATGGGGGAGATTACAGTGACGGCTGGCTGTGGGTGGAAAAATGCACACCTCAATCAACTGGAAGAAAACAATTTCGGAAAAGCATGGCACTACGTCAGAACATTCTGCATTCACCATTGAACAAAACAAAAAGAGAAAAGAAAAAGAAAAGTAAAAGGTACTCAATGAACAGACTAAAAATATCTCATGGAAACCATTGGATTTCCTTCTCACACACAGAGAATGAGAAATGAGGAACTGCAATTAGGTCGAGAAGACCCTTCATGACGACAAGACAACACGGTCAATGCAAATAATGACAAAAGTTGTGCTAACTTTCCAGAAATATAGGAAAGCAGTTGAAGCTAACAATGTCATCCCATTCCTTTAATATTCTTTACACTCTACTGCAGTTCTGATGATGTGAAATATGTGTGTGTGTGTGTGGGGGGGGGGGGGGGTTAGGGGTATTTTAAGACACACTAGTATACATTTCAGGGAAGACATTTAGACAAGCAAATCTCGTTTGAGTGATATCTGTCATTACTCAATGCTGCCAGGTTTCCAGCTGAGATGCTTTATCAACAATCCAGGACCCCCTAAAGTTTATTAAGCACTCTATGTGTCACTTCGTTTTTCATGTCACATGGAAATGCCCATTATAAATGTCAGAGAATGAATGAGAAGAAACAGAGTAGGGGAAAATAAGAAAGAAAGATGATGTTTGTGTTAGTCAGAGCAAATTTCCAGTCCTGCCCCGCATCACCACTGCCTCTCGTATCATATCATCACTTGACGATTGCAAGTGAAACTAGATGCAAACAGGAAGCTGACGAATGGAATTCCCAATTACAGACACTCAAACCAGCCCATAACTGGCCTATAAATGTGAGCCCACTGTCATTTTTGTCTTTGTTGTCCCACAGTAATTGAATTTCCCCTCTTCTTCTCCTGCCATATTTGGTGGTTCTTCTCTCATCCCTGGCCTGGTAGGGAGGACTCCAAGGTTGACATCTCTCTCTCTCTCTCTCAAAAAGAAAACCAAACAACAAAAACCAAACACAACAAAACAAAACAAAACCATACACATAAAGAAAAAATCCATAAGCAAACATAACCACAGAAAACAACAAAAAAGAACAAAAGTGAACAAAAATTCAGTCTACATGGCACCAGTCAATTCATATACATAATCTTTTAGACCTCTCATACAACAAGAAGACAATCATTTGAGGGCATTCGTTATTCAGGTCAAAATACTGCCCCTGTTGCAAATGCCCAAAACAGCACACGAGTGAACCGTGGCGGATAGAATGTGGTCATCCGTGTCCAGACGATGAATTGTAGACTGCACCCATCAGACTCAAACTTGTGCTGTTTCCTGATCATCTAATGTGACCTAATCTAGTCTGTCTGGTGATACTTTTCTCAATGCCTTCCATGGTCTGGGAAGTGTTTCAAAATGTCCATGACTAGCAAAGGGCCAAATTGTTCCATCATCTCAGATTCATTCTTTTAAATTTGGTTTGGATCTCTTACTACCAAAGTCTCAATCTAAAAGGAGTTGACAATCTGAAACAAATAAAAAAATCTACGGTTTTTGATAATCAACTTTCAACATTAAAAACACCAAATTGTTAACAATACTAACAGGAAATTTACTCAATGTTCTGGCATATGAAGGCAGACTAAGTAAAGAAGAGAGTAGTATCACATCACAATTGTTTCCTCAAGAGGAATTAATTTACTTATGTACACACTAGAGTTTTTCCACTCAAATTTCTAATAGAGTATGAATTGTCCTTTATAAGAACAGTTGACACCTATAGCCATGTTGTCACTGTGCTATGCTGTTGTTTTTACCAAGTGTTGAAAAGACGTTTAGAGCTTTGATGCTTTAACATCTAACAATGATAAGAAAACATGTACAGGCTTTCTTCAGTGAAAATGTACAGGATAGTATATTAGGAGAATGTTAAAATGGTTGGTAACACATTATTGTTAAAGTATGACAAGGAGTTGTAAAGAGCATATAAACCATGACATCACATCTCTTCCTTTTTTTCTTTTCTTTTCTTTTTTTTTTTGGAGGGGGGGGGGTGAGGGGGTAGGGATCACTCTTGCATAAAATAAAATTGAATTGTATAGGAGAGGAAGGGGAATCTGCATCAATGTGTGGAATATTTTTCCTAGAGGTCAAATGGTAATCTACTCAAAAACAGCAGCATAATTTTATCACCAAAGTATGGCAAAGGGAGAACTTTCTGTATTTATATTGGCAGAACACTTCCACACCTGGAAAGAACTTTGGTGTGTTCACATCTTGGTGTTGTAAAGGGATGAAAGTCATGACATCATAATTTGCGTCTGTGTTTTGTTGCTGTTGTTCTTTTTTGTGTGTGTTTGTCACGTTGATTAGCATTGAATGGGAGAGGAAGTGGGGGTCTGAATCGATGCAACAATTTTTTTCCCCTTGTTGTCCTCAGACACCTCAAAGATTAAAAAATGATGAACAAAATGGCAAGTGCAAGAGTCTTTGGAGCTCTGTGTCCTCTTACATTGCCATCTTATCATTGCGGCAGACAGGGGTCACTATTCAACAGGAAGTGTGTCACTGATTGCATTGATGGGTGACTGAGGGAAGATCCGCACGGCGAATTTTAGCCAAGGAAGAAACAGAAGGGCTCCACCATCCTCAAGGATGTAGGACAATCACCCTTCGGTTTCGCATCACGGGAGCTCTGCAGAAGGCGTCGACCCTCTTTTCGTGGATCTCCTCTGTGAGGGTGTCTTGCAGGGAGCAAGTTTATTGCAGCTTGCAAATGACAAACAACCTGCCAAAATTATTTCAAAATCTCTACCTCAATGCACCAATCACAAAACTCTTCAGATACTTCCTCATAAAATAACAGGACAAGACTGTAAGTGTTTGAGGGAAATACAATAAGACCACACACACACAAAAAAAAATACATGGATTACTTCCCAAGCAGCCATTTGCCACACATGGAGAATTTTGATGTTTTTCGATTACATTTCTCAAGGTTCGACTAGCACATTCCGGTTTGAGAACATTTTAACACTAAAAACAAATGCATCATTGCGAACGCATGTAGAGTCATGTAAATCTAATTACATTCACAGCAATCCCTTACACTGGACACAGCGCGATGCTCACTACACACTGGATCCGCGTCTCAAAATATCGACGCATGACAGTCAGAAGGAACCAAAATATGCTATTTCTGGGAACCTGACGCAAACGTACGTCCTCAGCTCAACAACCTTCAGAACACGGCACAAACAGGAGGGGGGGGGGGGCGGGCGGAAGAGATGGCCAAAACATGACCTTGTTTTCTACAAGCCTGAAGAGTGACCAAGTAGCAGTCATGGCCAGCACATGGAGTCCGATGTCTTGTGTGTCAAAACAGATTTTTTTAAAATGATTATGCGGCTTGACGTCACTCATGAAGTACAAGCCTACGCACGTGAGCAATTTAGAGCCAGTTGGATCTGGCGTCCATCGATGTTCGTGATCACTTGGTCACAGCAGATGTTATTTTATTAAAGGAGAGTCAAGTTACCTAGCTGTGCACAAATACAATGACGTATCTATGAGCAGAAGGCTGGAGAAAATGTGAGCGGAATGAGCCAATTTCAGCAAAATTATGATGATGTGATTGTCTACCAGTCAGCTTACATGGTGCTATTTAAGCACATTAAATGTCCTTTCATTTTGTGTCATCATTTACACTTCTATGTATTATGTGCATATATGATAAAAGCCCCTCAAAAAAATATTGCAATTCAGGTTTGAGGGGTAACATATCAATTGTTGTTACATTATGTGGTATCAATAGAAAGCTTGATACCGGTAATTCCTCTTTACATGAGTTGTCATTTGTGATGCTTGTGCAATTACGGAATACGTCGTCCTTTCCAATATGCAACAAGGCAAAAATTTATGATAACAAATACCCTTACAGAGTGAGTAAGTTAGCAGCGTGCAGCCTGAATGCAGAATATCAATGAACTTCAATACTTATGGTTAAAAGCCTGACTCTTGCGAGCATTGAATAAGTTTAAGCAAATGGACACCCAAGAGATGTGGGCATATAGGCTGTATACATGCATGATACAAAACACTGTCTTGAGATTTAATCAACGGTGAAACATTCATTATCATAGGCTATCTTTGAGCATGCTTGTTTTGTACCCGTTCTGTCGGCTTTGTGATAAAGAATTGCTTTTAACTGTAAATGCGTGAGTGCTGTGCGAAAAATAGTGGTTGCAACAAGCAGCATAAAATTTCTGACTTCAATCACGAAGTGGTGCCCGTTGATAAAAAAATTTGAGTCTTATCATCAATGATAAGAAACGCGTGAATGAGCCCTTGCTTAACATAGCAATTTAGCCTGTTATCCATGGAAGTTATCAGTACAAGATAAGGTATTGTGTGAATGCACCTATTGTTTCCAAGGTACCAGTATATTGCAACCTTACATAGCAGTCCTTTCCTTGTTTCCTTGGCTACGATAAGGTTAAGAAGGCTTACCTTAAATCAATATTCATGCTGTCATGCTAATATTTGGAATAATGTGCAACTTTCATTTATAATGACTCCAGATATCAAATATCGTCCTTGTTTTGGATTCTCCTGTAACATCCCAAATTACCTACATGTATCAAGATATTTTGTGAAACTGAAGAGCAAACTCACTTTTCCACCAGGTCACTTTTGCTTCAACAAAGCTCTGGCAAAAAATTTCACACAAAGAACTTAGTTTTTTAGATCTTTTGATTTTTTGTTTCTTGCAACAAAGTCTACATACGTATGTGGTAATACCTATTTCTACCCAACATGCATTAATAACTTAGGAGTGCTGCCAAATTTTTGTTTTTCAAATCTAATTTTCAAATGCTTCTGCCGGCTGGACAACAGACTAATTTCTATTAGAGATGGACTCGACTGATGACTGACCAGTGTTCTGTGAAGTGATGGTTGGTTGCCCTCCACTTGACGAGATATTAAATCCATCAGATTCGGAAACAAAGTCTACTACACTCATTATGTATGGTGTTGCTACATCACCGACTGTCAGGCCAAACTGTGCACTCTAAATACAATATGTTGTATTCTTTCTTTTTCAGAACGTTCATGAAAATGTCCTCTACTAACCTATTTCATGTGGAATTTTGTTTTGATATCCTCATAAAGTTTAATCAGAAGAGTTTCATTACAGACTTTGGGTAACATTAACATTGACAAAGTAATCACATTAAAAAAAAAATAATCATAACTGTGGATTCCAGTATACTTCAGCTGATGATAATAAGAAAATTATGGGTACTTCATAATTACGCAAGGAATCACTGCTAATGATTTTATATAGCTTTGGTAATTTTCACATTGATTAGTGTAGTTCTTTGTTCCTAATAGTCAACAAATCCATTCCATTGATTAAAGTTCATTGGAACTTGTTTTCCCGATTTGATAGCATTAAGACATGTTTTGAATTTCAAGAATACCAAATTTATACCACAAATTGACCTACCAATAGTGATAGAAGTATGTCAGTTCCAATATTAATTGAGATGATTCGATCTGATTACACAAGGACAAGCTCATGGAAATGATTTCTGACAAATGAAGCAAATCTCCTAATTCTTTCACTGAAATTATAACTTTCACCCTGAAAGAGTTTTAAAGTTCGTATGTTTGCACTTTCCTTTCCAATCTAAATCTGACACTACTCGCAGCTGGGCGTCTTCCGGTTGATCAATGTACACATGATATTTTCCCCACAAGCTGACTTCTCAATGGAGCCTTGTTCTTGTTTTGGTTCAGCAGAGATTCCCATAAGAGTTTGGGAGGAAGTGGGCTTGTGGACGTCATTAGATCACGCAAAAAATAAACCATCCCCCACAGCTTGTTTGGAACCGCTTGTCTGGTTCACCAGCAGACGAGAACTGACTGAAAGACACACCCCATGGAAGACCACCTGTCATCCGGAAGATATCGCCATAGCGACACACTACTCCCGCACAGGTATGTGTATACCTCCATCTGAGGATTGCATCATTGGTCTGCCTACGTTCTTTGGTCTTTCCCCTTCACAACTTTGATAGCAATTAAAGGGCTGTCCTTTCATAAGAAAAGCTATTTTTAGTTTCTTTTTGTTTTTTGTTTCCTCAAGATTATTAGGATTTCTAATTACGGACTAGATGAAAATAATGTGAACGAATTTGTCTAGTGGTATACACATATCTAAGGAGACAGATGTTTTCTTGTGGAACTTTGATTTCATTGTTCAAGGCCCTGAAAATCAAATAAACGTAGGGAGGTAATCAAAACTGCTTTTTGACAAATTGTTTCTATTCAGAATATTTGCCCAAATCATCATTAATTACACCTATCAATTAACTAAAAATAATTTCTATGTTAAAAATTTATTGCTGTTGACTGGACCTTGCTCTGCAGAACACTTTAGTGAAATTACAAGCTTGTAACAAGTTGAAGAGCTAGTTCTCCACTTACATGAATGGCCCTGAAGATCTGGTCTATGAGTTTTGAGGACACCTGAGTCTCAGCTCTCTTGAGTAAGTCTCTTGTCACCATGGAGGAGGCCAGCTGAGAAATCTGCAGAGGAAAAGAAACAAATCAGGAAATAACTATCATGTATATTTCTGACGTCACGAGACTATGACGTATTTTGACTATTGAAGTGCAATAACACACCACAGTCAGGTTGGCTTTGATAAGTAATGTATAAACTCAAACAGAACGGTACAGGTATCATCAGATTGGATCTCAAATAGTGTGAGAAAGTTATGACATATTAAAGTTTCACATATTTTCATGATACTGCTTTGTAAAAATATGTGAAAATAAAAACAGAAAATCTGACAAAAAAAATCAAAATCAAACAAAACGTCTACCATCTTTACTTTCTGTAAAGGCAAGAGTGATGTCAAGTGACTTTGGTTTGATAATGTGACTGGAAGGCGAACACATCTATACATGTACATTTAGTCATATCAGGGTATGAGTATAAAAAGTATCATTTCTACAACTGGAGTTAAGTTTCTACAAACCAACAAACTACTTTGCAGGAAAGTGCTTACATTGGTAGTTTCATTAAACTATCAAAACAACATACTGATGTGAGTGTGTGGGTTGAAGAGGTGTTACACGCTGTGACATACAATTGCTCTGTGAACAATTTTTGTGATGAATACAAAGATGTCCTCAGATCTTCAGAGTGGGGCCTAATGAAAAACCGCATTCACACATAGGAGTTACCAGTTTTTGCATCAGGTTGCAAGAATTTATTTCATTTGCAACCGTTCACACACTGCAAAAAGCGGGCTGGAAATGAAGTACTTTGAGTCCCCAGACTGCACATGCCTAAACAATGATCAAAGTGTAACCCTGGGCACCCTGAGTGCAGGCGTACTAGTGTTGCAACTTGCGCTATGGTATTTTTAAAAATGTGTGGTTTCTTTGCATGCCATTCAAACAGACCATGCAGGGCAAATTCTCGCAAGAGTTTCTAAAAGAACTCACACTGAATCAATATGCTTCACAATACACATCACGAAAGTTAATCAATTTTTGTGTCCACACTTTGATAGGAATTAATGGTTTTCACACTGCGATGCAAAAAACATCTTTTCAAACAGCATTCATTTCAGGTGTGTATGAATGGGACTAAAGAAGTAGACACACCAAGGTGGCATTTGCTCTCAAAGCTAATCCGACAGGGCGATAGTGAATAATTCGTGGCACCTTTCTCTCTCTTACAACGGCGGTGCAAAAAGTCACTTCCCGAGATTACTCGTATAAAAATAGAATTGCTTGGCAGTTCACTTTTCAAGAGTTCACGGAAGGTGTTTGTGCACCCGTAAGCATCACGGCTTAACAACCATCAAGACGTTGCGGTTTAGGCATGGGTATGAGGCATAAGGTGTTTTTCCTATCCTCGGAAAAAAGACTGTAATGTCTTTGCGATGTCTACCATCCTTATACTGTGAATGCCTTGATCAATTTACTGTACTTTCTCTGAGCCCCCTCTTCTTACATGTTCTGTCTCTCACACTTTGTTCATCTCAATGGGGTTTTACTTCCTCTAGGTCTGCACCATTTTTACATGTCTGAGATATTCCTAGTTATGTAATGCATACGAACAGGAAACATGCACTTGGATGTAGGTAATTACTAGTGTTGTAGATGATGTGTATGATATGATGTACGCACTATCATAATATGAACCTTCTTTGACTACATGGTATCTGTACATCAGCTGTCTAGTTTGGGGGAGCAAATGAAAGGAAGGAAGACAAATCTTGGGGAAAAAACACACACGAAAGGAATAGAGACATTCTTTAAACTTAACTGACACAACTTGGCATGTAGTATTTAAACTGAGATGTGCTGCAAAGAAAGTTTGTGATCTTTGCTGTGCTGACACATGGTGCACATTTAGCAAAAAAAAAATAATGTTGTCACTTTTAACATTCTCAATGTATATACTTCTCATCATACACAATGTCACTATACACACCCTCTTTAAAAATATAGAATATCTCTCTATCCATCAATCGATCTAACAATGTATTTATCTGTTTATCTATCTATCTATCTATCTATCTATCTATCTATCTATCTATCTATTTACCTATCTATCTATCTACTTATCTAGTTCAGTTGTTAACTATCCAACTTTCATTTACTGGTTCTCTCAAACTGCTTTTCCTTTCTGTACAGTTCTACAGTCTCCAAACTAATTCCTAAACTCCTTCCAGCAAAATTCATCTCCTTCCTTGTTTGTGTTTATACATGTAGTTCATCCTGTCTTGTTTACCATACCTTCAATTTGAATGATTAATGGCTCACCTGTAGGCATATCATCATTGGAAATCATGAGATTACATACACCTGCCAATGGCAAGCTCTGCACCAGACATTCAAGTGCCAGGTACACAACCCTGGGGTCTTCTAATCATCTTGACAGACTTCAACATTTTTCTTTTTTTTTCTCTCTCTCCTGGGGGGTGTTTCATCAACGTTTGTCAGCGCAAAAAGTTGTCATCGCTGACAATCACCATAGTAACAGTCATTGACCAGCACATCTCAGCCAATCAAAACCAAGGATTTTGCTGAAATTGTCAGCGCTGACAAACGTTGATGAAACACCCCCCTGATGTATACTACTTGAAACAGAGAGTTTAAAGGGACTGTACAGTACTGGTTGAGGTGGGGATTCAGGTTTATAACATTCCAAAGTGAGATCATTAGAAACCTCTTATGAAATATGAAATAGCATGTAATTTTAAGAAGGATTCAATGTTTATTTAATGAAAATTGGTTTTCAAATTGCTGAGATTATATCCAAAAAAGTGATAATGACAAAAGGTGACAGGCCACGCCTTTTATCAGAATCTCTTTGTTTCACCTTGTTTTTGGATATCTCAGCCATTTCAAAACCGATCTTCATCAAATAAACTTTTGATACCCCTTAGAATTGCATGGTCTTTGACATCTCATAGAGTGGTTTCTGAATATCTCGCAAAACGTTCAAAGCTAAATCCTCACCTTACCCAGAACTGTACAGTCCCTTTAAGTATGTACAGGGTATGCCCAGGCTACAACGAGTTGATAAGAACCAGTATTAACAAAATGCTTTATGTGCAGGAAGAGGTTGTGAATAACAAACTGTGGTGGTTTCAGTTTAGAATTGATCATATTTACAAAGGCATTCTGCTAGCCTCCCCCCCCCCCCCCCCCCATTATACCCAACTCAACAGGCTGTTATAAGAAGGCTAGATTATCAAGATATCATTTGATATGAGCCATCAGGGTGATTAACGCTGATAATTAAAGACTGGACTTTGAAAGCCGCAATGTGCGCAAACAGTTGATTTACGTAGCTTGGTGTGTACAATTGCTACTGATGTTTCCTTTTTTCTTGCATGTTTTTGACATATTGTCTCTTCAAACCACACTTTTATGCATAAATTTTCATGCAAAGTCCAAGTGACCATATCCATGTTGATCATTTTAACATGAGGTTTTGGGGGGCTCTTGCAAATTTCTCTCTTTAACTAATGCTTGGTGACATGAAAGGCAATATGTCGGAAATTTGAGAAGGCAACCATTCAGATCTAAATGTAAACAGTTACTTGTGAAACAAATGCTTGTTGACAAAATTGCAGTCGGCTTTAAGTTGCTACGCTACTGATACTGGATGATTTGAATTCACGAAACGTGCTTAGACATGCAATAGGTCGGATCGTTACGGCAATCAGGTATTAAATGTCTGGCTTGGGGATTTTGGGACATTACTGCGCTTAATGTTAATACCATGTCATCACAGGATATAGATCATTCGGCACGAATATATGTGACACTGTTCAGAAGCGGCTAAGCATCAACATGATGCCGATGGAGAAATCCCTGTAAACCTTCAGCGTGTCACGAGGCATGGTGTCACAATCACAAATTTTAATTCCAAATCTCTCTGCCATTTAATTTAAAGCTTAATAAACGCGATATTTCATATGTGACAGTTTGCGATCACATTTGTAATGCTAAATTTGGACTAACAGCAGTAAGATAATATAAACACTAATCACAGTTTATGGGCAATATGGAGTAAGTTCATAACTATGCATGAATAAGTGACAAAAAGATGCGATGATTGCAATAGCCATACTTAGTGGCAGTAGGAGAAATTATCGTAGTGTTAGAAGCAAAGTCAGTAAAGCAGTTGCTATATTAGCAGTAGTACGGTGACAATGATACAGAAAACATTACTGACTTCTGCTGCTACTACTGCTACTGCTATTACAACTGATGACATAGAGAAAAATGAGCTACTGCTTTTTTTAGGATAAAATGACAAAATGGACAGAACTCAGAAAGAAAATTCTTGAACTTTACACCTTCACGCAAGAAGTTTGTTACTATTGTAAATAACTAAAAATGAACCCTCACAATTAAAGGTCAGCAAAGCGTGCATGTACTTGACTCCATCTCCAATTACAATTTGTGCTTCATTGATAAAAACAACAACAGCAACAACAACAACAAAAGAATTCATAAATGTTTGCACGTTTTTAAAGTCTTTTAAAGCTAGTTTTCCCCCTATCTTGGCCTCTTGTTTTTGGAGAGAATTCTAACGACAGGATCACGACAGCGCCACGCTGCATCTTGTACACCCCCTTGGAGGGCTCCTCTCTGTTGTCGGGGGTTACTCACCCCCAAGCTCCGAAAGTTGGGAACCTTTCGACAGAGGGAGACTTGGCGCTTTTCGGGGGAGAGAAAATTATGGCAGGGATCAGGAGGGAGTGATAGTTCTTGTCAACGGAACTCTGTTCCTGCTTTAATACTGTCACATCCCAAGATGCAAGGACAGTGAGCGCTGCAATCATTAAGGCATATCGCCTCACTCTTCTGGGACACCAGCGGTTGATGAATCTCTCATTTGCGCACAATGTACGCCAATATGCTTGCCTATAAATATCAAGAAGCCGTTGCTACGAGACAGGGCAAAGTTATCAATTTGCCCGCAACAATGACGCATAGATACAATGACTTTGATATTTTTTCCTCTTTTTTTTTTTCATTTTACAGTGGATGAAAGGTTAGCGCAAACAGCTGTATCCCATATTAGGCATATGTACATGTACCTGTGCCTATTATGCTAGTCTTTTATTCCTTTTTTTTTTTTTTAATACAACCCTGCACATTTACATCAAGTATCCCTTGCTCAAGCTATTTACACAAACAATTTGACGATGCATCCACCATGTTTAACACAAAGAGTAAATACCAGAGCCAGTTTGTTAAATGGATCATAAGGACCGGGTTTTGCGACCAGTTCTTCTTTGTTGAACTTTGGTATGGTCTAGGAAATGATAGACTGAATAATGTTTGCTGCCTTCATCAGTTCTCTAGAGTAAACCAAGTGGATTCCCTTTTGCACAGCCATACCTCATGTGTGGGTTGCGCTGTACTGATCCACATCTTCAGGTTCTCAACTGATCCTCTTTTGCAAGAAGTGAGGCGGGACACTCTCACGTGTATGGGCCGTGGGTCTCCCACGCATTTCGAAACATTGTCATCTAATGCTCTTGTTTTCCACGAGGGCAGCACGTTCCTACACCCTCTGCATTTCTTCGTAAACAAACTACGCATCTTATACGTCCAATCATGTGTGATACTTAAAAACCACAAATTTTAATGTGCAATGAAATTTTGAGTGCCACGTTCCGTGAATTACAATGCATGCAAAGATGCTTGTGGCTATTCAAACAAACTTAATGCCGCAAAAAAAGCTGTTTCAACACAAAAATTTAATGCTGTGAATAATTCTGGTTTAACCTCTATTCAAATGAGGCTCCTTGGGTCCATAAATATGAAAAAAATAAAAATCCAAATGGCATTATTCAAAGAGACACATCAAATAAAAAAGTATTCTCTTAAAACTTCTGCTTCATTTGTCTTCTTGAATGTGAACAATTCAGGAATGTAAGATTCTAAAACAAGCACAAATATTTCATCTTGTTTAAGTCCAATTTAATCAGCATAGAGAGTGAAAGCCATGCAGTTTCAAATTGACTTGAATTCACAGTTGGTTTCAAAAACAGAATAATGGGTTTCTCGAGGAAGGAAGTGTTGTACCTTTTCTAAAACTGCCATACAGTTCAGTAAAACATGGACAAAATTTTCAGTGCGCTAACATTTCTTTTTCCATGACCTTCCAAAAGTAAGTTTCATATGAATTTTAAAAGTATCAAAAGAGACATATTTCCCATTAGTTAATCATACATTATGACAATTGGCATGTTGAAAAAAATTTGTCAAATGTTACAGGAGAGGTGGAAGGTTCATCCATTTTAAGCATGATAATATTTGGAAACTGAAGTACGGTCAGGAGAATTGTCATTTTATTTTAAACAGAACAGCTCTCTAAGATTGCAAGAAATACTGACAACTTTGATATTCTCACAATGATTAATGTGATTGAGCTGAAACTGTCACTGCACGTATTTGTCACATTACACTTCAAAAAAAAAATGAAAATGAAAGGGAAAGTAGTATCAGGTGTAAGATGATAAAGAATACTTCCCCTCTTACAGTTGAAGCGCTCTCACACAGTGTCGGGCTAACGCTTTGTGTCTGCGCAAAATGGGGGAAAGGTCTGCCGACTGGGCTGGCAAACGAGAATCCCTGGTCTTTCCCCAAACGAGGAAATTATTCTAATTACGTGATAATGAATGACTCCGATGCTGTGACTTGACATATGCAGTTGCCTTGACTGCCGGCCTCTCCGAGGAATCGCTCCTGATTTTCGGGCGAGATATTGAATCTTTAATTTCTTTTCCCCTATCTAATATTCTTTTGAGATATTACAGTCAATATTGCGAATATTCTCCTAAACTCACATTTAGATTGATTTCCCGGTTGACACCATTTAGAGAGAGGCCAGTGAGTGTGAGTGAGAGGTATAAGGAAAGGAATGTCCATTATTCCTGCAGCGATATATTCTAGAACTGGGACATGACATGTATATGTGAAAAGATATGAACTAGGCATATTGTTGCATTTCATCCAAAGATTTTTTTCTTTTCTTGGGGGGGGGGGGGATGAGATGAGGGAATAACTTCCTAATTCTTCAGTACATATAACAGTTTTGTTTAGAAGAAATATAATTGGCTTGGCAAAATGTATTGTGATATTAGTTAGGATGTATCCAACAAAATAGTCTTGAATGTTTGCTTTTCAGGGACACCATCTTTTTATACTTATATCTTGCCTAACATACCTAATGCATTTTGTCACCTGTTTGTATTTTTCCTTGGTATAAATAATTCATCTTTGGCTAGAGCTGTTACATGGTCATAGTGAATAGAACATGAAGCAAACTTAGACAAACATTTATAGCAAAACCCTTTAAATAAACCATTTGTAAAACTCCAGTGACAATGAGTCACAACACAGACCGCCTTGTAATTTGGCAAGCCCCATGAGCGAATAGATTTGTTGATCTAATACTTTGCGTTTACAGTATCACCACAAACAGCATAGCTGCATAATGACACCCTAGCTGCCGTTGGATACACACACACACACACACACACACACACACACACACGCATGCATGCACACACACATATACAAACCACACAAGATAAGACAGGGGATTTCATAGAGCAAAATTGATGCATGAAAACTCCCGACTGCACAAAGACTTTAAGAAATTTCTTGCCAAATAGTTCCCTATCAAGTAGGCCTATGAACTTTGTTCAGCTTCGCTGAGCTTATCATCATACGCTGTTGGTCTTCAGCTTTATGTGTGACCTGATACAACAACAACAACATATTTATATGCTCCATATCTTACACATTCATTGCCCTGGAGCAGAGGAACTAACATGGCTGGTTGCATTTTTAAGAATGTACCCTGTGGACTACACACACACATGCACACACAAAATCTTGTCTGAATGAGTCCATGCTATTACACGTAAATGCATGTTTTTGAAAAGATCCTGTCGAAGGCATTTTAACGACCATGCAGTGAATTGAAATGTGATTTCATACTGACTTTTCTTTTTCAAAACTGCAGTTCTTATGAACCTGTCTATGACCCAATCTTTCTTTCTTACTAAAAATATACTATACAAATATACATAATACAGGAATATGTGCCTGTATAAACACAAAAGAGAGGAATGTCAAAAAGATGTAAGGTACAGATCGGTTTCGGTGCGCTTTCCTTATCTGTCTGTTTGGTTGTTAGAAAAGAGATATGCCCTATTGACTTACAGATTGCATGTGAGCGTGTCGCATGTTGGCACAAAGGAAGTAGGGGCATTTACTGTCATTCTCATGTACATTCTTCACAGCTACTTCTTGTTTTTTATTTTTGTTTTTTTTAAAGAAATTAGAGTCTTTTTGGTGGTATCAGAAATGTAAAATGAGATTCTGTGCAGGCGAGAAATGATGAGATGTTTTAGCCCAGCACTCTGACAAATCAGTTGAAACTTCCTGCTCCTCCTATGTTTTTTTCAACTTCCCCCCCCCCCCCCTCACTGCATGCTACTTTAAAGCAGTAGCTCCATATATGCAGGCCCTCCAACATTTCACCCCAATTTTTAGGTGATCAGGATTAAAAATAGCCTATCTGTGATAAAAATTGAACAACAAACTTCCTCCCAGTTAGTGGGGTGAGACGAAATGGAAGTGCTGCTGTTTGTCATTTGTCGTCTTTCGAGTGTGGACTGCTGCAGGACAGAAACGGCGGGCTTCTAAATCGAATGTCTTTAGCACATCTGCGACCATGAATTCAATGTTGTCATTTACCTTTGCAATATGATTCATCGTTGCAAGGTTAAAGATGGAGCCTATTTCTGTTCTTAAAAAAATAAACCATCCCTGGGTGTTTGGCAAATCGTATGCTGCTGCATGTGGACGGATATGCTGCTGCTATAAAAAGGAAATGAGGGTTCGCTTTTTCCTTTTTGTTGCCCCCATGTCATTCTTTGTTCTTACGAAACCCTGACCATGAATAGCCCTGAGGCGTTACACCCGTCATTGACAACCACTGATGTGATAGTTGCCCCCTCACTGTCTCCAGACATCCTGTTTGATTCTCTTCGTCACTTCCCCCAACATCCTCCACGAAGCCATCCCTTCCCCCCCCCCCCACACCTCTCCTCTGCCTGGCCTCCTCCCCTCATCCTTACCCTTCTCCCCCCCCCCCCCCCCCCCCACCTCCATGAGTCAAGTACACATCGGGAGGGGTACGTCAAGGAAGGAACTTCTTCGGAAGAGCAAGGTAATTACTAGTCAAGCATTGTCTGATTGCTGCGACTCCTTGAAACATGTTCACGGAGATGGATATCATCGCTGCCACTGGAGGCCTCAAAAACAAACTTCTGAACCTAGATCTTTCTCCTGAAATAAATCTCATGCATGCATGTTGATGCCTACCTTAGCCTAGCATCACCACGATAAGCTTGATTTCTCATACATTTGTATACTCATTGCTTACAGGAACCCAGTGGGTCTTAAACACTTTGTGTGCTCTAAGAGATGATTGGTAAAGCAAAACCCATAGCGTTGTACACATTGCTTGAAGTCTCTGGCAGAAAAAGGGTTATTGAAAAAAAAAAATTACATGAGGATTTCAGAATCTTGCAGGGAATATGACATTTGATTACAAGCAGTGGGTAAAAGTTAGCTAAGTCATCCAGCATAGTATGACATGCATCATATAAGTGGTGTTGTATCCTCAAAAATATAACCTGAGTGTGAATGAACAATAATTTGTTGCCTTGTAAACCACAGGTCTAAACAAACAAACAAACAAACAAACAAACAAAACATGAACAAATTTGACTCATACTTCAATGCAAGTTATATATGGTATTCACAAGTTTGTATACAGTCTGCCCAAGGTTTTCCTCACCTAACAACACCACGTAGAAAGATCAATTTACTTATGGCGATACAAAATCACTTAAAGTAGGCTCCATTTATATCTAATCAGAAGGCAACATGACTAGAAATATCTGAGGTTTAATATATTTTGAAAGAGGCCTGTTGTTTCTACGTTAAACTAGCAGAGACAGTGTGTTAGTTCTCACTAACACAAATGTATTTCACATTGCACTATCAACACCTTTACTTTATTCTTTTGGAAACATTTAGGGACATATTTATAAACATAATATTTGCTATCTAGGTTATTTTTCCTTTAAAGTCACATTAGATCGTATAATTGAAGAATAGAGTAAGGATGCTTCTCAAAAAGTTATTACATGTCACAATCATTGCTGTGAAGTCATTCTTTATTCGAGAAAACTGAGCATCTCAGTTTCCTGAAAATAAAGCAAATCAAAAAGCTGTGAGTATTGTGTTACAGACGAAAAAGAAAAAAAAAATAGTAATCATGATCCTTGTAGCAAATCTTCTCTCTCAACTTTTTTTTTTTTTCCAAATGGAAATTTTGACCGATGATTACGGACTACAGTCAAGCAAAATGATACTGTAATGTAGTCTCTGATGATAGCATCTGAGAGATATTATTATATTTCTCTCAAAATTTTTCTCTCATCTCTCCTGGCACAACGGGATATTGGCAGAGCAGCTGCTTCAAGGGGTACAAACAATAATCAAGCCAGATAGTATGACCTTCCACTTAAAGTAGTTCTGTCTATCAGGTACCCCATACTTCAGAGACATACAGGAAGAACAGCTGCCTCTCCTATATGTAGCACAACGCATTTGTAGGACAATATAACTATGTGTGTGCACATGGACATATATAAATACACACAAATCTTGCTTGTACTTTATAATAACTGTATGCATATTTCATAATCATATTTATAGTACGGTATATATTCATATATTTATGTGTGTGTATATGAACATTTATGTATATTGATGAGTATACATGTGTCGTGTAGATCATGAGTATCATATAAAATATAAATTGTTGTAAGTATATATTACATATTTTTTTAAATCTACAAGCTAAGATAGGATGGAGTAATAGTTTGCTGAGCACTGCGTCATCAGCAGGTCATCACAATACTGCCTGCTGGGTTAAAGTACATGTTTAAACTATATTATGTGCAGCTACTTTACATTCCCATCTGTATTTGCATTGTAACTGGCATTGTACCAGAGAAAGAGAAGTGGCAATTTTATACACATGAAGCCGATCATATTGTGCCAAGTCTCATCTCACATCAAACAAATGTGTGGCTGGTTAATATTTCATTGCAAAAAGCTCGCTGGAGGAACTAATCGAGACTCCCCAGCTAAAGCTTGTGCAACTTTCTAGCATCTGTGTTGTTAGCATAATGTGCAATGTTTAAAGGTAACTCTCATCACACACACAGCATAATCAGACTCATATTGCCATGAGTATCTACACAATGCAGTTACAGTCTGTGGCTATTGAAACCTGCTTTCCTACAAGGTGCTATTTTATACTTTATGCATCATTATAAGATATTAAGATCACATCTCGCACACATTGTGTGTGCAAACGACATCATGGCTTTGAACAGAATTGATGAAATGGGAATAGATCTCATAATGAGCAGGAATGTTCAAATCCAAGCTAAACTCAGGTCACAGTGTAGACTGTATAATGTGAATTGATTTTGACTTGACTTGATTTGATTTGATTTCTGCATTTCTTTTTTTCATACAAGAATGTACATTATAACACAAAGTCAACTGTTTAAACACATTTATTGGGTAATACTTAAACAGAAGAAATATATGGAAAACAGTAAATGAATGCCTTAAATGTGCAGGACTGCTTTTCTCGATAATGAAAATGTGTTGTAGAGTATGTTTGGATATCACACAGAAGATATGAGTTACTGAATGTACATCCAGATGCAGTAGTGCTGGCACACTTCTAGTTGTTGTTTTTTCTCTCTCTATTATACCATGTCCACCCAAAGCCTCTCTTCAAATGTACACTGTAGGCCTATCTTCAAAGGACCTGCATACAACATACTGACAGATCGATGTATTTCACGATCTGCGACCTCTCCATTGGGCTGCGTTAAAGTCATGTTAGCGCTCATGTGGCTCTGCTTCATGCCGATCCACTTCGGCGAGGGCTATTTTTGCCCGGCAAGTCCCCTCTAATCACAGCGAAAGGAAATATCCCATTACACATTTTAATCCTGGCAGTTAAAACTCCAGCACTTTGCTGTGCAGTTTGACAACACCACGAGTACGCACTGCGTGGGATGGATAGTAATAGGGTATCAAAAAGGAAAAAAAAAGAAAGAACTATGATGATGGTCAAATCCAATAAAAGCGGTTTCATGGCTGATCAAAACAGAGTCAGCAAGGTAGACTTGCGGTGAGTCTACGGATCAAAATTTGTGCGCCCCTTCTCCTATGCTTGCAGAAGGTCGTCTAAGAGTGTAATGGGAACTAATGCAGACCTCAAAAACAATTTGACTATCCCTTGATATTACAACAGTAGAGACACAGAGAGAGTATGACATACAGAGAACCATATTGATATCATATAAAATGATACGATGTCGTAGTTTACATAATATTTGTGACCATCAAGACATCCTGGTATTCACAAAATTCCAATCGTCACAACAAAATGTGAAAACATCAATTTTTGAATACCAAAGTTTACTTAACCATTTGGAAGCAGCAAAACTGCATAACATGCATGTGGAAAAACAGTTTGAAGAATAAAAGATGGGTCAAACAATAAAATCTACGAATTGGACAAACAGAAATATGATTTCAAATTTTAGCATAAGTTAGTTTTGTTTAAACTTGGAACTATCAAGTGAACATTGTAGCATACATATTGCATATAATAACAGATCGAGCTTGTTTAATAGATTCATGATGGTCTTCAGTAGGATTTTTTGTTTGAAAGTCTGTTTGATTGACAGCTAATTGGCCAAATCCAAATATATGTGGAATTTGCATCAATTGGTAGTATATGAAATCTTTCAAAACAAATCTATTCTCTGCTTTTAAAACAGCTACTTGCCAAAAAAAAAAAAAATACTGAGGCCTCAGGGGTATTTCCACAAAATATTATTGGCACTATACGGACATCAACCCAATGGCCAAGTCTGACTGTATTGTATTTTGATGAGGTATTTTGGTACAGGTTGTCATAAATAACATGGAATCTAAATATGAACATAAAAGGGCACCTACAAGTAAAAATTGTGTACATAACACTTATGTTTGAGAGTAAAAAATGAAAATCTGATCATGAATGAAGTGCATTTGAAAATGGCTATGACAGGGTTTTATTTTTGTAGGAAATCATGGGACAGTCAGAGACACATTTTTTTTCTTCCTGCTAATTGATAAACTTCAGTATGAAAATATCCAAGTATTCAAGATGTAAAAATAAATCAAAAAATTAATAAACTGAATGTGCTCATACTGCATTGAGGGTTTAAAAAGCAAAGGTCAGTTTTTAAATGTAAGTCGCTGTTGAAAGTTCGGCTTTGTCAGCAGCTGGGACATTTCATGTGCATCTCAAAACAGTCACAAAAGTATGCAACACAGGGCTGAAAGTTCTTCGCATCAATTAGAAGTGGGAAGCGCCACATGCATCTCGCATCCAGTGAGTCATGTAGAGTAAACATCGCCCAGGGCCCACTGCATGATCTACCACAGACAGCTCGCTTGCTTGCTAATGCTTCATGTATCCCGAAAATCTATCTCTCCGTCTCTGTTCTCTCCCCTGCCCTCCCCTTCCCTCCCCTTCCCCAATTCTTCCATCAGACATACTTTTCATCGCACCCTCTTATTAACAGGCTCCAGCTACTGTGCACTCGTCATCCAACCCTCCCGAATTGTCCGCATCATTAGCACCCATCCACCTGCCATTACACTTACTTCACTTTAAATACAGGATGTGAATAACTCCTTAGCAAGAGTCAACATCTCATCAAGATGACATAATGCACTTGCTGGCAGTAGAAATGATGCTTGGCAATGCTACCCAAGTAGTCTTTACACGATGGTTCCTCCACACATGTTCATTATAACTCTAGAGCCACATTATTGTACTGTGCCCCTTAAGAGAATGCTAGCTACTTTGAGTTCATGAGTCAACTTCAAGTGCAGGAGATAAAATTAGTATGAAACATTTAATAGACAAGGGCATGTACTCAAGCCACGTACAGCATGGTGCTCTGTGTTATGCACCAGGACAGTGCATCAAAATGCAGCAATTGAAGATGATGACACTATAACAGTGCAAAAGTATACCACTGACCAAAAATCTATAAATCTTTCAGCAAGATACATACCTGATTCATTCTAACCACTTGATTTTGATGCTGTGAATTCGTACAGAAATTCCCCATCTGGTATAGAATGACTACTAATGACTACTAAAGTACACTGTGATTTGTCCTTTACTAGCTGATGTACAAGAACAGTCACACTCGAAGCCTTTGTTGAAGCTTGTAGATTTCCTGCCGCAAATTAGATGAATCATTACAGAAATAAAACTTATCTTTCTAAGCTTTGCTTTGCTGTACTGTGTGCTGAAGAACTCAAACAGAGAGGTTTTTGAGTGGGATTTTGGGGGGATTGCCGTTAGAAATGAAAGAGGAAACACTCTAAAACCACACAGCATTGACGTGGAGCTTCTAATTTTACACAGAAAGAGAAACTGCATGGTAAAGTTTATCGGTTATAAGGTTATCAAAACACATTGTTCTAGTAGAGTAATCATTGAGGAATAGGTCAAGAGGACACATTTCCTCTTTTAGCAGAACTTTATTGCGTAACATGAACATGGTGTCTCCGGGACAAGCATTTTGAGAAAGAAAAGCCACTATTTTTCTCATCAAATATAGATTGTCACATTTCTGAGTAACTTCACGATGTAACACAGTCGAGAAAATGTGTTTTCTGGTTGGGAAGATGCTGATGCAATCTGAAATAGCACCTCTTTTCGTGAAATCATCTATCTTGAATTTCAAGAAGTTCACATTTAAAAAAAAAACAAATTGTTATCTTACCGCATCAGATGACTGTGAATTAAGGTCCACCAGAATTTCTCGGTTGACGGTCTCCTCGGACATGATACACCACTCCTCCAGGGACACACAGCTGGAGGCTGTATTGACCCTATCCCTTGGGGGGCTCATGGTGTCCGTCTCTATTCCATCCTTTTCCACACCGTTCTCCTTGATTCCCTTTCCATCGTCGACGCTTGCTGGCCACGATTTATCCGTGTCCGCTGCTCCATCTCCCTGCGCGCTGCCTCCTCCAGACGCTGGCTCGCACATGGCTGACGGTTCCGAGTCCACGGTTCCTACCATGTGCTTCTGCAGGAGGAGTCTGGAGAAGGTGACAAGAAAGATAAAGGAATAAGACTGAAAAGAAGACCAGAATGATATCACTTTTACGGGAAATGGGTTGGCTTGATTTGACATACCTCTTCATATCTATCTGGAAGACATAATAATTCTGAAGATAGTTGTGACTGTGCAAAGGCAAAGCCAGCTTTGAAAGTGTCAATTTTTCATTTTTCTTTTCAAATCACAATTTGATAGTCCAATAAGCTCTGATAGAATGTATATCCAAATGCTATTATTGCTTTTTGATTTACGAAAAAAGTTGACTAACTCTTCATGACCACCTTCAATCTTACAACGCTCTTACGAGAGCGTTGTACATGAAGTATATCACTTCTCTGTATGGCTCCTATTCCAGCAAGATCTTCTTTAACTTTCCAGGGAGATTAATGGCAATTAATCCAAGGCAAGTGACCAAAGACACAGAAAAGCAGTCCAATAGGAGAAATATATGGCCCACAAAAAGAAGAAAAAAAAAGAGAAGTGAAAACAAATATCCACTTTATCAGCACCTTGTTCAGAGCTGGAAGGAACTCCGCATTAAAAATCCACAGGACCAGACGGTAGCTGACAT
This sequence comes from Diadema antillarum, assembly GCF_040938485.1. Taxonomy (NCBI): domain Eukaryota; kingdom Metazoa; phylum Echinodermata; class Echinoidea; order Diadematoida; family Diadematidae; genus Diadema; species Diadema antillarum. Next base: position 616,045 of record NW_027270978.1, read on the forward strand.
AGGAATAGCACCATTGGTTGAGGGACCCCTGTTCTGCCCGAGTCTCTCTTTCTCCCACACGCACGCTTTCTTTCTCTCACTCTCTCTCTCTCCCTTTTCTTGTTGCCTTTACTGCAAGGCTTGTTGGTCACACACCGCGCACAGTCAAAGCCCGCACACCCCGCTCTGCCACACTGCCAGGCCTTGCCAGGCAAACACTGACAGTGCAAAAACTGGAAGTGAGCTAATGCTCACCCGCTGCTACATCTTATCAGCAGCTCGGCACGGCTAAACGGAGCATTCCCCAGCCACCTGTATGCCAAGGTGAGTCATGCCATCCTGCGCTCTCCCGCGGCTTGCCGGCCTAAACCCGACGGTCCCAATAGGGGGCGCCAGGCAATGCTGTTGACAACGCTGGATACAGAGGGCACATGCATGCATTCATACGGACCAAAATATTTTTACAAGGTCACTTCGATCTGACATTGGTATACTTTGTACAAGGAGCGTAGCAAGTTTAAAGTCGTTGATTTTGTTCTACAAAGTGACCCAAGTTTCATGCAAAAATAGGCAGAAATAAACTGATGTGATTTTTTTTTTTTTTTTTGCTGATGAAGACTATTTTAAATTCTTTTTCAGGACTACAGTGTATTTCATTTTTTAAAGTCCCAAAGCTTGCAAATTGAAGATATATATATTGGCCTGATTTTCATGGAACAATTTCTTGTCAAAACTATACTGGAAACTTAAATTTCAGCAAACCTCTTCATATTCCAACAAAAAAGTCTGTCTCCCTCACAAATGTTTTTTGCTATAGGTGCAATTTACATAGCTATCAAAAAATATATCTTCAATTAGGTTTATTGAAAAACATTTTTGTCCCATCTACAAAAGAAAAGTATGCTTGCTTGGTGTGAAGTATGCTTACCATGGCTGGCTTTTGGCAACTTTATTGATTTCAATTTCTATAGAATTTTGACTTTATAATGTTTGAAATGCTTCTATTTGATAATTCACAAAATTGTTTATTCATGGGGACAGACAAAACTTGGAAGAAAAGTGCAATAAAATATTGAAAGCCTCTTTTTCACAACATCACCAAACACATACTTGTGTTTTACCAACAATTATTGAAAACCGTAGTGAGGCAAATATGGCATTCCCCAACATTTACTGACTTAGATCTCCTTTCTTTCTTCTGTTCATTAAACCTAATAACTCAATGACTGGTTTACAGATATTAGCTTCAAAAGTAGATATGAAAAAGATAAATGACATCTGTCTACATTTCATTCGATTAAAGCTTTGTATTTGAATGGTACTCAACAATAGGAAAAAAAAAGAAACAAATAATTAAATGAGGTAGGATAAGACAAATGAGTCAGTGTGAATAGTGGTAGCAAACTTAGATGTCCTACTACCAATAATGTAGTGTAAATATTTACTTATTTTAGCAATAACATCAATCATATTATAAAATCATGATCGGAAGAAGAGTAAAAGAAGAAGAAGAAGAAGAAGAACTACAAGAAAGGCAATGTTCTGTGCTGTAAAACAAAAACACAACAACAGCCCAAATCGAAACGAATGTCCCAACCTCTGTATAGTCTCAACACATAAATTAAGCCTCAATTTAGCAATCGGCATGCAAACTCTATTTCACCGCGCGATGACAGTCAGTGCCCGCCTCCCTCCCTCGCTCGCTGGGCGCTGTGGAGCCCTCTGGCTCGACAATGATCGCCAATCCATCCATAACCAGCCAAGTCTCAAGAAATAGTTAAGTGCAAAATACGATTTATACAAAAAGACAGACCGTGGCAACAACTGGAGCAGTCGATCAGGAGAAGTCAAGACACCTAGGTGTTTTAGAAACTCCTGACAGAACCGCCTCCATTATTAACTTACACGATTTAAAGGTACAAGTTTTCGCCCTTCTGAATTCTTGGCAGTGGCCACCTCCCACATAACACCTGTCAGGAAACATTTGACAAATGGAAGAACCGAGCAAGCTGCAACTGCCGTGCCGTCGCATTGAACAGGAAAGGTCCACACGTGATTGTTTTGTTTACTAATAGAGCGCCATCTATCGGATTGCGGCAGTGTGGTTTTCTATGACCTTTGGCAGCTTGGTCGTTGTCATATCAACTTTCCGGTCTTGTGCACGGTGAGCTAATTTTATCACTATATCAGTAAGTAAAGTTTAATACGATATTCTGCTCTAAAGTTACTTTTGCTGTGTGATTGGATAAAAGAAATTCGATGTACACTCGATGTAACGCAAGTAAAAGAAAGGTGTGTGAAAAGAAACAGCTTTTTAAAGCGTAGGCCCTTTACTAACCCTCGATATGAACTCACACAGTCATGAACTAGCAGTAGCACTCGCATGGTCTGTATAGCGCTCTAGAGTGAGCATTGTAAATCTTGTACGGACCATATATAGGCTTGCCTTTACTCACAACGAGTCGAGTTGTGCAACCTCGAGGTCAAGAAAGGAGTATGATTGTGTGTCCAATACATCGACACCCTAATTTTTTTCTATCAATAAAAACTTAAAATATCTCACAATTTGCCAGAAATTTTGCTCACATATGTCAAGAAAATCCTCTGAATTCACAAGCGTTGCACTAAAAATTGCTGTAGAACACGCTCCAAGATAACTGCTTCGAATGCGTGTTGGGATGTTATTTTGACGCACTCAGTTGCGTGTAATATTGAAGCCAACACTCCTAACGTTACATCTCTTGGCAATACAGGTGAAATGCGTGTAATGCTTTTCCAATGTGCATTTGTAATCTGATGCAGTATCATTGTTTTGCTGTTGATCTTCTTTATTATTGAGTTTTTCAGTATCTAGGGCCTAATATTTGGACATCTTCAAATACCTAACATGTTAGTGAAGAATGCAAAACCACGGCGCGTAGTCTCATGCTTGAATCTTCGTTCTGTACATGCAAGGCAAATAGTAGAAGGGTGTCGGAAGTATGGTTACAGGAAATAATGATTGCATTGGATTTTAGGGGAATATTTAGTCACCTACTGAATTCATCACAGAACTTGGGTCTGTAGAAATCTACTAGTACAAGTCTGTCTAACTATTAGTTCTGTGCTGCACCATGTTTTAAAATTTGCAAACAATGTCGTGATTGTTTAGACACTGTCATACTTTGTTGGCCTCATGTAATTTACAGTTATTCAGTTGCAATGCAAATGTATTATTCTTGGTGTTCAGTTTTAATTCCCCATTCTGGCCAAGAACACAAACCGTTCTAACGTTAGAACCCATCCTCATATCAGCTGTCTGATGAGCTTTTTAGCTTTTTATTTAGATTAAACATTTGTAAACATGATGTATTGAGTGAAAAAGAGAAAATTTTTACTGTCTCAGAATTATCTATCATATGGCTGGCCTTCTTACACTTATTCTCTTTTATCGTTCCAGGTAAGGACGCATAAGCAATGTGGTAACATAATGGAGCTTTAGGCTGAGAAGGCAAATTATGTCAGGAGAAGACAAGGAAGCAAAGCCTTCAGATGGAAGTGAAAACCCACCATCGGACTCTATTCCCTCCCTAGAAGGAGAAAGGGAAAGCATCACTGCCAGTGACAACGGCAGTCTGAAGTCTGACACTCAGCAGGGGTCCAGCGGCGAGCAGCAGTCAGCGGAAAATGGGACAGATGGCGAGAGTAAAGAGGGAACGGTCACTGGAGAGAGTAGCAACAATTCCAACAAGACGGATGGTGGAAGTCTTAATACCAATGGCAATGGTAAGACTTTTGACGTGCAGCCATACATTATGAGAATCTATCTTAAAGGGAACATATGCATGGTTGAGTACACAAGAAGGGTCAATTTTGTGTTTTAATATAACATTTAACTTTGAGGAGCACCACAGAGTTGAAATAATTTTATGTGACTTTTTTTTGGTTGTTATTTGAAGACTACTTCCCTACAGATTACCAGTACATATGTATGCACATTTTGGGTCTTCTTTATTTACTTTTGAATATAATACCTAAAACTATAAACTAACTGTACAAATATAGTTTTACTCATAATGTTTCGGTCTGAAAGCCACATATAGTCTTTTTATCATTCAGTATACAGTGTCATTACACTGCCCTCTTTTGCACAGGTTTCAACAAAGTCAAACGAAAAAAGTATTGTAAAACCAGAAACTTTTGCATGCATTTCAATTTTTCGATTTTTCACAACAGCCAAGATTTGCAAAATTAAAATGCATGTGAAAGTTCTTGTCTTCACTATATGCATTAAATGCAAATGGCAGTTCGCGATCATTTCATGCAGCAAAAAATGCCATCGGCCCCAATTTGCGAAAATTTCATGCCACAAATAGTTGCGGTTTTGCAGCATTTTAACGATTGTTCATGTTTGCTTTTATGGAACTTGACACTGCCCATGAAAGAGACCAGATGTAATTATCATTGCTGTTATCTGCCTTCAAAGCTTCAGTCAAAAAAAAAAAAGAAGAGAAAAAATGTCTCATTTCACATGTACACACATGTATGTCATAACAATGTCTTCTTTTGTATGACTACTAGAAACAAAGAGAATTCTCGTAATGTTTCTGGTTGCCTGTTTGCAACTCAAATCTGCCCTTGAAGGTGACCAGCTGCAGAGCAACGATAGCGTCGAGGAGACAAGAAGCGAAAAAGAAAGAGGAGGAGGAAGAGGAGGATATGTCCGAGAGCACGGAGACAGCAGACTCCTTCAGTTCGACTGACATTCACACCTCGCGCAGAGGCGGCCGCGGGAAGAAGAAGAAGGACGAGCCAGCCCTGGTAGTCCCCGAGGGAGCACATACTGTTACCCTGTCTGTCATCATAGCCAAAGCTATCCCAACAGGTAATGTTAGAGTTGCCAATTTAGGTACTTGCAACCTTGTCTAGGCCCTTTGCTGACTTCTATAGAACACTTGTGACACTGGGAAAATAGTGTGGAACACATGTTGCCTGGAGTTATTTCCACCTCCCACGTTGGTCTCTTTCATCTTAAATGTAGAACTGTATCACCATATGGATGAAGGCGTGACGGGACAGTCAAATTGCATGGAATGATTTTAGCCCATTGGCTAGAGAACTTGGGGTGCTGTGCTTTAACTGTAGATGGGCATTCACAGTATCTCAGATGTTAAACATGTGTCGAATACATGTTTTCCTTTAAAAGAATATCTGAACAACTGCGGCAAAAGAAAAAAGGCAATTTCATTTTGGGCAGAAAGTTGAAATTAGATGAATCCCTTTTCCTTTGCTAGCCCTCAGCAAGGCTAAAAGAAAAGGCAATAGTACATAAATTTAATCCGACTGTCGTCAATATAGAAAGGATCGGAGATCAGCAGGGATTTAGACAACTGTCCAGCTACGACTGAATACGCCAAGATGTGTAAAGAGAGTATCGCTGATATCCCAACAATGGTTCACCGAAATACTCGGCCAGTAATATTCAAAAGTTCTCCCTTCTCGTTTTGATCTGCCTCTCTTTCAGTTATCGACCCAGACATGCCAAAGCTTGAGGACGTGCTGAAGAAAAAGAAACAGCGCATCATGGAGGCACCCAAGGCCCAGGGCTACTATCACTGCGAGTACTACCTCTTGCCCGACGATGCCGAGCCTATCAAGACAGACGTGGTGACGTTTGGGATGGCGGCAAAGATCTACACGGAGCACGACTCCAAAGTGCTGAAAACCTGGCAAGAGGGGGACTTGACATGGATTGCATGGTCACACAGGTGAGAATAGGTTGATGCTTCAAGGAGAAATAGAGAGAGAGAAAGAAGAAGACAGATTGGTGGATAGCTATGGTGATTTGTTTACCTCAGTCTTGTTCCACCTTCCATGAGGCCGAATTGTTAAATGACATGAAATAACATTTTACAGATGTTGTCACTGCAATGCCTTCTTTGCTGTGACTTACTGGACATTGTGTCAGAGTTTGATACTGGAGGATCACAGAAGTAAAGGGGATAGGCCTCTTGACTCTTGCAAAGAAGATCGTGGGTTCAAGACCTACCTTTGATTTGCACATTTGGACAATATATGTATATTTTATCCACTTTGTCCTTTTTGACCCAGGTATGTGGATTGGTACCTAGGTATTTGGCAAAGCTACAATTTTGTATGGTACTGATATAGGCAGGGCCCTCGAGGAGATCAGCGCCTACACTGAAGAGGCTGTTTGGTATTGTTATATCATAACCCTTTAAAATGAAATAACTTTACCTACAAACAGCAAGATTGTCTTTAACAGCAGAGGAGAAATTATGCTTGATTCAAATTTGTTCATTTTGGCACAGTCAGTTGAGAGCAGTTGTGAACTAAGTTGTTCTCTGAATGATTACTTGATTTGCAGTCACAAGCTTCATGTCACCAGTGAACTCCTCCTGAAGCTCTTCAACCACACCCTGGAGCTGCGCATCTGGGACTCGCGGGAGAAGGTCTCTCCCAAGGCCAGGTTTGACCGGCCCAAGGCCTTTCGCCTCCCGCAGTGCAAGCCGGGAGAGGACGCCCAGGACATCGGGGGCGTCCGCTCACTGGTCCTGAAGCAGTCCAGGAGCTACGAGGCCCTGCAGCCGAAGAAGTCCTTCCTGGACAGACCAGTCCCGACAAAAGGACCCCCTGAGCTTGGTGATATGAAGCAGTTCCAGCGAAGAGGTAGATATTATTCACATGTCACAGCGTCATTTCAAAGTGTAGTTCATCTGTCACTTTGTCATTGTTTGTTGTTGTTGTTTTTTCAGTTCAGAAAAGATAAAGACCTACATACAGTTTCACTAATAGCACATCTTTACTTCCACCCTACACCGAGAAACTTTCAAATGCACAAGAAAAATAAACAGCAGCTGAATCATAAAAAGTCAGTTCTGTAACTTACTGTAATTATTTTGAACAGAAACAACCAGGAACTGCATCAAAGTATCCCCCCAGATATGTTTCTGTAACATTCTGGAATAAAGATGTATGAATCAATGCAGAAAATGTTTCACTTTGTAACCATGACGTCCATCAGAGTGGAAAGATTTTGCTCTTGTTCTCCACCATCATTGTCTCTTTTAATGTGAAACTTGTTTTACTGTCGTAAAGAAATTGTGCTCCCTTTCCTGTAAGCAAGAATGATAAAACATTCTTTCTTTTCTACTTCTCCCATTACTCTCCATAAACGTAATGAACATGAACAGATGAAAAAGGAAGGCCTATTGCCGACTCAAAGGCTCAGCTCTCCAAACCTGGTCACGCCTCTGAGCACGCCATGAGGACGAGACACACCCATGACGAGTCCCTGTCAGCGCGGAGGGTCAGCAAAGCCGAGAGCAGTGCACCGTCCAAGCACTCCGCAAAGACTGTCTCCTCACCGTCCCCCAACCGCAAGTCTGAGGGGAAGCAGCGAAAAGAGAGTGTCGATGTTAAGCAGCGAAAAGACGGTGTCGACGCAAGGCAGCGAAAAGACAGCGTCCAGACGCAGCAGGATAAAGAGGGCAGAGGAGAGGAAGATGGAGAAAGGAAAGCTACGCCCCGCCTAGGTAGAGAACAAAAGAAATCACTGTCTTGTCCTTGTTTTGGCCTGTGATGAGCTTGGCATTGAAATTAAAGATGCATGGCATTATTAAGCTCGGAAGCTGCATTGTTGTACTCTTACACAGCAGAGGGCTTATCAAAAGTTGAAATGAAGATTACAAAGAAAATAGTTGTTGTTTGTTTGTTTGTTTGTTTGTTTGTTTGTTTTTTGTCAAAGTAAAGTATATGAATATAAAACATGCAGACATTTTCCTATTCAGCACTCAAACTAATTTCCACAGCAAATACTATATCTAAATGACAAACCAAAAAGTAATATAAATCTCAACTGTTATACCTGCTCATTGGGAACTTTGGAAAGAAAAAGGAACATGGTTATATTTCATTGATGATCTTGTTACACTGTACTAGCTTGCTTTGTAGTGATGTAGATAAACAATTACATATGTGTTTATATATCATATCATGTGGTTCTATGTGAATGAATGAATTCCTTGCTTTCACTAATCACAAGATTTCAATGTTTTTCCCCCATCAAAACAACCAAACAGGGACCAGACGGGTGTACAAAGAGTCACCCATGCAGCGAGAGGCAAGGAGAAAGTCCCACAAGGCAGAACAGGCTGCCGCCGCCCAGGCCATCCTAGTCAAGAAGTACGGCAATGCCTTCATCCCAATCAGAATGAAGCTCCTCTTTGCAGGTATTCAAATTCATTGATCTTTTTTTTTTTCTTTTTTTTCTTTTTTCTTATGACTGTTCTATTTCATCTCAATCTCTTCAGTGTACTGGTTGCAATAATATTCAGCAGTCAGAACAAATATATATGATGACATTACAATATGATATTGATACAAAGAATAATTACAAATGCACCTCTCCAATCTGTCTTTTTTTTCCCTTTTTTTTAGGGGGCAATTCAATTAGCAAGTAGTTGATGTGAATGATGAACAAGAACACCTTCTTCTTCTTCTTCTTTTTTTTTTTTTTTTTTTTTTGGGGGGGGGGGGGTGTTTATCTACTTGTTTGTTCTTTTGAAGGGGAAGGGGTCATGAATAAAGTCCTGAGTATCCCTTCTTCTTACCAGATTGCACTAGCCCCAACAAGGTAGACAACCTTTTATTCTTGCTTTCAGTCATATTTTGCTCAAAGCAGTAGATCCTATGTTCTGTATTGCTGTTCCATCTACTATCTTGTGAAGTGTGGCTACACAGAGAGCTCAAAAGCTAACATGCAGAGATCTTCATTCACGTTTACCCCCTGAAACATGAACAAATGATAAACCTGGAAAACAGAGATGATTGTAGAGAAGTATGCTTGCACACACATGTATATTTTGACTGGTGGATAAACTGATTGATAACAGAGTAAAAGAGAACAGACTAAAATTTATGTCAACTCTCTGTATCTACAAATCATCAAATAGGGACAGTAAGAAACCAAGTGAAGTCATATCATCACAGGAGTGACAAGATCATGAATTTTCCGAAAAGCATCAGAAAAAAAAAAATTTGCAACATTTTCACAAAATAACATTAATGTTGAATGTCAAATAATGAAGAAATATTGTTTTGGATTGTATTTGAAATTGGAATGTTTTGAAACTCAAATCAGTATTTTTGTTATTCAAAACTGAGTTAAGAGTTGTTGTTTTTTAATGTATATGCCATTTGAGATACAAGATCGTAGTTGTTAACCCTAGGAACAAAATAAAGTACCGAGAAAGAGATCAAAGTAAAGCTGTATGAAGGACTCCATTGTGCTTCATTCATGCCAGTAGGTCAGTTGTGGCAAAGCAGTTGTAAAGGAAGTAGTTCAGGAAGCAGGATATCCTTGAGGACATCCTCGAGGACATCCTCGGGAAGGAGTTAGTTGTCATGAACAGTTGTGCTGTCATCCAAACAGAGATGAAATTCGAAAGGGGGTTTTTCTGCCGCAGCATTCATTGTGCAACAAGACCACGCAAACAAAATTTACTCAAATTTCCCCGCTCTACATGTGATCTCTGGAAATCCCCAGTAAACTATCTGACTGGTTAATGTTTGACATCTATTGTGTTTTTACAGTGCACATCCCTGCTATGGAGGATTGCGGGGGGGGGGGGGGGGGGGGGGGGGATTTTAGTCAAAATCTGGATTCCGTCCGGCCAGATCGTGTTTTTTTATCTCCGTTCTAGGAACTAATCAGATCTTAAGTTAGTCTCTTTTAATGCTTGAAAGGGATTTAAAGGGGGTGGGATTTATTTCATTTATTTCATCCAAGTTTTTCAAGGCTCTTGAGAGCAACCTTCCAGAGATACTTGTCACATACATGTTTTGAAAGTGCAAGTGTTTGATAATAGATACTAGGTTTTATTTCTATACCTTTTTTTAAACTTATATTTGCTTTATTTTAAGTTTTTTGTTGTTGTTCATTCAAGGGAATGAGTATGTTCAAGGAATAGAAATGTGACTATTTGACATTTAGGCAAAAACTTGAATAACATGGTGAGGCATATTGTACTGTGCTGTATGATCTATGTCACTGAAGAGGACATGAACTTTGGACCCTTGTTAGAGTAGAGAGAGTATGTAGCTGTAAAATTATTTCATAAGTATACCAGTAAGTGTCGTACCAACTCTGATTGAAAGATTTTATCTTGCAGCAACAAATAATGATAGCTGAAATTTATCTAGCTCTGTGATGCCTTCAGCTTTTATAAGGTCTACTGCTTGTTACGTTAAAATGACAGTAGATGATGGGTTTCCATAGTTTTCTGCAGGCTAGTTTGCCTTGAAAGTGAGTACCTGATGATTCACAATGCTCTAGAAGAGAATTTTGTCTCCTGAGAAGCCAATTTCCCTTGCTGTAATACTGCTTCATTGCCATGTAGATGTAATACAACAAAGATATGTTTTTACCTACTTGCTCAAATTTGTGGCCCACTCCCTCCAGATCTCAAGACTGTCACAAACCGCTTGGACTGCCCCGTGGTTGGCATCAAGGATGTCTTCATCACGGTCTCCTTGGACGGCCCCCTCATGGCGCCCGAGCAGCGGCAGGAGCTCAACCCCCTGGTCCTCAAGGTATTCTCGGCGACGGGCATGCCGGACACACCCCTCAGCTACTGCGAGCTGTCGAAGAGGTGCATGCCCGTCTACACGTCGTACAAGTTCTACAAACAGCCCGAGTACAAGAGCGTGAACAGAGATCACGGGAAGAACATCTACTGGGATGACATCAATGTAGAACTACTCGGTATGAAAACAGTTTATTGCCACTTGGTCTAATATCAGATGGTCTACTTCCCAGTTCGTCTAACACCACTACAGCTAAACTCATTTGGTCTACTATCACTTTCGTCTATTGCCCGTTTGGTCTAATCCTCACTTGGTCTCATGCCCAGTTTGACTAATCATCGTTTCGTCTAATGACCAGATGGTCTAATTGCAATTTTATCGTATCTCCTTTGATTTTTTTCCCATTTTGCTGATAAACTGTGGGTATTAGATGAAATGGGTATAACCCATCTAGAAGTAGACCAACTGGTAATGAGGCTAAGTGGCAGTTGGACTAAATGGTCATTGGACGAACTGGTTGTAAACGAAACGGGATTAGACCATGTGGGTTGAGACTAAATGGCTATTAGACAAAGTGGGAGTAGACCAAGTGTTAGATTACCTATGAAAACTACCTAACTGATGCAACTTTCATCTCCATGATGCCTTTTTACCCCTCGGATGAGATCCATTTGTAGTGTCACTTTTCATCTTTTTTTTTTTCTTTTTTTTTTCTTTTTTTGGTGGAGGGTCAATTTTTGAATGCATGTTAGGTAGTGTTTGTATAGTAAATTGTAGAACTTTAGTGTCTCAAATCAAATATCTCCGGAGATGCAAGATGTCTCTGAAATTTGAGTTTCCTGCTCAGGTTCATCTCATCAGATGAGCGAAGAGAGGACATCATCGTACAAATACTCTGTTAGATTGTACATTGTAGTGACTCCAATTCTGTGGAGTGATCTGTTGTTGTTAACATTTAACAAGAACAAAAGAAAACAAGGCAAATATCATGCACACTTCTTGAGTGGAATCCTAAGTAATGAAGTAAACTATGTGATAATGTTAGACATCCCACTGATTTGCTGAGTATATAACGGCTTCTATTCATGTTATACATGCTGAACACTTTTGACTTGCATGAGGCATATTTCCAAGGGAAGAGATAACACCTGACTCAAGAGACGTTTCACCACAGCACATAGATTTAAAAGAAAATAAAAAAAATAAAAACATCCAGTCCTATTCTTAAATGTCACTATTTGTGTAATATATGAGAGAATGTATCTCAGCTGATTATGGTAATGTTGGAGGTCAAGAGGTCACTTCAAATTTGAGTTTTACACTTCCCCATGTCTTTTTCCTGTCTTGCCAGGCATCATTCCCAAGGGGGAGTTGCTGGAGTACCTCAGGGGCGCACCCTTGGAGATACAAGTCCACGACAGAGACCGGCGGCCCGAGGACATCAAACAGAAGCCTGCCCTCTTTGGTGAAGATACGGAGGATGATAAGATCAGCAACGTCGGCATGATAGCAAGTGAGTATTTTTCCTCTTTGCTATTTTGTATCATTCACTCAATTAACTTTTATGTTTGTACCGGCTTGGTATTTCAAATACATCTAAAATAGATAAGTGATTAAAAAGAATAAAGAAGCGTACAACTGACTTTGGCTATGTATCAAAAGCATTATTTACCATTTGCAGATGAAATCACTGCTCCCATTAGTTAACTTCAGAGAACTATGAGCTATATTGACATCAAAGTAAGGAAAGATACTAAATTTTTGAGCCATATGCCAACTATTGAGAGAAAAGTGAAAAGAAATCACAGAGTGTAATACTGTTCTTAGTCTACTGTAGTATTGATATTGTCTCCATCACTGCAAAACGCACACATAATCCTAATCTCCAAGAACAGAATTCATGCGCCATAGACTTCTTTTAACATATGGGTACTCCATTTTCTTTCAGGCAAGAGGACCACGCATAACCCCTTCAAGGGGCGCATCAAGCCCTGGGATCCCTACGGCATCGCCAAGATTGACCTTTCTGGCCTCCTTCTGGGGGAGAAGATCATCTACCAGACCGCCCCGATCCATAACTGCCCCCTGCCCGACCTGCTGGGGCGGGGAGTCAAGGACAACCGCCTCATGGGCGTGTCCAATGCTGCGGATGGGCCCAGTAAGTGCCTTTCAGTAGGCATGTCATGCATTTAACTGACAAATGATGAGATATTGCCATGTGTGTTGCAGACCCCAAGATATCCTCGCTTTCATTTCGTTGAGGGGGAAGTTAAGACAGACTACTGCTTATGGTAGAAGGATGCTCTGTAGGATTCTAGTGAAATGCTGACAATATTCTCGCATGCATATGCAATATAAATTTGGTTCACTCAAGTGTTGGGCATACGAAGGTTTTACTTGCACTTCCTTAGACTTGCGTCATTTTGTGTGGAACATGTTCACAGAACTTGCAGTGGTCCATCATGCACATGCAAAAATTGTGAAAACAATCCATGACGCATGAAAAAAAATGACAGAATGGTTCAATTCAATTCAATTCAAACAGTTCATTATTTCCATCATCAAAAGAAAAGAAAAAGTTGACGTAATCCAAAGTGATACAATTTTTTCATTTTTCTTACACGTCTGATAAAGGATTTTTTTTTTTCAAATACAATATAGAATATACATGTGTGCACGAATGATGTCATATAAAAGAAACAATGCACTTTGCCATGGCAACAAAAACAGTAAATAATCACAATGATGGAAAACAGTGTTCCACTAAAAAAGCCAAGCTTGTAAGACGTGGAACACTGGAACAAAACAACAAGAGCACCAATTTGTTATATCAATAAAACATATTCATTTTAAATTCTTCTATATACTATTGTACATTTACTCATTGATATATGATGCTGATACTATGAACAATACTTGGTAGGATTTTAGAATGCAAACATATAAACTATATAATGTATCATATTTGTGGCACAGACACTATGGGGCCAGGTATGCCAGGAAAATTGAACAGAAAGGAAGATATGTAATTGGGCACAAAAAACATGAAGACAACAACAGCAATAACACAAAACACAGAAATAACAGATATTGAGGAAATGCACTCAGACAGATACTGGACAACGAAGAACGAGGAAAGAGGATAGAGAAGGAAAAGGAGAGGGATGGAAAAGGTCTGTGGACACACTACAAACTCTCAAGGACAAGTGAAACATGACGGGTTTTTTCATTAAACAGAATTAACTGATAATATAGGAAACAAATATTTTTTAAAGTTTATACTTGGTTCACAGATATGTTCAGACCAGGAATGATTAAGATTAAATTAAATCAAAATGATTAAATTTTGACTGACATTTACTTTGGCTGTAATAAAGATCATATGTTCCCTAAATCCTGTAAATATATATATATATATTTTTCTCTCTCTCTTCCTCCCCATTACATCTAACCATCAAAATAGAGGAGAGATTGAGAAATCTAAAACTAAACTCAAGATTGTGTAACTGACTTTTTCATTCATACTTCTTTCATTCTGCAGAAGACGAGCCCTTACCTGTGGGTCACTACATTGACTCTGGGGCAAGGTTAAAGGTCAGAGTTGAAGTCGCTCACGCCATCACGACACCAGAAGAAGTGCGCTCCAAGCCAGAGTTGGAGACTCCTTCAGAGGTAGGGAATTGAGGTAGTGGGAATGTGAGACCACATCAGGAGACCTTAATCCTTACACGGAATTTTATTCTTCCATCTAATCATACTCTTCTATTAAGTTTACTTTTATTATTCTCATTGCCAGTTATTGTGTCTCTATCAAGAAACAAATCATGTAAATCTCTCCGTGCGATGTATCTCTAAAATATTCAGCTATTAATGAATCCATACCCAGTGTAAGCTTAAGTGAGTGGGGGAAATATGAATGTAAAGAACGTAGATCTGCTCAAGATCTGAAAATTATAAAAATCATAATTTTGAAATTAGGAAAAGATATCTGCTGAATTTCCTTTGAAAATTTCAGTTGTGGATCTCACATGATGAATAAAATCACAAATTCTGACAGGCATACAAGTGTCTATAACCTCTATTTGAATGAAGTTTTTCTTATTGCTGCTCTTATTCATTTTTTTTTTTTTTGCATAACAATTGTGTTATCCAGTGCCCATTTTCCCGCATCGTGTACATCTTTGACTACAAGAACACCAAGTTCCTACACAAGCTCTTGGGTCTGGTGACCAACATCAACGCCAGGGCACTTGAACTGGATCACCTCCCGGCCCACATCATTGAGGCTGCCCTGTCCACCTACAAACTGTCCCCGTAAGTCCTTCTTGCTTGTCATGGCAAACAAATGAGCAGGCATGTCTGTAAACACGGGTGCATTATTTGGTGTGTCTGTAATTGCAGGTCACTGTTTAGGTGTGTTTGTAATCGCTATAATGCATTATATGAGTGTGTCTGTAACTGCAATTCATAGGTGTATCTGTTATCACAGGTGCATTATATGAGAGTGTCTTTATGCTCAGATGACTTGTTTTAGTATGTCTGTAAACACATGTGAATTGTTTGAGAAGGTCAGTAGACACTGAATCGTTCTTGTAGTTTGACAGACAACTTATACACAGTGATGTTGAGGATCTGAAATCGATAAAGTTTATCAACTGGAATGCATTTTACAGTGCTCCATCAATATACATGTTGGTTTTACAGTGAAAAATGAAAACATATTGGTACAATGTACCTTGGACTCTCCCTTAACATTTGATGTTGAATACCTTTAATGTCGCTTGCTAACACCAAAAAATAAAAGAGCATTATACATTTGCCTTGTTTGATGCAATGTAATAACCACAATTGGGAAATTTGCGATATGAGGTGACTTGTCAAATGAAGTTTGAAAACACCCATCAGTGAGCAAGATCATATTTTTGCTTAGCCATAGTATTTAAAAGGCCTATAACATAAACATGCAACACATATCCTGTATTTTTTAAGAGAAAAAGAGCATTGTAATAGACCTGACTTGTAACAATGGACATTCAGTCACTCATTGGCTATGGACTTTCCCAGGCTGTTGCAAAATAAGTCAACCACGTCCATAGCAAAGCAGGAAACAGGATTGGTATTTCTTCTCATGACTGACATCTTCTGGAACTTTCACTTTTTGTTATCAGAGTATGTTAGAATGTTTGTTGATTGATTATCTTGTGCTTTCACTTTAATTTCAAGTTTCAAGGACCTTGTTTGCATAATGGTGCTTCAAATATATAAAGACATTTTGTCCAGAGAGTTACAGAGTGAGGGGCCTTGATTTTTCAGTACTGCTCTGTGATGTACATCAAATAAAGTGTACCGTCATCATGTATATTAAAGTAGTTTTAACACGGCCAAACTTTTTGTGACGTTCAGGTCCAAAAATAGGTAGCTTTACCATATATCTCATGCTAAATATTCTGCTTCTTATTATCATTGTATACATATAGGTAGTGATGTTGATCATATACACGTAGAATGGTTCTGTTCTTTTGTTGTAATTTGTTTGTTTAGTTATGTCAGAATTTCATTACAGTGATATTGTGTAAGGTGTGGGAGATAAATGTGTGTGAATTTACATGTGATGTGTTGGCAAATGTATGAGTAGTTGTGTTGTTGATCCAGCAGTGGTTTACCCAGATGATTCAGTTTTGTCTAGGGAATTTTGTCCTATAGTCATATTTGTCCTATTTTCTATATTTGTTTGTTTGTTTATTTATTAAGTAATCAATTAACCAATCACATAATTAATTCAAATGAATTTATTTATTTATTTATTTATTCATTCGTTCATTCATTCATTTATTTATTTTATTTTTCAGTCGCTAACTGGATCTTTTTAAATGATTGACTGTTGCATTGTACAGGATGTGAATGAGGTCATACATGACTCTCATGTTGAAGATGACCGCTGCTGTATTTTGTGTCCTAAAAAGATTTTCAAAATATGCTGCCAACAAACTTGCTACCATGCATATTTGGATGCACACTCTTGAATTGTAACATGCCACATTTGTTTCTATCAGGTATGCTTTATGCTGGCTCTACTGAATCAGAGACAGCAATGGTGTGACAGCCTGATGTCACTTGTTCTGTGATGATTTATTGATTTTGTAGGCATTATGAAAATGATAACTGTACAAAATGAAAAGAAGTGATGTAGGACAGAAACAAACAAACAAACGGACAGAAACAAACAAACAAACAAACAAACACAAACACAAACAAACTGATCTATCTTAACAGTGGGATGCCTTCTCCCCGTACCTCTCCAGAGCTCAGCAGAAGAGTCCAGACCTGGATATCGTGACTGGCTTCCAAATCTTGGATGGTGAGAAGCACATCTTTGTGCTGGAAGGACTGAGGGACAGCGCTATCAGCCAGCTGTGGCAGAACCTTCCCAGACCACAGAAAGAGAGTAAGTTGCGGACAACATTATTCACGCTGAATCTTTACACAAAGAACAATGTGATATTTTGATTTATTCTTGAATTGATAAAATGATAAACACAAAAAAATTACGCTGCATTTGTTTTGTGTGGAGGCCAGTAATTTGGGCGAAATAAAGAGTATGTGATATACTATTATGTGCGTGATTATGACTGTGTACCCTTACAAATTGTGTATATTTTTGTACGTAAAAGTCACTTTAACTGACTTACCTTAAGCGTATAGAAAAAATCTTACCATAGAGTGGTGTTATGCCATTTTCTTTCTTGAGTAGTCATGTTAGTGTTGTTTGTGTTTGACATTTGACACAAAGCCAATGCATAATAATGTTTTGACATATAAAGTGTTGCCTGTACTTACATACTGAATGAAATAACAGCTTTCGTGAATCATTATGCAGTGAGTATAATTCTCATGCACTTATATAGCAATCCTTTCTACACCTGTTATTTTTATGTTGCTTTGTTTTTTTTACAGATGGAGTGATTTATGAGGCGCTCTACAACTCGGACATGATGTTCAGCGAGAGAACATATGCTGCCCTCGATGTTGACCTCTGCCGCATCAAGCTGCATGAACCCCTCTCTGTCATAGTCAGGCAGCCTCTGCTGTATGTCCGAGACATGGTTCCCAGGCCATGCTTTGAGGCACTCATCAAACTAGATCAGGTACAAGACATATTCACATTTCTATCACATTCACACAAGCTTCTAAAAGGAGAAAAATAAAAGCTGGCTCAGAGAAGAATCAGTTACAGGGCTGTTTTTCCTTTCAATGTAGACTGTAACAATTAGTTTCATTTGCCTTTTTCAAGGACAAAGAAGAATCAATTATGGGGCTGTTTTTCCTTCATGTAGACTGTTTGGTACAGAAATGGTGCAACACTTCATTTCATTTGCCTTTTCTTCGCTCTGAGGTACATAGAAATTAGATGAATGAACTTGGGTCTCTTTCTCATGAGTATTTTGTAAAAAATAAATAAGAGAGTAATCCATTATGGCAAAGGTTTTGAATAATTAAACACCTTTCTGCATTCCTTGAGACTTCATAAAACTTATGAGTATGCTCTTTAATAGTCTGATTTTGTATCATAGTTGTATCAATTGTTGTGTTCATTGACTAACTTGCAAAGGAGCTCATGCCAGTAATGCATTGGTTTCATGAGAGACACAAAAGTTCCATATCCAATGTACCTTGATTGAAACATAGGATGCACATTTTTCTGTAGTCATCTTCTTTTAAGAGAGAAGACTTTTCACTGTTTATAGTCATGTGGTAGTCACGTGAAGATTTTGAAGACTCAAAATGAGATATAATGCTAGCAATGTCCTGTCTACAGAACTGATGACTCTATTGTGATGTATGTGTTGTCATGAATATTCTCTTGACTGTGATTGGATGTTTGTCGGTTGCATTTACAGCTGGTTGGGCAGGATAAGCTGAGGAACATCACCAAGAATGACCTCTTCCCTTCGGCCGAGTCCATCATCTCACTCAGCAGGGAGTTTGGTGTCCCGCTCACCACGGCCGACTTTGAAGGTGAGATGAAGTTCAGTATCATCACCCACATGCACACGTGTAATAGAAGCACACATGCAAATACTATAAAACCTAAAATTTTTGTGTGAATTTTGATTTCGCGAATTGCGCAAGAGCCAAGATTTGTTGAATTAAAATGCATGCAAAAGTTCTTGTGTATACGTGTATATGCAGTGAATGCCAGTGGCAGTTCACAAAAATTTCATGCTGTGAAAAAGGCCTTTAGCTCCAATTCGTGAAAATTTCATGCCACGAAAATATCTTGCTTTACAATAGAGAAGATGCAGGGAGAAACATGTGTGCACACTCATTGCACACACGCACACACTCATAATGTACTAGAGAATATGAAATTTCCTCCATGCTGCCTGTCTCATACTTTCATGATTTATTGCAATATCAGTTTTAAAAGTCCAAATGGGAGAAATGAAATCTGTCACTCATCGTCATCATCTCAACTCCTCTTCCTCCTCCCCTCCTCTGTCCCCTTCACTTCCCCTCCCCTTCCCCCTCCTCCAACCAGATCTCAAGGAGCGCGATGGGGAGGTACACATGGGTGAGGATGCGGTCCGCTCCCACTCCGCCTCCCAGACCCTACCCCGCCTCCGGCCACGCAGGATCTGGACTCCGCTGGAGCTCTACAACCCAGACTACATGGCCTACAAGGAGCAGATGGAGATGATGGGCCCCATGCATGACTACATCAAGGAGAACATTGTGAGTAGCATATGTATTCTATTTATTGTGCACTAGCTACAACAAAGCACCTTACGGCAAAAGTTATGTCTGGATTTATAGAGGGATGGATTACAGGAAGAGATTAATACTCCATTTATGGACAAAGTTTGGTCCAGAAGTGCTCCTGAGGCGCTTTCGACTTATGCCCTTCTGAGTCTGTTCATACAGAGAATAGCTGATCACTGAGACCACAAGAGCAGTGGCTGAGAGGGGCATTACTGTCATAGTGACCTTCGAGTATACAAAAAACTTCTAGCTTACAAACTGTATGCACACGCAGCTAGTGGGCACTGCATTCCACTTCCAGAGTGCTCTAGACATTGGCAACCATTTATAATGAGTTAAGAGAGGTTCAGGAGCACTCCTTAGCCTAGCCTCGAGAGGGGCATGACTTGAGAGCAATTCAGAATGTGATTGTCTTGTTTTTATGGAGTTCAAACAGGTTCAGAGTGCTCCTGGAGTGCTTTAAATGCCCGGTATGAATGGGGCGTAAGACAACTATACAGTTTAGGATAGACTGAAAAGGGAAAAGGTGAAAGGGTTTCAGAAATGCATGTATTGGACTTTGATAATTAATACTGCTGAAATCATGTGAAACTTTCAACGGAATTTGAACCACACGTATGCTGTGTCTAAAATTATATGTAACTTTCATTTCAGTAGCTACTACGTCTTTATACCCACTTCCACATTGGCCTGTGAGCATTACCTTTTGCTAAAGTTGAGCAAATATGTCACAGTGAAATAGAGTTAATCATGTTTTCTAATATCTGTGACACTTTCTCTGTGGCATCTTCAGGACCACGTACAGAAGATCAGTGAGGAGAACACGGCGAGGAAGGTGAAGCCACGAACAGTCCGCTATGAACCACCCAACGGTGTGGCCCACAACTACAGCTCTCAGACCCTCAACACCACAGAGCTGGCCAAGGAAGTTCTCAGGCAGGAATTGGCCAAGGTAACCTAGTTCATACTGTCCTCTTAGTTTCATTTGGATTCCATTTATTTGTATACCCGTCATTGCTATCATGGGGGGGGGGGGGGGGGGAGGTTATTTAGTAATGTTGTTTCCAACAACTTAGGTTATTCACCTTTTATATAAATGTTAATTGTACACTTCAAAAGTTCACCTACCCAGTACAAGATCTGTGGTAAAAGCAGACAATTTTTTTTTACTTGATAGGACTTCAAATCTAATGTTTTCTTTGTCAGAAATACAGTTACTACAGCAGAACTTCAAGAAAAGACTCATCCTTGAGATATAGTATTGTTCTTTTGCAAATGTAGCAACTTGAACAGTGGCCTTTAAGTACTAATTATGAGACACTTGATAGAATGGTTGATCCCTTACAAAATATAAACCAAAGTGCATGTAGCTTATCAAACATGATATCTAGTATGCAACACAAAATATCTGACCAAATCATTTGTGACTACAGTGTGCATTGCTTGAATAATACATTTTTTATTATAATAAAACAAGAGCAAAGATTGATTTTTCTCTAATTTGCTGGTAAGAGTTGTGCTCCTCCACCATGTAAAGTATATGAAGTAACATGCTCTTAGCCCATCTTGGGCAAATGATGAGGAAATGTATTCTTTGTTGGAAATGTAAAGTGAGCTACAGGTCAATTAAAAGCACACACGACAGGTTAATACCAAGCAACATTAAGCTAGAGATAATATAGATGATTACAAGTATGGCTACTCCATATGAGGTATGCATAGCCAGTAGTTGTTGATGAAAAAAAGGCTGTGTAATGTGTTGAATCTGATTTTTATGTGGTACACATGTCTTGTCGTATTAGTACTATTATAGCAAAACTGAATCCAATATTTAAATGCTTTTGTTGTACTTATCCAAATACAATGGGATGAGCTGAAAGTAAAGGACATCAAAAAGAAGAAAATTATTCTTCCTGCAATTTTTCAATAGAACGATATCTGGTTTTACTTTGGAAGGTTTGGCTAATCTTCTCTGAATATGCACAAAGTCTCATGAGTATAAAGGGGTATTTGTTCTCATTTTTTCAAGTAGCACCTCTCCAATTCACACTTGCAGGAACCGGACAGGAGGTTCACGTACTGCGCCGACTACAACTCCGCCTCCGTCGTCCCCGTCAACGTGGAGGCGGTGAAGAAGGCAGAGGAGGAGACCTCCAGGGCACAGTGGCAGACAGATGACGGGTTTGTCTATCCGGGCATCCCGTCATCCATGGAGAGCAACGTCCACGCCAAGAGACCGGACCCGGCTCGCCGGGATGAGTTGAAGGAGGTGAGGTTGTTGGGGCAAAACCTGTCACACTGGTCATCATAGTTGAGGGCTTA
Organism: Diadema antillarum; assembly: GCF_040938485.1. NCBI lineage: Eukaryota > Metazoa > Echinodermata > Echinoidea > Diadematoida > Diadematidae > Diadema > Diadema antillarum. The sequence goes on from NW_027270978.1 coordinate 637,693, forward strand.
CTCCCAAGTTAAAGCAATATAATGATGCCAGTGATGTTGATGATGATGGTGATGATGATGATGGTGATGATGGTGATGATGATGATGATGATGATGATACTGATGATACTACTTCTGCTACTACTGCTACTACTGCTACTACGAATGATAATGATAATAATGAAAATATCATGATAACTGTTTTTTTACCAGCAACTCCAGTAACTGTGAGTCAGTAGCATTAATTACTTCTAAATTGACAACAACTTAATGCATGAACTGTTCTTTTTGTTTCTATACAATGAAAAAAGAAATTGGATGCAACCAATAACAGTGACTTACAGGGATTCACATTTGCTAGAAAGGGAATGTAATTTTGTCTATAAAGATACTGTGATATTGGAAATTAAATCCAATCTCTTCTTTACTCTCTTTTGCAGTCCTGGATAGAGAACACGCTGCATGCCAATGTGCTGAAACCCACATTGGAATATCGTGACAGATACACATGGATGGATCGAGACCAGGACATGAACCTGTGGAGGAAACCCCTCCCCAAGGGATTCCAGCCCATCCCACCCATCACCATCCACCTGGCCGGCGACACGCTTAGGGCCGAGAAGCAATCCGTCAAGGACGCTGACCGGGAGCTCTGGAGGTCGAAGGTCAAGGTGTATGACACGCAGATGCACTTCCACCGCGTGGCGCCCGAGACGGAGCTTATGGCCGCCGGATTCAAGTCCAGCAACCAGATTGACCGCCTGCGGGGACTGCTGAAGGATGAGGCAGAGAAGCTGGCCCTGCGCCGGGCTGACTTCCAGGACATGCCTGCCCTCTCTGTGGTGATGAACCCATCCGTGGACACGGCCGCCAGGGAGGCGGGGCTTCCAATCGTCCCCAACGACGACGTGGACAGGCTCCTCCCCGTCGGAGAGAAGCCCCACTTCATGCCCGGACCCTTCGCCAACGCCAGCCTCTCAGTGAACAACAACCGCATCCCCATCAAGGACATGGAGCATGCAAAGTTTGAAGAACTCAAGGGATATGACTTTAGGTGAGGGATATTTACAACGTCTCTCTGCCTTTTGTTACGTGAATATCACACTCTTCTCAATGTGTGTTGGCAATGTAAAATTAACTAAATTTTGTGAATTTTCATTGATTTTCTTGAGTTCTTTTAAAAACTTATATCTCAAGAGTTGAAAATGATTGGGATTAATGATTGATTGACTCGTTCATCTTACATTATGTTCAGAGTAATACAATTGAATAAATCATCTGACTTTGTGAGAATTAGCGACATATCATGCACACACATTGAAGTATTATCGCTAAAGCAACATCAAGGGCACGTGACCTAGACCTTAGTGTTTGTCACATCCGTTGAATACAATGTTTGGTAACATCACAAAGGGCAGAATTTTGTCTCTTTCAACCCGGCAATTTCTTCATTTTGTTGCTGTTGAAAGCATTGCATGTCATGTGAATTTCCAATTTTGAATTCTAACCTTTCAACTTTGTGGTTCCATTACAGATTATACCACAAGGAGCGCGGACCCGTCTACAAACGGCAGGTCAAGCCACTGTCCGCCATCGACCGCGACAGCCACCTGTTCCGGAACCTCCCGCCGCAGTCCTACGCCGAGCCCAACAAGCTGAGGCCCGGGAACGAGTGCTACCACAAGCCCCCGCCAAGCATACGCCCCGCCCCGATCCACACAGAGTTCTATTACCCCGACAGGGAGGCGTTCCTTTCCATGGGGCAGAAGCAGAAAACGGAAGCAGGAAAGAAAAAGGTGCTGGAGTCTGCCTCGTAAGCAGCTAGCAATGGACAACTGCATATCACTCTATCTATAATCAGATATTCATACCACTTTCTGTTCACAGTCTCTTAAAGGACGTACGAAGAGTGGAATCAATTTGGAATGACATTTTTCAGATCGACCAAAGATGTTTTTAATGCCATTGCCACATTTTTGCAGCAGATAATGTCTTGTTCAACTACCAAGGTGACGACTTTAGCTCAAACGCGATATATTTTGTGAATGCCCTTCCCTTCGGTGCTCAAGGTTTCTTCCACGTGTGGGACAATTTTATGTCTCCGTGTGCAACAGGTCTGCGACACTGTCCCTCGAGTCATTTGACAGTGATCATTTTAAACCACCTGGGTATTGACTATTGCTTCAGCACTGCTGGTCACATGAATGCCTTCCCTATGATGCACCAGACATATATTATACAAGGAAAATAGTTTATCCTCTGTGCTACAAGTCTACTTGATACCCTGTACGTGGAATACCAGTGAATCGGATTTATGATGTAAAATGTGTTTAATCTTCAACACAAAAATGGAACATCAGTTGTTGAGAATGACACGAGTATTGACCTTGGATTTTTTTTTTAAGTATAAAAACCCACTGCCTTAAGGAAACATTATCATGTTCAGCTTATGATACTGCATGAAATTTATACAATATAAAGAAATACAATTTCCTTCACAGTTCGGCTCATTCAATAAATCTATGAATATTCTTGTATTGATGTACAGCTTTATATATACATACTTATTCCAATGTACAGGTCTATTTATAAAGCAAAATATGCATATAGAGTACTTGTACTTTTACTTGTAACTTCCCGAACTTCCACACTTTCATGTGAAATGACATCGGTATCTGTATGACAATTGTCATCAAGCTTTAAGAAAAGGAATAATGTCTCTTGAATAGCTTTATGCTTCACTGAAAAAGGTGTTGATGGTGCCACTTCAGAGTTTCTTCCGCTGTACTTGGTCATATCTTGTTCTGCTACCGACAAGCTTCATTCCAAATTCACTCGTAAAAGTACTATGAATGCACAACCCACCTCTGAGCACGATGCATGCCTTTTCTTCCTTGATCCATATCAAAGAATCACCGTCCAAGGTGTACATAATGTATCATACACAAATTTGTACATATATATTTGATGTAAATGCGGAAATATTGGTACTGACTGTGTGCATAAATATTTGTTTAGTGCACACAAGATTGATGTCTTTCATGTACTGTAAAAACTTCAAAGCATAGCCATGTTCCTTTCATGGAGTTTTACTATTGTTTCTGACAATTGCAAATTAATTTTGTGATGAGTAACGTGAGATTTTGCAAACCGTTTCACCTGCTAGGAGCAAGTCTTCTGGAGTGTTTTATCCATTCAGGAGCCACGTCGAAGAGTTCTCGAGGCATCATCCTACAGGGCATTGGAAAACTTCAACAAATACTTGCATCATCTACGTACATCTGTGCTTCTATGTATTCTCAGAAATTGAATGACAAATTGTCATGGTCATTACTTTTCTGTCCTTGCCATCACTGGTTAAATCATGTTAGGTCAGTATTAATGAGTGTAGTAATAATGCACAAGGGTCATGCAAAAATTCTGAAACCACTTACCCCCTCCCCCCTCCCCCCCCCCCCCCCCCCACACACACACACAAAGTTGAAAAATCTTTGATGGATACGTAAACTTGGCTAAACAGAGAAATACTAATGGTTTGTTCAAGCAGGTCAAGGCATTATTTACATGTCTTCCGGAACATGAATTGTGAATGTAGTGAATGCCTAAGTTACATCCATCACTCTTCTATCCTGAAGGAATACTTTTACTGTCGAAACTTTGTGGCTGTTAGTCATAAAATTGAAAAGTCACATTTGTCGTCACATTTTCCAAAAGATTTGCAAATTTGTGTGCGGTGTTTTTGTTGCTATCATTCTCCTACCCCCAACACTAATGCAGACATTTGTGTGTGTGTGTTTGTGTCGAATCTAGCGTTTTTCTGCTTTTCAGTGAAAAACGGCCATAACGTATCATTAAAAGCTTCTACAGTTAAGGTGCATAGATGGCATGGTTGTGATTAACTTGAAGATTGCTCCCGTGTTTTAAACATAATTACCTGTGGCTGTCATGCTCTTTTTGTGCTAACTTTGAAAAAAAAAAGGTTTCTTTTTCAATGGACTTTCATGTTTAAGTATACTTCCGATGATGTGGTGCAATACTTTTACACTTTCTCGTACTTGATTTCATTTTTTCTTTATACATTTGTATTGTATCTTACTGGTAATGACCATGAATTTGTCGTATGTGTAAATCAGAATTTATCATTCTCATATCTTTTCTTCCATCACTCGGCAATGAATAATATCCTCAGCTTCCATCCTGACTTCTCCACTTTCTGCAGACTCTCACACTTTGGTATCAGATACGAATAAATGGATGTATCAAACAACCCCCTTGGTGTATCATTGATCACATGACTTTATTCTCAAAGTAATATACATTGTAAACTAAGATTACAATCACGTGTATACTCTCGATAGAAATTATATGTATATATGTATATTTATAAATATAATCACTCTCATGTTCCCCAATCAAGGCTGCCATCCCTAGCAAAAGAAATACGACACCATGCATTTGCGTCACACCGCACATGGCGTCGACGTGGCGCAAAATACATGCAGGAATTAAGGAATATCACACTATAGCAAGAACTCGACAGTGTTTGTGTATGTCGTGTCCTCGCACTAGAAAAACTGGAATGTCCTCAGTCTAGTAGAGGGAATTTCACTAACTGTGGAATTTCCATCATCAACACTGATGAGCGGACAAAACCACAAAAAGAAAGAACAAAGCATAACACTTGATAGACACTGGGTGTAAAAATAAGGTTTGCACTAGAAAATGATACATTGTGTCAAAGTGCTAAGTGTCTGCCGAGCAAATATTGGTACATTGTGATTCAAGACATGCTACCAGGGCCCCGTTTCATAAAACTTGTTATCAACAACATGTTACGATAGTTGTTATAAGCTACTGAAATCCTTGCATCTGATTGGCTGAGAGAAAATTTGTCAGAGAAATATGGCAGTTGTTACTGATAACAAGTTTTATGAAAAGGCACCTGATCTTAGAGATTCTTTATATGCAAAGAAATTTACAAAGATATTGGTCAATCTTTCCAGTACATGCTTGTTTGAATCTCTGATTTACAATGGAGTTGGATTAGAATGACGGCAAAACAATGACGCCAACTTCTAAAATGAAGTGGAGGAGATACGAACAAGATTCTTGAATATATATATCTTGAATTATATGTGAATATGAATGGACAACTGCCTGTAATTTTTGCAAGTGCCCTTAGGAAAGAATTGACACAGAAGTTCAAACTCAACCTACACAATTAGTGATGACACAAGCACAACTGAATATTGAGAAGTTTTTTCATTCAAAACACAAAGAACACCTTACAACTAGGCATTGCTTTTTGAGTCACAACAGAATGTGTTTTGGAACACAAGTTTAGAAAGGCAAGATTAAGACTAACGAGTCTGGTGGTAGAAGCTTGTGATTTTCCTGAAAGGGTGGACAGATTCTTGCAGAACAACATATGAATGTGCACGGGGCATAAATGGAGTAATCTTAATTCCTACAAAGTTACCATTAAAAATAAACCTTTGATGTTATTGCTTCACTTACATCTACAAAAAGCAGTAACAAAGCACAATAATTCTAAACTTGACCCCATAAGTTCATCATTCAAACTCAGTTGAATTTTATCTAGTGTTAAAAATGTGTTAAAGAAACACAAAGACCTGAAAGTGTTTCTTCATATTCCACAAGTCACAAATCTAAATGAATGACCCTTTGGCATTTTGATTTGATTTAAAACAACTGGCATTTAATGCTGAAGTTGTTGCTAACATTTTTCCCCTCAAGCAGGCCTGTAAGATTTTGAGTTCACTGAAACAAATTTGAATGAATGAATTTCAGGCGGCATTTGACAACCGAGCATTATCACATGACTACTAGTTTAAGAAAAAAACTGAAAACATAATCTCGCATTTGCACATTGTATCCAACATGATCTGCATCCATTCCAATCATTATCCCCACAGTTGCTTTTGCAACAGCAGAAAAAAAAGGAACACAAGTTAAAGAGTTTTTCCACTATCATTTCAAAGATGGATGGTTCTGCCTTGTGGAATAATAAGAATATTGAGAGATAAAAACAGGGGCCCTCTTTCCATGCAGTCTACTTCATGCAATATTAACATCCATATGCAAAAGCTGATTGGAAAACATTTGCATGTATACTGGGGATAATTTTTTAAGCTTCATAATCTATGTACACGGTTACCATGGAAATGTATTACATTTAATTACATGTAGACTCATGAGTATCAATACATGGTAATACTAACAGAACTCCACCACACTTTCTCTGAATGTTGCTCTCACACACGTAAAGACGTGATCTTTGTCAAAAAATTATCTCATTCAGTTGGTTACCTCACTGGGGGAATACCTCCCATGAACGAAGGAAGTTATCAAACCCCCTTTAACTGACCACACACAAACACACACACATTCCAGGAATGACTGTTGTATTAAAGACAACTGCTTCAGTCTCCGAAGGAATCACCAGTGTATGGTGTAATGCCAACATAGACATCACCTGAACAACTGCACTGCTACATCATGATGAATTACCGGTACATAATTCAAAGGGGGTGGGGTGGGGTAGGGGTGGGGGTTGGGGGGGAGGGGTAGGGGGACAAGAAAAAAATATTGCCAGTATTTCATCACAATAACCAAAAACACCTGTAACCGATGTGACGCTCTAATTAACGGCTCATGAGGTATTACGAACAAAAAAGTCGCACTTGCTGATTCAAAGGCATGTGTTGTGTTTGGACATCCACTTTTTGGTTCCAAAGATTAAAGCTACATTTCAATCAAATCATACTCAAGATATGCAAGCACAGATGCTGCATTTACGCACTAACTTTTATTGCTATGTCATTCAAACAACTTAACGTCTATTCATGCTACGTATCATCGACTTCTGAGTTGTTTACTTTTCAATGTCATTCAAGTGAAGAACTGCCAATTTAATAATCTCACTTCTTTCTGCATTTTTCAGTCGGTGAATTTACTGTTCATCAACAAGTGAAAATGATCTACCGTTTTTCACACTGAGGTGACATTAGGCAGGACACAAATTAGATTTGCACTCATGATCAACCTCTACCAATTGTGCCCAATAGCATAAAGTTTCAGTCAGGATACGAAAGAAGTCATTCAGCACGTCTTTGATCTGAAAGCCTCGACTGAAAGTCTGTCTGAGATATGCTACTGAAGAACCAGTAATGATGACAGAAGGGTACAGGTCCTCGTGTATGTTGCCGGCGATGTTGTTGCATAGAAGACTCGGTGGTGCTGTGTTTCGACGCCTGATTTCAGGCCGGATTTCCTCTAGTTGGCCATGATGGCAGGCAGCGTGGATGAGGGTGCAGCTTGTATGGCTGAAAGAAGACGAAACATAGCAACAGTGAGAATCGACAAACTCTAATACCAAAACCCATAGAGTTGCCTTAATTTTGCAAAGCTGGAATGCCCTTCACTTTATTTTCATCTGGTCTGTCCTCCAACTTAATATAACCAAGAAATATTTTGCAGTGTTGAAACTTCACACAATTGTGGGTGCTACTGAACTGGCTCAAAAGTAACAATACACACTACTATTTTCAACTGTGCAAAAATTTCCGCTTTGATGAATACATCTCGTAGCTTGCGATTAAAGTGATTAAGTTGGACATAGAGTTGGGGTTCAGACAATAGATATAGGTTAATTGCAAGATTGGAAGGTGATGTGGCAAACTGCTCTTTTAGTAAAGCTTCCCATTTCCTCTAAAAAGCACAATGTAATATGTTCATAGGAAATGCAAGACACTAGGTGTGATGATATGATGATATACCAACACCCTAACCTGGAGGGGGTGATTATTCCCCTCCAACATTGCTTCACCTCCACTGCCAGCTTCAAATAAAGGTCAAAAAATCAAGGTCAAAGGTCAAAGAAGTCAAAGGTCAAAATTCTGTGTAGAAGTTTTGAAGCCCTCACCTAGTGCCATCACATAAAGCAAACGGAATCGAAATCGGGTCAGAAATGGCAAAGGAGTAGCATTTTGTAGCAAAATGTACAATACAGGTCAAAAATCAAGGTCAAAGGTCAAAGAAGTCAAAGGTCAAAATTCTGTGTAGAAGTTTTGAAGCCCTCACCTAGTGCCATCACATAAAGCAAACGGAATCGAAATCGGGTTAGAAATGGCGAAGGAGTTGCATTTTGTAGCAAAATGTACAATATAGGTCAAAGGTCAAGGTCAAAGGTCACGACTGAAATTCTGTGTAGAAGTTTCAAAGCTCCCATGTAGTGCTATCATATAAAGCAAACAGAATCAAAATTGGCTCATAAATGACAGAGAAGTAGCAAATTGAAGATTTTGATCACACACGGACGCACACACGGACACACGGACGGACGGACGGACGGACGGACGGACGGACACACGGACGGACACACAGACACACACACGTACGGAGCCCGTTTCATAGTCCCCTGCTCGAACTCGTTCGGCGGGGACAATTAAAACACATCACACAAGCAGAAGTATCTATGATCTCTTTCAGAGAATAGAAAAATCACGTTTTGGAGGTCAAGTCTTTCTAATGGGAAGTGCACACCATGAAACAGGCAAATCATGATTGGAATACACCTCTGGACCCTGATTTGAAAATCAAGATTCTAGAAACGTGATTACAACAATTTGCTTTCAGATGCTAGAAATACCTTGATTACCATCACAATACTAAGAGAGATTACAGTCATGATTACAACAGAGATTTTCTACCGTCTGAAAAAGGGGGTATGACCTCACCTGGGGTGCTGGGAGCCTCCGGAGCAGGCAGGGCAGGCCTTTCTGGTGGGGCACTCTCAATGGCCTCTGTTGAATGGGCAATCACAGGGAGGGGGGGGGGGGGGGGGGGGGGGGGGGGGGGTAAGTGATAGCAGTGGTTATTCATTTGCAAAAGTCACAAAAACGTTTGCCATATTTACATGAAAATCACTTCCAGTTGATGCTCCATCACTCAGTATTTACAAACACTTGAGACAAGTTCTCAATTTCCCATCACTAATGAAGTATCAATTCACAACATATCTGAATATCTAAGGACTAATAAAATCATGATCCATCTGTTTGCGGCAAGCTTACAGGAAAAAAAAACAGAACACATTTACCGAGTTCATCCAGTGCAATCAAATTAGATCTATTTTCTATTAAAAAAATTATGGTACTGTAAAAGAGTGAATTTCCATGCAAATTATTTATTCATTTTTTTTTCTTTCTTTTTTCCAGGTAAGAAGAATTTTCAATATTTTTTATTCAGCGTAATCAAAATGTAAGGTAGTATTACATGAAACAAACAAGAAAATTGCGTGCTCTTAGTTTTCACACTAGATTCGTGTAGCACAAAATGTGCAAAAATGTCCAAACAGCAATAATTTCCACTTTTACAGCAAAATTCCTGTTTTCTTACTGTTCTCTCTTTCCTCCTTCTCTGTCTTCTCCTCCTGCTCCTCTGCAGCCGTTTTGTCCGCCCGGAAGAAAATCCTGGCGCTGCTAAGACTGTAATAGAGCAGGTCAAACTCCTACATTGGGGTTAAAAAAAAAGAAAAAAGAGAGAACAATAATCGACAGCTAGACCCTCAAAACAGAGATACATGGATCACATTAATAGCATACATGGACCAGTTTGGAGTGATCTCCACATTCTCCACGGACATTTGACGCAGAATTGACACTCCTCATCAGTAAGCAAATATGAACACATATCCTTACATACAAATGATGTACACTACACAGGGCGTTTGTAAGAAATGTCCAGTCGATAGTGACTTTGGAACAGTCCAAATATTATGGAGGGTGGATAACCGAGTAATGCACAATATTTGTTTTGTAAACTGGTAACATGATTTAAATTTCAGAGTGGCCATTTTTGCAAGATTCCCATGCCAGCGCCAGTATCAGTGAATAATCAAAGATGAGTATCATTTCATGTGGCAATATACTTTCCACATAAAGAGTATGGGGTGTATGAATATTTCCTGCAATAACTATACACAGAAGTTAAATAAATTGGGTGTGGCTGGGCCCAAATGTTCTCACCCTCTGGTACGTGTCCAGTCTCTTGATGGTGAGCGTTGCGGTGTTCTGGAGTTTCTCGTCTCCTCCCATCTGTTTTCTCACCATCTCCTGTTGCAAACCAAACGCCAAAGAACAGACATGGGACTATGGTCAGGATGACTCGTCATAAATGAGGTGATCAGGTTAAGTCCTGAATAAAATTCTAAGCAGGGAAATCATCTACTGCTCTACAGATGCATTCCAGATCGAATCCACAATGCCTTGACAAACATCTGTGTCCATCATCAGCGTTTGCATGTCAGCTTATTTCATTCCCAATATCTTGTGCAATGCAATCAATGTAGGTCAGAGGTCTTCTTCCTCTGTATTGGCAGGGTAGTCTCAAGGGAATTACTGTAAAAGCGGATATTTTCGGCGCAAGTAATTTTTTGTGCTCGGCCGAAAACGATGAGTTTTGCGGGTTTTTAATTCTGCAGAATCAAGACATCAACTATTGAAAAATATGGCATGCAGAAATATTTGTGTGCTTTTATTTTTGCGCTAGCTTCTGGTTGGGCAAGATGCGCGAAAATTTCAACACCATGAAAATTTCCACTTTTATAGTACTTCAGTTATGTGTTCCTTGGCAGGGAAATAGTGACCAGCAAATCATGTTCTGCGACAAGGTACAAAAGACGACGTGGGTGAAAAATGGCTATAGATCTCCTCTTTGGTTTTGTGCTCTCTCCAACTGATATTCTGAATTCTCATAAGAAGTTGGATGTATGTGCCATCAAGCTGGTCCTGCAGGCCTTTTTCATGGTCCATGTCTCGGATCCATATTAGATTATGCTTTCGACACAAGCTCTAAAAAAAAGGCAAGCTTTTGCAGTCCCCACCCCCCCCCCCCCCCCCCCCCACCATTGGCCAATATGAACATCACAGTACTATCACTTGAGTCATAATTTAATCAATGGGTCAAGGCCAAGTACCCCTGGACAATTATCCCAGACTGTTTCCCTGACCCTAACCCTAATCCTAATCCTGAAGCTACTCCTAACCCTAATCTTTACTCTAACCTATAACTAACCAGTACTAAGTGGGGGGGGGGGGGGGGGGGGGGGTATTGTCCTGATACGTAAACAACATTCTACAAACTGCAGAATTAAATGTGAAATTCAGAAAAGATTTAAAGTAGGATAGCACGTGCAAACCAGTAGAATACCATTTTGTACATAGGTAAAATGTAGCAAAAGCCTTGGAATGTTTTAAAGGGGGGGGGGGAGAGAAGCAAGGGTAATGCTCCTAACTGGGTCAAGGATCAAGCATCAATGGGTAGAACCCTAGGAAAATCATGGATATTGTTGTGTTTTGTATCATTTTTTATTTTTATTATTTTTTTTATTGTGAGAGTCAAAAATGTGGGGAGAGGAACTGTAGCCCCCCCCCCCCTCCCTTCAACCCAAGGCTGCCACTGGTGGAGTCTATTAAACAAAACAACAAACAAACAAAAAATCTCTCTTTCTCTGACCTTGTCCCTGTTGTACTTGAACTTGACAGAATGGAACCAGTGAAGTGAGTCAAACTGCTGGTACTGGTCCAGGAGCTTCAGGATGTAAGCCAGTCCTGTAAAATGTTTGAACGGAAGATCAAAATTTGAAATGCTACACTCAACTTCTTTCTATTTTCATTTCAAAGCAAGTGCCTCATATATCACCTCATATATATGTAGTAATAAACATACCTGGGTTTCAGAAAGAAAGATGGGATATGTATTTTCAGCAAATATACAAACATATATTAAACTTGATGTCCAAATAATTTCATATATTAAAATACATGTATACTCAAACAAAATATGTTACTAGCTATTTCATAGCACCGATATTCTATTATCTATTTTCATAATTATCAACTGTCAGTTCAAAATAGGCCAAATTATTGGCTTATTAGTTCATTTATCTGCATTTCTTTCATCTTATTGTTTACCCATTGCAAAGCCATCATCTGTGAAGGCAGCTCCGACTTTGTTCTTCTTGTTCAGCTTTTCCTTGGCACTCACGGAGTACTCCACAAAGTTGAGGGTCTGTAAGGATTGCAAAGACACAGCAGTGCTCCCACAATTAGTACTTCACAAAGACTTCATCTGCTCTGTAGCCTTTGCATACAGCCAGATTGGAAATGTAATGATGTGATCTGCTTCATGATGCTGCCACAAATTTATTGTGAATACTGTACGAGCTGAAATTTTCGTGGTGGTTTTATTTTCGCGAATCGCCTTTGGACCGCAAAAATAACAACACGCGAAAATAACAATGCGCGAATAACTAAGTTCAGTTAGACCCTCGCAACCGCGAAATTAACATCACGTGAAAATTTCAGCTCGTACAGTATTACGTGCAGGTGTAAATACTAGTAGACTGCTATAACGTAAAGATGCATTTTGGGGCAAAGCTAAAGAATCATGCTATATCATATCAAATCATTGTAGGGAGGCTTTTTGCTGCCATGTCGGTTTTGAAGACTGGAAATGTATGTTGTGGAATATCGATGTATACTGCCATGAGTAAGATGTGAAAACTGGGTGCAAGGTATAGATGGACTGAAAGGATTTGGGGTATTACTTGAGCAAGAAGAAATATATCTATGACTATAGTCATAAGGTCACTCTGAAGATATGGCCATGATCCACAGCTTTTCAGAATAACTCACATAACTTGCCTGAAAAGGAAGAGAAAAAAAAAGATATGCAACCAAACACACTTGACAGCTGCAAAAATGAAAACAGAGAGAGAACTTTTATGGTGATATGATATGTTATTCTCATTCTCATCCTAGAGATTCAGTATATTGGTACATACCAGGGCAGGCAGGATGGTGAAGAAGTTCCTGAGATGCATATTCTTGGGATTCCTGAACTCTGGTGAGAACACATCCACCAACATCTGAAAGAAAGAGACATCATTTGTAAATGCCACGAGAGTTAAATTTTTCATTGCAGTAGTTGCAATGTAAAGCAATGATGATGATGATGACTACTTACATTTTGTTTATTTTTTTTTCAAATTACTATTATCATAGTAATCTTATAATCATTATCAGTAGTGATACTGCAAGTAATAGTTGTGGACATAATTGTAGCAATATTTTCAATATTCCTCTCTCTCTCTCTTTGACTGTTCAAAATAAGGGAATTCAAACACTTGTAAGATCGAATTATGACTTACTTAATTTAAAAAAAAAACTGCAGGAGACAAAAAAAGTAATCGAATTCTATCTTTCAGTAAAGACAGCTTGATCCAATTATTTATATTTTCATGTGAATTACACCTGAGATTATATGTACACAGTCTATTAGAGCAAAGGAAGCATGTTGTGAAAAGCTGAAATAATTGGCACTCACCTTGAAGTACTCTGTTCCTTCTGCAAAGTTCTTGGTCAGATTGCCTATTACATTGTCCAGATTTCTATAATGAAAATGATCAAAGAGAGAAAAAAAAAACAACAACCAAAAGTGGTCGGTAATCTGGCTCATCAAAAACACTTTTACAGTATAATAGCAAATTGCAAATTATTTGAGTTTGAATGTTGATCAATTTTACTGAATGAATGGATTGAGAGCCCCAGTTTGACTACGTGGGAACATAACTGCCTAAGGTCACATTTTCCCCTTGTGAAGACTTTTTCTCCATATCTAAGTGAAGAACAGCAAAAAAGGAAAAGATGAAGTCACACGCTGACACCTGATGCCTGTAGTGTAAGTTTAAATTATAGGAATCATAATAGTGCCCTTGCTTGGCCTGCAAAATAAATCAGATTACCATTCACAAAATATATCACCCCATTTTTCTGGTAGAGGAAGAGAAAGTGATGGTTTGTTTACCTCGCTGCCGTGGAAACCTCTTCGGAGAGGCCCTCCTCCCCAACCAGCTCCTCAAAGCTCACAATGTCCTCCAGGTCGGGCACAAACCTATGATTGAGGACAGAATGACGAGTTGAAGATGAGCAAACTTTGTCAACTCCTCAAAATAATAATAAAATAATCATCATCATCATCATCAGAATAATAATACTGTAGTGACTACATGTATGGCAGAGGATCCACAGTATTGCATTCTACATAATACACACTGTCCTTTTTTTCCCGTTTCATTTTGGACCAACAACATCTCCAAGAATTAGAACAGGTATACATTTTCATTTATTTTATGGTACAGCAATTGACAATCATCACATGACATTGCCACATACTTTAGATGGTTACTGATTACAATCAGAACTGCACATTATATGATGCACTCTTAGAGTTTATCTTGAAATACGCAAGACTTGTTACAAGTAACATGTGAGACAAACACGACTTGTAACAAATATTTTTACGAATTCAGCTTTGGATTAAGAGTTCTAGTCAATGCTAAAAAATGTTGAGAATCATGCTGGTGACAGTTACCAGGTCACCGATGATTTCTAAATTCTGTGAATGAAAATGTTATTCTGAACAACTAGACAGTTTGCCCAAGACTTGCCAAACATAGCAAAAACTATTTCATGTTGTGTGGATTTTAAGTAGTTCATGGTATGAAGTTGAACCAGCCAAGATGAACAACCTGTAACTAAGTATTTAGACTAAAAATATTCATCCATTTGAATACCAATATTACAATGATCTGACCAATGGCTCCAGAATTTGATGTAGAGGGAGCTACATATTTTTATGCAGTGCAGTAAAGCAGTCGACACCCATAATCTCTATAGTCTCAAGCCCACTCCCTCCCAGATCCTCCCTAAACTTTGTATGGGATCCATGGACTCCTACACGCAATGGCTTAAACATGAATTTCGGTCCATTTTTATCAGCACTCACCTGATTGCATTGCTGCAGCATCTCAGTCCACCGGATCGAATCATGCGGATGTAGCCCATGGCATTGCCTGTATACACAGCACAGAGGAACAGGAAGATGAAAACATTTACACTTGAATGCACTGGTTTTAATCAACTCTTGATATGCAAAGGCACTTAGCCTAACTTGCCAAGCCTTCTCATTAGCATTCAGTATTCCATCCAAAGTTGACCTAGCTGTGAAGTTAGCAAGCCCACTCGGGTGTAGCAATTTGCCGCAGTCCAAGAAGAAAGCCATGGTGACACCAATCAGGACAAGGGGAATAGGGTAATCTCTATTCATTGACAATCTGTGCTAACCAGTAAACAAAGCTCAGTATGAGTTAAACCAACTTACCTTCAACAAATCTTAGTCTGAACAAAAAATCTGCATTCATACATAGACCACTACATCTGGCCTCACCATGACTTGATTCATATTTCAGACAAAACTATCCAGTCGTTTCACATTGACATTTTCTCTCAATATCCTTTATGTCTTTGACCTGAAAATGTGTTAAAGATATCAAACAGCAAAATATTTAATGTCCATATTCCAAATAAATACTATGACCCTAATTAAAAACACAACATAGTATTTCTTGAATAAGAGGAGCTTAGTAACCCCTATTTGTCTAAAACGGAGAATGCAATTGAGAAAAGAAAACTTACTATTAAAAATCTGAGGACCTTAGAATATTTTCTAATCTCTCCCTTTATGAAACACATCAATCTACTATCTATCCATCTATTTATCTACCCACATGAAATTGACTGACAGATAGGTAAATATGAAAAGATTTAGAGTTAATATATTTTATAAAATGGATTCAAGAAAGTAGCCAATTGGAAGCGCTGAAATGAGTCACGTGTGCGCTCCAATTTTCTTACTAATATGCACGGCATGTTATCCTATGGGACATTGCAGAGAAAGCGTAACTGACGTCACAATGTTTACACTAGCAGTGCGCACTCAATCAGTTGTTACAAGTGCGTCGCGCGCTACTATACGCGCTGTCAATCTTGTAAACAACTTCTAGTTCGGGCTGCCAGCCGGCCTTTCTTGTGCATAACATGTGGTGTACATATACTCTACGTACTTACTAGTATATGTGCGGGATTTCCGAGCGACGTGCGTAAATGTTTGGGACAAAATGAACATCTTCGGACATCTTGACTTTTGGGCGAGTGCTACATGTAGCTGACTGGTATTGACCCACAAAGGTACATGAAAAATGCTGTTAGTTTTCGACCCATTTTATAAATCAAATAATACACAGGTTTAAGCTCGTGACGTTAGTGGAGATGAAGCTCACTCTCGGGTATTTACAATGTAGTGCATGTTTCACAATTGTAAATACCCTCGAGTGCGCTACATCTCCACTAACGCACTCTCACCTGTGTATTATTTGTATAATGTCAAGAGGAAAGGAGACAAGACAGACAAACGTATCAATGATTTAGAAAGAA
Source organism: Diadema antillarum (assembly GCF_040938485.1). Classification (NCBI taxonomy): domain Eukaryota; kingdom Metazoa; phylum Echinodermata; class Echinoidea; order Diadematoida; family Diadematidae; genus Diadema; species Diadema antillarum. Next base: position 654,030 of record NW_027270978.1, read on the forward strand.
AAGAGACCAAAAAGTTAAGGCAAACTTGCCACTGACCAATCTGACTGATGAGGTTCCTGAACTGGTCCAGGTAGCTGTCGCCTTCTGGAGTCAGGCCCAGCTTACGGATGCCCTTGTTGAACTTGTCCGCCCGATCAAAGGGGTACATCTGGTTCAGTTCTTGCTTGTTCTCTTTGAAGTGTCTCTGGTCCTGTGGGGTGTTGGGGTGGGGAGGGGGGGGGGGAGGGTAAGAGAAGGGTTTTACTGTTTTGTATGAATAATCAAAACAGTGTTTATATGTCATATGCTGCATTAGTCACATGATTGCATTATGACCAATCACCAACAAGTACTTTTGTAGATTGTTAACATTAACCCTATTCTAACTGGGCTATTTGAGACCAAGTTTTTGCGATCGCTGCAAAATTTTGCTCGAACATAGAGTCGGATGTCAACTACAAGATAATATGGTCATACAGCAGAAAAATATTTATTTCTATTCTCAGTAAATGAATAATGCAAATTTATGCATGAAATCATATTTTCGCCTGTAACTCCATCAAAAAGACTGAAGGATTGCTAAATTTTTGTGTCAGAATTTCTCAAGACACATCGAACAATTTTCTTGGGAAAAAAGAGCACAGACAAATTCAATTTCTTTTGTTTTTTATTGTTTTGTGAATGTCTTATGTATTTTTATTGATTTTTCGACTTTTGTTTTCTTCTGTTTTTTTTGCCAATTTTGTTGCAGGCACTTTTACAAACTCATCTAAATCAGAATTGAATAATTCCAATGATTAAAATTTGAAATAATCTAATTTTTTTTCAATTTAACAAAGAAGCACTTTGCATTTGATTTGCACACAATATCACAAATTTGAGCTGTTTTGGGGTTGATATGCATATGTAAAACATCATAAAACTTCAAAACGGTGTACCCGGACGTTGCAAATATGGTCTCAAAATATGCGGGAGACTTCAAGGACAAGAGTCATAAAATGACGCGGCAAAATCTTTGCGTGTTGCGGAATCGTGGCGTGTAAAGTCGAGTGTTGACACCCCCTCACCAGTTAAGATACGGTTAAGGGTATCAGATCTACAGCTGGAAACCAGAAGAAGGAAAACCTATACTACCACAGCTCAGAAGGTACATATGTCCTCCTATTTTCCAACAGAATGAAAATAAATCAAATCTTAAATTAATGTAATCGGTGGCAAACCTTGATGAGCTTGGACTTGATGTGCTCGTCGTACATGAACTGGGAGAAGATGAAGAACTTCTTGCGCAGGAACTGATAGGTGAAGTTGACGGTGGTGTTCATGATGCCTGTGCCGTGGGTGCGGATGGAGTTGGCCACGTGGCGGATGTTGATGGTGTTCAGGTGTTTGTTGTTGCTCGACCGCTCCACAAAGATCTACATTGGGGTTGATACACACAGATGCTAACCACAAGAATCCATCCCAATCAAGAAGATTTCTATGCTGCTCCAATATTTCTTTCTTTCTTTGTCTTGTAAGAAGTGATGAGGTTCAATTAATTTCCTTCTCAAGGTACCAGGAATATACAAACACAATGAAAACAGGTACATCCGTATGAACAGGAGAGTGCTAGCTACTGCAAATCGACTCTGGTTTTACATTGGGGTGAACCCCTGGTATTAATGCAGAGACAGCTTTGTAGGTTTATGGAACCATTGCCAAGAAGTCATATGGGACATAAACCTTTTGGAAGGGAAAATAAACAGAATACAACAAAATCCAGATTAAGGACAACTTGACACAAATAAACACATAATTCTGTACAAAATCCGCATTATCATACACAAAATAGAATAAGCTTAGCAGTTCCCTAACATGTACAAGTAAATACTGTCATACCGCTTTGACTTACAACCAGCTCCAATTATATGGGCCACGATGGAACAATTTGACGAATTACTACTACACAGGATTACAGTGTTTCATGTTTGGTATGGAACCTCACCTGGTTGTTGAGATTGTAGAGGTATTTGGACACAAAGATGTGGATGTTCCTCATAATCTCCAGCACATCGAGACCCTGCATGATGAGAGAGAGAAATCCAAACTTAACACTAATCAACCGAACACAGAAAGCATCGCCAATGAATGTAGAGTAAGACGTAAAGACACTTTGTCAAAGTGCAGGGTATGGTAAATAAATGCTACTAGCATCAACCTGTGTAAGGGCAACATTAGTGTGCAATATAATCTTGCATGTGAATGTGTGTGCTAACATTACCATCACTATGATCATCATCACCATGACCATCATCATTATCAGCTGTGTCTTATCATCGTCATCAATATTTTGATCATAATCTTACTCACTATTAGCATCATGGTCATCATCTTTATCTACAATTTTCATCATCATCATTATCATCACTATTGTTATCATCCTTGTCATGAAATCGTAATCATCAATGTCACCATCATCATCACCTTTAATATCACCTGCTTCTCACCTGTTCGAGAGTCTGTGTGGGAAGGTGGGCCTCCGTCATGACCAAGCCGTACTTCTGGGCGGCCAGGTTCCGCATCTCCGCGTAGGTCTTCCAGTCATGCAGCGCCACCGTTGTCAGATTGTAGAAAGTCTTGTCCAGGTAATGCGTCACGTGGGCTGTAGAGATGACAATATATAAGAAGATCATCCAACAGCTAATCTGGTTTGTCAATTGCACAAATGCAGCAACAATAGAGCGAGAGCATATTGCCAATATTCTCTCTGAAAACAACATACACGACTGTATTCATTCATTCTAAGACATCTTATCTAGCAATCTTTCTCATCATAGCCTCCCTTATTTATATCCCTCCTTGTTCAAATCAGTACAGGTTCATACATGTTCTTAATAAATGAAATGATATGAAAATGAAATGTGAAACAAAGTGATGGGGGATTTCCCTCCTTAAACAACTTTTTTTTTTCTTTAATTCCTACTGATCCATCAAAACAGCATCGAACCACCTTAACCCATTGAAGATTAGTCCAGAGTGTACTTGGGCAGGTTTCGAAGGGAAATACATGTCATAGCAAAATCAGCTCATCCTCAACGGGTTAATAAAACCAACTTGAAGATTAAAGTATGATAAATATTTCCACATGACGGAAGGATTGAAACACAGTAGAAGAAGATAGATTTTCTACAAAACTATGTTTCATCAACTCCCAAACAAGGAACAGGTAACGGAATTGGATAACTTGTCTCAAAATGTGTTTTTTGCTGTTTTGGGGGTTCTTGCTGAGGTAGCCTCTTTTTTTTTTTTCTTTTTTTTTTTTGCATCAGACCGTGACCTACCCTTGATATCGATGAAGTAACAGAAGAATCTGACGGGCTTCATCTTAAGGAAGTGGGAGATGTCCTTGAGGGTGACCTTGAAGGGGTTCCTGTCGTCCAGCTGGAGGTGGTTGTGGATAGAGAGACGAAGGTCGGTCTCTACTGCCCGACACAGCGGCTCCAAGAGGTGCTGTGGAGTGATGAGAGTTAGTGGGTTAAAGCCTACCATAAGCCTTTGTGTACCTCGAGTTCCAATTGGAACAGAAAATCCTATAGCTTTGTACACAACTGTCCACAGTTCCTGACTCAGAAAGCGTTACAGCCTTTGAGTCTTAATAGGTTTGAGCTCTCAGTGTTTTTCTTGTTTTTGTTTTTTGTTTTTGTTTTTTTCTGGCGTAACGTGTACAAACTACCAGATATCTGCAGGAATTCATATCTTTCAAGGAAGTGAGTAATTACAGCAGTGATATCAACTGAAATCAAATTAATACCGATCTAAATAGGCTTGGCATCATTATAATGTAATGTTAACATGCAACTGACCTGGACTATATCTTATTAAGAACTTTGTAGCTGCAATTTGAAATAACAGCAGTTAACTTTAAAATGTGGCAACAGCAGATAGGTAAAAGCCCTTCAGCTTCGCACACTGCCAATCTTGTTATGCCACCTCCAATAATCTATGGCTGTTACTCTTGTAGATCGCATGCCCATGGAGACTTGTGCTTTGTGCTTTGTGCCATATTTGCATAGAGTCCCAGGCATCTGAGGTAAACACGGCACAACCTCTGAATGTTGTGCTGTGTTTCGCCATTGGGGGACTCAAAATGGAGTATGACTGAAATCTGGCTCTGGAATGAGAAGGTATAGGAAAGATGCTGATATTGTAAGATGCAAAGAGTCATTGCAGAGAATCCTTACCTCTTTGAGCTGGCCATTAATCTCTCTGTCAAAGCAGTCAAGTAGGATGGTGGTGGAGTCTAGATGCCTGGTTTGTTTCATGGGAGCCACACAGTCTGCCAGAGCACCCATCATGTACTAAAAAAGACCAAGGAAAACAATTGTAAGGCTAGATTTACAATATACTATATTTGCCATATACGTGTATATTGAGCTACACTAATTTTTTTTTTTTTTTTTTTTTTTTTTAATTGGGACTTCCAGATAATTACGTGAGTTATGATTAAATCCATGATTGTGGAGTACCATAATGAACAAGAACTGTATATGTTCACATTCATGCGAGGATCACATTAATTTTTTTTTTGTGTGCGTGTTGTTAAATTCGTGAATAGTACCTGGCTTGTGAAATTCACAAAATAAAAATGCCACAAAATATATGGCATCTACAGAAAATGCTCCTAGCAGCCACAGCAGCCTGTTTGCCCACAACGTAGTACGCCGTGTGATTTTGGTCATTTTTCCCCCTCCATATTCAAGTTTTGACCTTCTTTCTTCACAGTTTGGTCGTTTCTCTTCCTTTTGTAACTGCGGCAATGTCTTATTCACCTGGTTTTACCATTGCCTGCTATGCTTCTCATCCACACATTGACAGCAGTGGTACATTTTTTGACAGTTAAGAAAATTTAGCCTGGCATCCATGGCAATCACAGCCTGTCATGTTTGCTCATCCCATTCAGCTCAGCAGAAAATGACGATGTTCACACATTACTGTTGCTACCACCCTGCGAACCATGTATTCTGATTGACCTGCAATAAATGCTATTATGATTAAACAGTTATGAGAAAACATTGCTCACTAAATGATCACGAATCAAATTCTTCTGTGTTCTTCTTTCCTTACTTAGCAAAGTTCTTCAGGGCTTTCGAGCACAAAGGAATGACCATATAAAGAATAATCGGAAGAATCTGACACCCATTTTCAGGAAACTAAACTTACATGCAGCCTGTGAGCATCCACAGCATTCTCAAACCTGTCAGCCAGGTAGAGAGGGAAGACCACTCGGTGCCAGTAGAGGAAGCTGCAGTTACACGCTTCTCGTAACCTGTGGTGGGGGCAGAAAGAATATTCGTCAGACCTCTTCTTGGTATTTCATAAGAGTAATACATTTTGCATGTCCTCCTCTGTAGGAAAAATGTAAGTTCTGTTTGTGCCCAAATATTTGAGAAAAGTTGCCAGTTTGTTCTACTCTCTAAACTTCTACAGTTCAAGACTTTTTTGGTGTGTCTGATTTTTCCCCCACATTTTCACTGATCAACTTCTCTAATTATTTTGTTTCAGTTACAAGCAAATTTAATATCAAAATTCAACTGGAATTTCCTTCAACAATGCATATTATGTGACAGAGGAGAAGAAGATGTAGACTGTGACATACTTGCAGGAAAATTCATCTTATTTCCTGACCACTATATATATTTCTCTTTTTTTGGGGGGGGGGGGGGGGCATTTGGGTAAATTGGTACTGGATGCATTAATCAGAGTATTACTCTCAAGATCGCCTGTGATACATCTAGCTGCAAAATGAGGGGGGTGCGGGAAATTGTGCTTTCACTCTCAAAGTCTGACCATTCGGCACAGTGCAAATGACAAACAGATATAAACCGGGGTTGCCAACATTCACACAGCAAACTCTGAAATTCGTGGAAGCATTCAGGGTGATAACTGTGTATTACAAAAACTAATCCTCAAATTGTAGAGGTTTTTGTATTATTTTGTCAGGATGTGGAGAGGGGGTTATAATTTCTAACGGAACCTCCTTCAGAATAACAGAGACTGGGCATCTCTGAATAAACCAAGAAAGGAGAAGAGAGAAAATGTAACTGAGCATGACTTCTATTAAGACTAGCAGCATGAGATGACTTGCCTTGTCCTTAGATCACTGATAGCTGCCAGTTTGTTCATCAAGCTCTTGAATGATGACAGCTCATCCTCCTTGAAGCATTTCTGGTAGAAAAACAAAGACAGTCACCCAACATGAATATCACATAATTTAACACAGAATGAGCCTTGTCTTTTCAATATCCAACAGTAATGATTCAGAACTATTATGATGAAGACCCCGGAACATGTGTATCAAACATTCATTTGTGTATGGAAAAGACACACTCCTTTAATTTTACCAAACATTTTGAAATGCCATTTGTAGTCATTACTCAGACCGAAGTGAATTAATAATTAACTTAGAAACACAGCAGAACTCAAAGTATACTTTACCATGAATGAATATCATTTCATAATTAAAGTACTGTAAAAAGAAAGCAAAATTGCTCTATTTATACACTCTCAAGTTGAAGGTCAGCTGGTAATGGCGAATTTAGAGTTATTCGTACAGACTCAAGCTCTGCATGTTTCCACTCACCATCTGTGTTCCCACAGCCAGGGCAAGATTGGCAATCAACCTCCTCTCCTTGGTAGCTGTAGAGTGAAAATCAAAAATCACTGGCAAATGGCTCTCACAAACTAATCTCTGTCCCCACACAAGTAAAATAAACTGTACACACAGACAAACAAACAATCCTCATGCAAGAGCTGGTATCAACAAGAAGATTATACCAAAAGAGACAGTGATTATAGGCGTTTGACTGAAATGAAAATTGTAGTTGTTGGGGGGACAGTGGCTGGCTAAAAAAAAAAAAGACAAATAAATATGATCTCCACTTCACTGTTTCACTAATTTTGAGCATGTTTGATGCTTCCAGATCTATTTCACCTGTGTTTATATTTTCAGTCGATATCTTTTTACACTCCACATGCCTACGAAATACATTCAAAACCCTCCTAACTCAATTTTGAATATCAGAAATCCTGATTTGAGTTGAAAACACATTACAATTTTAATGCAATCAAAACAATGTTTCTACATTATTTGACAACAACACTGATGCCATTTTGCAAAAATGAATAATGCCTCCGGCACCACTTCGTGGTGGAGGCATAAAAAAAATTTTCATTGCCCTGAAAATTCATAATTTTTGCAATGCTAGGTCTTGTCACCCCAGGGATCCCAGGGACGATGTGGGGGACACATTGGTGGAGGAAGCATTGCCTTTTACTCACAGGGTCCGTTCAGCGCATTCTCTACCAGCACCAGGGCAGAGAGGGCGTCCAACCGCTTCTCACTGTACTTCCTGTCCGAGATGATGCGTTTCTGTCGTATGGAACACAAACAAAACCAACCGCTTGTCATTCAAAAGATCTGTCACACAATACCTATGACTGAGGTTAATTGTGGTCTCTCAAGGTATTAGTGTATGGCAGAATTTCAATATTGACTACAATATTCTACTATAAAAAAAAAAAACACTGGTAAAAGAAATTCCCCATGTACATGAATATTCCTAATGGCCGTGCCATGAGTAAGCAAAAGTTTGATATTCTTATTTGATGTTCAGTGCCACTAATCAACAAAATGTCATGGAAATCAGAACAGCTTTAAGTACAATGACGGACGACGACTGAAAAGGCAGTCAATTTATCCAAAACAAGATGATTCCTGAAATAATTGACTAAAAATCTTTCATTAAAAAGATTCAATCATCTTTCTACTTTCGCAAAACACACCACTCACCACTTAGAGGCAATTATATGTATGAATAGCATGCTGGTTTATTATTGTTTTTCAATTTACAAATGCTTTAAATCATGACATCGCAACAAGCTATTTGATTGCCCTGATCGTATCAAACACAGTCTAAAGCTTTAAGTCCAATTCACATGGATTTCTTATTCCTAAGCTGGAGCAAACATTACGCTTGTCAGTAGGTACAGTTCTTACAAAGCATAGATAAGAATATGAATGTAAACATGCCCACCGGTGAGGGCAAGGCATCTCACAGGCTACCTACCTTCGCTGTGTTGACGGACGCTAGCGCCATGAACTGTAGATGCTGAATGATGTGTGTGACGGACTCTGCGACCAGCATGGTTCGCCGGTGGAACGTGTGCTCGATGCTCTGTGTCGGAAAGGGGAAATATCTCATTTTTACTGCTCCAATGTGAAAGAAATAAGCTTTAAATCTACACAAGGTCGCTATGGATGAGTACAGCTCGCTTTGAAACATTGTGCAGTGTGTGGGTACAACCTCAAGTGGCCTAGCATTTAGGAATTATACAGTGAGCTGTTATGATTAACCATTTGGACTAAAACAATCTTCATAGTTTCATGTACTGTTAGTGTAGTGATGCTTTAATAGCACATTCACAAGGATGATCTTCAGTTGAGCACAACGTGAAGAGATGATGTGATGGACAATTGCGCAACAACATGTCTACAATGGCTATTGTCGGTGATCTAAATAATTATTTGATATTGAACCCACGGCTAGTAAAAATCAACTCGCAACTCATGACCAATGAGATTGCAAGGTTTCCTTGACCCATTCTATAATGTATTATGCTTTACCTTGAGCATCTCAATGAGGCGGCACAGAGCCAGTACCGCCGTCTTTGTCATCGGCTTGTTCATGTGAGCATGGAGGTTCATCACTGTGTGTACCAGGTTGCTGATGTTATACGCAAACAGAAGGCCCTGAAAAACAACAACAACAACACACACACACACACATTAAAGGCAAATACAATACAAATTGGTAACACTTCACACTTTGACCCATTTTCAGCCTGAAATAAACCAACTTATCAAGAAAAAGAGAATAAGCTATATCACTACAGCATATATTATGAATTCAACAGCTAATCTGTTAGGAATTATTCACTGTGTAGTAAGTGTCCAGTCCACATAGAATTACAAGAATATTGTGCATATTAGTGTACGTTGTGGGCACAAAATCATAACTGACCACTAAGAAATTATGATGATTACAACAAAATGAAATATAGATTGCTACACCAGAATGTAACATTTCAAGAATGTCAATTTCTTTTGAGTTTTAATAAATATACTTTTTGGTGAATGAACTTAGCAATAACAATTTGATAGAATAACACTATGCCTCTTAAATCTCTCTTGAAATGGCCATGAAAATTTAATGTCAGTTAAATATCAGAAAAAATCTGTATTTCTTTTTACTTTATTTAGATTAAAACACACTTTAGGGAGGTCTGGCACCAATGAACACGACAGACATGGAGGCTGAAAATAATACACACTCACATGGATAAAGAGGGTGCACTTATGGGTGAGGTCCTCAATGACTGTGTTGGCTTGGGTGAGGCTGGACTCCATACGGATCATCCAGGAACACACCTGCATGTAGTACACTTGAACCTCCCTGGGAGCAAGGGGATGGAAGAAATGACAGTCTCATGTTAACAAAACAACCTTTAAAGGGATAGTAAAGTATTGGTGGAGATGAGAAATGGGCTATTAACCTTTTTTGAGATATCAGAAAACCACTTGTGAAAGCGTACAGGGCATACCATTCTAAGAGGAATTCAAAGTTTATTGGATGAAAATTGGTTTTGGTAAGGACGAGACATCCAAAAACAAAGTAAAACAAAACGATCTGGGTCCCACCTTCTATTAGTATTGCTCTGTTTTGGGTATCTCGGCTATTTCAAAACCAATTTTCATCAAATAAACATTGAATTTCTCTTGCAATTACATGCTCCTTTATATTTCATAACAGATTTCTCATTATCTCACCCAAAAATGTTAGAAATCTGGAGTTAGGTCTCAACCACAACTATACCATCCCTTTAACTCACTGTAATTCTTGCACAGACGGGAAGGAATTTCTCTGACACAGTTTCAGATGGCAGTCATTTCGCGATCACGTTCCGGGGTCATTTTGTGGAAGAAATTATCAAAGTGCCTTCACTAATTTGGCAACCCTGAATTTCAGTGCATTGGAAAAAAGATTGAAAGAGCATAATTCACTAATTCCGCTAATAAAAAAAAAAGAACAATAACAAACCTTTACTAATCGAGATAGCAATGGAAACTTTAATCTTCTAAAATCTGTTGCCATTTGAAGGATCAGATACAAATGTGGCAAACAAGTGAATTTTGAGAATTCTGCAACTGAAACAAATAATTACATATAGACAACAATAAGCTCTTCTAAAGATATTTTTTAAACTCTAACTTACAAAGATCTAACAACGTGAAGCAAACTTACAAAAATCTAACAATGTGAGGCAAAAAAACCCCTAGATATATCGCTACGGTGACTGATATGCCTCCGCCATAATGCATGGTTCTCCTAATAGGTCTATAGTGCAATGTCTTGACAATGTGTGATGACAGTTTCACACAATTGGCAAAATATTAAAATGACAGGTTTGACACAAATGTGCTGAATGTTCACTTTCCTAGAACTAGGTTCAATTGGATGAATGATTAAAATGTCAGAGTGCAGGTATTTGGGGAACTGATGATTTTTACTTGACTTTTGACCCTTTTATAAGTTTATGCATTGAGTAATTTTCAAGGTATTGAGAAAAAGTATAATTTCAGTATCAAATGGGAAAATAGCATTATCTAAACCTGGCCTTTGACCTTTGACCTCACAGTTCCAAAGAGAATCACTGTTAGGTTGAACATGCACAAATATGTAAGTTTCATGATGATACCTTGAGTTACTTTTGAGATATGGAGGAAAAAGTGCAATTCAGCACTTTCACTTGACCTTTGACCTTTTGACCTTTGACCTTTTGGCAAGAAACTTCCCACAGAATACATATTGGGTAATACATGTATACATCAAGTTTAAAAAAAAACAAAAAAACAAACCTTCAGGCATTGCATAAATATAAGGAAAGTAGTGATATTTTGAGGAGTTGAACTTGACCTTTGACCCCTGACCTTTGAACCATGACCCCCAACTTCCCTAGATAATCACTGCCCATTGGAACAAGCATATATACTAAGTTCCATGAAGATACCTTGAACCATTTGCGAGATATGGAGAAAAACATGAATTTTCAACCTTTTTTTTCACAAAATAACCTGTGACCTTTGACCTTTGACCCCATGACCCTAAAATCCAAACAAAGTATTATCCCCCCAGTTTATGCCCTCATACCAAGTTTAATGTAAAACCACCACACGGTTCTTGAGATATCAACAAAAACAAAACGGGACGGACGTACGTACGGACGTACGGACGGACGGACGACCCGAAAACATAATGCCTCCGGCCACTTCGTTGGCGGAGGCATAAAAATGTAATAAAAAGATACAGCACCAAAACCACAAAAAGTGTGGTTTGGGAGCCTTGAAGGGTTATAAAGTGACAGGAAATCTTGAACCATTGGGCCCACCATTAAAAAGTCACAAATACAACTTGAAACGCTTCACTGTGTGACAAACTCCCCCACTATCCATCTTTCATCACTGTTGTGCAACAATCTGCATCTCTAACCACCCTCCCATCTAAAAAGGGGAAGGGGTAGGGAAGGGGTATGAAGCAGGGCTTGTTGAGGTGAAGAGAAACTCACTTGAGAAGATTCTGGCTCTTCTGTTGGAGGAATATGCTGGTCTGTTGGAGGACGTGGTGCTGGGCCTTCCTGTCAATCAGTCTGGCCACATGGGGCGAGAGGCTCTTCAGGAGGAACTGGTTGGCTGACCACACCACATTGGCGGTCAAGGTGATAGCAGGAATCTACACAGATTAGAAAAACAAATGACCTCGGTTATGGTCACTCTAACTGTATCCAACCATCATTAAAGTCATAGCAATCCCATACAGAGATTATTTTAGTTAGAGCACTAATAACATTTAATTCAGCTGGTTATATTGCTAGCAGTTCTACATAATGGTCATTTTGATCATTAGTCTCATACCATTGTCATTATAGTCATAATCCTATAAAATGACCATTATGGTTATAGAAACTATGCATCTTAATGATTCCGTATAGTCATATACAATGGTCATTAAAGCTATACCAGTCCATATACTAGTCGCTGTAGCATTTAGAACTACATATCATTGTCACTGTAGTCATTGCAATTCTAGATTGTCTCAGTGTTGCATTGAAATCCTACAATGATGGCTGCTGCAGTTATAGTAATCCTCTTTTATGATAATATCTGCCACTAAATGCGGTGAGATGAAGGGTTTCATGCTGATAATTGTTAACTTTGTGACAAATAAGCAAGCTTGAAAAAAGTGTTGCATATTCAGACAGAACCAGAAGCTTTGGTCCAGATGCCCATTAAAAAAACAACAAGTAAATAAAGCTTTTACTGGGTAGGGTGCTCTATTCACAAACTATTTTCTTTTGCCATGGAGAATATGACTGGATCACACACTACGTCTTTGTAAGCATTACAACTGAGGCTCCTTTTATTGTCTGATCCTTGATACCTTTTTGTAGACGTCCCACAGTGACTTGAAGACCTTCTTGTCGATGACTCTGAAGATCTGGTAGTGCAGGACATACAGGCCACATATTCCAGCATACTTCACTCTTTGATCTGTCTCATTCACCTCACCTGGAAACAAATGAAACAATTTCACCCTTTTTTCCATCCTTTATTTTTAAATGTACTGCAAGTTGTGGTTACTAAAAATGCAATTATACATAAATAAATACAATCACGCAGGATTCCTGGAAAACAGGATTGAGAAGAAAAAAAAAACCACAGAACAAAACTTTGAATAAAACTCTTGAAATAAATTTGCCAGTGCCTTGTATAAAAGAGATAAGGCTACAATCCAGTTATGAAGAAAATTAGACCAAAAAAAAAGGTAGAAGAAGATATTGCTGACACACCAAATAACCTCTTTCTCTTTATATAAATGTAATATAGTAATACCACTCAAAAATAGGAATTGGATTGATTGATTGATCTATTGATCTTATTTCACATTCTAACAATGTAGAAAAAAGATAACATATCATAACATGGATATCTATAACATATTTCAGTGCTGCCTCACCTATTCTGGGCTCTGTGTTGGCAAACATGGTGCGGATGTTGTAGGCAAATTCCTCAGCAAAGTGTGAGTTCTTGGAAACCATGACACTGCCATCATCAAAGTTCTGCTCCACACAGTTCTGCAAATCAATGCAAAATTGGAAATCTTAGCACCCTGCATTCCAACACCTTCTATCAATATCTGATTGCAAATTTTGTGGCCAAGATTTAGGGCAAGTTTACTCTGTCACAACTCAATGTACAGACACACAAATCGGAAACCTCTCTTTCTACTTAAAAAAAAAAACCCAAACAAACAAAAAACTGATATCATTGTAAAAACTAAATGATGTTTGAGAAATAAACAATCATCCCAAAAAAATAATGTTAGCCCTTGAAATGTGAAAATTGACTCATCAACCACCAGGGGCACTAAATGACTGGCAGGGATGAAAAAATCATCAGTGCTTGCAAAATGATTTCACTCGAAAGATCCATGCAGACACCTGCAATAACAATGATGTTGGTGCACTGATTCTTAGCAGCAAAATGACAATATAAAAAGGAAAGTTTTGCCTATTTACTACATGCTTCAGAGTATAACATCTTGACCAAATCAAGTGCTCATTTCAAAGAACAGTGAGCTAGTGTCTAATTACGAACCCCACATTTTATTCATCAAAATAAGAGGTTATTACTTGAAACCACCCCAAGCATGATGATTTATTTATCATACAAGCTTATTACAACAACCTTCAATTCATGAACAATATGTGTCTGCAGGGGTAAAAAAAAATAGTTTGGTGATTACAGTACTCTCATGAACATGGATAACAATACCATAGGTTCAAATCCTGCTCGAGTACGTACGGCCATGATTTCTTTATCATGGCTACTACAAAAACACTGATCAATTCAGTGCTTATCTAAGTCATTCAGTTGCAAAGAAAATATCTTGATGGAAGAATTCAATGAATTTGAATACCATGAACATTGTCACTTACGCTTGTCAAACCATGGCTCACTGTTGCAGTTGGTAAGATTAGTATCAGAGTGTAAAACTATGGTAACTACCAAAAGTAGCACCCAATCACCTTTAAGTATTTCCTTCATTACCATGGTAGCAGCAATCAAGGTGAGATTCTTTGTTCAAGTGAGAAGTGATGCAAGCTTCAGAAAACTGAGTCACTGACATACTTTTGATCTCAAACTTTCATGAATGCACATCTGAGTAGCAAGGCAAGTTTTTGAAAAAGTAGACTCGCCGACATAATCTTCATCTCAAACTTTCAAGAAAGTACACGTGAGCAGTGAGGCAAGTTTAAAGACACAATAGAGTCACTTATGTACTTTTAATCTAAAAAACACAAATGTTTCACCGATGTCAGATGATATCTAAATGTTTACTTTCTTAACGACTGCTCGGGATGAAACTGGGTTGGTCTGGGGGATGGTGGTGTTTGGGAATGGGAGGACTAGAAGAAAAGCTTTAATGGGAAGAGGATTTGATACCTGAAAGATCATGCCGTCCAGTAGCTGCCCCTGTAGTCCCATCAGCAGCTTCTCAAACGGCCTCAGCTTGGACTCCTCCATGCCGAACCTCTGGGGGTTGTGGTGTACGGACTTCAGCATCCTGAGGGGGAAGAGAGGGAAGAAGCATCAGATCAGTCACCAGACGGGCAAAGAAGAGAGGATGCACTGGTGAGGGAGTGGAGGAAACAGGAAGGAGAGCAGTGAGGGGGGAAGAATACGAGATGGAGGAAAGATGAGAATAGAAGGTGGGAGGTGAAGGAGGAAGAAAAGAGAAGTGAAATAGATGCATGGGGAGGAGAGCAAGTACAGGAAGATAAGCATGAGCCTGAGGAGAAAGATGAGAGAGAAAACAGAAAGAAGGAAAGGATATACTATATAAGCTATTATTTTCATGTACAGATATTTTCACGAATGAGGAGGTCACAGACATTTTCGAGAGATTTTTCGCTAATTGCTACGAGGCTATCATAAGAGTACTGTCAGCCCAGCGCATGGCGGCATATTGTCGTGTTGTTAAATTCATGGTCCAGCAGTGATTCGTGAAATTCGCAAAATCTAAATCCTCTTGAAAAATAACAGGTTATTCAGTTATAGAAGTTTGCTGATGAGGAGGAGAGGGAAAAAGTGAATGAAGTACAGAGTACACAAATCTGACTATCGATATTTCAGAATCACCAACTCAAGTTAATACAGACAGTCAGGAATGAACAATATCACATTTCTTAAGGGGACCCCCTAGCACATGGCTTGACAACAGCAGGTACCTCTTGTACAGTGTCCAGTGGTCCCTCAGAGTAGCTTGGTTGGCCACAATCTCGTCCAGGGTGATCAGAATTCTCAGAAGCTCACCAAGGTACTCGTATGTGGTCTGTGGAAATGGAGACATGAATTATATCAATTCTGTGTCAAAGTTGAATGGAAAATGATTAATATTTCTATAATCCACATGTGAAACAAATGATCCAAGTCTTGAAAAGCCTGGTCTTGAACTAACAAGGAAAAGTAGAAATTACGCGGTGCGTAATATATGTCCCCGCCGGAAGTAGCATTTTGTAGCAAAATGTACTATATAGGTCAAAAATCAAGGTCAAAGGTCAAAGAAGTCAAAGGTCAAAATTCTGTGTAGAAGTTCTGAAGCCCTCACCTAGTGCCATCACACAAAGCAAACGGAATCGAAATCGGGTTAGAAATGGCGAAGGAGTAGCATTTTGTAGCCAATGTACAATATAGGTCAAAAATCAAGGTCAAAGGTCAAAGAAGTCAAAGGTCAAAATTCTGTGTAGAAGTTTTGAAGCCCTCACCTAGTGCCATCACATAAAGCAAACGGAATCGAAATCGGGTTAGAATTGGCGAAGGAGTAGCATTTTGTAGCCAATGTACAATGTAGGTCAAAAATCAAGGTCAAAGGTCAAAGAAGTCAAAGGTCAAAATTCTGTGCAGAAGTTTTGAAGCCCTCACCTAGTGCCATCACATAAAGCAAACGGAATCGAAATCGGGTTAGAAATGGCGAAGGAGTAGCATTTTGTAGCTAATGTACAATATAGGTCAAAAATCAAGGTCAAAGGTCAAAGAAGTCAAAGGTCAAAATTCTGTGTAGAAATTTTGAAGCCCTCACCTAGTGCCATCACATAAAGCAAACGGAATCGAAATCGGGTTAGAAATGGCGAAGGAGTAGCATTTTGTAGCAAAATGTACAATATAGGTCAAAAATCAAGGTCAAAGGTCAAAGAAGTCAAAGGTCAAAATTCTGTGTAGAAGTTTTGAAGCCCTCACCTAGTGCCATCACATAAAGCAAACGGAATCGAAATCGGGTTAGAAATGGCGAAGGAGTAGCATTTTGTAGCAAAATGTACAATATAGGTCAAAGGTCAAGGTCAAAGGTCATAACTGAAATTCTGTGTAGAAGTTTCAAAGCTCCCATGTAGTGCTATCATATAAAGCAAACAGAATCAAAATTGGCTCATAAATGACAGAGAAGTAGCAAATTGAAGATTTTGATCACACACGGACGCACACACGGACGGACACACGGACGGACGGACGCACGGACGCACGGACACACACACGTACGGAGCCCGTTTCATAGTCCCCTGCTCGAACTCGTTCGGCGGGGACAAAAAGAGACCATAATAGTATATATTCTGAACAAATTACTATTTTTTATGATTTACCAAAATATCCTGTCCTCTAAACTGACCAAAAAAATATGCAAGTTTCTGTAATTCAATTTCTTTTATCTGGGCACTTATTCTATCCACTTGCACATATTACTCTCTCTCTCTCTCTCTCTCTCTCTCTCTCTCTCTAAAATTAAAATCAAACAAACAAATATTGCATAAATGGAGACAATTACATTGCATAATATATACCAGGTAATACTTATGTTTCAAGAGATCGTTCATTTAAGTTGGCCTTGTTATCAAGATAAAGTCATTGAAAGGGAGGAGGAAGCAGCTATGAAAAGCAAAACCACTCACCAGGAAATGCACGTGGGTGACATCAATTATTTTTGGTGCAGTTCTGAAAATGAGAAAACAAGACATGATTTATAGAGGATATCACAAGATCTGATAATGTACATGTAAATATGTTGGGGTTTTTTTCAGATACAGTGTAAGAAATAGCCTTTCTGTTTTGTCTCTTTTAAATATGATATTATAATCTGTTTTTTTTTTAAATGGTGATAAGGGTAATTCTGCATTTCTTTGTGGAAACAAGATTGCACCATATAGGAATATTTACAGCAAATATGGTCAATGCTATTGATATTATCACTCTCTAAACTTCAAATAAAAGCTTGGTACCTTTGATTACAGTACAAGGTGTGTCACTATCAAGTATGTTACAAACGATAATCTGAACTCTACATCATTGCTCAGGCATTAGAGATGCTTAAAAGTCAACAGTTTATGCATACACCACTCTATTCACAATTCACAATTCACAATGGAAAACAAAGCTAAGGGTGTACAAATCTAAACCATTGCATCCATGTAGACATTTTTATTTGGTGTCTAATATAAATGATGTAAAGCTAGTCACCAGTGACATAGAAGGATAAAGAATCAGGTTTGAGTTTCTTCAGTTTGTCTCCCTCTACAAATGAAAATTTTCATTTGTAGAGGAAGACAAACTGAAGAAACTCAAACCTGAGCCTTCACCCCTCCGAACAATATCTTTCTTTCAGGATAAGGAATGTTTGAAAATCCTGCTAACAACAAATCTCTCTTACAGATGGTTCTATTTTATGACAGAATATTTTATTTCATCAAAAGTGCAAAAAACTGCCTTGTTTCCACTTTAATAAGAAGACTGATAATCAGCAGCAGTACATGTAAACACAATAAAATGCTTGAATTGGAGGTGACAGCATGGGGTCATGACTTGAGAGATAGTAATATTCAAATAGAAAAACAAATCAAGTTTGGCATGTTGTCTATCACATGGTCAAAGTCATGTGATCACTAGATTTTGTTGAAAATTTCCACAATGTTGTACAAGAGCTTCCCATTGTAAGAGTTCCATTACAGATGACACATAAAAACTCACTTTGCATTGTTGTAGAGGGCTGCCAGTTGTGCCACCATGTTTCTTACCACCTCATAGCAGCGATTCACGTAGCAAGACAACTCCTGTGAATACAATCATCACAAATAGCTAGTTTCAGTAAGGACTCAGAATATCTACCTGGTAAAACCAACAAAGCTGAATATTTCCAATTGCACCTAAAGTCCCCAAACCATTCCTTATACTACCGTGTTACACAAAGTAGATTGCTGTGTATACACAAAGTCGGTTTATTTTGCTCATTAGAAATATATCATCTATATGGTTGATGGATGCATTCATGCAACAGAAATCATATAACACATTTTGACATTTCTTTCTCAGTGCAACAGGACTATGGATAGCTCGGTGATTATGTACCAGCGATGATGTAGTATTGTACATATGTAGGTACCCTTCAGCAAAGTTTTAGTCTTGAAACTGATTTATCATGAGAATCACTGCACATTTAGGTATTCAAGATGCTACAGAATTTCACATATTTGGCAGAATTGGGATGCAGCTTAATAGAAATTTCTGCAAACAGACACACACACACACTGCATATGTGACGTGTGACTGTATGAAAACATAAAAGCACGCACTAGAATACAAAGTCTCTTTACATCTATTTTTCATCTCTCTCTCTCTCTCTCTGTCCTTTTTCTGTTGCACTTTATTCTTCCAATTCATCTATCTATCTATCTATCTATCTATTTGAATATCTATCTATCTATCTATCTATCTATTATGCATTGAATCTGCCTTGGGATCTTTAAATCTTTGAAGATTTTGTAACAGAAGAGCCTAACACTCCTTTTCTCATAGCACCTGATGTAATGATTATGCATTGGAGAGAACTCTTGACGTACGTGTATTATAAAACAGGTGGGGATGGGGCGTTGTCATGAATTTTACAAAGTTCTTTATGAACGTGTGACGCCAGGGTTCCAGGGAATTAACAACATGGGGCTACAAAGGGTGGACTGGCATAGTGATGGTGACACATCTCACAGTGACCTGGTAATCTTACAAAATCAACTCCTTTTGCATGAGAAAGCATTCCCCAAAGCCTGTTTGGGCAAGTATGTGGAAAATATGATCATAATTTCATACAAACCTATTTTGGTTGTTTTTTTTTTTAATGTGTTTTTTTTCCCCATCTCACTAAAAAATATCCTTTTGGCTTGGCTAAGTGCTATGTAGTGGACAACTTTTGCTGTGAGGTACCTTTAACTAAAGTTGTACACATAACAGTTGAGCACAAGGTGAAGCAGTAAATATGGGAGGAATCCCACACAAACACAAGCATACTTCCCAGTCCATAAACATGTGTACACACAAGTTGTTTTGGCAACAATTTAGAACAGTGATTAAACTAATTAAATCACATAAACAGCACATGACAGATCACGTAAAATCAAACAACAAACAAAAAAGTAAAAGAGGATATAAAAATTTCAGAGGTAAAACCTGCAAACATGAACTACCTCGATCTTTCAATCACGTGAGTCACATGCAAATTACTCAGGGCTGTAATGATTCTCTTATCCACCCCCCCCCCCCCATTTTCACAGTATTATGCTCTTTGCTACATTACTAAACACAGTTGAATTGTTTTTTGTGCATAATTGTAATTAGTACCTGTAGGAATGGCATGAGACGTCCCATCTGTACTTGCGCCTCCCCCTCCTCCAGCCCCGACTCCGGCTCTGTTTGCAAGATAAAAGAAAAGACCTTGAAGAATAGCACTACAACATAGTAATTCTTTGGTTAAACATTTAACTTTAATTGGCAAGAGCAGTTTTTACATGTACAAACATGTATGTGTAAAACTTCACGTTGTTACTTATGCATCAAAGGTGATTTCAAAATAATGAGAAAACTCAGTTCTATGCATAATTGAATTACCCGTTGTCTCTAAAAGGTCTGGAGATAGGAGCTTAAATTTTAATCAGTCAATCTCAGTTAACCAACAAGTGTTAAAATACAATTGAATAACACTGTGATGAATAAATCTGTCCTCTAGACACAAGGGCACATGTATCTCAGTGATACATTAATGGCAAACCAACTGATCTCACATGGAATTATGTTGAACTGCTCTGCATGTCTCAAAACTGCTAGCAGTAATAAGATTTAATACTTCATGATTAACAGCATAATTGTAAATGGAACACTAAACAAAACAAAAATGTGTCAATTTGAACACAATTGTGCTGCCACATAACCTGTCTTGAATATTATTCAACTTTAATCATGATCACTGATGATGAGGGCATAATTTAATGCTATTTGATTATTTCACTAACTGCATGGCTAATGATGACATACAGTATGAATAGCAAGATAGACCTCCACATCAGAGTGACATTCTTGTTTTACATAGCACTTAGCAATACAACACAGGACATTATTAATATAAAAAGAAAAGAAAAAACCTTTGAAAAAGGGCATGACTGACATGCCACATGACAGCCAACTGTTTCTTGACGACACCTCACCCACGGCACACCATACGTAGCCTCCAACGCCTCTCCCCCCCCCCCCCAAAAGCATATTCCTTACAAGGTATGTTTAGGCCTGCGCGGTCCATATGAATCATACAGACATGTATAGAAACACTTCTATGAGTCAACAGAGCTCAGGAAAAGAGGGGAGGGGGGCGATAGAGACGAGTAGCCACATGTACTGGAATGTCCTTCTCGACATAATCTGCAACACAGCGTCTGCACCAGAGACGTTTTCACTGAAATTAGTTCTTCTAGAAGTGAAAAGGAGATTTCCCTCTGCGCCAAATCACTAACACAAGGTTTTCATTCAAGGATGCATCGAATGTCTCTTCCAATCCAGAAACTTCAACTATCCCACTTTCTGCAGGAGGATCTCCCCCTTTGAGGCCATTTTCTTACAATCGCCCACCTTTCCGCTTGAGTTTGAATTTCTCCAACTCTGGCTGTGTTTCTCCTGCTCAAAATGTAGCTTTCTGAAGCCAAATCCTATTTTTGTCATATATGTGCAAAAATAAGGTTCTGATATCACCAGTCCTTAGAACATCTATAACTCCAAAGCATGCAGGGTCTTTTACAGACTCTGAACCCCTCGCAAGGGACATCGCACTTTGCATTCGTGATTTGTGCTGAGCACACTGCGCACACAGCATTATGCCCATGTTCGCCCATTCAGAGTCTCCAGTATGCCAGGGGTCCGGGCGGGAGAATTTCCCAGGTTAGTAGATGCTTAAAATTGAAGTCTCTGCCATTCTCAGAGCCCTACATCAGGTGCAAGCTCTGAACTGAAAAAAAGCCCACTGTCATCCATTCGCTGCATTATTTTATTGCTCTTCTGTCAAATAATGAGTGATTTCATGCCAAATGTCACCAACATCTCTGACTCATCTTGATAATGTTCAATTAAAATCAATTAAAAACAGCAGTAAAAAGCTATTTGACAATGTAAACAATGTGCTGAATAATTTGGCAGTGTTGTTAAAAAGAAAGTTCTCCCTATTTTACTTGGTTTTGAAAAAAAAAAAATTATTAGCTAACTACTAATCTCCACTATTTAACCAGTCACCAGTTTCTTTCATCATACTTTCAGAGCTTCATCTTGATAAATCTTCACACATTTTTCTCCTCCACAACCTGCTTTTGACACATTGATAACTTTCCATTCCACAAATGAATCAAATATCTGTCTGGCAACTTGCACTACCATTGGCTACATGCCTGTTTAGTGAATGTGTTGCAGAGTCATCGACATATGGGTCAGAAAATATTTGATATCCCATCAGCCTTGTGGTGACCTTTTGACCTCATCCAGCCCTGTCCTATGTGCCAGGGAGTGCAGGCGGTGAGTCAAGATGAGTGGTGCACTGAACACATGTGTCAGTTGGCTTGTCATTGCCCTACATTGCCTTTCTACCGCACACCCACAGTCATTAGCGCCCTTCTTTCCCCTCTTCCTGTCCATAAACACTGTCTCGTGCATTAAAACCTACACACCTCGACGGAAACTCTTTAACAGTGCAGGCCAAATTGGAAGTGTTGAAAATCGCTCAGTGAGCACACAAGTGCGCTAAAGTATTTGGCAACAATTGAAAACATGGCATCTTCTGTTTGAAATTTGTGTAAAAACTAGAATCTATGTTTGAAATTGGATATGAGAAAATAAAAAGAGTGGTACATTATATAGTTACATTGATATGAATATATACTTTATTCACACATTGTGCCACCTTTGCTAAATTGATGAAATGTCGAAAATCAACAGTATCCAAGCTATTGGCTTGTTGTTGGTCTTGAAGTTCAATAGTTTCCTTTTAATCAACATTTCCCATTTTGCACTCAGGACAACTTGAAACTGCTTCATATATCAATGAAACTGACTCTTTAAAACATAACAAACTTTCTTCAATCCCCGTTGTCAGACTAGACATTCACAAAAGTTGACAGAATTATCAAAACACTCACAAACTCATTTAATTGACCAATAAGACACTTTTTGAGGACACAGAGAGATACACGCGCTTACCTCCTTCACCATAGAAAAGAAGAGCGGGGTAAAATTTGTTCTCTGCCTATGAAACACAAAGCAGAAAAAAGGCAACATGTTACAAAGATTAAGTCATGCATCATTTAATGATACAATCTATGAGCAAAATATGTTTCATATTTTTCTGAAAGGACATGAATCATTATCCATAAGGTCATGAAAAGTGAACAATGTTTTGAAAAAAAAAAATGATTTATTCATTAAGAGAAATTATATAATTTTCGTTAAAAAAATCTTTTAATATTGAATTAACTATGGAACTAATTTCAGCTTCCAGTGTTTTTATATGATTTGACGTAAAGAGAAATTATATATTCTCAATTACTATAATCCCTCATTACTGAACTAATTATGGAATTACTACATAACAATTTCCATTGTTTTGAATTAACTGATGTGACATTACATGATTTATGTAATCTTCATCACTAGAATCTCTCATTATTGAATTGAAGAAAAAAATATTAAATATCAATTTAAATTGTATTGAAATAAGTGATATGACATTGAGAAATTTTATACTTTTCATTACCAATAAGATCTCATTATTGAATTAAATATCGAATTACTTAACCCATTGAGGATGAGTCCCGAGTATACTCGGGCAAGCGTCTAAAGGGAAATGCGTGTTGTAGCAAAATCAAAATCTCCTCAACGGGTTAATTTCATTTTCCATTGTTTTAAAATAAATGATTTAATCCATTGTTTTGAAATAAATGGTTTGACGTTCAGTACACAAATTTACATAATGACATAAATTACACAATTACATAAATTTTCATTACTAAAATCTGAATTAATCACTAAATTTGTTATTTCCATATGCTTTCACCAAGGAAATTTGGCTATAAACCTGAAGTAAGATAAATACAGATAAATATAAAAACTTTATGGAGATTGTATACAATGTAAGTATACAGACATGGCACTCCACTGGGTGCAAGTATACAAGAATGTGGTTTATTAAGAGCTAACTCACCAATGCCATGCCCCCCCCCCAAAAAAAAAAAACAAAAAACACACAAAACAAAACAAAGAAGAAGACAAGGACATACCTCATACTTGAGTTGGTCTATTTCGCAGCATAGGGAAGCAAACACCGTGATCACCTTGTTGAAAATCTGTGGTTTTGAAGGTGGGAGGAAATACCAACATAGAACCAAGTTCAGCGGGAACCAGCGACTGGATAAGGCCTACAACTTAACTGTAGAGCAATTTCACTGAAAAACATTGTAAAGTTTTGCATGCTACCAAGGCAAAACACTGAAAGTAGTCTAGTTGGAAGATTTCTGAATGTTTGTTATATTCTACCTAAAATTCCTTGGCATGTTCCTTGAATTCATCCTATTTTTATTCATGTAAAGATTTTCCTTTTCCATCAAGCAGTGTCGTCTAATACAAAGAGCATATTTTTTTTTTGGTACACGATTATGATTAGTGCTGACACTTTTGACACGCATATGACTCAATCATGTGCCCTGTCTGGTTTTGCATGTACATGTATATTGTTCACTTCATAACTTAAGAAGGGGGCAAGCATTAGAATGATAGAGTCCAGAGGGTTTGAAAATTCTTGAAAATTGCGCAAGAGCATAGATTTGGGTTATCTCGTGTCATTGGAAGATAAGTTACATCATTAATGCAATAGGAAAAGCTCAGTATTGGGATGCACAATTGCATTCATATTACCCACAAGCTGAATAAAGGTGAAGTCGCTGTAATGCTATGGTCTGTATCCACAGAGCCACAACATTGCCTCATCTGTTAATTTGTAATGAAAGGGACTGTCAACGCTGGAGAAAAGATTAATTTCAACCACTGAAGTGGAACATATAAAAGGTGCAAGGCCATTTGCCCCAGCACACACATGAAATCCGCCATTTAGTTCAGTCCCAAGTTGCACGTCTCTATCTTTCAGCACATTTACACACAGATCGCCAATAAGCACTGAGCGATGTGTTGAAATTGCCTTTTCATAGGGACTTAAACAAAATGGCATGCGGTGGTAACACGTGTATGCTTTCCGTGGTATGTTCTGCTTCAGTGGTCTCGACACAGGGATCAGTCGCTGAGTACTTTTAGCATAGTTTAAAATGGGTTATTAGGCAACATGATGCAGACATGCACACTCAGCTTGCTTAACATCTTTTGATGAACTTAGAAAATATATTTTATCTTGCAATATTCACAATCTAATGCCAAATAGAATGCACAATGCCTCTTCAGTTTTGATGTAAACTTTGTTTGTTTTTAACTGTAGTGGTTACAAATAAGATGATGACATAATTGAATGCTCTTGGTATTGTGGCCAAAATATTCACAATTCAATGCTTTAAAAATGTCAAAATGGCTCTTTAATCTTGACGTAAACTTACTGTGTGTTTTTTCTATGGTGGTAGCAAATGATATGATATTATAATTGATTGGTCTTGATTTTGTGGTCACTATTGCTGTACCTGACATTTTCCCAACTCTTTCAGCTTACAGATACTTGCCCAACTTTTAAATTGATCATTAATGGTCTGAGATGGGGATATGCTCATTGCAGTTTCAAATGAGAAGGAATATTACTGCTAGAATTAAGGTCATTCAAGTGTATCATGTACAATTGTTCTGTGTACTCAAAAGGGAACAGTTTTTTGTGGAAGAAATCCTAATCATTTAAATTCAGGGTAATTTAACATTCTTTAAAACACCCCAAGAATACAAATCAACTTCAAAAGACATGCTTCTTTTCTTATCACCAACCTAGGAAGAAAGTTGATAAATTTTTGTCAATCACTTTGCCAGAACAAGTCCAATGATTAGGCGATAATATTGGTTAATCCGTTTTAAAGAAGCATTCAAATTACCATGCAAATCATGCAGAGATATCAAACATTTTCTAGCATGCATGCATATTGTGCAAACGAACTAAGCTGGAATATGTACCAGAGAGAACCAGGATTTCAATGAATTCAATTTACTACTCTAAACTGCAAACTTGTGCAAATCAGAGTGACATTTCCAGTTGTCCACAAGGGAATAACAATAATAAAGAACCAAAACAAAAAAGAGTCCATGTTGTCCCCACAGCCTTAATGCAATGTGCATGAGACAATTAACGCCAAATCCAAAATTTGCAATTTTCATATTATTTTATTACGAAGAAAGATATATATCTAATTTTCTCCTTTCTCAAATTTTCACTAACTGTCAACAAGAAGAATCAAAATACTTCATGATATAACAAATATAGGTGAGTTCTTGTTGGAACACTTTTTTATGTTTGTTTAAAAGAAATATGGGAAGAGTGTAATTTGTGAGGGGATTTTTATGTCCGGGTGCTGTTGGGTGAAAACTATTCCACCTGACGCAGGGAGACGTCAGGCCCTAAAATCCATTCCGGGATGCACGAGCTGTCCAACCGGCGAGTCCCATGCAAGGAATGGTAATGAAAATGTTTATCTTACATATACCTTGTTGTCAGTCTTGATGAGGTCCAGCAAGGAGGTCTGCTCGCATGGTAGGTACTGAAATTTAGAAATGAAATGAGGAAAAAATTACATGATAAAAATAAACGTGGTATCTTTGATATGCTTACATATATACACACCTACAGTACATGCACATTTTCAAAGAACCCCTTTGAAAAATCAGCCCTAACTATTTGTATGGCTGAAAGGGCGATCCTTCCCATGAATGGAAAATAGAATGAATAACTAAAATAAAATGCACACGCTCAAACATAAATACCGGTACATTTAAAAAAAAAATCATTTTGTTTCATTTTGACCACACAAAAGTCAATGTGCAAAGGCATAGAGGACTGCAGTGATACTGCAGCCAAGCAAAAGTTATGCCTACTTGCTGATCATCATTTCAGTCATCAGCTGTCTAAAAGATTCCATTTAAACACTGAATCATATGATTAGCAAATGTTACAAGGTAAAATGTTAAGCCTTGTCATAACATCAAAAGACACTGTCAATATATTCTTGAGAGTGAAAAATCATCACATTTCATAGTAAATTAAATAAGACTTTTGTACATTTCTGTATTTTCTTTTAAACAGTAATAATGATAAATTCAACTTCTTATTTTACTATTTTATCTGTAAGTACATGAAACAAGGAAAAGTAGAAATTACGCGGTGCGTAATATATGTCCCCGCCGGAAGTAGCATTTAGCAGCAAAATGTACAATATAGGTAAAAAGATGAAGGTCAAAGGTCAAAGAAGTCAAAGGTCAAAATTCTATGTAGAAGTTTTGAAGCCCTCACCTAGTGCCATCACATAAAGCAAACGGAATCGAAATCGGGTTAGAAATGGCGAAGGAGTAGCATTTTGTAGCCAATGTACAATATAGGTAAAAAAATCAAGGTCAAAGGTCAAAGAAGTCAAAGGTCAAAATTCTGTGTAGAAGTTTTGAAGCCCTCACCTAGTGCCATCACTTAAAGCAAACGGAATTGAAATCGGGTTACAAATGGCAAAGGAGTAGCATTTTGTAGCAAAATGTACAATATAGGTCAAAAATCAAGGTCAAAGGTCAAAGAAGTCAAAGGTCAAAATTCTGTGTAAAAGTTTTGAAGCCCTCACCTAGTGCCATCACATAAAGCAAACGGAATCAAAATCGGGTTAGAAATGGCGAAGGAGTAGCATTTTGTAGGCAATGTACAATATAGGTCAAAAATCAAGGTCAAAGGTCAAAGAAGTCAAAGGTCAAAATTCTGTGTAGAAGTTTTGAAGCCCTCACCTAGTGCCATCACTTAAAGCAAACGGAATTGAAATCGGGTTGCAAATGGCGAAGGAGTAGCATTTTGTAGCAAAATGTACAATATAGGTCAAAAATCAAGGTCAAAGAAGTCAAAGGTCAAAATTCTGTGTAGAAGTTTTGAAGCCCTCACCTAGTGCCATCATATAAAGCAAACGGAATCAAAATCGGGTTAGAAATGGCGAAGGAGTAGCATTTTGAAGCAAAATGTACAATATAGGTCAAAGGTCAAGGTCACAATTGAAATTCTGTGTAGAAGTTTCAAAGCTCCCATGTAGTGCTATCATATAAAGCAAACAGAATCAAAATCGGGTTAGAAATGGCGAAGGAGTAGCATTTTGAACATTTTGATCACACACGGACGCACACACGGACGGACACACGGACGGACGCACGGACGCACGGACGCACGGACGGACACACACATGTACGGAGCCCGTTTCATAGTCCCCTGCTCGAACTCGTTCGGCGGGGACAATAACTTCCCCAGTCATGTAATGCAAAAGATCTGTACCCTTTCAACTGTTTGCAATGAGACATGATTCTTGTTACTCATCTACTTGCTACTTGTCTGAAGATGCATTGTACTCATGATTACCATGATTATATATTAAATGGGTTAGTCAAATACCGGTTAGTGATTGGCTAAACACAGTCACGTGATGGAGGCACATGCGTTATGTTCGCCCATGGGCGAACATTTTTGTAATGTTCTCCCATGGGAAAACATTTTTACGTAACAAATGACAGAAGGCCTAGGACCGCGCACGCAAAGTGAATTTGGCTCTGCGCTAGCGAGCGATCGAGTGCGTTGTTCTGGTGGTTGATGTTGACGTATTTGACGTATTTGACTAACCCTATGATGACTTTTGTTGTCGGGAACATGTAACAAACGTTCCACCCTCAGGGTTTGAAATGCTATTTCGGGAGGCTATAAGTCCCTCAATAGCATTTCAAACCCTTCGGGTGGAACATTCGGTATGTTCCCTCCCCCGCCAGTCATCATCTACATAATGTCTAATGAGTTAAATAACTGATTGCATGTTTAGTGATTTGGAGTGGGAAAACGTTCCATGATTGTTTTCCATGATGCATTTACATACATGTTCAATGCATACAGTGTAATTATAGGGGTATTAACTTCTTCCTATCAAAGGAAGGTGGTCTTACCACAAACTGTTTGTTCTACGGCTTTCACAAAGTCAGGATATAAAATTGACTTTAGGCTAATTCATTAATCTCCTTCAGGTCATATGCCTCTTATTCCCCAGAGAAAACACTTTTTTTTTTGGGGGGGGGGGGGTAAACCTAAAATATCCTACAATTCCCATTTACAAGTATTTTTATGCATGTCAGATGCAAAAAAAATTTCAAGAAGCTGATGTTGAACTTCAAATGGGTTATGTTTTCAAGATGCAGTAACCAAAGTCAGTTTGTATCCTGGTAAGATTAAATGCCATTGCATTGGATTGCAGCCAAAGCACAATTTACTTCCCCTTTTTCACACACATACTCATACATTGTATTTGTGTTTCAAAATGTGTATAATTAAAATTGCTGCTGTCAAAAGCATACTACTTCTCTATCAATTGCTTGACTGACAAGTGTACATGTAACTGGATGGCATCAATGTTGATACAAAATAATTTCATAAAGAGTATATTATGTGTCCATTATACAATCTGTAATGCAAGCAGTATTATGTTTAGGGAAGATCAAAAATTTTACTGTCCCTCTCAAAAGCTCTTTCAAGCATGCCAGCTGTCATTGTTCACCAAGCATTCTATACCCCCTTCTTGACATTGCTGTTCCTATTGTATATAGTAGAACATAGTACATACATGTAGCATAGTACACAATCACTGTGCCTTTCATACACTGGCAGTACATACATGTAGCATAGTACACAATCACTGTGCCTTTCATACACTGGCAGTGTTACATGCATGTCACATCTGATGCATTTACAATTGCAACTGGCTTTAATTCTACAATGTAGCTTTTAATACCTGTAATGAGATTGGGTCCAGTGTGAAATCCCACACATCTCCTATGGAGTCGTCCAGGGCATCTTCAATGCCTTTCAGTTGCGTGGCGTACTCCTCGAGAAACTTGCCATACTTTCTGAGCTGGACCTCACCAACGATTCCTGCCGGAAGTCAAATGGTGTGACAGTGTAAGAATGTTAGGTAAATGAGATTTGCTTTAATAATTCAAGATTTCTCACCATTTTCACAACTTCACTCTTGATTCTTGTCGGTGGTTTTCATACACTATACAAAGTGTCTCTCACAACATGCATTTAATGTGCTATACAACCTGTTAAAAGCGGGAAGGGGTCACATGGTTCTATGTCAAAACAACATCAATATACACAATGTGATTTTTTTTGACAGAACTTTTCATGCAAACAGAAACTTGCACTTCTAACATGAGCATAACAGCAATAAAACAGAATATACAGTTTACATACTCCACGCTAGGGTAGCATGTGCTTACAGAATTCATTGTAATGACAGCAAAAGGAATAAAAGTAGATGAGTTCACCATTCATATTTTTTGAAATTTTCATCAAATGTCAAATGTTGTTTCTTTGATAGATCCTAATGTATGATCAGAAATGAATAGCAATGAATTTCCTGTTGTAACAAGCCACTATTGGCTCTAATTATTTACTTTTCCTACTTCATAAATGAATTTTAAAAAATCCATAATGTACAGAGGTTGAGGTAAGATATCTCAACTCTGTAAGGTGTATCAAGAAGATGTTGTACAGCAATACATGTAGCTAATCCAAAAGCCTTCACCTACATGTATGTACATGTAATTCATGACTCTCCATCTCTTATTCTCAGTCTCACATCTCCCAATCTCACGAACTCAATCAAACTTTACGCAAGTTTTCTATAGGGCATACATATAGGCAATGACTGTCGTCTCAAGAATCCATGACGGGTCAGTCTGGACAATCTCGTGGGCAAGCACGAACACATCAGTCACATGCAACTGCACATAATTTTATTCCTGGTCAAATTTGCCAAGAACAGTTTGAGATGGGTGGAGGACATTCACACGATTGAAATCCTGCTTGATTGCACTCATCTCTGGTCCTTAAAGGAAACCAAAACCCAAAGAGAAATGTGGATTGAGTGAAAGCAGTAGCAACAAAGAATTGCAAAAAAAAAAAAAAATTTTCATGAAAATTACATCGACTCGATACTGACATATTGTTAAGGGTAGCAACTATTCCCCCTGCTTTCTGAAAGCTGTTAGTCAAGAGCTCTTTCATTATGCTAGAAAAGTGAATTTTTGTGGAATTCCCTTTATATTTTCTTTATATTGTTGTCCACGCATGACATCATAACTTCTAGTAGTCTCCTCATCCAGCGGTTCCGACACCAAAACTTTAAAAATTAATAACTTTTGCATTGATTGTCCGATTTTCCTCAAACTTTCACTGATGTGTTCTACTATTGTTCTTGCTTCCACTCAATCCACATGTCTCTTTGGGTTTTGGTTTCCTTTAAGGGACTACTGTGCTTGTACTGAAATTGCAAATATTGGTCTCCCACTGAGCTTGAAAATGATTACATTATATTCAAGAGTGCACTTCAGACAGCATTTCTTACTCAGCACGAGCACTCAGGAAGTTTCATACGCTCACAACGGGTCCAGCTACTACTTTGCATTCTTAGAGCAGCTTTCGCACGAGCAAATCTACTTGACAGCTTCTTTGCCGAGTCAATGCATCATCAGAATAGATACACGTACCATCCATTTGCAGAAAAACATTATGTACACAGAGAGGTGAAGACACATGGAGGTAGAAAGAGAGACAGACAGACAGACATCAGACAGTGAGGAAGAAAGAGGCTTTGAGATTACACTGCCACTGCGAGGCTACACAGTGTATGCTCACAGCAGTGTTCAATCAATGGAAACTTGGCGTTCGTTCCTAAACCACTTCTCGCGGGGGGAAAAGGCAACCCCAAAAACTTCTTACACTCTGTCAACATACTTGCAGTGTCTGATGGTAGTATGTCAAAGGTTTGCACAGATACAGAGACAGAACGATGGACGGACAGACAGACAGACAAGGGCAAGTCCAAGATAAGGTCCCCTCAGAAGGCAAAATTTCATCTTTGCTCAATATTGACATGTTTGGTATCATTTTGAAGCTTATGAGTTGAAGTTTTGATTTCCGTGGAGGAAAAAATGATATTATGTAAATTTATGCAAATTTCAAGGGCTTCATTTGCATAAATGTGAAACACAGCGTTACGTATGGGACATTTATGAAAATTCATATTAATTCAAAGGAAAGCAAATAATATTTGATTAATATGTCGACATAAGAAGTTCATCACATAGTTTAACTTGGTATGAATATTTAGGGTTTATGCAAATGATTATGCAAATTAGCTCGTGTCCTATCATGAGATGTCCCATACGTAACAAAATGAGGTCATTTTTTTAGGTTTATTCTGAAATTGCTAAGGTTATTTTAATGCCCTTTTGGAAAGTTCTAATTTATTGTTTAGAGAAATTAAATACTAGAGAAAAAAGAAAAAAAAGTAAAAGAAATATTGTTTATTTGGCATTGAAATTATGTTACATATGGGACAAATGCGTTACGTATTGGACATCCTCATACATATTGCATGTGAATGCATGTAGCTAGCTGGGAAGGTCTCTCAGTACACAAATGGTCAATCATCCTGAAGAAAGCATCCCAACATTGTAGCTACTTTTTGAGTTATAGACACTTGAAACAATACATGAACTTGACTGAACAATTTTCAGAAAGGGGGAGGGGAAAATGGCAAAATACACAATGAAAAATCAGCATTAAAGGGATGGTATAGTTTTTTGTAGAAATGGGGATTCAGTTTTCAACATTTAAAGAGATGATTGGAAACCAATTATATGAATTACTTAGGAGCATAAAATCCTAAGACTAGAGGAATTCAAAGTTTATGTGATGGAGATCCAATTTGAAATGGTTGCGATATATATAGAAAAAAAAGATAAAATGTAAAATGATTTTTTTTTTTTATTGCAAGTGATACACAAATTGTCCTTATTCAGTTTCCAGTAGTAGCCACAACAAAATTCATGGGTATACATACTGAGGTGTGACTCGAATCAATGACCTGACTGCTAGACAGACATCATATATCTACTCGATCACTGGGGTTCCACGCAGCAGGTATTGCTTATTTATTAAACTTAATATTTCTTGTGTCAAGTTGTTTTTTATTGAAACTAAATGGCAAACTGCCCTTCATCAATGGAAGTAAACACTTTAAACTACCAGGTATTCAATTTTTCAGTAGTAACTATCCTGATAAAAATAGGGCATACATACTCAGGTTGGTCATAAAAAATATAGAATATGATTGAATGTGATTATGATGGTAAATATCTGGGGAATATTGTTCCCTTGTCAATCTGGATCAGTATTTGAGTAATTTCAACTGATTCCACCTCAATAATTATACAAAAATTTGTTTGTGGGTATTTTGCAAAATTATTTTGCAAAATACCCATAAACATGCTTCTCCACACACTTAACAAATGGGGGACAAAGGGCATGCATACCCAGGTTGGTCATAAAGATATAAAAATATGATTGAATATGATTATGATGGTGAATATTTGGGGAATATTGTTTCCTTGACAATCTGGATCAGTATTTGAGTAGTTTCAACTGATTCTACTTCAATGATTATGCAAAATACCCATAAACATGGTTCTTCACACACTAAATGAATGGGGGACAAACTGTCCCATACGTAACTGTCCCATACGTAACACGTCATGTCTGTCTTTAATTAGAACCTGTAATTAGAGCTTTTTGCCTGATGACATGAAACTTACCTGTGATAATCTTGAGTGTTGTGACTTTCATCACAGTAAGTTACAAGTTGTAGAATGATATACTTTCAGAGAGTTTTGAGGTTGAAAAAAATGTTCAAAAAAACAAAATTTTTCTGGTCCCATACGTAACGGCACATATTTTCTCTTCTAGAATATAATTGTCAAGGTCATTTTTCTCAATTTTTTACAAGATTATACTTCTCCTAGATATCAATCACCATGATGAAGTTCAATATGATCAAAGGCCATTAACACTATTTTTCAGGTCATAAAAGTCTCTGAATGTCCCATACGTAACGTGCGCGTTATCTTGGACTTGCCCACAAACAGACAGATAGAGAGAGGAAGAGTGTGTGTGTGTGTGTGTGTGTGTGTGTGTGTGTGTGTGTGTGTGTGTGTGTGTTAAACTTTGAGAGAGAGAGAGGGAGAGAGAGCACTGCCACTGAACTGCAGACCAGCCACGCGCAGTCACAGGAAGCTACAATTAGGGTGTTACAAACATGTACGGCAGCAACACAGTTCCCCGTTTGTGCTGCTCCCTAACCCACTCGACGGTCTCCCTCCTCTGATTTCCTCCGATCGCAGTTGATAGGGGGCAAGTGGAGCAAGCGATAGTCTCAGAATTAAGCCAGGGATGTCGTTTGAGATATCTACAGCGCAGTAATGACGTAGAACTGTCCTTGGGAAGGGATACAATTTCAGAAGTCGGTTTGTATAGATAACTGCTGTGCGCAACATGTTGTTTCTCTTGCTATATAAACTATATAATATTTTGGAAGTACTGCTTCTTTGTGTCCACTTCCTTTATTTTGTCATTTTACAGGATAATAAGCTGGGCAGGATTATATCCATTATTTATCTATCATCATTATCATGCAGGGTTTGGGTGGGGTTAGTCATACTGATTAATATCATTGTCATGAAAATAAAGATGAAAATGAATCATATGTAGAAGTTATATGATTGGGGTCTTACTTTTCATGCCTTCCTTTGATTGAAGCATAGTCAGTGTTCTACTAAATTTTGTCATCCCCTAACTTCAATTCCTTCACCTTAATATTGCACAGCTATCTGCTAATGAATAGTGTAAGGATTTTGTGTCAGCCCATTTCCAGCCAGATTCCAAAATCCTCATACAGTTGTAGACTTCATACAAGGCATACCAGTTTCCCTGTAGCTAGTGGGATAATGTTTCTTGAGATTATCTCCAGATTAGCTACAGAAATGATATCACCAGCAAAATCTGATCAAATTGTATGAAAAATACACAAACCATCTGCAAAACACACAGCTTACTCAGCTGCAATGTATTTCTAATATGAATTTATCACAAAAAAACAACAACACT
This sequence comes from Diadema antillarum, assembly GCF_040938485.1. NCBI lineage: Eukaryota > Metazoa > Echinodermata > Echinoidea > Diadematoida > Diadematidae > Diadema > Diadema antillarum. The sequence continues at coordinate 688,709 of NW_027270978.1, forward strand.
GTTTGGTGGCAACATCGATAGTATAAGAGAAATATCATATCATACAATGTATACAAATTACATTTATAAAGAAACAAACTGTAATAGTCACAGTGCAAGTCAAGCATGCATTGATCGAAACTGTAATGTACAATGAATGAACCTTATACCATATGGCATACATGAAGACAATAATAGCAGAATATAATTAGCCTAGCTTTCAGTTTTATACAGTGAAGGTCTGACTTATATTTTTGTCTTACTTGTTTGTTCCTGGGGAGTACATGTACATCTACATTTTCAATAGCAAAGGTGCATGCAGGAAAAAGCATTTCACGGTCTTGGCTGCCCTATAATGTAAAATGCATTGAACAACACACACAGGCACCTCTTATCTTCTATCAAGGAACTCACATCATGCCTGATTTATTATGCCATTAGCTTTATTGCAACAAACTACAGCAACTCTTTAATTAAATAAAAAACACAGCTGCATCACTATACAGTTCGTGTCATGAACATAGCAGTGCTTAATAGTGGCCAGATGAATGCCTTCAATATGACACTAACGTGTTCAATTGACATAGATTAACTAGATGTTTCTCTTGAAGTCATCAAACTTGACACAAACTAAAAAAAGAAAAAGAAAAGAAGAAGATAACTGCCAATATCCCTTATCTTCAGGAAGCCAGCAAATCCACAATTTTATTGTTACTACTTGCAATAACAAGACACTTCATATTTACACTTTGTTAAAAAAAAAAAAAAAAAAAATCAAACATCATGTGCAAAATAAAAATATGCAATTATGCACAATTGCATTCTAAAGTTGAATGCATGGATGGGTACTCAAATGTGATTATCCTGTCCATATCATGTTTTCTCTACATGACTTTTATTGGAATACCTCTGCCAAGGGGGTTATGATTTTGCCAGTGCATTGGTTGTCTGTCTGTCTGTCTGTTTGAAAAATAACTCAAAAAGTTGTGGACAAATTTGGGTGATACTTCCAGGAAAAGTCAATAATGACACAAGGAACAGATGATTAAATATTGGTAGTGATCGGGATAACTGTCTGGAGCCACGATACTTTTTAAAATGTTTTTGAAGGACTATCATTGACGAACAAGGGAGTTCTAGCTGCTCGTATATAAGGTGTGCATAAGTGCACATTGTACGCTTGACGTGCAATGCACATAGTGCGCAGTAAGCTGCTGAAGCTGAGGTAGACTGCTGCAGACTGTAACATACAGAAAGGCTAGAACTTTATCATTGCTTCTTATCAATGTATACTTATTGTAATATTCTGTCTTGGCTATATGAGATGTACTTGCATACATTTGTATGCATTCCTATTTTGTGAACACGCATGAAATCTTGAATAAATAAATAAATAAATAAATAAATAAACATTCCTTCCATTTTTTTCTGGGGATTAGTGTATTTTCATTCCATGCTATGTTCTGGAAACGTTCCTGCTTTTAAAATTTGACAATTTTATGGGAATATCACTACTTTTGTCATAGATTTATAATGCATAGCCACAGAATAATCCACTTCTCTCCAGTGCCATCATACAGTGTACACACACACGGTTGTATGTATACATAATGTACATTTGTATTTACACTGATTCCACGTTGCCATTTTGCTCATAGAGCATTCAAATGAAGTGAAACAATAGGATGTAGCCACTCTTGCTTTGACAGTGGTTCAGCCATACAGAATGCAATTTATGGTGTTACACTGTATCTGTCTCAGACCCAAGACATGCAGAGAGCGACACGCTATCATACTGTAAAAGTGGTTAATTGCGTGCGAGTAATTTTTCACGCTTGGCTGGGTAAGGTGAATTTCGCATGTTTTTTAATTCCGTGCAATCAAGACATTTACAGTGGCACGTACAGGTATGATGTCCTAAAATATTTGTGTGGTTTGATTTTTGTGCTGGTTTCTGGTCGAGCGAAAATTTCCACACTGCAAATATTTCCACCTAATATGCCTTTTAGAACCATGTTGCTTGGCTCAGCAAAAGTTGAGAAAAGGTCGAACCCTTGAACTTGTTTTTTTCTTCCAGACGATCAAGCATTCATGGCATACAATATAGAGTAAATGTCCCAGTTCACAGCCAGGTGCCTGTTTGTGGCCATCACAGCATATTTGGTACAACGCTGAACACAACGACACACTCTATCCATGGATGTATACCACACATTCACTAACACACTGCTAATCTACAAAAATCAACTAAAGTGAAATATTCTCACCTCAATGACGACATCTCGCATCCAAAATTTCAATTTCGGTACTTCTCAACATTACAGTTAAGGAACAAGGGGTCTAAGAAACTGGATCTTTTGTCATTTTCCAGATGTTAATGGATTTTGAATACATGTCCTCACACAGAAATAAAACTTTCGCAAGCCAATGAGGGCTGCCATTTTTTGTGGATGTTATGGTTGAAAAAATACAAAAAACATGAGAACAGGTCGCGGCCATTGTCTTTTTTTACTATTGCGATGGACATTGGTCTTGCAATAGTGACATCAATGTGAATTGGTAAGTGGTCAACCTCTATGATATAACCTGGGTTAAAGCAATTTGCAAGTGTGCGTTTCAGAGTGGAAAAACCCTTATGCAGCCACAAACCGGGATACTTACAACTGTACTCTACTATGGATATCATGCAAAAACATAAAAAATTACTTTAAAAATTTATGCAGATGAAACTTCCAGGTAAAGTTGACAATGACAAGGAACAAATGATTAAATTTTGGTAATGATCTGGAAATTTTTATGAATTTCTGAACGATTTTGTAAATTTTGGCACATATTGTAGGGTCAATAAACTTTGGAATTACAGCTGCGCATCTTTGAGGTTTGCATAGAATATGCATACTAAAGCGCATGCTCTGCTCGAGGAGTCACGCAGCAGGAAGCTGACGAGATAAACAATGACAACATTTTTGTTTTGCTTTTTAAGCATTCAATCATTGCATTGTCATTGGGAAATTGGGTGAATATCAGAATGCGCGCAGTGGCGGATCTGGGGGGGGGGGCGCACCGGTTGCACACCCCCTTTTTATTTTCGGTTAAAACAAAAGAAATAAAAAGAAAAAAAGCATGTGGAATGTAAGCCTTGGACAATCGGTAAGCTAGCTAAGGCAAGCTACAGGCAAGGCAAAGCAAGGTCTGTCAACTCTAACTGTGTAAAAATTAGTGTGAGTTGAGTGTTAAGGTTTCTTATTGAGGCAAACACCTGCCTCAAGTCTTGCTGCAGCTGCATATTCTATAATAATATGAAGTAGGTTCTACACTGTAGTAGGGTGGCTACAGGGGGCCGCTACAGGTACCTGTAGGTCTACGTTACAGGGCCAGGCCAAGTCTCAACAATAAATTTTTAAAAAAGTGCCGAAACAAGACTGCCCTGTTCCCGATCTTGTCGGTCAAACGGGGAACCACCCCCTTTCTAATTTCTCTGTTTTACAGTGTCAGTGAGCTGTACCATGCTAAGGCCGGCTGCAGCGTACACGATTATCTATAGCGCTCCATAGCATAGCGACTGCTGCGGTAAAGAGCCATTCCATGAAATGAACGTAACGTGTTACAAAATTGATACCTTGGCATTACCCTAACATTCTACCTCATATAAAACAAATGATCACCTTGAAGATTACTTACTCAGAGAGCCATCGTCGAACTTGTCAAATTCCCAACCAGCTTTCGACTCATTCGTCATTTTAGCTCTGTTATCCAGCCTTCTCAGACAGCTTGCGGAGGTTGTAGCGCTTCACGGCAGAGATTACACAGACACAGTCAATCATACGCACACTGCAGAAATGAATGGGGACGTAGTTTCAGCAGTACACTCAGTAGTGTGTGTGTGTGGGGGGGGGGGGGGGGGGGCACATCATGCAGACAAATCACGAGGGGAGTCTGCCGAGTTTTTGCCAGCGAGACGTATAGCGCCATCTACGTTTATGTCTTCAAGTGCTTGCTAGGGCAGGAAGTAAACAGATCACCTCGAACTCGACGTGGTGTGAGATGTGTGCGTGGATGTGTGTGGGGGTGGTTGGTGAGTTGTGCACTACGAGTAGTCGCCGGAGCGGAGCTAGCGGAGACTTGAGCTTTGGTTGAGCTGCAAAGAATTTTTACATGATGAGTTGAGCTAGCTGGGACGTCGACCACAACTCTGCTTGTACTGTCGAAAGCCGTGTACAGAGTTCGATACCCGCTTGAGTTGCACGTGTATCTCGCTACTTCCATCGAAGCATAATTGATGCAGACTTATAGATTTGCCGGAAAGAAAGATTTCCAGGCCTAGCCTGAACAGTGAATGTAGTGTACTGAGCCCCGCCAAGGGAACGTGACCGGATCGGATCGCCGGATGCAAGGCAACAGAACTTGGAAGTAAGTGTGCATATCAGTTCGGGAAACCCACTCACAAGGGGGGCCCCTCCTTATAAGTAACCCGTCCCCCTTATAAGTAACCCCGTCCCCCTTATAAGTAACCCCCGGGGCACCCCTTATAAGGAGTCTCCACGCTTTTTTGCAATGCAACGCGAAAATGAAAGGACTGCGGCAATTCGCTTGATTATGTCCATAAAGCTTCACAAGTTTCCTAGTTACTCACGAAATTTGAGCAAAATCGGTTTGAGGCATCATATCTAAAACCATGGATTTAAATGCGATGTCAAACGACCCATGCGAATGCTGAAATGCGAGCGATTACTGGCGTGAGTGTCGCCAGGGGCGGCGGCGCGGCAATGCTTGAGTGCAGACGTGGCGACTGAGTACGAAAGTCTCCGTACTCAGTCGCCACGTCTGCACTCAAGCATTGCCGCGCCGCCGCGCCTGGCGACACTCACGCCAGTAATCGCTCGCATTTCAGCATTCGCATGGGTCGTTTGACATCGCATTTAAATCCATGATTTTAGATATGATGCCTCAAACCGATTTTGCTCAAATTTCGTGAGTAACTAGGAAACTTGTGAAGCTTTATGGACATAATCAAGCGAATTGCCGCAGTCCTTTCATTTTCGCGTTGCATTGCAAAAAAGCGTGGAGACTCCTTATAAGGGGTGCCCCGGGGGTTACTTATAAGGGGGACGGGGTTACTTATAAGGGGGACGGGTTACTTATAAGGAGGGGCCCCCCTTGTGAGTGGGTTTCCCGAACTGATATCCATGTTTATGACTGTAAACTAGCCCTTTAATTACTGTTATTTAAATATATCTAACAACATTTAAAGGCATCATCAGATTACTGATTAGTTTATCTGAATTAGTGCCTACCTGTGATGACGCCCAGTAGTTTCTTACTGTGACTCATGAGTAGGCCTAGACAGAAAGATCCGTCTGTCCGGAGGACTCTTTATGTATTTTGCCATTGGGCATTAACGCTGTCCTCCGTAGACATTCCCCGACGGACAGATACAGACCGATCTTTCGGTCAAGAGTAGGCCTAACCGCAGCAGTGACCCCATACGGACAAATACGTACCGTTTACTGTGTTACAGCGCCCCGCGACGGGGTTAGTTAGAGTAGGCCCTACTGCTGTAGCTGTAGTGCTAGTAAGTCAAGTAAACTTACTCTGTAGAGGGCCTTTCAAAGGTTCTAATCCTGATCCTGAGCCAGGAGCCTATAAATTTATGCTATGTGTTGGCTGTTACAATGTCCATGCACGGGATGGTCAATTTATGCAATAATTTGTTGTGTTTCTGTTTCCAGTGATTGAGCTTAACAGTTTTAGACGAAAATGTTAACCAATGTTGCCTCGACAGCATCCGCACATAGACTATTCCAAGAATTTACAACTCTCTGGCTGAAAGAGTTAAACTCTTACTAGTTCAGCTGGATCAAAATTTGACCGAAAGATCTGTCTGTATCTGGTCGTCAGGGATATGTTCCACGGAGACGGGGTGCTGTGTCTGGCTTCATGGATCCCCTCTACGTTGGAGAGCCAAAGTAAAAAAAATTATACAAGACTCCTCCGGACAGACGGTCTTTCTGTCTGGATCAAAATCTTTCATATCATGCAAAATCTTGAACACTTGATCACATCAGAACGTTTACGTCGATCTGGGGTCAGATAGCCTACATACAACCAACAGATGCACCTAGTACTTAGTAGTGTCTACAGTTCTGAAATTGGGGGCAATCCAGGGGTTTATAGGGGCCACACACTTTTGACTTCAAAATGACTCTAATTGATATCTTTGGTTACAGAATTATATATTCACATGTTTTTAACTTTTCTACAATGTCATTTCAATGCAACTTTTGCCATGATGAAATATTGCAATAAACATTGCCTAGTTCATACAGAAATTATGAATAGTGGAATGTAGCTCGTATTGTAGAAGGCAACTTACAAAGAACCCTTTTAGATTGGATGCAGGACTTTTTGTACTGGGATAGATTGGCAACCTGCAAGAACCTTGTGAAATGTTGTGATCACTATATAGCCTCTTTCCTAATCAAAAGTTTTATTTCCCATTCCATTGATTTTGGTCATTCTCGAGCTCCCTGCGCTCAGCCAAATATATCACCATTATGTTATGCGTTAAAGTAAATTATACAAAAGTTGCATCTACATGTAACATTGAGACAGGGATCGTACACATATTTGCATTCTTCAAACATGTACAAGCATGTATGCTGTTATTCAACTTTTGTGTTCTAATATTTTATTCTGTAAATTGTATGCTAGTTCTGTGACCATATCCTCAAATATCTGGAAAGTGAAGTTTGGTTTATGATATATTCAATGGTAATTTGTACTCTTAAATTGGTAGTTGTGCTATCTGTTACAAAGTGCACAGAGTGAAGTGGCAATACATCAGAAAAATTTTTTTATATTTCATAGGATATTGCATCTCTTTATTGTTTTCAAAGCTTGATTACACATTATCTTTCTTCTTCTTGTTGTTACTTTCAGGTATCGGTAATTCACATAGTGGCTGAAAGATGACACGACTGACAGTGACCTGTTGAGCAAAGAAACAGAAAAAAGATCTATCCTCCGTGTTGGTTAGAGGAGTGTATTTTTTTTTCTTGGTTGAGAAGTACAGATGCGGGAACTCAGTATGCGCTTCTGCAGGAGGTTCAGAAGAACCAGCTGTGAGTTGTAGATCAAGCCTTATGATGAATTATAGAGAGCAGAGTTTCATTCATTATGATATCCCTCACAAATTACAATGTATCTCTTGTTTACCGGTTGGACGAGGGCATTGAAAGTGACAAAACGCATTTCCACTTTAAAAATCCTTATCCCGTCAGAGTTCAACTATTTCTCCTAGGAAGTAGTTTTAAAAAATTCCGCTTGCAACCTTTGCTAAATGTACCACTAATCCATCAGGAGTGCGTATTTTAGTGCGTGAGACAATATCGCACACCGCTCGACTTGATTATCTCTGAACATCGCGAGTAAACAGTACGGTTTTTCCACTACACATGGCATCTTCACTTTGCAAGAAGTTAGATTAGGTTTTCACAGACAAATGAATGTGTATTGCGCACTGCAGACCATGCGTAGGGTCCTACACTTACTGTGTAAATTTGTGCAAGGAAAATGTGAACTTGGGTGATCGGTCATCCGCAAACTGTAAACAGTGAGTAAATCCCACTTTTTTTGCAGTTACTCAGCCACTGAAATAATTAGTGAGGGGTATAAACAAGAATACCAGGCATTGTTTAAGATATGTGCCTTCGGTGACTTAAATACAGTTGAACCTCTATTATCTGGCCTCCCGTTATCCGGATCTCTCTATTATCCGGACACAATCTCGCCGTGATTTTTTTTTTAATGATTACGGGAAGAAAGGGGGATTCCCAACTCCTTGAGAACTCCTACCCAAACACACATGAATTACATATTACTTCCAATATGATTAACATACATTGCATCAAATTTCCTTCCAAATTGCTTACCTTCAGACATTTCAACATCCCGAAACATCCCCAAATGTAACAATGAAAAGGTTGCAGTATACACATTACTACATGTGGTACTACAATGGGCTACATCAGTACATGTGTATGTGTACATGTATAAAGCATCGAGTCTCCCGTATCCGGCCAAATCCCTTATCCGGATGAGCCCCGGTCCCGACTTGTCCGGATACGAGAGGTTCAACTGTAGTACTGCATTTTCTTCATGGCTGCGCCCCTCTGAAAATAGTGCTATTGAAGTCACCTCATGCACATAGGTTGTACTTTTAACCAGAACCTCCTAGGCCAGGTATATTTGTTACATATCATTAATGGAAACTCTTGTTTCAGGTTGCAATAGCCTTAGCATTAGCAGTGATTTTGTTGTAGTAATAATATTAGTATCGCTATAAATCCCCCAAGGTAAACTAAAGGGAGCAAGCCACCAAATGCCATCGAATCCCATCTTTCACCTACCTAGGTGAGTCTAATGATTTGAAGAAAAAAGATACACCATTTGAAATTCACCAGTAACAGCACTAATTGATTAAACTCTAATCCTGTGGGCAAGAATACATGATTATTTGCTCTGGTTTTCACACACGCCCCATTTCTCAAATCATGGCAATAATTCCAAACTAATCTCAAGATTTTTCGGGATTTAGATTGTGATGCTAATTGCACTATTTATTGTGACACTTTTTCCCCCGCACCAGTGGCAAAAATATTAAGATTTGGAACGTGATGCAAATATCGAGATTTGTATCCCACTACTTTGCATCAGTGTGAATCCTACGATGTTAACCTTTGATATTCAATGATTTTGTTATCTTGAGTGTTATTTTGATATTCCACCTTTAAGTTTGTCTGACTTTATTCCTTTATGTACATCCTCTGGAACATGGTGAAAGTATTGCTTTGGCTCATGACACAAATTAAAATGATAATAATTATGATAATAATAATAATAATAAAGGATTATTTATATTGCACAACCAGAATTATCTCATGCCATAGTAGATGTATGTCAATCATAAAATAAATAATGAGTTATGATTGGTTAGATTGCGTCAAATGATAGGGCATGGCCATACCCTGTACCATTAATTTTGGAAAGAGGAATCCAGTGCATTAATACATGCAAATACAAGAGGAGTCATTTGTTTACTTTTGCTATCATTTGAGATCAATATTATTTAAAGAAGAAAACATTTTAAGACTACATTGAGTTTATTTTATATTAAAGGTGATAACTTCTGTATCTTGGATCTAAATATAATCAGTAGTACATGATTTTTACAGTGACAAGATCCTGTATGTACACTGGTGCTGTGCCATGTGTAGCTCTGTAATCAAAACTCTCTGTAATTTGTGTGGCATGCAAGGCTACTTCTGGCCTGTCCATCAAGCGGAAGTGATTCCAAAGGAGAGTTTAAATAGCTGCTTTCCTTTAGGGACCCCCCCCCCCCCCCCCATTTAACTGAAAGATCAGGTTGGGCTAATGCCAACGCCATTTAGCACGCAAGAAGGGTGAATGACAAGACGTGTGTTGACGTACTGACGTGTCTTCATTGTGGGAAGGGGGGGGTGGGGAGCACATCAACGTGTACTTTATATTGCTTTGAGGATGTCAATAATTTTACATGAAAGAACATGATGCATTTGTATGTTTGCTCTCCTCATATTTATAAGTAACCCAATTAGCAAATTAACCATATGGAATTTAGCCATTTGGGAAATTGGAAACACCTGACAAAATAAAAAAGGTTGCCTGTTTCATTTATGATAAAAGCAATGTTTGTTTGTTAGTTGTTGGTTTGGGGGTTTTTTTCAGTCAAAAATGACATTTTCAAGCAAGATAACTCTGGAGGATTAACTTCTGTGTAGAAGCTCAATACTGGTAGTCTAGTGCACTGGTCTAGTGGATACGACACCTGTATAGAAATCAGGAGATTGTTGCTTTGAGTCCATGCCAAGTATGTACATGTATGCCCGTGATTTTTATATCATGGCTCCTACTATAAAAGCAGTGTATAATTAGTGCTTATTTTGATATGTTGAGGAAGTGCAATTTGTCCATCACATGCAAGCTGTAAGTTTGCCTTATATACCCAAGTGTGTGGAAAGTTTGCCGGTCACTTCCTTTCAGGCCTGCTTTCAGGCCAAGGGTACAGGAGGCCCACTGTTTATGGGTTGTGTGTCAGTCCAGATAGTGAATAGTGGAACTCAACGTCACTTTCAAATTGTCTCTCATGAATAGAGCAAAATCAGAGCAAAACAGAATGGTGGTTGTTTTATCATAATAGAACTTCCAATGAGAAGGTTTTGGGAATTTATCAATCTACCATGATTCAGTGATATTACCCGGTAGTCACAACCATATGAACTAGCAAAGGTGGTAATGTAATCAACTTGCAAGTCTCCTATTGAACTGTGGGCTGTAAATCTTTACTACATTGTACATACCCTTCTTCTGATGTGAAATCAATAAAAGTAGTATATATTTTATATAAGAGCGCCTCACATCAAATTAATGTAGGGCATGTAGTAACTTGCTAACAATGATTTTCAAGGGGGGACGAGGTTGTAGTTGTGCAATTATTAATCTTAAAATATTATTTTAGTAATCATTTTTTTTTTCAATGTCCAAAGCCATGTGGGAGAGGTATGAGGTGATGACAATATGGCCTTTTACAATTTATGTGTGTTTGATGAAAACATGGGAATCTCTAAAATTCCAGTAACTTTCTTATTCTATGTCCATTTTTTGTGAAATGTCTATCATTTGTTTGTCTTGTTTTACTTATTAAAGTCAAATTGGACACAGTGCAGAATTACACTCCAAGGTCAATACAGCACTATGTTTGTAAATCGATATGATTTTGATGAATGGTATACTAAAAAGATTAAATGAATTTGAAGGGCTGCTGTGATCATTAAACATATTTCTTTGAATGTTTCTCTTGTGCAGTACCTTTCCAGATAGCAGTGATTGGGCTGCTGGCTCTAATCATCGTTGTCCTCAGCACACACCTACGATCAGACTCGATGGAAGAGGCGCTCCTTCTGCAGAACTTGAAGAAAGAGTTACACAGAGATGCAGCAGAGCTCAGCCAAGGTGATTGCAAAGAGTTTGTCTACTTTTTTTGTGTTTTTTTTTGTGTGTTGCCTCTCTTCTTTTCCTTCTCCTTAAACTGATGATGATTATGATGATGAAAATTTTGATGATGATGATCATAATGATAAGAATGATGACAATGTAGTGATAATGATAATAATATGATAATACATACAATTTTTATAGTGCCATTTTCCATTCAGATTGAATGCTCAAGGCGCTTTACACCAAAGTAAAAAGACTGAAAATACATATACCCATAATAGAAGAAGTAGATGAAAAAGAAAACATGATGATGATAAACAGATTTTTTTCATTTGCTTGTTGTCATTTTCTTCACATCCTCTTTTCTTTTCTTTTCTTCCAGGTCTTCTAACCTTACTTTTTTTTATGCCTCCGCCACGAAGTGGTGCCGGAGGCATTATGTTTTCGGGTTGTCCGTCCGTCCGTCCGTCCTTCCGTCTGTCCGTCCGTCCGTCCTTCCGTCCGTCCGTAATAAATTTTGTGGACAGGGTAACTATCAAAACCTTTTAAGGTATCCTAATGAAACTTGGCATGTATGTGTATTAGGGGGTGAAGTTGTGCCTATCAACTTTTGGGTGCACATGGTCAAGGTCAAAGGTCAAAAGGTCAAGGTCAAATACGTAAAATTTCACTATTTCCTCCATATCTATGCAATGCCTGAAGATATTTTCTTGAAACTTAGTGTATACATGTATTACCCAATTAAGATTCTCTGGTGAAAGTTTTGGGTCATGAGGTCAAAGGTCAAAGGTCAAAAGGTCAAGTTAAAATATTAAAACTTCGCTTTTTTCTCGTACCTTGGAAATTGTTCAAGGTATCCTCATGGAACATAGTATATATACATGTACTGACTGGCAGTTATTAACTAGAGAATCTAGGGTTCATAGGGTCAAAGGTCAGGGGTCAAAGGTCAAGTGCAACACTTCAAATTTTTACTATTTCCCTCATACATGTATTTATGTAATGCCAGCAATTTTTTTCACACTTGGTGTATGCATGTATAACCTAGATTATCTGGAAATTTTCTTTTTCTCTCTTTTTTTTTTTTTGGGGGGGGGGGGGGGGGCGGGGGTTTGCCTCAAAGGTCAAAAGGTCAAAGATCAATTGAAAGTGCTGAACTAACTTTTTCCTCCATATCTCAGAAGTGGCTCAAGTTATCTTGAAACTTACTACATATTTATGCATGTTCTGCCTGACAGTGATTATCCTATGAATTTTAGGGTCAAAGGCCAAAAGAAAATGGTAACAGTGTACTTTTCAATACAGAAATTACACTTTTTCTCCATACCTTGAAAATGACAGTATTCATACACTTATGAATGGGTCAAAGTTAAGTTAAAGTCCTTGAATCCCCAAATACATGCTCTCCTATTCATCTAATTAAACCTAGGTAAAGGAAGGTGAACATCCAACACATTTGTGACAAACATGTAATTTCAATATTTTGCCAGTATTGTGAAAATGTAATTATACATTGTCCACATGTACTATAGACCTATTAGGAGAATCATGCATTATGGCGGAGGCATAGCAGTTGCCTTAGCGACATTTCTAGTTTTCACTTTGTCCCATCTTACTTTGTTAGTTAGTCCACCTACTTCTCCTTGTCATCCCCTTTCTGCTGGAATTTTGTTTTTATTGATTCTGTCGGCTGTTTCTGCTCCATGTGTTATTGTTCTCTTATCATCTTTCCAATTTTTTCTCGTACAGACATATGAAGGCCTTTTGTCAGTTAGCTTATAGAAATCTTACACGGGAAGCAAACATTTGGCTAAATTTTCTCTATGTCCTCCACACAAAATGATTGCTTCCGAAAAGCACAATTGAAATTCGTATCAGAATAGTGAATGATGAGACCTTGATGATATTCCCTTTGTTCCAGTTTTGAGTGAGTTCCAGGTTGCTTAAGCCCCGTTTTGACAGAGCCTTTCAAACAAGAGTTACCGTGACAATGTCCGGGCAATCTTTATTTTTGCCCCACCTGTTAAAATGGTCCCTGCAAAATATTGCTCGGATGTTGTCATGGTAACTTCTGCCAAATTCCACCCTGGCCAGCGAGGGTAATTACCCCAACTTTACCCTGACATTTTCCTTCTGTTAGAACGCTCTTGCAGTAACATTCCCTTGATACACTCAACACGCATGCACAATAGTCCGAACAAAATAACACAACGCTCGCCAATCACGCGCATGGATTGTAACCACACCACCTTCGCGCATGAACAGGTAGGTTGTTATGGAAACCTGCCAAGAGAAGATTTTTCCTTGTGGTCTGTTACAACAGTACCCCTTGCTCTCTCATGCAGTTTTATTGCCCGAGGCAAGGAATTTTGTTCTCCGGACGTTGTCCTGACTTTGTCAGGTAAAGTCTGTTAAAACAGGGCCTACGAGATCATTCATGAAGTGTGCTGCAAAAGTGTTTGCAATCTGTGATTATTCAAATTCATGAAATTCTTCCGTCGAGATGTTTTTTCATTGCAACTGATCGACAAATTGCCCTACATTGACGTAGATTAGCACTGAATTGATCAGTGTTTTAGTAGTAGCCATGATAAAAAATCATGGGCGTACATACTCGAGCAGGATTCGAACCTACGACCTCCTGATCTCCGGACAGGCCTCAACTCCTCTAGACCACCGAGCTTTCGCACGACAGCAAGTGTTGGTTCTAATCCCTACAGCATGCAGCGGGTACTGCGTAATCAAATTCATGAAATTCTTTCGTCGAGATGTTTTTTCATGCCACTGATTGACAAATTGCCCTACATCGACGTAAATACGCCCTGAAATGAAAACACTGGTCAATTCAGTGTAGGGCAATTTGTCAATCAGTTGCAATGAAAATCTGTGATTAGTAGTATTTAAATGTGGTCCTTGTTGTTTTGTCACTGATGTACAGAGCTTCAGAGGCCCCCCCAAGATAAGCCTGTGGAGGGTAAGGCGATGTGTGGAAACTATGATCCGTGCCCAGCTGGTCAGTTTGCCTACCGGGTAAAGAGCGGGTTCCAGAACAAGCACCGTCCAGAGATGTGCCTTGAGGGAGATGAAAAGTGAGTTCTGACATCTTACTAATGCCATCACACAAGTTTTGAAGTCAGATCATTTGTCAAACAAAAATCAGTAGAAAGTTAACATATAAAAAGGGCAAGAAAAAGGCAGTTCGGAGAAGGTTTGTTTGTTGTTTGTTTGTTTGTTTGATTTTTTTAAAACATTGATATGGCATCTGCTTAAGTGTGTCTTTGATCATTCAACTCCATTTTCTGTGGGATCAATTGGCACACATCAAGCCCTGGTAATTACCTTTATGTGTAGGAAGGATGTTCTAAAAGGTGCAGCACATGAAGTAGACAAGTTCAGCATTTTCTGTGTGTCAGTGGGCCACACCGTTTCCTTGATATATTGTTAGGGGTGTCTGTGAACCAAATAGAGTATGAGTATACCCCCCCTTTTTTTCAAAAGAGACCAAAGTATTCTGTCTGTTGGAAGTCACAGAGAGCCACATTATGTATTTGTACAAAATCAGCAACATGTTCAGTGCTAAGCCTTGATTATTGTGTGATATCAATCATGCATATCATGGCATTTAGAAATTGTCAAAGAAACGGAAAAAAAGAGGGAAGGTGAGACAAACGAGGAATATTAGATGTGGCATTCCGGACATTGCCCTGTTGCCTCTTAGTTCCTTATGACTACATGGATATCCAGCTTTCACAGTTGGCTGCTCACTATTAAGTATATTATTATGATATAGATTTTAAATACAATTGCAGGCGATGCATTAATGCTAACAAACTGCAATCTCAAGCAGAGGCAATGGTGTGATGGAATTCATTGTTTTGCTCTGTTACTTCACAATACCATGCAATTTTCCTAAAAAACATTTTCTTCTTATTCTTTTTCTTTTTTTTCTTGAGCTAACCTTCGTACCCAATACCCAATGTTAGCTCACAATATCTCTTTGAACTGTTCTTACATTGTTAAGGACAAAGTGTGAACATCTCCCCCCCCCCCCCTTATTCTTTTTTCTTTGATTTATTGAATGTCGGTGGAAAAGATGCAATGTACTCTGAGCAAATAATCAGATCAGGGTTCCTTTGTTGTGTGTTGTACAGCCTCCACTTAAGCATCTCAGAAATAAGCTAAATGAAATTCTGTTACGGAAATAGTGCCCTTGATCCAACCATGTTTGCCTCTGCTTTTACTATCTGTGTTGAAGAGAAAAATGAAGCTCTCCTTATGCTGTTTTGATGTGCTATTAATGTATTTACTGCCACTGTTATATATATTTGTGTTTTCCTTCGCAGTATTTTTCCACAGATAGAAATGGGACGAGGATTAAATGTACTTCAGATTGAAGGTGAGATGGGCAGCATGAGACAAGGATGAAATCATAATTATTATAAGGAAATAATTCATGGGAGCTTTCAATATACAAATGATGCACAGGATAGAGTGTGTTAGTGAAGGTGCGGCGCGCTCGAGAGTATTGACAATGGTGCGACATGCACGAGGCGCAGCCGAGTGCATGTTTGCAACCGTTGTCAATACTCGAGAGTGAGCCGCACCTTCACTAACTCCACAAAATAATCCCATGCATCATTTGTTTTATAAAATGGGTCGAAAACTAACAGCATTATTCACGTACCTTTGTGGGTCAATACCAGTCAGCTACATGTAGCACTCGCTCAAAAGTCAAGATGTCCGAAGATGTTCGTCCCAAACATTTACGCACGTCGCGCTCGGAAATCCCGCACATAAGTACTGTACGTACGTATAAGAGTATACGTACGCCACGTGTTATGCACAAGAAAGGCCGCCGGCTGTTGTGGCAGCCCGAACTAGAAGTTGTTTACAGGATTGACAGCGCGTATAGTAGCGCGTGACGCACTTGTAACAACTGATTGAGTGCGCACTGCTAGTGTAAACATTGTGACGTACGTCAGGCCCCAGCCGTGCATTTACTAAGAAATTAATGCACGCACACGTGACTCATTTCAGCGCTTCCAATTGGCTACATTCTTGAACCCATTTTATAACATAGAATCATACAGAGTGGTTATTAGCAAATTGGCAATCAAAAATTACATTATCAATGTTAATGGCTAATGACTGTAATGGCTGAATGATGATGAACTAATGTACATTCAAGTATTTAACTCATCTACAGTAGGTGGCCCTTGCTCGTACAATTTTTCCTAATAACCCTTTCATTGCCACACGGTATAAAGTAATCCAGATGATCCTTGCATCAATTTCTTCTCAAATATAACTGATATTTTGTGTCTACATATCTGCATGAAAGGTTAGGTACTATGAATTATTGCAATATTCACGTTTCTATCTAGCAGGGTCATTGAATTACATTTCTGCTACATTAGATGCCACGATAACATAAAAACAAAGTTATGATAACTTAATGCCAATAAATTTTGTCTTTCACTTGATTTGAGTTTAATAAATGCCATGTATTAATGAAAAGAAGAGTGCATTTGGTTGAGTACGCAGTATCAACTAATCTTTCGGGAATCTACTCATCCATATTTTCTTATTGTATCTGAAAGTGGACAATCACAATTTAAAATTTGTTATTGATTGCACTGCTAATGGCTTCACAAATTTGTCAGGTAAGTGCGATTTGGTGGGCTTCGCTCTTACCCAGTTTTACAGAAAAGGTTGATGGGGATAATTACCTACCTTTGAATGGGCATTGAGTCATAGATCCTGCATTAAACAGAGCATGTCTAATTTACTCCTAATGTTATTTGGTCTTATCTCCTTTTTGTGCAGCAAAAACTAGGAGAGTAACGACAAAGCGGTCTTTCGACACATACGCACATGGTGAGTTTTAGCTCTCACACTTGTTGAATTTTAGAGCTGTTTTGAAGACTGTGGTATGGTTGACATTGTATTTGGTTGTAACTAATGCAGTTCATTCATCATTTTCAGTATCCTCATCGGAGTGAACAGATGTGTATGTGTGTGTGTTTTGTCTATGATTGTGTTGTATCTAAAGATGTTTATAATTCCTCTGTTGTTTGAACAACTGTGTGATGAAGGTTAGATTATATTGAATGTGTGCTTTCATTGTTGTGGGTGTATTGTTTGATACTGGATAAATACCTCTTGTAAGAGACAACCTTACTCCTGGGATGAAGGAACAGAGAGGATGCAAGATACAATTGAAATCATGAAAATGAGCAGTATAAATCTTTTGATGGGGAATATTTACTGGAATAGGTGAGAAAAGGGAATAGGCTGTTAGGCCATGCCCTGTTGAAGAATTCTGCATCCACAGTTGTTGTTTTTGTGAGATGTCACAGATAGAGACATACACACACAGATATATCTAACCTATCTTGCGTAATGAAATGATTCTTCTTTAGCATAAAGTATATGCACTTTGCCTCAAGTTCTGTGGTTGTATGTATCCATTGAGGACACACAATAATATTTTGTGATGTGGGCTGTTACAATCTAGTAATCTATGAAATGCCTACTTGCTTTGTGTCATCACAACTGCCAAGTCGGAAGATTTGGTAAACAATCGTATACAATTAATTCTCACAGAAGGATTGGGTGCAAGTGTTGTCGTTGTTTTTAGTTTTGGTTTTTTGAACAACATGGAATAATGTGATAAAGCTGCTATTTATGGATCAACCAGTCCACATAAAATTCAGAAAATGTTAGGGGTGTGAATATCCAAAAGGTGATTTTTATGAGACAATGAACCATTAATGATCATAAATGTGTGCCTGCAAAGTCATAGCACACTACTTCTACATGAACACCCATCTCCTCTTGGTGAGGTTAGACTTCAGACATGCAGCTGACACAAGTCGTGTAATGATGTAACAAAGACGTTATGCATATCAATGTCGGTGTGAAGTAATGTTCTTCAGACATATTATCTATGCATTTATAGATTAGTTGAAGTACTACCAGCCTTATGTGTGCCTTGACACGGAAAAGGAATTATTCTGGTAGAATGTGCCGCCTCATGTAGCGACATTGTGTTCCACCGTCATAAAAATGTTTATCCATGCAGAACACTTCCCTGTTAAGTGGCCAATGTTCTTGGCTGTCTCCTAAAAAGACATGTAGATGTAATTCTCTCTCTATCATAAAGATGTTTCCAGTTTTATCATTCTGAGGAAAGCTTTTAATTATCTATACCTCTACAATGTACCAGCTTATGAAAGGAATTTTTTTTTTCCAGGGTTACAAAAGGGACACACATACTTTAACCTTATTTTTATGACTGTCATACAGACAATGTCATCATTCAAACTACAGCTTCAAAAAGTAGAGTTAAACCTAAGCAGTCTCAGGCAAGATAAGTTTTTTGAGCCCACAGTTAAAATATCTCTTAGTCCCAGCCGTGATAAGAGTTGGAGGAGCCAGTTTAATGGAGTGTCCCTTCAATTCTTATGCAGTGGTAAGATGTGACTAGGATGGCTTCATACTGTATACATCATAAATATATTTGGCAAATTTGGAATTTTGAGACAAATTTGCGAGTGGTTGAATTCACAATTGAGATTCACATTGGCAAAATAAGAATTTTCCCATTTGGGAAGAAAAGTTGATGATTTCCCACTTCCGAGGTGATATACAACTTATTGTTTTACAGGATACAACTCTGTGCAAGTATGCTAGTGGACCGGGGAAATTCACAAACATAAGAACACCATGAAAATAAGCCAGTTCGGAGTTAGCTCATGGGCACATTGGTACGAATGACCTTTCTTTTTTCTCAGTTGATTAGGGGCACTTCACTCGTTTTCAGAGCGACATAATGCATAAGCTTTACGTAACAATTTATGGGATTCATCAATCTCGTTCAAACAAAGAATAAACTTGCGTAGACCAGATGAGCAGAATGATCTGTCAATTCACACTTGAGAAAGCATCCATTTCATTATTTTGCATTGGATGTATTGACAATCTCTTTCTATTGATATTGCCAAATACCACTTTTGCTGTCAGGTGGATGTGCTGGCAAGCGGCATTTATAAGGATTACATGAATAATCATTACATGACAGATGCTTATCCCAGTAAATTCAAAAACCAACATGCCTGTTGGTCCGAATGACCTTGTTTCTGCTCATGCGCAAAGTGGAACTCCGAACTGGCTTACACTACATTGTACATGTACATGTACAGGAAAAGGTGCTTTGGCTTGAGTCTTTGAACACAGGATTGTGTTTTGTCAGATTATCGATCCTCTTTTCCTTTCTACAACATCACAGACAGCGAAGACCTGGTGGCGTTTCTCAACTCTGTCTCCGCGGGCGACATCCTCCTCATCGTCACCTTCGACGACGCCACCAACAGGCTGTCACCGCAGGCCGTCAAGATGTTTGAGGACATCTACGGCAGTCGCCAGGCCCACCTCCTCAGCTACCGCTCCATGTGGGCTTTCATCGGCCAGAAGTACACCCAGCATGATGGCAGCCATGAAATGGTAGGAATCCCATCTCACAGATTCAGTTTATTCAGAGTAGAGTTGTTTATTCATCGTTGGTGACCTGAGGTCCGTTTCATGAAATTTTTATGAGAGACGTTTCGCTCATACTGAGGAGAGACTTCATGAAATGGAATTTGCTTCTCTTTGTAAAGTCTCTCCTAGCTACATATGAGCGACTTTGGTCATTTCTGAGATTTGTGTAAAGACTTCTCTGTGATGACTTCATGAAAGGGACCCCCAGTCTGGTAGTTTCAGGCAGAAGACAGAATATTTGTTGTTCAAGGCTTTGTATGATACAAATTCTCCCTATTTCAAGTGTAAACATATTCATAAAAACATTGGCACTTTTCATGAGAGACATACCTTAGCTGAACTGATTAAAAGTAGTAAAATAACTTCAGAAGAAAATGGAAAGCAGAGAAGATTATTGTCAGAGTTTCAGCGTGGTTTATAATAGAGAACCAAGCTGCAGTCCTGGTGTGTTTCAAGCCACATATTATGTATCAGTGGAGAGCTTAGAATGTGGGAAGCTTTATAGTACCGAAAGTTATTAAACAATATGTGGTCATTTTATCAGGCTGATATGTTGATTGATCACAGTGCTATGGTCAGCGTCGTCTCATTTTTATCTGCAGATGACCCAAATGAAAAAACCTGAGAGTGAGTGGGGAGTGCAGACGGAAATCAAGGGATGTTTTTCTATACCGCGTGAGTATGGGTTGTCGTTTTGCAATGTGTGACATTGCTCATTAAGTCGAATTAGGAAATGTCATGAGTCATGGGTCAAGGGGATGTGTATCGTTCATATTAAGAATGTAATAGAAATTAATTTTGTGGAATTCTCTTTATATCACATCCATACATGAAGTCACAAACTGTAGTGGTCTTCTCATCCAGCGATGGCTGCACCGAAACTAAAAATTCAAAAACTAACTTTTCAATGGATTGCCCGATTTTCCTCAAACTTTCACTGATGTGTTCTACTATTAAATTTTGTTGCATTTGCTTAATCCACGTGTATATTTGGGTTTTGTTCTTCTTTGTGTACCAGAAACTTTCCTACATTTCCACTTTCATTAGAAAAAAGCAAACCCCAGTTTCCATAAGAAAAAAATTTTGAATTTCCCATTCTAATATCTGTATCTAGCTTTATTGTGCTTTATGTTGGTAAAATGTTAGTCAACTTTACTAACTCATCCCGCTTGTGAGATGTCAAAAATCGTATGAATGCATTGGGTAATAATAATAATAAGAAGAATATGGAAAATTTCAATAGCGCTTATGATGAAAATGTTTCTAAGTGCTTTACGATTACCAAAAGAAAACAAACATATAAGTTGACTATGAGTACAAATAATTCACAATTTCATAATCATCAGTTCTGTTCTTAAGATAAATGGGTTTTGAATAAATGAGTACAGGAAAAATGATGATATTTGTACAAAAATTGCAGTGGGCGAGAATCGAGAGCCATCGATATTTGAGGACAAACCCCAGCAGAACTTATGCATGGTCAGCCGGGTGTGTGAATCCAATGAGGTGGCCGTCCATGTGGAGTCGGGGCGAACGTCTCAGGGAATGAAGATCTACCCCAAGGTCTGCTTTGAGGGCAAAACGTGAGTTGCAGTCTTCAAAACTCCCGTTTGGCACAAAATGTGAAATCATGGCTGCCACCTGTAGATAATGTTTTACCATCATCAGTTACCATTGTAGGCTTTGATGAAATGGTCCCGACTGCTTATATGATTTTCTTTCTTTCATCAGTTAGCAGTCAAACTCGTTATTTCATTACAAAATATAAAGTTGCAGCAACAGGGACAGCAACGATGCACAACAGTCTAGTATCATTTACTGTAAAAGTGGAAACTTTCGCAAATTTGCGCAACCAGAAGCTCACGCAAAAATAAAAGCACATGAATATTTTTGCATGCCATATGTTCCAGTAGATAATGTCCTGATTCCGCAGGAAAAAATCCATGAAAAAATTACTCATGAAAAAAAACAAACAAACAAACAAACACAAATCATCAAGTCATTGTGTTCAGGAGGAGATAAGTTACAGTGAAAAATGAAAGATGCACCACATTGCAGTCAAACCTGCCATAGCAGCCACCTATCTATAACAGCCCCCCCCTTTTTTTTTTGGTCTCCCTTGGGTGGCTGCTGTAGACAGGTTTGACTGTATATTTTTTCTGGGGATACAAAACTTGTATTTCCCTTTTGCAGCCCTAAAAATTAGATTCCTGTCATAAGCTGTAATATTGTAAAGGTATGTAATTAAGACCCTTCCTCAGAATGATAAAACTGCTAGACTTCTTTATGATGGAGGGGAAAACAATGCTGTAGCATTGCTGAGGCTACAAGACCTCGTATCTGCAAAACGTCAAATGTTCAGGGAGCAAAAATACATGGCAGCCAAAGCACTATATCAAATGAGATAGCCATTCATTTGACATGCTATAGTGGCTTCATTTTTGGGGGTAAGACAGTTAGGATTTGGACAGGACATCACCGAACCAATTATCTGGCCACTAATCAAAGAAATTCATTTTCACCAAAATTTGAGATACAAGGTCTTGTCACTCCAGCAACGATAGATTTCCAGTGAATTTATTCGGACCCTAAAAAATTCCAGTCAGTATTCTTTTTACAAAAGGGAAGTATAAAGTGACATGGGGTTGGTATTAATTTCTTAAAAAACAAAAAGCAGACAAAAGATTTCATGCAAGATGTTGGGAGACATTATTCTTGAACCATGCAAAATTTCTTGATGTTTGCAAGAGGGATATACTTGACGACCTTTAGGGTTTTGTAATTAAATATGATCTCATACTGACAATCTTTGCAGAGTACTAAGTAACTACTGGATTGATGAGGTCAAACCAGCCAAGCGAGGCCTCAACTTCCTCGTGATGAACCCCAACACCGGACAAGTCGTCAGCTCGGGCAATTTCGATACATACTCGTCAGGTGAGTGAATTGATTCAAATGTGGTAGTGATTTACTTATTTTCTCTTCTTTTTTTTTTTTAGGGGAGTAGTTTACATAAAATGACAGTTTCATTGGACATTCACTCAATGCACATGTATATGAAGGTGAAGTTGTCCTTTAAGCACTGATTGACTTCAGAAGCTTAAAGGAAAATCATGAAATATTGGGAATGCAGTAACCTAAAGGCTCATCAATATGGCTCATTGATGTGAGTCATCAATGAGGATGAGAGCATTTAAAGAAACTTTTATTCTCCTGTAGAATCTTGAAGTTGGTCAAACTAGGTTAAAATGGTGGACTTAGAATTAAAAAAAAAGAGTAGGTGCTTGTGTTTGACAACAATGCTGCACCGCCGCGTACTGTGTAGTGTTACTGAAAGCCACCCATTTGTTACTGACAGATTTGGCAAATGTTCCTGAATAGCATCCTTTGGGGTTGGCATCTCTGTAAATATGCAAAATGTTGTCACATTAGATGTAAGGATATGTTGTGACAAAGCTGTTCATGTGTTGATCAGATTTGAAGCTTGTTACATTATATTTGTAAGGTCAGATATAAGAAAATCTGCTGAATACATCAGTACAATGTATTTCTTCATCCGCGATCAGAATTGTTACCAAATTTCCCATGATAGGCCTTTAATACTTCGACTTTAATCTTTTCGAACAACACCTTATGGTGGTAATTGTGAATTATACAGTATTTGGCCTGTTATGTCAAATTTTTTCATGGTCATAATTACAGAATATCTAGGTTATGCAGAATTATGTAACGGCATGGTTGTAATGGATGTTGACATGGAGTTGTATATGGTTGTTGGTGAGCTTTTTGCATGATTTGGTTGTCACTTTGACAGATACCCAGGACCTGGCCTGTGCAGACTTCCTCAGATCTGTGTCCAGTGGTATGATGGTGATTGGATCAACATTCGATGAGGCTTCACGAAAGTGAGTGGAAAAAAAAAATTAATGGGGGGGGGGGCTGT
Organism: Diadema antillarum; assembly: GCF_040938485.1. Classification (NCBI taxonomy): domain Eukaryota; kingdom Metazoa; phylum Echinodermata; class Echinoidea; order Diadematoida; family Diadematidae; genus Diadema; species Diadema antillarum. The sequence continues at coordinate 712,206 of NW_027270978.1, forward strand.
TTTGTATGTTGGTTCAGACAGGTAATTGTATATTCAGTTTGGGGTTAAGCTTTTTTTGAATATTTCACTTTACATTTCTTCATACTTAAGATTTTACTGATGGGCTATTTTAAAATTAAGCTATCAATTTCTCATGAAATGAACTGTAACAAGCTGAAGAAAAAATTTAGATAAATTGAAATGGACTTAATTGAATTGAATTATTATGATCTCATACCTCTATCTAGGCAAAGAATATACACGTATGTGAGACTTATGCATCATTGATCTCATTGATTTACTTGCGTGAAACAATTATGCCAGTAACTATTGAGGAAACATAAGAGAGATAGGAAAAGGGCTACTTGTGTACACACCAGAGCAAGATTTGAAAATGAAATGGAAGTATCTAAGTTTTTGCACTCATCCTTAAAGTTGCATGGAGCATTTCTAATTTGTAGATTTCATGCCGTAAGTTACATACATCCTTGTCACAGCGATGACATGAATATATCAATGAAGTTATATTTCATATTCTCTTCTCTTTTTTTTTTTTTTGGGGGGGGGGGGTTCTTTTCGTTGTTTGATTGCAAAAATCTTTTGTGTGTGAAGTAGTGATTTCAATACTTCCGTTTCCATTTTTTTTACCATGTAATCCAGACTGGGTCAGAACACGAGAAGGGAGCTGCAGAAACTGGGCAGCTCCATGATCCAGGACCTGGACTACCGAGAGATGTGGGCCTTTGTGGGCCAGAAGGGGATCCAGGGCCTGACCCCATACGAGAAGGTCAGCGAGGACGTCATCGACGGTTGGGGCACCAAGGCAGAGATCTGGGATTGCATCCCTAAATACAGTGAGTAGCAGTAAACGAAGAAATTTAAAAAGATTAACAGACAAGAGTTTGCAGTGGAAGTGTACACACAGATGGACAAATATCAGTCATGCGGAACTGCAGATGCATTTCTAGAATTCAGAACTCAAAGTGAACCGTATAATTGGCTTCACATATCGTCCCTTGGGTGACAAAACTTTGTATCTCAAATTTTGGTGAAGATCACTTTTTTTTTTTAAATAATTGTCATATAATCAGTTAAGTGATGTCCTGTCCAAATCCTAGCTGTCTTTAATACCCCCAAAATGGTACCCACATGGTATGTCAAAGGAAAGGTGATCCCATTTGTTATAATGCTTTGGCTGCCATGTTTTGTCACTCTCCTGAACATTTGACATTTTTGAGATACCAGGTTTTGTCGCCCCAACAGTGATATTATATTTACATAGAATAGTGGAAGTAGTGAGTTCTACTGCAACTTATTGACAAATAGCCCTTAGTTGGCATAGATAAACACTGATTATTCTGTGTTGTGAGTGATAGCCTTGATGAAATTCATGGACATACATAATCAGATGAGATTCAAAGCCAGGACCTCCTGATTGCTAGACAGGCGTCGTATCCACTGAGCTTCTGCCCGTCAGCCAGTGATGGTTCTAATCCCTTGTAGCAGTGGGTACTGCATATTTGTTCAAAGTAATGATTCCATTAGTGTGTTTGCCTTTTTTTAAAAAAAGAAATGAAAAAGAAAATACCCTAGTGTTTTAACAGTGCAGTAGCTTTTAGTGCTCTATTTGGAATGAAAGACATTATCGTTTAAAATTGTGATCATTCGTGGATCACAATGAAATTTGCTGCGAGTTTGGAAAAGATCTTTCTATTTCTCCTGTACATCACTTGTTGGCCAAATGTTTGCTTCATAGCATTTCATGTGACCTGTAAAACTGAGTGAATAAAGATTTGACAAATTTGAAGAAGTAATCAAGTCAGAGATATGTTGTGACATTGATCTGGGGTGATGAGACGTGACCGCACAATCTGGTTTTGATGGGGCAATTTTGTGAAGTTGACTGTTCCACGGAGCACAAAAATATTCATTTTGTAGTTTAGAGAGCTTATGATGAACATTTGTGATACAGCAGTTTCCTACAAGTTTAGAATGTTATTCCAGCTCCCTGTCTTTATGGCTCCGCTACCAATATTAATTTCTTTAGTTTCCCAAGGAGAATGCACTGAATGTGCATCTGACAATTACACAAAGGAAAATGATGTGAATGTGTTGGAACAATATAGTGCAGTCTGTGAAGGATTGACTCAACTCTACGTAGATACACAAATAAATGTATGTTTTTCAATAAGGATTTGAGTAAGGTATTTGTGGAGACTATTCCACAAAGCACCAAAATATATAAAGAGCTTCCACAAGCAAGAGACCACTTCTACCCCAGCCTTGGGAATGAACTATTTTATTCAATTCAATGATTGAATTAATTTGTTCTCACCTGACCGCTAAGAAAGCGTTTGAGTAGTGTGTTTGTGGAGACCATTCCACAAAGCAGCAAAATAGTATAAAGAGCTTCCAAGAGCAAGAGACCATTTCTGTAATGTACCGTATGTCCAAAAAGAATTACAACGGGAGCTCTGCAATGATGTCTTTAAAAATAGTGAATCAATCTAAATACAAATTTGGGGTATGAAACTATAACTCATCGCCCACATCTTACAGAAAACCCCATTCGATTTGCTTCAGTGGTCAAAGAGAAATGAGGAATTTTGTAGAGGATGTCAGGAATCTCTTCCCTCCAAGTTTTGTCTATTGTATTCACACACAAGAGCATCGAAGTGCTAAACTTGGAAGAATCAGACTCATGGCATGCTTTACAACAATCCCCATTTCTCTGTGACCACTTAACCAAATTGAATGGGGTTTTCTGCAAAATAGAACTAAGATGTTATATTTTAAGACCTTGAAGTAGCATTTAGACAGTTTAATCATATTGGGTGTTATCAATGTGAAAATCTGATGGTAATTTTTTTGGGGACATACTGTATTAAAAGGGATATTTCTTTTCCTGCAGCCTAGTAACAAACCATTGTATTCACCTGCTCCCTTCAATTAAGTTTCTTAGGTAGGAATTACTTAGCATTCATCAGTTGTTGTTAGGTAGGGCAAGACTCTAGCAAACTCTGTGGTTGTTAAGGTGATCCTTTATTAACAAAGCATGCACAGAATTTGAATGCATTACAGAAACGGTCTATTAGTGAAAATGATAAGAATATTTGCCAAAAGAGTTTATCTGTTCATTGATGACTTTATTTATGTACTGTGTAGGCCATATATTTAGCAAGTCTAATTTTTCGGGAATTGGGACTTCCCGATGATTTCGCCAGTGGTTGAATTTGCCATCTTGGAGTACAGTACTGAATGGAGACATGTATACGTGCACATCACATTCATGGGGGGATCAGAGTCAATATTTTCACGTCTTTAAATTTGCGAATAGCACCTGACTTGCAGAATTTGTGAAAAGTAAAACCTTAGGAAATTTTTTGATGCATACGACATTTGTTTGTTATCAATCTAGGTACATGTATGTATTTATTTATTTCATTCTATTTCATTAATCATTTTCTTATTTATGTAGACCTTGCTATGTGACTGCTTCACTCATCGTACTTATGTGATCATGGTTTCTAACTGTTGTAAAAATGTAAAATTGAAAGAATTCAATGTTGTATTCTTCCAAAAATAGTTCAGGGTCGCGATCCTAAAGAGATCATCAGACCCATTCGCAGTAATTATATGAAAGTGTGTAAGTATAATTGCCCCTGATCCAAAATCGATTTCTTTCTTTGCATTTCAGTTTCGCTCGAGGCATATGGTTTTGCATAACAGCTCTTGAATTATTTTTTTTTCCCTTGCTGATAGACTCACAAACAATTCTTTGTGGTGTCATGGAGTTCACTTGCTCAAGATTTGGTTTTATTTTCTCTTTCTTTACGTTGTATGCCAGGTATGATGAAGTGATTGTTGGATCATTGAACAAGTTTCTGATGAATCCTTGTTAAAAGATTGTCCTTCACCTGTGACAAGATATGTATCATGATTAAATAGACTCTCCCATGTTCTTAAGAGAAGAGCGTTCCTTTTTAATTGCAAAATCTGATGATTAAGAAACGTGCATGAGATTCAGAGTCAGAAAATGGAATTGGTAGAAAAGTTTCAGAACTTTTGAGAGGAGGACTACCAGTAAATCTATATGCGAATTTTGACGTTGATGGTCCATTGCGGGCATGCAAGACTTTCTAGTGAATAAAAAAGAAATATTTGTCAGATCACCTCAGTAATTTGTACACAAATAATGAGGTAAATTTCTTACAATCTTAATTTTGTCACTGATTTTGATTGTTCCGTCACTGCCCCCCCCCATCTGATCCTGTGACATATTTATGTGTCATCTGGTCCCCTCCCCTTCCCTATCCCACATGACTTTTTGACCCCCCCCCCCCCCCCCCACCCCACCCCACCTCTGTCATGGTGTCACTGGAGCTGGTGCATTAACAGGTGTTTGGGTGTGAATACTGCCTGCAGTACTCTGTTGTGCAACAGACCATTTCTGTAATGTATTCAAATTCTATGCATGCTTTGCTCACAAAAGATTGCCTTAGCAACCACAGGGCTTGCCTTACCTAGCAACAACTGATGAATGCTAAGTAAACTTCTGCCAGAGAAACTTAACTGAAAGCAGCAGCAGGTGAATAAAATGGTTGTAATGAGGCTGTTGGAAAAGAAACATCCATTAATTTTTTATACACGACAGAAACGGTCTATTGGTTTATTGCAAACTGTCTGCCTGTTCTGTGCATTGATTTTGCAAGGCACTTTTTTCCCTTTCCCATTGTATTGGAAAAAGTGTAGAGCACTTTTTGATATAATGATACATTTACTGGAAAACAACATAGAATTGTGTAATTGCAACACCTTAACCATGAATTTAAATGTCACAAAAATTCAAATTCATCATTCTGCAAAGTTTGTTTTCATTTTCACGTATTGTTTGCACTCAGACTACAAAGTATGAGTGTGTGTGTGTGTGCCTGCGCCTGTGTGTGCATTTCCTATTCTCCTGTGCAGAGTTTACCATAATGCAGCGTGGAATATGTGCAGAATGTTCATGGATCGTGCCAAGCGTAGCATCATTTAGTGATACGTAGCAGTGCTAAGATCCAACTGTTGAAATTTGTATCCCTGTGGGTTGGAATAGAGTGCATTATTGTGGCATGCAGTTTCTGTAATCTCAAAGTCTAAAACTCACATTCAGTGCCATCTCCTTGGTAACCGTGCTTTGGTCATATAGCAAGATGCAAATTCTACTCTCGCGTGGAATGCTGTATGCGTTGATATCTACAGGAATCCCCTGAGCTACAAGGAGCAATTTAGATCGTTAGTAACTACCAGCTTATCGCCAAGGTTTGGGACCATGACTGAATCTTGTCATTGCAACATGGGGCCATTTACATAGTTAATAATTACAAGCTGATCACCAAAGTGATACGAGTGAAGTGAAGTTGGTTTGTCACAGGGTATGACTCTTCTACTGATGTTTGTAAGTCTCCTTCAGTAGACTTGGCAACGAGGATAATGTGTTGTGCCAAAGGGCACTACTGCTAGGCTGGAGCTCAAAAACTGGGCTTGCATGGAAACTTGTAGTCTTAACTGCCCAGCCATCGCAGTTCGTATGTTGCCATGGCAACTGCTTTCAATACCACCTACCATTCTCTTTATTCCATTCTTCCATGGAATACATTTCTAGGAATGGAGTGTGATTCAGATGAGTATCGTGCATGCAAGTTTGACATATACATGGATTATCCAGAGTGTTTTAGTTTCTTTGGGGGTCAGTCATTCATTTGTCTTCAATGCATTCTCTTCTTGCAGTCAATGGGTCGTCAGTCCGCGGGGCAGTGATTGGTCTGAAGAAGAAGACGGAGTTCTGCCAGAAGTACCTCCACAGCTTCCGCGACATGTGCTCCCCGGTCAACGTCCACCGGCCCATCATTCCCCTTGACCTCGACGACGAGAGTCTCCGGGCGAACCCTGCCTACGCCACACCCATCATCGTCGTACCAGGTACGCTCGGCCCAGCAGGCAGCATTCTTTTACCCTCTTTATCACACTACTCAGTACTGCAGTGATGTCTTTCAAACTGACCTATCACCTATCAATAATCCAAAGTCCGATTTCATACAACGTTGTATCACAACTGCATGTTCTAATAATTGCAGTTACCATGGCAACAGCTACAAAAAGCCAATCTACCTTGAATATTCTAGCTGTTGATGTTGCTACTGCAGAATATTGCAATGATTGTAAGTGCCCCATGATGAAATGGTCTGTGGAATCGATGACTCCTCTCTAACAGCACTTCATACAGTGGCAGATCCAGGTGGGGGAGCACCGGGCGCCCCCCCCCCTTTATTCATTTATTTTCAAACAAAAGAAATAAAAAGGAAAAAATGGAGAGGTGGTGCATGCACCCCCTCCCCCTGTAATTTTGTAAAGGTGCCCCCCCCCCCCTTTTTACAGAATTCCTGGATCCGCCCCTGGACTTCACTAACAGTGTCTGTTCCGGCTGCTACATGTAGGTTCGGACCTGGAGGCCCTCCAGCGCACCCTGGAGTCCCTCGTGGCGATCCCAGGCTTGAACCCACAGATGGTGGTGGTGATCCTGGAGGGGAACTTTGCCCAGCCCAATGAGCTGGTGGCTGTCTACGGGTTCCGAGCACACTACATTAAGGCCAAGTCGCAGTACCTGTGTGAGTAAAAACGTTTAGACCCTTCAACTTGTCGTGAATAAACTTAACCTTTTATGGGTTTGAAATGTTTGTTGTGGACAGTGGTCCAATTTTGCAAGTGTGAGATGGACTTTCCAAATGTTATATATCTCATTTGTGTCGTAAAGTAAATTGTCTAATGTAAATTGTGAAAATAAAAATGTAAAAATTACTCCAGTATCGTTTGAGCGTGAACAATTTACAACATGTACAGTTTTGAACATACAGTAAACCTCGCATGAGTCGAAGCTCTCGGGACTGAAAAAAATGCATCGACTTAAGTGAACTTCGACTCTCGCGAGAGTCAATTTTTTTTCGACTCACAGTTATGTACATGTATTATAGTACATTTACATGCATGTGTGTGTGTGCGTGCATGTGTGTGTTTGCATTCAAATTTGTCTGTTCTGGAAGATAATGTTCTTATTTTGTTCTAAATTGAACATGGAATTTGTATCAATACTAGTAGTTAAACGTAGTTCTGAGAATGTCTGCGCTAATGTGGCAATGTGCATGTGCTATGTCTATGGTGCAACATAGGTAGCCATTGCTGGCAGACATTCTCTCAGCTGCGTGCTTTCATCTCGATCTGTCAACCTACCCCGTACCTGAGACAAACACTCTCCCAGGCCCATCCCACCTCCATTGAACAAAACTATACAGCCAGCCGGTCATGCACAAACAAGCTCCGCCCACTTGGCCTGTCACTAAGATATTAAAGCAGCGATTGGCTTGACCAAGGAGTTCTAGCTTGACATGGATAAAGTATGGATGTGCTGTGTGTATGGATACAGTATGGATCGATGTGCTGTGTGTATACATGTATACATGTGTATGTATTCGACATGCGTGCGGAGCGGTGTGCATGCTTACCTGCAGCAGGTCAGGGACGGGGTTCTGCGACATGCCGATTTTTTTGTTCTCCTCTAAATGTAATGAGAATGCCGGACAAATCTTCTTCGGCTCAAGTGACGTAAACTACGTGTATTTTGTACAAAAGGGACCGAATGTTTTACTTCGACACAGCCGAAATTCGACTCTCGTACTTAAGCTTATCCACATATTTCTTAGAGAAAATAAATAGGGAAAAATCAGGACTTTTTATTTTGCTTCGAGTTAAGTGATTTTCGACTCACTCGACGTGGACTTATCCAAGGTTTACTGTATCTGGTACCTCATAAGTAATAGGCAGGTTTGTCAACATGGATATTGTATAATGAAACATGATTTTCAAGAAGAAATTTAATACCCTCTTACAAACAGGATGTCAAAATATGAAGCTACATGAGCCCAGTGTTAAAACAGGCATGACATTTCATGAATGAAGATTTATAAGGTAACACATGATATAGGTGACAATATGTTATGCAGTGAATTATGTGGCTAGCAATATCAGATTTTGTCCATCATTATGCAGGGCGAAAATTGATTGTAGATTTGGAATTTTTTTTTGTACAAGATTAGTAATAAAGTGATGTTTTACACTATTACAAAATGGTGCTAGGCTCTTCCCTTTTCACCCGCCGTCAGTTCTTAAAAGTGCCATGCAGTTTCATCTTCAAATTATATTTGATAAACAGTAAATTTAACAAAACCATGGTAGAAAATTCTACCATCCTGATAGATTAGTTTCACTCTCCTTGTTTACAGTGCAGGGCTGGGCCGAGCCACAGCCGAGCCGCGGCTGAGCCCGGCCTCAATTGCAGTACTCGGCCCCGCAATTTTGTCCATTTACAGTGCCAGGCTCGGCCCGGGCTGTTAATTCAAACCTTTCAATATTTTGTCGTAGTGGCCCTCTGCTTGTAAACAAACGACTATTATTGGGAGCATGCTGGTCGCAATTTGGTACCACATTTGGCCCAGTTTACGTTTACAGTGAGAAGAGGCTGGGCTCAGCCACGGCCAAGCCACGGCCGAGACTACCTCCAGAGCGTGGCCAAATGCGCGGCCGATTTTGGTACCGCATTTGGCCTTTTCACTCACTGTAAACGGGGTCTAAGGTAATTCAAAAATTGGCGTAGCTTTGAACTTGATAATTGTGAGAAAAAAGTAATGCATCATTAAGATTCAGCTGTTCTGGAATCTACTGTATGGGCAGCATAATTAGCCAGTCTAATTTTTTTTTTTTTTTTTTTTGAGAATGGAGACTTGCTGTCAAATTCACGTGTGGTTAAATGCACTTGTCTATTCACACAGTTTGCACTCTTTGACTAAGGCCTACCAAACTGTGTTAGCACGCACCTTATTTATGTAGTGTGTAACCAGTATATTTATGCGTGCACATAGTATTAACTTCAAGTTGATTTTGATGTTTTTCATTGTTACATTCGCACATAGTATTAACAACTTCAAGTTGAGATTGATGTTTTTCATTTTCCGCATTCGCAAAGAGCACCCATCCTAGTGAAAATTCAAACCTGTGAAATATGCCGTATACAATATGTGGGAAATGAATATCTGCTTCTGTGATTGTGTGTTGATGTAGATGCCCTCCAATCCGGCATTGAGGAAGGAATGGCCCTCTTCCCCAAAAGCGAATTCTTCATCATCATCGAGGAGTACGTGGAGGTGGCGCCAGATTTCCTGCGCTATTTCTCACAGACGATGCACCTCCTGGAGCAAGACGATACCCTCATGACGATTTCGGCGTGGAATGAGCATGGTGCGTTTTCTGCGATTACCTTCTACAAACCTTGAATATTTGCTAGAATACAGGATAACTTTTGTTTCTGCCATATTCTTGTGTGGTAGCTTGAAGGCAAGAAAACGTTCTCAAGAAGGGCTCAAAATTCATCTTCCACCCTATGGACTTTGCTTGCAGTATGCCAAAATGGTCTGCCAAGAAAGAAACATGTCTGGCTGGAGTGATTTGCCGTGATAATAAATTGTTTTGGAGTATTTTGAGTTCAAAATTGTAAAAGCAAATTGTATGAGTATTGCAAGAGTATGTACAACAAGGGAGGTAAGGAGCATTGCACTCAAAATGCACAGAAAAAGGAGAGCAAGCTACAGAGAGAAAGAATGTTATAGAGAGGGAGAGGGAGAGGGAGGATTAACGTCATGGTATGTATATAGATTCAAGACAGTTTTACTTTCTGTGACACTTGTGGGTGCTATTAGCCACTCACGTGCTCAAAGGAAAACCTACGGTTGTATCCAAGTGGCCTGTATTGTCTGGGTGTGGGTCATTTCGAAGATGTCTCCTCTCTCTCTCTCTCTCCCTCAAGTTTCATTGTGAGAGATGTACATCATTGTGTTATTAGATCATAGTTCATATATCATTGACAGTATAATGGAAACACTTAATCTTATTCTCACTTCTTCCCACCCTGTGAGAACTGTAATCTTCTCGCTAAATGAAAGAACTGCAGAAGTAGGAATACTTTTGATTACCCTTGCTTTGCACTTTAGATGGAGAGCCCTTGAAGAAGAAACATATCACAAGTCATGCTTTGACGCTGAATTCATATGGCCAAGCGTCAGTTGTGCAAAAATAGCATCATGCCATGCACCCATGATGTAGTTGAAGCTAGTTTTGACACCACTTGGTCTCCAAAACAGTGCAATTTCAAACTATATTGCAAGCGTTTGGTTTTGGTTTATGGGTGTAGGCAGTTTCAGAGTATACTGCTGCATTTGTGAGGTGTAATTGGCAGTATACCCTGTGTGAAAATGAACTGCCAAGCATGTTTTGTGCCAAGAAGGAAAAGGCTTATTGCTTTGTACCGTACTCTTTAATTTACATTGATTTGATTACCAACATGGATCCATGCTTAAAAAGAATTATGGAGACATTTCTTTACCGGGGCTAGGTCTTCAACCACACTGTACTGTGTAGTATACCAATGTAATCGGCAATATAAGCTATATGAAAAATGAACTGTGGTGTATAATGCTAACTGTGATCGTTGCTTCATATGTAGTGTTGGTATCTTTCTCTCTCTCTCTCTCTCTCTCTTGTAGGTTTCAAGCATACATCTGGTGATGTGGACTTACTATACAGAGTTGATATCTTTCCTGGATATGGGTATGCCATTTGTTCTGTTATATATTTGTGGCACCCAGAATTGGGCAAAACTGCAATATACTACTAGAGATCACTTCTTTATCAAGTATCCAAGTTATCAAATTGACAACATGGGCAATGGTGGCACATCATGTGCACCTATATGTAATTCTTCATGCTCTTGTAAGCAAGAAAATGATTGCAGCTTTTGACTTCTTAGTATGTGGCAACTTACCAACTGACTCCAGTTTATCAATAAATAAGCCTGTTTCATAGTCATGTATAATTAGGTATTTTACACGGCAAAGAGAAGCAACCATGATATCTTTTGCTTTCTGTAGCTCCAGGGTGCACTGTTGGAGGAGTGATGTATTACAGTCAATATATCAAAGGCCTTGCAGAGCATTAGGTACTGTGAATGAAGTGAAAGTACAATTTGGATGTGGGACTGTTGCCAATTTAAGGAGAAGGACAGCACAGTGATTTTAGTATCAGATCACCTGGTCTTGGATCCCTTAAAAGTCACAGAAATTATTTTCAAATATTGTATGAGTTAACAAACCGAAGACATTGACCCCAGATGCAGTGATCTACAGTCAGGTACCCCTACTTCATGGAAGATAGATCATGTTTGGCATGAACATTTTACTCTTTATTGACAATTCTAAATTAAATCAGTCTCCATGCACAAGTAAGGATATTAAATTTTTCACAAATTTCTTTCAGATGAGTTAATATAGAGCCATTATAGATATCTTAATATCTAGTGGCTATCTAGCTATCTGGCCATCTAGTATCTATCTAAAAATGATAATTGAAAATCTCACTTTCTTTGTTGTTACATTGTCATCTCCGTTCGAATGCCATCAGTTATGTACGTAAGAAGCTGTTATCAATAATGTGCTATTTATATATTTAGTACAGGATGCTAGCAATGATTGGCTGACATGGGTTACTGTGTATGCCGTATATTTAGCAAATCTAATCTTTCATGGATTAGGAATTACTGAAAATTTTGCAAGTGGTTAAATTTGCTATCATGGAGTACAGTAATGAATCTGAGACTGAATTTTCTTTTTCCACCGCTACTCGTGTCCAGGTGGATAATGAGAAGGAGCATCTGGAAGAGTCAGGTGCAGAAGAATGAGTTGAAGTGTTGCGCCGACCAGACATGGAGGGAGTGGCTGAGGGATGACTACAGGAAGGGCCGTGAGTCCATCGTGCCCGACGTGTCAAGGGTCAAGAGAGCCATCAAGCCGGGCATCTACGAGGATCGGCCGTTCATGGAGGAGTATCTCTCAAATAGGACAATTACAAGGTAGGAGGTGGATTTCTGGGTGTCTGTATGTAGTTTAACAGCTTCAAAGAAATAAAATTACTCATTCTGTACTTCAGCATGTGGTTGTTGTTGATTTTATAGAAGTGGGGGGGGATGGGATGGGATGATACTTCCATCTATGTGTAGCCAATCTGAAATATGGTGCTAGTAATTCATTGAACAGGTTTTAAACAAGGTGCGATGATGTGCTAAAATGTTGGGTCAAAACGGTGGGATTGCTTGCAACAGGACCATACGATAATTTATTGTACGTAGGCTAGCTAGTGCATTGATTGCTGCCGCCACACCAGCGCACACTGGACACTCGAGATCGTGCTTAGTGTTAGTGTTCTATTTGGATTCCCTTGTACTGCCCTGTTTTCTTCGAGTCGCACTCACTATAACTCTCTTAGAAATACTATGCAGCTGCATGTATTATGACCTGTAGACTAGGAACAGAGGAATGGGGATATTTACCGCAATTCTGTTTTAATTTAATTTACATCATGTACATAGTCTGCATTTGACCGAAAGATCGGTCTGTATCTGTCCGTCGGGGAATGTTCCGCGGAGACTGCGTCTGGCTTCACGGATCCCCTCCGTATACAGACTGAAGTCAATGATCCCAGCTCCTGTGTGGAGCAACGCGCACAGATCAAACGTTACGATAAACCAAATTTCAGACAGCTTTTTTACATTCAAACAAGTTTGACATGACATGACACATTATGCAGCAATATTTGGGGTTAATTTCTCACATTGTTGTTCAATCGAAATACTCACAGTAACTCGGTTATAATGCAGAAATTTTATCCATATCGCAACATCGCCGTTCGCTAACCGTAGGTCGCCATTTTGAATCTGTAAACCAATCACATGCGAGGTACATGTTTTAGTAAAAAAAACACGTAGAAACTACCTCGCATGTGATTGGCTAATAGCTTCATACTGTATGTTTCTGCAGTTTGAACGTGACGACGTGATGGGCTGGTTGATGTGTGTTTTGCGTTAAAAATTCTACCGAAATATTGGATTATTCATTAATCTGGTGAGTGTAGTCTATTCTTGAATAGTTGATTTAACTATTCAAGCTTAAATTTGCCGACCTAGGGCCGTGAATTAGACGCAATCGAGAAGGGTGAGGTACCTCACCCAATTTTCCATAGAGACAGTGGTTAAGAACATCCACACAGCAATGGGTACTGGTACCTTCCGTCTGTCTACGGAGGACAGCGTTAATGGCAAAATATAAAAGAGTCCTCCGGACAGATGGATCTTTCTGTCTACATCTGCATCTGCTACGTACTGTGTCTGTGCGCTAGGCTCGAGATCTAGGTCTTGCTGTAACTGCGACCAGCCCCAACGCGTAGCTCCCACAGCACTGTCTGTGTACAAGGAGCGCTCCGGGGTTAGGTCTTGCTGGTTCTCGATCTAACGAGTTAGACCCCATCTCTTTTCTTCTTCTTCCGAGTAAGTGCAGTCCACCATCTGGTGTATTTTTGCACTGTTTGGCGGGTCTGGTGTGATGTAGATTCTATCATATGTACAGTGCGATATAAAATAACTAGGTCTAAATTCTACACGCGTACGTGATAACTAAGTGCAGCTAAAAAACAGCATTCCCCTTCTATCACTGTCTATCCGGGCTGGAGTTTCTGTACCTTCTGCTCTCCCATCTATTTTACTAGTGTAACCCAATCAACTTCCCACTCAGTTCCTGATTCTGAGTTGTTGGTAAAAACTTCAGCTAGATCTATATCTGAATTTGCAGAAGAAGCATAATCATGACATGAGAATTCCAGAGAGATAAATAAACCCGATATTTATGATGAGTGAAAGTGGGATTCCGATGCTGGTGTACTTTCGCACACCTCGGCTGCGTCATCTCCATCAAATGATTTCTAAACATGCACAAGCTCGCCCTAGTTATTTGGTAACTAAAATAACTGCATCTGAATTTCCAAAGTCAAATAGAACTTAGAAGTTACGTTTTAACACTGATTATGTTATGACTACAGGTGTTGGAAAATCTTGATGGCTTGAAATGCTGCTCTGCACACATAGCAAGCAATCTGTACTTACAGTATGAATGTATTGCAGTATTAAAGGGTCAATCATGTGATCTGAAAGGTAGCGATCACAGCCGCTCTTTAAGGCTTATTTTTCAACATACAATGAAATTAAGTAAGAAATCATTTCAAGCGGGAGAAATTAAATCTCAAGCGGGAGAACGGGAGATTCTGCAAAAATGGGCTTTCGGCGGGAGATCTCCCGTCAAAAGCGGGAGAGTTAGAGTCTCTGCTTTTCTGTGGTGTCTTTGAAAAGGTAAAATTTGTTTTGTCCTTTTCCTCAGCCAAGTCTGGCTTGTATACAAAGTGGTTGAGCACGTGCGTGTGTGTGCATTCCATTTAATTTCTCTTTTTCATCTTTGCTTCTTTGCTCCTTTCATTTTCAGGGGGTCCTAACTTTTCCCTTTCCAATTAACTGTTTCTTTGTGAGTTTCTTGTGTAACTTTTCATAATTTCCCTTTCAATCTCATTTTCATTTATTTATTTCCGTAGAACTGCTAGTTACATGTATTTTTCCCTCCATCTACCTTTCCTTTTTTCCTTTAGAATATTTTTTTTTGTTTCCTTCTGATATAGGGCCTGTCTTTTTCCTTATTTCCTTTTCAACCTGTATAATTTTTTTTCCTCTCTATTTATCTTTTCTTTTCCAACATCTCTCCCCTTCTTTCTATCTTCTATGTGGTAAATCTTTTGTTTTATTTTTCTAGGTTTCTCTTTGTAATATCTTTTCATTCATTTCCTGTTGCCCTTTTCCCATCCTTTCTCTTTATATATTTTTTCACTCCACATTTTTTCACATTCTGATTTCATTCAAACACACACGTACACCTACAAACACACACACACACACACACACACACACACACACACATGACAACATGAACAGCAACCCCAAACCTCCCTCAATCACTTCTGCAAGCTGAGGTACTGTAAAGGCAGGAAAAATTATCTTTTTAAAGATACCATAGAACTTGATAGATGAACTGTAATCGCTACATGTATGAGATCGCTACGTTCAAATCAATTCTCGCTATCGCCAATGACGTAAAAAGTACCCGGATGTGGCTTTCTCGTCAAGATTTAGTTCACTTGGTAGCAAGGGCACTTCCGGCGCGGGGCATAATTTGCACAACGCTAGCGTGCGCGTACGTGTACCTTACCTATAGCGCAGCGCCGACCACGCCGTCGGATACTAGTACAGTAGGCCGCTGTACTGCCCGAGCCAGCGAGTGGCCAGGCCTGTCATGCATACTCGTACACTGTAGTCCCCGCCGCCGGCGGCCGGCCTTTCTTGCTAGCATGCACCATGTGCACTCACTGCACGCGAACATGCAGCGCATAAGCTAACACATACCGGTACGGCGTACATCACAGATCAGTCATCTCTGCATACGCTGAAAATATGCTGGAAAATATTCACCCACCTGGATATACAGTATATCGTCATGGAATGCCCATCTTTTTTCTTTATTTGTTCTCTGTCGAAATGTCGCGAACACAATCGGGAACGAACAGTAATCTCGAACTTATCCTGTCTCCAAAGCAATTTCTTCCAAGTAAGTACACGTACGTACAATGTACGTAGGCACTGTACTAGGTCTACTACTAGTACCTAGTGCTACTATTATACCACTACTAGTAAGTCGCGCGTGCACGTACTGCGCTGTGGAGTCACCCGCAAACTTCACCCACGCTGCCACGTCACGTCTCGCATGCCAGTAAGGGTCCTATTTCTGCAGATTTTTTTCATTTATTGTCGTGCGAACAACACATGGCAGCTTCGCAGCAACAACCAATAGTTGTAGTAACAGCAATTTCTTAAGAATGGAGAAATTTCAAATCATATTAAAGCTGTAATTCAAGTCGAGAAAACCGGAAGTACACGTAGAATACAGTCGGTTGTGTGTGTAAATCGCATTAGTCACGTATCACGCGCGTACGAACGGAAGTGATTTTGCTACCGGACTATCCCATAATGCACCGTAAATGACGCTTAAATCAACATCCGGGTACTTTTTACGTCATTGGCGATAGCGAGAATTGCTGCGCTTGCTGTGTTTTTTATATTTCCCTGTGCCATTTGCTCCTGTGCAAAGCAGTTTGCGCAGAGCGAACTAGCTGTGGCTTAGAGTATGC
Organism: Diadema antillarum; assembly: GCF_040938485.1. NCBI lineage: Eukaryota > Metazoa > Echinodermata > Echinoidea > Diadematoida > Diadematidae > Diadema > Diadema antillarum. The sequence goes on from NW_027270978.1 coordinate 728,382, forward strand.
AAAGTTTAGATTCCATAGTCAGCTCCATGATTAGATATAGAACTTGATCTACTAGGAACAGAGAGTGTGTGGTATCTGCTAAAGTACTCAATACATTCTGTTGACTATGCACAATGTGTGTTGACAACATGCTTTTGGCAGAGAAATCAATGCAATGCTTCTTACAGCATTTCTTCATGATCTACGTACATTTGTATGTCACATTTTTTGTAAGGTACAGTTGGATCCTCAGTAGAATACACGTGTAAGCATCATTGATGACGTGGAGATATTTGTTAAATGTTATTAATATCAGTATCATTATGGCTCCTTCACTCGTACTTGTGTCATTTGTTTGGCTGACTGCATGTACAGATATACATTGTATGTTAGATATTAGTATCATTATCTTGGCTCCTTCACTCGTATAATGTACTTGTGTAATTTGTTTGGCTGACTGCATGTACTTTGCATTCGCCTTTGAACAAAAAGTTGTAAGTTATTTCCATACCTTTTATTAATTTTGCAGATGAAACTAGTAATTTTGTTTTGTTCTCCCATGACCAAATTTGTCCTCCCAGTTTCCTGATTGTGTCTGCTTTGAAGAAGATTGATCATGAAGATTGACAGAAGCAAACTGAAGAAGAGCACCTCAGAAGTGGTAAATGAAGTTTTTTACATAATACACTAGTAGAACTTTTTTGCCCAGCTTATGGTCTCATTACGTGTCAAGCAGAGAAATTTCTGTGAGTTCATTCTTCATAGCAATATTTATCTTTCATATACATAACTTAATACAGTAGATTCATTGACCTCATTTCATCAAAATTAGTGTGCAGATTTTGAAAGAGCAAATTGCTGAGTAATTGCAGATTCCAGTGCTGTGAAGATAGGGACCAGGGTCAAAGTCTTGACTGTCAAATTAGTTATGTTAGTATTGAATTGTACTACTCTTTTTGTATTTGGTATGTCATAATTATATTGAGAAGATGATATTTGTTGACAAGATTTAGTAAATTTAGGGCCAAAGGTTACGTTCAAATTCAGCTCTTTAGTCTGTGTTTGTTCATTAATCCAAGAATTACTTTTTTGTGGTTTCATGAGGTGAGGTATATGTCTAGATTATTCAGTCAGGTCAAATCAAAATGACCTGTTAGTACATTGTAAAAAACTGTAGCAGTATCCCAAAGCATGCAAATGTGAAATTTGGAGTTGCGTATGAAAGTCGTGGATTCAGAGAATCACATATCAGCAGCTCCATTTTCTTTTGAGTTTTGAAACAAATTACAGTTGGAATTCTTTCTAATGATAATAATAATTGCATTTTGGCGCTTTATACTGACGTTTATAAACGCGATGGTGCTATCTATACAAGGAAACTAGTTTGTAAGGATGATTACTCAAGGACATTGCAAACCCAAAGTAACAGTAATAGAAAAAGATTAAAGAATTAGAGGACGTTGTTGGATTGTTCGTAATTATTCCAATTTCTATTGCATCATGCTGTGAATGCTTTCCTCTCTTCAGCCATTTGACTGTCAGGCCCTGATAGAGCGATTGAAAACCAGTCCCGATCTGCTTGCAGAGCTTCAGGGAATCAAGTCTTGGAACTATGGCAAGGTAATGAATGCTGATGTTTACTATGCATTATTGTGTGTGTGTGTGTGTGTGTGTGTGTGTGTGTTATTTTTTTTTTCTATTACTTTGAATGGAACAGAATAAACATCGTTGAAAAAAAAAAAAAAAAGTGTGTGTGTGTGTGTGTGTGCACTCACCCATGGTGTAAAACGAGGACACACATACGAACTTTACATTTAAACCGAGGACACACAGAAAACTTAGGACGTCCTTGGTACGCAGACCATTCCAAATGGTCTGCTTTTGCATGTAGGGGTACATGTTTGCAGGTCCTCGATTAGCATTATTGTAACAAGTCCTCGGTTGGATGGTAATATACGAATGAGTCCTCGGTTGACAAGAGTCCTACTAACACACAGGTCCTCGGGGTATGTGGTAAAATTCTTCTGGGTAAAACAGGTCCTCGGTTTCCAGCATAGACGCGTATATATGTGTGTGTGTGTGTATGTGTGTGTGCGTGTGTGTGTGTATGTGTGTCCAATTGCCAGTATGACTTTGGGCCATTCAGAATAATAAAAGTGATCAAGTGATAATATGCACAAGGATAATCATGATTGTGATGATTGTAATGAATCCTGAATGCTTTTTGCACGGAGTAGAATCAGTATTCTTGTTTAGATTTAACGGTAGAACTGTAAATACCCCATTGTGTCTTATCTTTGAAAAAATAGACAATTCTTTTGATGGCCACTGGGTGACACATGAATATTATTATTATTATTTCTTAAAGTAAATCAGGGAAACTGTAAGTATGCTGCCTCATGTGGTTGGAAGAAGAGTTGTGCATCTCCTGCAGATGAATCATGCTGTCATGTGCATCACCTTCACTGGATTGCAATGACTTTGCTAAAAAAAATAAAAAAGGAAAATGGTTTTAACCCAAAGCCATGAAAAGAAAGGTTAGCAGATCAGCAAACGTGTAAATAATGTAAGAACAGTATTTGGAAGGTAATGACAATTCGGCTTCATTTAGTAAATTTGCCATGTATGAAACACGTTTTAATACCCATGCTATCAAAGCAATTTTGCAAATGCCTTTCTGATCATGTTTCTTGAGTTGTTGTGTTTATCAACTCTGTTGGGAGTCGATTGGGAGACCGTTGTCACTGCGCAGTTTGACCCGAAGAGCGTAGATGTGTGGTTGGCAGTGATTTGCGTAGGCAGGTCCGAGCTATGAATGGTTTCAAAACGACTTTGCATTTATCAACTCTACTGATATGCCTTTCTGACTCAAACGTGTTTGGGAGTGTACTTTTTTTTTGACATTTTAGAAACACGTTTCTAACTCCATGATTAAAACAGCTTTGCTTTTATCAACTGCCAAAAACTCTGTGAAAGTTGTTTGGAAACCATAATTCTGCACCAGAAGTGAGTTGATAAACACTTTCTTGGATATCCTTTGGCAACCTCAAAAAAAGCACTCTCAAGTGTTTGAGTACCATCACTCGCAAAGTGCTAGTAGTCCTGGTTAGTATTTACACGAACAAGCCTAAACTATGCTTCTTTTAGAAGGTTTCTTTGAAGGATCAAACCCATGTGGTCTTTTGAAGACGTTGGATAATGTAAATTCAGTCCTACATTTTGAGTAGACTTCGTTATTTCAAATATTGCACTTTAAAAACTGGCTTTTCAAACATTATTAGAAAATATGAATGCAACATCATTGCAGACATGAAACAGATGAAGTTTATGATACAAAGGATGTCGTTCAAGCAAGTGTATTGTATTCAATTCTTTTATGCCCCTTAAATGCCACATTGAATGAAGCAAAGACAATATTTCGGTCTCATCTTGTGTGATTTTGGTATAACAAATGTATTCTACTCCAATTTTTATTTCATCTGTAGCTTTTCGTTCATTCAATGTGTGGTAATACGTTAGTATGTTGGGCCGCATTTTTCTTAAAGATCGATTGATCTGCCTAACCCTGACTGATCTCCCCCCCCCCCCCCCCCAAAAAAAAAAAAAAATGGAAAAAAAAAGGTTCTACACTTTATATATGCTAAAAGCTTTGAACTGATCTGGTTTCATGCAAATGCAGTATTTGGTGTCAGGTTCTCTTGCATTTGTGCTGTGTAAGTGAGCTGATAATTTCTCACAACAAACTGAGCCCTGAGGGAGGGATGCTGTAGATTACCTACATTCCTACTGTATGGAATTGAGGTACTGCAGCATTTATTTGTCTGGGAAAATGTTGATTGTCCTGCTAAAATTCCGTTCCTCATGAGTGCATTCAAGAGCCGTTTGACCTGAAGTTTACACTAGAACCTAGACGTTTACTCTTACACTAGAATTTTGTTGACTCGGTGTGTGTGTGTGTGTGTGCATATAATGTATAGTGTGCGTGTGTGTGTGTACGTGTGTGTGTGTGTGTGTGTGTGTGTGTGTGTTGATTTTGTCATAGCATGTATATGATGAAAAGGTGTTAACTGGAAATACTGTTATTGAATAGTTTTGATAATTTCTATTTCATTATTTTTAAAGATAGATGGTGATTAATCTAATTTTGTAGGGAACTTGTTTCCCTAATAGTGTATTGTTTCAGCAGGATCAGTAGTTACTGTAAGTTTAACATAAGATTTAAAGAAAAAATGCATTACAATTTCCAGTAGATTATGTGCTAGTCTGCATTACAAAATATTGAAAGTTGAACTTAACTCATTCTGATCACATTATTCAATTGGTGTGGAACAACAAAAAAATCCACATTCTCTCGACTCTTGGTGGATGAGAACATTGTATTATTGGTATTAAAAAGGGTATTCCCTGCAACATATTACAAGTATTCCAACCTCCCCCCCCCCCCCCTCCCAACAAAAGAGTAGGACATATTGATCCTTTAAAGGGATCATGCAGTTTTGGTTGAGACCTATTTTCAGGTTTCTAACATTTTTTGTTGAAATAATGAGAAACTTCTTATGAAATATGAAAGAACATGTAATTCTATGAGGAATTCAACGTTTATTTGATGGAAATTGGTTTTGAAATGGCTGAGATATCCAAAAAAGAGTGACTCTAATAAAGTGTGGGACTATTACGATCGCTTTGTTTTACTTTGTTTTTTGATGTTTCAGTCATTCCAAACCCAATTTTCATCAAATAAACTTTGAATTCCTCTTAAAATGGTATGCTCTGTACTACATCATACACATTGTAAGTGTTTTCTTGGTATCTCACAAAAAGTTAAAAGCCCAATTCTCATTCCCACCAATACTGTACCATCCCTTTAAATATCAAACTTGTTGCACATGTTTATGTTATGTGTCCACAAATTGATTGTTTTATTCCATTACATGCAATTCAAGGGATCTTGATTTGCTGCATTGTTGTATATTGCTACAATGTATCTTTACTGATGGTAGCTACAAATTTTGTTGTGATGATAACGAGCTCATAGTCTTGTTTCAGGAACATGCCCCATTCTGACAAAATATCAAAAAGCTTGCATACAGTCATGCCGTGCAAAATTATCAGTAGAACCAGAAATAACAACAGGCAAAGGAAAGCAAGGCATTAACTGAAGTGAATGATGTCTATCTGCAGTCAAAATTTATATCATATGCAGTAATGTGAGCATTCTGGATGTGGAAGTAATGTAAATGTTGCAACAGAACAAAAAAGGCCAGATTTGAACTTCAGCTGATCAGCCAATGGGGGAAAAAAAATGAACTTAACTGAACTGAGTACAATGTACATGCTTAGACAGTCTAAGAAAGAAAAGCAAGTAGAATACTGTCAGAATTTAATCTTTTTCAAAGGTGTACAAACGAAGGCAATGGAGAATGTCCGCGTGGATGTGAGACCGTTTTGATTGTAAATGCTACTCTAGATATGACGTGTTAAAATGTAGTTGTCGACACTGTCCTTGCTCGTGTGAAGCAATGACTCATCCACTTGTGCAGTCTGCAGCGATTGATAAGAGGAGTTTGCCAAACAAAGTAAGGCAATGTTCTGACTGAAAGACAGCCCATTTCCTGTACTACACTATGTCTGCGAAAGCCTATTTTCCTGTGTGCTACTTGGGGATGTTTTCTCTGCGCCGATGAATTCTCCAAATGTATAGAACATACGCTGTATTCTTCTTCTTTTCTTTTTTTTCCCCCTGGTTTCCTACCAAATTGTGAAAAGGTTGTGCAGCTGTAGCCGAGGAAGAAATTCATATTTCTGATGAATGTGTTGAGTTATTAAATGCAATAATGAAAACGGTCTGTGAGATAATACACCTGGACACTGTAGATCTTAAAATCCTGATCAAATAGATGCTACAGAATCATCTGATGTGATACTAATGAGTTGTTCTTGTCTTTTTTGTCCCCGCCGAACGAGTTCGAGCAGGGGACTATGAAACGGGCTCCGTACGTGTGTGTGTCCGTGTGTCCGTCCGTCCGTCCGTCCGTGTGTCCGTGTGTCCGTGTGTGCGTCCGTGTGTGATCAAAATCTTCAATTTGCTACTTCTCTGTCATTTATGAGCCAATTTTGATTCTGTTTGCTTTATATGATAGCACTACATGGGAGCTTTGAAACTTCTACACAGAATTTCAGTCGTGACCTTTGACCTTGACCTTTGACCTATATTGTACATTTTGCTACAAAATGCTACTCCTTTGCCATTTCTAACCCGATTTCGATTCCGTTTGCTTTATGTGATGGCACTAGGTGAGGGCTTCAAAACTTCTGCACAGAATTTTGACCTTTGACTTCTTTGACCTTTGACCTTGATTTTTTGACCTATATTGTACATTTTGCTACAAAATGCTACTCCTTCGCCATTTCTAACCCGATTTCGATTCCGTTTGCTTTATGTGATGGCACTAGGTGAGGGCTTCAAAACTTCTACACAGAATTTTGACCTTTGACTTCTTTGACCTTTGACCTTGATTTTTGACCTATATTGTACATTTTGCTACGAAATGCTACTCCTTCGCCATTTTTAACCCGATTTCGATTCCGTTTGCTTTATATGATGGCACTAGTTGAGGGCTTCAAAACTTCTACACGGAATTTTGACCTTTGACTTCTTTGACCTTTGACCTTGATTTTTGACCTATATTGTGCATTTTGCTACAAAATGCTACTCCTGCGCCATTTCTAACCCGATTTCGATTCCGTTTGCTTTATGTGATAGCACTAGGTGAGGGCTTCAAAACTTCTACACAGAATTTTGACCTTTGTCTTCGTTGACCTTTGACCTTGATTTTTGACCTATATTGTACATTGGCTACAAAATGCTACTCCTTCGCCATTTCTAACCCAATTTCGATTCCATTTGCTTTATGTGATGGCACTAGGTGAGGGCTTCAAAACTTCTACACAGAATTTTGACCTTTGACTTCTTTGACCTTTGACCTTGATTTTTTACCTATATTGCACATTTTGTTACAAAATGCTACTTCCGGCGGGGACATATGTTACGCACCGCGTAATTTCTACTTTTCCTTGTTATTCCATAAAATTGCATGTGATATATTTTATTGCATGAGTACTACGTTGTACAAGATTCGTATGGAATACTTTGACAAATTCTTTAGCCCAAGTAAAATTTATTCCATCATAAAAATTTAAGGAAATTACTTTTGGATAGTTGTGTAGTGAAAACAACAATTTTATGTGAGCAATGTTACAATTAAACAATTTTGTTGTTGTTGTTGTTTGAGGTCTTCTTGATATCTAATTGTCAGAAGATGAATAAGATAATATTAAGGAATTCAGCTACTGAGCACATGACATTCAAAACAGTGTAATAGAAAATGACAAAAAGTGATTAGTAATCATTATAAAAGTATGTACTATGTAAGACCTTTCTAAGAAAAACTGGCCTGGACACACTTGCTGTTGTATTAGAACTACACTAGGCATTTGTATTCAGATGTGACCGTGGCTGTTTTAGTTGATGCTGACAATTTCCTGATGTACAGTATTACTGAAGCATCAACAGTCGTGCATCCGTATGTAATTCTGTTTGCGCATACAATCTGTACAGTGCACATAATGATGTCGTTAGTAGATATTTTCGATCAAGCTGCTTTTGCCCTTGCCGCATACCTCTTAAATGCAAGTGTGGAAGTGCGTTCCTCTTGTGTGTAGTAGAGATGGGGGTAATGACAGTGTAGGGGGCCCCTTTGTGAGATCAGTGCTAGTACTGAAGAGGCTGCCCTGGCTAAATCACAATCTGATTACAGTGAACCATACAAACGTATGTGTATGTGACCTGCCACAACAAAAGGATCCTAAAATCGCTGACGACTGAGCCGAGAAAATCAAGTTTGAAGTCAGATCATCAAAATCCATCGAAATGATTGGATTTCTGTTTTTGGCAAAATTTTGTAGTCTAATGTATCGTCTATCATTTGCCAAAATTTCGAAGCTAAATGATCAAAGGAAAGGCAAGAAATTGGCATTTTTCTGGACTATGATTATCCGCCTTTCAACGGAACAGAAACATGTCCGAAGATTTGAATTTAGTGCCGCAGCTAGACTCCACCCCTAGCAATGAAAGAGCGATGTTATTGGTCAGTGCGTGGCATCCTGGTTACTGATTGGTCGTGCATAGACCGCTGGTGCTATTAAGCTTGAATGAACATCGCAGAGGTTGCTACATTGTAGGAGCATGCCTTCTATTGTCAAGCGGTGAAAACTGTCTTGCCTCCCCTCGATCATGATAGTGTCAGAAAGAAAACTTTGAAGGCCGTTTTCTCTAAATGCTGATTTCTTGAACCACTCAACATGCACTAATAAAATCATTGATATCTCCGTAACCGAGTACTTTTATGAGTCGTGTTATACATTGTATATGAAATTAAAGTGGAAGAGTAAGGGAATGATGTCATGTCATTTTAAGAAAATTGTCCTCCCCCCGACTTTCGGATCCTTTTGTTGTAATGTAGCAGGTCACATATAAAGTATTCGTAGTGTCAGTGACATCAGAACCACACGTACTATATTTTGTATATTGTACACAGTATACAAATAATGCACAGGTCTGAGTGCGTCAGTCGGAATTGTGTGCGTAAGGTAACTATGGAATATTTTACCCACGAGGCGAAGCCAAGTGGGTTTAGGCTAAATTCCATAGTTACCGCATACACTCTATATTCCGACTGACGCACGAAAAGACATGTGCGTCATCTGTGTTATAGAATGGGTAATTTTCTTGCCCAAAATCCATTTTTCTATCATGTTACCCGATGACAAATTTACTGTATGCATTTCATTTTGGTTTGCCATAGACAAGAGCCCAAAAATCATGCATCCAGTGTCTACTGGATGCATGATTTTTTTGGCCAATAGGCGTCTCGTTCCTGAGTGCGCGAACGCTTGCTTAGTGCGCGAACCTTTGTTACAAGTGCGCATATTCTTGCTACAAGTGCGAGATAACATATTTACCACTGTGACTCAGTGTGCGGCCAGTACAAAATCAACACATAATGTGTAGCTCTCGACCAATGAGATCGCAGGATTCTCGCTACCTATTCTATATTGTGTTATCTGCCTTTTTCCCTAATGTAGCTTTAGAATTTGAATTTATATATTTTTAGCTCACCTGAGCCGAAGGCTCAAGTGAGCTATTGTGATCGCTCTTCGCCCGGCGTCCCCGGCGTCCGGCGTCCGTTGTGCGTAAACTTTTTACATTTTCATCTTCTTCTTGAGAACCCCATGACCGATTTTCACCAAACTTGGCAGGTAGCATGCCTAGGGGAATAGGATCTCAATTTGTTCAAATGGGCACCATGGCCCACTGGGGGGCCCCAGGGGGGCCCAAACACCCTAAAATTAAGGAATCTTTAAAAATCTTCTTCTCTAGAACCAGAAGTGATAGGGCTTAGTTGATACTATGAGTAAGTACATTGATGACTGTAGTTTCAAGTTTGTTCATGGCGGAATCAGGGGTGCTTCTCTTGGGACCCAGGGGAGGGGGTGGGGAGGGGTCCTAATGGGGCCTTAATTGTACATTTTCATCTTCACTTTGAGATTGCCATGTCTGATTTTCACCAAACTTAGCAGGTAGCATCCCTAGGGGGATAGAATCTCAATTCCTTCAAATGGGCACCATGTCCCTCTTGGGGGGCCCCTAGGGGGCCCACCCCCCCCCCCCCCCCCCCCCCCCCACATTAAGGAATAATTCAAAATCTTCTACTCTACAACCAGAAATGATAAAGCAAAGTTAATACCATGAGTTTGTACATTGAATACTTTAGTTCCAAGTTTGTTCATTGCAGATCCAGGGCTGCCTGCCCCCCACCCTGGAGTTGGGGGGGGGGGGGGGGGTGGGGGGGGATCCATATGCAGACCTGAGTTTCCAATGTTCTCGGGTAAGAGTGTGCAAGAATGCATGGAAGGTGAAATTGCGATACTCAGGTGAGCGCGTGACCCCCGGGTCTCTTGTTTGGTAATGCTGTGCAAAGTAGCTTTGCTGGTGTATTTTTAATGAAAAGTATTACTGCAGAAAACTGTACACCATGGTAACTGGGCTATAATGAAACTTATTTAGTGAAGGGCCTACACAGCATCTTTAGAAAACTTTTCAGTAATACATTATGCAGTAGTGTGTAGTGCATGTACAATTATGTATGCCATCCTTTTGTAATATCAGAGTAACAAAACAAAATCACTGTATGTGCTTCATGATTTTTTTCTTCATTTTTTGATGGTTTTACTGTCTGTGCATACATGCATATATGCAGTATAAAAATTGAAGTTTTTCATGTATAGAAATGTTCAGCCAAAAGAGAACCCAAATAAGGCCCAATTTTGATAATGTGGTATGTGTAAACCACAGCACTTCTACACTGTACACATTGTCTTCCTGACTCTGCATGGTTCTCCCTGAAAAAAATTAATGTATTCCTGTCTTGACAGGAGAATATCAGAATCTCCCTGATTTGGGAATTATTTTTGCCTGTCAGTAGTCATGCACTACACAAGTACATGGTACAACAGTACTCCCTGCATATAACTCTTCAGAATTTTCCTGATTTTGTTTTTATGCATGTGATGGCAATCCTGAACGGTGTGTCATTTGCATTAGCTCTACATGTTATACATAATACACACTGCCTTTACTACTGACGTACATGTACATTCTTTATCATGTAAAGCTCCCATGAACGTTCATTTCCTGCTGTCGATGCTAATTGAGATGCGCTGTGATTGAGCCCAATGATCCTGTGCTTTTGACATTATATGTCACAGTGAAGGACATTTTAGAAGGACACACATCGAGTGGTTGCATTATTTTTATACGTGTAGTCACCCCTAATGAGATCTTTAGGATAACATTCTAAAAGGGGGGGGGGGGATACCTTTTACTTGACATTACCTACAATTCAAATGCTCATGTGCATTCTTAATGATGTTAAGCCCTATGTATGAGATGTAAGATACAATTTGCTTGTCTCATATACTTTGTGTTAATACACTCAGCAAGTAAACACACTCTGCAAAAGCAGGTAATGGCTATTAAAAAAAACTAATCTTGATAACTCCACTTATCAAAGGCAGCAGATTATGCAGAGAATGTTCTTGAGGCACGAGGTAATGCAACAGTTATTTTTGTTGATTGGGATGCCAACAAAGGATAATTATCCTCTGCTGCAAAAGTCACTAGACTGGACAATTAAACTGACAATACATAATTTTTGCAATTCCTGCGAAGATGATGTCACTTTGAATCTTGCACAATCAGCCTGAATCTAAAACTGAGATTTTTTTTTTTTTTTAAATGCCAGGAAGTACATTGTACATTTCATAAGATATAAAAAAGTTGCTTAAATCACTTTTATTATGTATTATATACCTGTACATGTACCGTACGTATGTGTATGTGTTTAATATGTACAGTACATTTGCAACAAGCAACACATCACATCATATTGAGATTGGATAATTAGCATGTTTATTGGCATTGTACAGGGGCGGATTTAGGAATTCCGGAAAGGGAGGGGGGCGCACACGCCCCCTTTCATTTTTTTCTTTTTATTTCTTTTATTTCAACAAAAAAATAAAGGGAGTGCGTGCCCGGTGTGCCCTCCTGGATCCACCACTGCTGTAGGATTCACACACTTAAATGTCATCCTTCTATGTATAGTAAATTGGTTTCATAAAACGTTGCAAGCATGCCATTGCAAAAGCTCAAGAGAGTATTTAGATTTTATCCAGAGTACCTGCACCACATGCAGTTTAAATAGCGCACAACTTTGCCCCGTACTAATGCAGTCAGGTGTTTAAGCCATTACCACTGCTCTCACCTTGAGTATTGCTGAAGATTGCGCGGAAGCTTGTCTCTCTTGATATATCTGTCAGTGTCCCAGGGTTCACTTTGAGCATCAAAGTGTATTTAAATGAGACTTAGAAAAAAAAAAAATATCTGTTCTTTGCTTGGTGAGTGCACATTGTTGAAAGCATACATATGTCATACTGTGGAGGACCTGGAGTGTATCGTAATCTACTGAAGTGTGAAAGACTTATGTGGTATACTGTACATGTACATGCATTCACACCCCACCGTGAATGAAAAACAAAAGCAAACAAAAGAAAACAGAACTGCCACTCAATGGCTGTGTGTACATACATGTACACTATCATATTACCTACAGTTTTTGTGTGTGTGTGTGTGTGTGTGTGCCTGCGAATGTCAAGCATTTCAGGAAGTCAGTGTACTTTACATACAAAATGTAAATGTTCCATGCCTCTGTGTGTGTGTGTGTGTGTGTGTGTGTGTGTGTGTTTTACAGTACCTGAGAAAAATACATGTACCTGCAGTTGTGTATAGGAAGTGCATAATATACTGTGTATACTGCAGGTACAGGTACTTGGAAGACATGCACCTGCAGATGTTTGTAAACTTTTGAATCGATGACTGTACTTCATCTGTAGTGCTTTGTAATTGTTGGGAAGCCTCAGTTTGTGCAGAAGTATCCATTTCTGTATAACCAGCAGGCTTTTATTACTGTAAAAGATACATGTGTGCTGTCCTCTTGGGAAATAATACAGGTGTACCAGTATGTACATGTACAATGTAGATCCAGTTTCCCTCTCCTTCATATGGAAACAGACAGTTAGATACCACATACATACAGTACATCATTCCCCACACGTGTCTGAAATCCCTGTAGTCTTTATTCAGACTCACCAGGTTTTTGTAGGAAATGGCCTATCATCTTCACCTGAAAATTTCAGTGCATTGAATGTGTACGTTCGGGATTGACCTCCTGAATTCCAGTGTAAAATCATGTGCAAGTTATACAGTAAAATGCAAAACAAAGGGTCCCATTTCATTTGTTTAAGCTATCCTCCATGAGCAATTACACTTGAAATCCTACTTGAACACTACTACATATTTTATGCAGATCGGCTGTGCCAAGATAAAATGCAAGATAGTTAAGGTGTTGGACTACATATACATTGGAACTAAAATATGCCTCTGAAAATTTGTGCCAAAGAAAATGAAAAATCTATGCTCTTTCTGTTTACACTGAATATACATCCCTTTTAGGAGGAAGCTCCAAAGATGATTGTGAATGATATGGCTCTAAGTGGATCTCGTGTGGGCACATATAGCATTCATTACTGTGTAGTGATTGTTGCCATGAATGATGCAATTTATGGCACAAACTTTGTGCAGTAAAGTCTAGGACGTCAAGCTTTTAAGTGTCAATGCAGTCACAGAAGTTTGGCCTGATTCAGTGAGGTGAGCAAGAAAGGCTGCACATTTCCTTTTTCAAAGAGGAAACACTGCCATTCATGCAACAATGTTGAATGATGATGAAATGGGAATTCAGCCTGTGCTTATCTTCAAGAATACAAACAAACATAATCTCTATTAATGTTACTAATTTAGAATGCATTTTCCCCTTTTAGTCCCTGTTATTGCAAAGTCTTCTATGTGTTGTGATAATCAAATAATCCTGACAGAAAAAGCCTGGAATGCTGATTTGCAGCTTTATGTCGAGTATCACGAAGATTACTCTGAGTTCATTATTGCCATTTTGATTAATTTATGAAGAGTTACCATGATATTAGTTGAGATCACTTCCTTAAGCTTGGAATCTGCTGTTGCTTTACTTTCTAGTGTGAGCTGTACCACTGGGTGGACGTCCTCGACCGGTTTGATGGCATTTTGGAGGAGGGATGCGCGGCGTCACCTGACCAGCTGTGGCGCCTGTCATGTGACCACCCCCAGAATGTTCGCCTCAAGGAGTCCGTGCACAGCGTGCTGACCTTCACCGCCCTGCTCATCGAGCACAGCTTCTCGAGGCATCTCTACAGCTCTGTTGAGGTACGTTGTAGTTGATAGGCCAGATTATCCCTTTATGTGCCCATGCACTTAGCTTATATTATCTTGTCAAGTTTTTTGTATCAGCTTTCAGTAATCCCATTCAAACTTGACCTACTTTTAATGTTAAAGAGCCTACTCAGGTGTAGCCATGTGTCTCTGTCAAACAAGGAGGCCATGGTGACACAAAAGGGATTAAGGGGATTAGGTAATCTCTATTCATTGCCAATTTAGTGTCTAGACATCTGTGCCATTCTGTAAAGAAAGCACTCCAGCCTGCATACCAATCAACGCACAAAGCTCAGTAAGGGTTAACTGTTATTCTGAAACTCATGGACATGTCCTTTTATCATTGCTGCTGTTTTGCTGTATATCTCCGAGTTTTCTTTTCCATTCCACTCTCCCTTTATGCAGCCATACTATGATTTCTTTTGATTAACTTTGGGACATTTTTTTTTTCCAACCTAGTGAGGAGCAGGTGACAAGAGGGAAGTCTGTAACTGTTATGTCAGTGGTGGAGATGTCTTTGCAGCCTGTTGGAATTCAACCAAAACTGCTGAAACTATAAAATGCTGCCCTGTTGATATTAACTCAGCTGCCTTTTTGCTATAAGCCAAGAGTTTTAACATTAAGCATCATTCAATAGAAGTATAACCAAGCCTGCAGTATACCAACAAATCATTACTTGATGATTACCATCAAATTATTTCCTAAGTTTGGGTTGTTCAAAAATAGACAAGATACACTTACCAATAACAGTGTTTGCTGTTTCTCTTCCACAGCACCTTACAACTCTTCTGGCATCCAGTGATATGAATACTGTGCTGGCTGTTCTCAATCTTGTCTACGTTTTCAGGTAAGCAAAATAATTGCTGAGGAACCAAAAGTCATCAGTTTTCTGATGCATTTTCTGGAGAAGCAACTGATCTGCCAAAATTTTAGCCATTGTTTTAGTTTGGGCATCAAGCACAATACACAAATCAAGAGTGCTCTTTTAAATCTTGTCGAATCTGCAGCAAGCGATCCAACTTCCTGATAAAGCTGGCCGCAGAGAAGCGCCAGGAGCTGTTCAGTCGGCTGACGTACCTGGCCGAGAGCTGGGGAGGGAAGGAGAATGGCTTCGGGCTGGCAGAGTGCTGCAAGAATGCAGCCAAGCAGGTAATGGGCAGCCTAACTTTTCATCAGAATGGATGGTTTCTGCTTTTATTATACGTTTATCACTGCTCGGAAATTTGCTCCTCTCTAGGTACAGTTTGCCACACAGAGATCATGGCTCGTAATGTCCATGTCATTGTTGGTTCATCAAAACATAAAAATATTATGGTTTCCAAAGTATCGAATGACATTATATGAAATCATGCTTTGAGCAAAACTGGTGTTCTCAATCAAAACAGTGAGTTCAAAAAAGAAACTGTGATCGAAATCTTGTACACAACATGATGATGTCATCTCATAATGACCTGCTCACAAATCTTCATTAAATTCCCCCTTTTTGACTTCGATTCAATAAAAATGAGTTCTATGCCACAACTCAAATTGTTATAGTCTTGTAATGATGTAGCAATGATGAATTGTAGGGGGAAAGAGTTGTAGGAGATGTCATTGACGTGAAACCTTATTTTTACACTTTTTGTGAACAGGTTAGTGGGAGAGTTTTGAAGTGATGACATCATTGCCCAATCTAGTTTGTGTATCTGTGTTCTGGTGACACTGCTTTTTGAAAACCTGAAACTTTAGATTCCTTGTCGACCATATTGAAGGTCCACGTTTTGATAAGCCTCTATCATTCTTTTTTCTTTAGTTTCTAAAGTCAGCTTGAGCATAAGGTGCAAAGTACTTTGAGCTTGCAGTGGCATTGAAATTGCTGAACTGAATATTTGCTGACCCCTTTCTCTGACAGGGAATTCCACCCAGTGCAACAACTCTTCATTTTGAGTTCTACTCTGAGAACACGTCGGAAGAAAAAGTTAGCGTCAAGAAGGTAAGTTAAGAGAGATAACGCTTACGTCATATTAATATCTCACGCCGTGTGGGCATGACAGTGTAATCAAAGAAGGTATTTGTGTGTGTGTATGTGTGTATGTATGTGTGTGTGGGGGGGGGGGGGTAATGCTTACTATGTAACTTGCATGGTAGGCATGTGTTCCTGTATATCCTCTGTTATGTCTGTGCAATGGTGTCATGTCTGCCATGATGTGTTTAGGCTGCCTCTCTGTCAATATTGTCAGCTCATGTAATAATCTCCCATCAGGGGGGTGTTTCATCAATGCTTGTCAGCGTCGGCGCTGACCAATTTCAGCAAAATCCTTGGTTTTGATTGGCTGAGATGCTCTGGTCACTGACTGTTACTATGGTGATTCAAGTTGTTAGCGCCGACAAACGTTGATGAAACACCCCCCAGATTATCATCATTAGGTTAAGTGCGAATAGACATTTATTGGGAAACAGTTTTGACTTTTTCATTATCAGTAAACATTAGAAAAGGCCATTGATGAAAACTGAAGCATATTGTGATGTAATCATTGTACATGTTTGTGCTGATCCTGTGATCCATCCTGTAAGAAAGGAGACACTGAAGCTTGATTTGCATTTTATCGTTTCTTCCTCTCCCCATTTCGTTTGACAGCATGCTGTCCAGGCTGTCACTGTTCTTCACCTGGAAAATGTGGACAGAGTAAGTCTCGTGTTCTTTTGCTTCTTTAAACCAATGTGAATATTCACCCATAATCTATATGATAAGATTGGGGAAAGGGGCAGTAATTTGTCAAGTTCTTTGATATTTATTGAGGGTTCTTGTTGATGGGTGGTGGTGGTGATGGCATGGGGATGTATTTATAATGTTATCTCGTTTTCAGTGATAAGAGCACAAGTGTTGTAGAAAGACTATACAGAGAGACTTAATGTTTAAGAAAGAAGTGTCCTGGCTGCTGTTATATGTCCACCTATCTATTTTGTAAGCTCTGCAGGACATAATTCGTGGCAGCAGGAATGTGTGAGATGTATTGGTAGCAAACACTTCTCCATTTGCTATCCAATTATACAAAATTTTGCGAGTGCCTTTCATATGAATCACTGATAAAGGGTCTCCTCTCGTTTTCTTTTCCTATTACATGCAGTAATGCTGATACCAAAAAAAAAAATATATATATATACAGTTGAACCTCTCTTATCCAGCCTCCCTTTATCCGGATCTCTCTATTATACGGACGCAATCTCGCCGTGATTTTTAAAAAATAATTACGGGAGGAAAGGGGGATTCCCAACTCCTTGAAAACTCCTACACAAACACACATGAATTACATATTACTTCCAACATGATTAACATACATTACATCAAATTTCCTTCCAAATTGCTTACCTTCAGACATTTTAACATCCCCAAACATCCCCAAATGTAACAATGAAAAGGTTGCAGTATACACATTACTATATGTGGTACTACAATGGGCTACATCAGTACATGTGTATGTATATGAACATGTATAAAGCATTGAGTCTCCCGTATCCGGCCAAATCCCTTATCCGGATGAGCCCCGGTCCCGACTTGTCCGGATACGAGAGGTTCAACTGTATATAGAAATTAATTATTTCGTTGTAATTAACATGACTCTTAAATGCTTCTCTTATTCACCCATTTCATATAATTTTGTTTTGTCAGCCATAGTGACATTGGTATGAAGAGTGGATAGCCTGGCAGAAATTGAATGAAAATGTCTAATTTGACAAAATTTTCTACAATTATATAGGTTGTATTAATGTGAGGACTAAACAGGCTGACCCCATCTTAATCCTTTCTTAATTCCATCTTAATCCTTTCTGGATTATGTTGGGGTCGCATAGAATTCCAATGCACTTTTGCTAATAGCCTCAGGCAGGAATCTGCAAATAATGTGGATGTGATAAACGCTTGTGGTGTACGGAAGGGACTGAAGGTAAATGTGGAGGGCTTTTCTTCTTTTCAGCTGTCACATGATCCGGTGGATGTGATGGAGGATCTGCTGTCTCAACACAGTGTGCCGAAAGACAAGCAGGTGAAGAATCACCCAAATTTCCTGTCATATGTTATAAATAAGTATATCATGTATATTTTTGTTGCTAATTTGATTCCCACCATGCTTAGATTGTGCGAGCAAGCCAAAAAACAACATTGACAGTTACTCTATACATAATTCTCAGTGTATTGAAAGACAAGCTGATGATGGATCACCCAAAGGTTGCTCTCATAAATATATTTTTAATTTTCTTGTGGCTGATTTAATTTAGAGTCTCACCAATCCTCAATTTTATAATAGAGCAAAAAACAAAAAACAAAACAAAACCAAAAAGAGAGAGAGAGAGAGAGAGGAAAAAAGTTTTTGCAACATTATGTGTTTATATCAAGTAAATGATTTTGGCTTATCTTCCCATAGAATACCTTTTGGAATTGCATCTGAAACTTGATAGACTATGTATTAGATTGTATAGTAATTTTGTATATGTATATATATATGCATATATGTGTGTGTGTGTGTTTATCTGAAATTTTAATTCATGGTGGGAAGGAATATTATCTTGGCATAAATCCTATCAAGCCGTCTTTCCTGCTGACAACTCTGGGTGAAGATAGTCAACACCTAGATTCCTTGTAGTGTTGTTGTTTTTTTTTTCCCCCTCCAGCGAAAGTATGCAGGAAATAACCATGCACCATAACTGGTATTGTTTGGTTTTGATATGACATTTCATACCAGGAACTGTTTCCTGTTTTATCCCCGCACAGATGCTTCTCTTTACGCACATCCGTCTGGCGCATTGCTTCTCCAACCACCAGAAGAGGTTACAGTGTGTACAGGCCAGGCTTCAAGCTTTGTCTGTCCTAGGTGAGGTGCCCTGGAGAATGTTGACCTTTGCCCCCTCCCCTCCCCTTGGGAAAAAAAAGAGAAAAAAGATACATGGAGCCATTTTTTTGTTGTATATATAGGGATGACAGTTTTTAGGCAAAAGCCTGATTTCAGGCACTGGCAGTTTCAAAGTTCAGGCTTTTCATGTAGACGTGTAAATGTATTTCAGACCCTCTTTTTTCACTCTAACCGGTATCCTTGTGATGGTGATGTGAGAAATACTAATGCATCTGCCAGAAGCAGTTGCCATCTAAATGAGCAGCTTAAATGTTTCAGAGCCAAGAAATGTATGTGTCCCGTCAATTGAGATGATATTGCAATGCAATTCCAGTCTGATTAAATCCATCTTACAGACACACGCATCCACACTCACACGCATCTACACACCTGCACACACTAACACACACACACACACACACACACACACACACACACACATCAACCTGGGTCACAACTCGTTTTGTGATTGTCGTGCTCGTATTTGTACCTATGCATTGGGAGTTATAGATATCATAGTACATAGCGATGAAGAATGTGAAATTTCATTTAGGTTTTGATTTTAAAAAAATTCTTTTTCAAAGTTTGGAACCTGATGATATGATAGTAGTAGTTGGTATGCAATGAGATAGTGGTCTACTTTTGGTGGAGGTTGTAACTTAACGGGAAAATCCAGTCCCAATATAAGTTAGTCTGATAAGAAAGAGTAAAACATTACGAGTTCATCGGTGTAAGTGTGATCGAAATCGGATGAAAAATAAGGAAGTCACGGCATTTTGAAGTTTCGCAATTTTTTTGGAAACAGTTCTTGAATGGTCAATATGAATATGCAAATGGCAAAGTGAGCATGTCATCCGCTCACAACTTGTCATACAGTTTGTGCATAAAATTTTGAAATTTCCAGTTTTTCATTCAAATGCAATTATGACCGAGGCTCAAACATTGTATATCTAACTGATCACTATTCTGAAGCTATTCAACCAGGAATAACATCATGTTTCAGACTTCAATGACAGAAAGATTGAATGTTCATCATTTTTTTTTTTTACACAATCAGTGCAAAATTGTGAGGTTATGACATGGTTTCATAGCTAACTCATTTGCATATTCATATCCACTGTACAAGAACTGTTTTGCAGAAATTAGCAAAACTTCAAAATGTCATAACTTCTTATTTTTCATCCAATTTCAGTCAAATTTTTACCATTGAACTCGTAAGATTTTACTCTTTTTTTATCAGAATAACTTATGTTTGGACTTGATTTCCTCTTTAAGTTGACAGATGCTTTGCTTCCTTGAAGTTCTTGAGTTGTAAATTTTTTTGCTTAGACAATGATATTGCTCTGGGGAAAAAAAAAATCACATCTTGCAGTATTAGCATGCAATGATGGCTGACATACGGTATAGATCTCACACTATTTTTTTATTTTTTATTTTTTTGGTCATTCATTCATTTACGTAGCCCATGTAACAATGATGAAGAGATTATTGGTGTTGCGTGGTAGTTTGTTGTGTAGCAGTCAAACTTGTTCGCACAGTACTGTTGTAATTCTCACTTCATATTCATGTCTCCTCCCCAAAGGGTGCCAGAGGCATACTTGTGCCCTTGCCCCAGGAGATATTAGAGATGCATTGAATACAAAACTAATAACAAATATTAATCAGCTTACATTACAGATGTGACAGAACATAGTAAACTCGGTTAAAAGCTGTAAAGAACCATTGAGAATTGTCTTGTTTTGTTTATGTAAGTTGTTGATGGAGAAGTTTTCAAATGTTGATATGGTTTTGCTCACAAGGAATGGGTGTAAAGTGCATTTCTCTGTTCTTTCTCATACTATTGGCCCTGCTGCAGTTTATTCAAGTGCAATCCAAGAAATCTCCAGTTCATTATTGTACAGTGGCCTCATAGAGGAATTAGTAGATGTCCTGCAACTTGAAGATGCAAAGCTAGTGGTGAGTATTTTGTCTACTCCAGGGATCAAACCATTTTGACGTAGAGACTCTTGACATGACAACATCCTGAAAGATATAGAAAGAGCATACTTGTTGTAATTTCAAGTAATGTGTCATCATAGAAAGTCTTTTGATAGTATTCAACCTTGATGGAATGTTTTTCCCTATGAATTTAAATGCTTTCATCATGAGGTGGCGTGAGGATACCTCAAACCTCCTAAGAAAAATTCAGAATATTTTATTAATATTTTGCTTTCCTTATCACTTCATCCAAGCTTATTCATTTAAAAAAAAAGTATGTCACTGAATTATGGGCATAAATCACCACACAAGTGGTGCGCATAATCACACAGATGCTGAAAAAGAAGTACTGGTTACTATCTTGAAGCAAAAATAAGCTGTTTCATCAACCTTGTTTTTCTCATGTACAAGGGAAAATGCAAATACTCTGCCCTTGCGGAAATGAGCGCAGACATATTCTTTTTATTATTATTCTTTCTTGACTTGACTGTTCATATGTACCTTTAGTGCCTTTGTACTGGCCAACTTGGATGTGTTGACACTCTTGAATATTGCATGATGCTACAGTATGCT
This sequence comes from Diadema antillarum, assembly GCF_040938485.1. Classification (NCBI taxonomy): domain Eukaryota; kingdom Metazoa; phylum Echinodermata; class Echinoidea; order Diadematoida; family Diadematidae; genus Diadema; species Diadema antillarum. The sequence continues at coordinate 749,694 of NW_027270978.1, forward strand.
CCGAAAATGCGAGTACAATTGAAAGTGTGCTGTCAGCAGTTAATGAGAGTACTTGTAAACCTATACAGAGTTGCGTAATCATCTTTGCTTTATTGATGCATCTAGCTCTACTTGACGTTTCTCATGACTTGTATATGTGGCATTTATTGGGTGTTTGACTGTTTCCTTTTGTTTTCAGGACATAAAGTCTGCATCACTTAGAACTCTTACATCAATCATTCACCTAGATAGAAATCCCGAGTAAGTAATTCTTTTGTATCATGTTTCTAATAGTATGATATGTCATTTATTTCCGAGTGAATGAAGTGTATTTTTCTGCTCAATCCATTCGGTTGACATCCCACTATTCAAAGTGAACACACTTCATACAGGGTTTGGCTTTGCGAATTTGCATTTAAAATTCCTCTTTTTTTTGGGGGGGGGGGGGGCAATAGATCACATAAGAGCACTATGGCATGTAAAGTATGCAATATCCTTCATGAATATACACGGTCTATGTTATACCTTATGCTGTTAATGTGAGCATTGAAATGAAGAGATAGCAAAGCCTTAACCTGTTGTGGACGGGCTAATTTAGCTACAACACGCATTTCCCATAGGCACATGCCTCAGTATACTCAGGACTCATCCTCAACGGACATTTATGGCCATGGCATGAGGATGGAGTGTCAATGTTTTTGATGAAATGATGGGGTTTAGTCCTCCTCAAGTTATCTACATTTGAAAACGAAAACAACAGATTGCAGAGCAATTCCCTGCTATATACTAATTGATTCAAAGGTCCTTGTTACAGTTTTCAATAGGCGTGTGATCCCCAATAAGTTAGAGACTGCAACATGTGCAAAATAGAATGACAGCGAAAATACATGTACGTGCAAAATCAAAATTAGTATCTTACGCTGGCTAGGATAAGAGTGGTAGAGGTGTATTCTCGGGTATTCTCTCTGTGTGAGGGGATAATGGAAAAGAACCGTTCCATAACTCGATAGCCAGACTACAGTCTCTTCCATTTTGTAAATATGCAGTGGATGCAGACAATGTTTGAAGTGCGACTGTGTCATATTTGTGATTTACTCTATACTCTTGTATGACTTTTCTTCAAGTGAAAGTTAAAATGATTTCTATTTCAATGTTGTGTAGTATTAATTTGCCAGTGAAGGCCAAATTTCATTATCTTACATGGACCAATTAATTAAATCAGTAATTGCCTCAAGGTGTGATGAGAAGCTGCTTACGACTGAGCAGATAACATTTTGATAGGTTCCTAGTGATCTGGAGTGTACCCCACAGGGCTTAGCACTATAGTTTCTTATGTGTATGTGTGAGTGCATACATACAGCATGTGTATGTCTAAGGTGTGTATTTGGCCTGTTGGTGCCTCATAAGCTTTACCACTAATAGGTGCTACGTCGTTTCCCAGGGGCAAGTACATTGGTCGCACTTAACTTTTTTTTGAACTAGCCAGGCGGACTACTTAGAACCAATTTTGACACTAAAGCAATATTTTGGCTAGCCAGACGGACTAGTAACTTCAGAATTTTATGATTTTTGGCTAGTCCGACGTGATTTTGGGTGGCCAATGGCCAGCGGACCATCGCCAATTTCGAACCCTGAAGTAACATTGTGGGAACTGATGCAAGGTGTATCCCTTACTCTCAGCAGGCTTGTAACCATCATAGATGCGACAGGTGCTGCCTCGTACCACGGCTTTCTACCCGTAATGGTCAGACAGTGCATCCAGGCCATGATCAGTAAGTCCAGTCGTCCACTATGTTTATATTTTTAGCTCGCCTGAGCCGAGAGCTAAAAATGAGCTATTGGGATTGTTCATCGTCTGGTGTGCATAAACTTTTTATGTTTTAAGTTTCTTCTTAAAAATCCCCAAACAAATTTTCACCAAACTTGTCAGGTAGCATCCCTATTGGATGCCCTCCCTGATAGGATCTCAATTTGTCAAAATTGGCACCATGCTCCCCCTGGGTGCTCCCCCCCCCCCCCCCCCCCCCCCCCAATTTAAGAATACTAATTTTAAAAAAAAAAAAAAATTCTCCTCTAGAACCAGAAGTGATAGAGCTAAGTTGATGTTATGAGTGAGTAGATTGGTGACTGCAATTTCAAGCTTGTTCATAGCAGTTCCAGGAGTTGGCCCCTTTGGAGCCAGGACCAAATTTGTGGTCAGTTTTCACATTTTGATCTCACATTTTTTTTAACGCATAGTCAGATTTTGTACAAACATTATGGCAGGTATTCTGGTCATAGAATATGCAAATGGACACCATGCCCTCATGGAGGTCCCCCAAAACTCCCTAAGGTTAAGTACTACCTTTTTCTCAGTGTTTATAACCCTTTCATTCCCAGCTATGTTTTAGACCTTTTGATATAGCAGTTACCTTTATTACCCCTTTCATTCTCAAGATCTCTATGCATCCATTCATTTTGGAGAACAGTGTCTATAATCCTTTCATTCCCAGCTCTTTTGTAGCTCCTTTCAAATTGCAGTTCCCCCTTTAAAATGCCTTTCATCCTCAGTACCTCCATCTGGAGAACAGTATGTATAACCCTTTCATTCCCAGCAATTTTTTAGACCTTTTGAAATAGCAGTTCCTTTAGATATCCCTTCCCTTCTCAAGATCTCTAAACACCCATTCATTTTGGGGAACAGTGTCTATAACCCTTTCATTCCCAGCTCTTTTGTAGCTCCTTTCAGATTGTAGTTTCCCTTTGATAACCCTTTCATTGTCAGTACCTCCATACACCCTTTCATCTTGGAGAAAAGTTTCTAAAGCCCTTTCATTACCAGCTCTTTTGCAGTCCCTTTCAAGTGCAGGAACCCTTTGATAACCTTTTCATTCTCAGGACCTCTTTACACTTTTTCATCTTGGAGAAAAATTTCTATAACCCTTTCATTACCAGCTCCTTTGTAGCCCCTTTCAAATTGCAGTTTCCCTGTTGATAAGCCTTTCATTCCCAGCTATGTTTGAGACCTTCTGAAATAGCAGTTACCTTTAATTAACCTTTTCATTCTCAAGATCTCTATACATCCATTCATTTTGGGGAACAGTGTCTATAACCCTTTTATTCCCAGCTCTTTTGTTCATCCTTTCAAATTGCAGTACCCCATTGATATGCTTTTCATTCTCAGTACCTCCTTTTGGAGAACAGTGTGTATAATCCTTCATTGCCAGCTATGTTGTACACCTTTTGAAATAGCTGTTACCTTTAGTTACCCCTTTCATTCTCAAGATCTGTATACACCCATTGATTTTGGAGAACAGTGTCTATAACCCTGTTATTCCAAGCTCTTTTGTAACTCCTTTCAAATTGCAGTTTCCCTGTGATATCCCTAATAAGTTCCTTCTCAGAACCTCCATACACCCCTTCATTTTGGATAATAGTGTCTTTATAGCTCCTTTGAAAGTGCAGTTTCTCTTTGATCACCCTTTAATTCTCAATACCTCCATACACCCTTTCATTTTGGACAACAGTTTCTATAACCTTTTCATTGTAAGCTATTTTGTAGACCCTTCTCAAATTGCAGTTTCCTTTTGATAACCCTTTAATCCTCAGGTCCTCTGTATTTACAATTTTACTAAGAGAATACCTTTTATTGAACAGCTTCTGTTCAGTGCATCTTTTGTAGTTGTTTGCACTTAGCATGAAATTATTTTCTTGCCCTTTGTGCTAATGCAGTCTACACTGTATACATGAATAGGCATTTTTCTAGTCATTCACTTTCACTTTTACTATGTCATATTCAGAATGAGAGAAATCAAGATGCCCATGTTAATGTGGCTTTCTTCTTCTCTTCATGTAACTATGACCTTTGAGGGGTCATGTTGTATGCAGTGAAGCACTAATCTCTGATCACAGGAAGGACCTATGATATCTAGTAATCTTGTCTTTGTGCATTTGTTTTGTTCTTTTTTGTTGTTGTTCCAGATCCTGACATGGAATCCTTCCCTCACAGCCTTGCCACATCCCTCTTTTCCTTCTTGTATCACCTAGCTAGTTATGAAACTGGTAAGTTTTTCTCTTTGTTGATGCTGTTGTACTGCACTTGCATATGATACAGATACAAGAATTTGTATTCGCTTTGTTCTCGTGTTTGTTGGGGGTGGGGTGGGAAAGGAGGTTTGACAAGTATTGAATGGACACCGGGGACATTTGCTTCTTCACGGTGATGTCTTCTCCAAAGTTTCATGTTAGTGAGCAACATTCTGTATTTACAATTACAACAGTTACAATACATGTTTTGCACACGGTGCAGCTGCAACAACGTGAAATTTGTCACTTGGAGGAACATTTGAACACTGTATACACATTGGCCCGAATTCACGATGATGGTACAATCTTTGTCCATGATTTAAACTGTGGACAAACGTATGGGGCACCAAAATGTTTGACGAAATGACTGATTTCGTAACGAAATACGCCATGCGACACTTGCCGCCCCATGCAAAACTACGGTCTTTGTCCATGGTTTCAACCATGGACAAAGATTGTACCACCTTCGTGAATTCGGGCCATTAGGTGTAGGTACATGTATCTTGACCGTAATCAACATTATTTGGTACATGTCCAGATGCAAGACCTATTGAGATGATAAATGTGACCGCATTAGGTCAACACCGAAGATAGTAATCCCATTTTTATTTTTTAGGGCACAGTAGGCACTGATGTATTCAGAGTGGCTCTAGAGATTATTGTCCCTTGATCATGTGATCTCTGCCCCCTTCATTGATCCAAATCTAGAATCACCATCCTTAGCCTTGTTGGTTAGAGCTATTGGTAATGTGAGAATTGTTTTTTAGAGTATGAACATGTATATGGAAAAAAAAAATGTTGAGAATTTTGTATGATCATACCTCACGCCTGTGTTTGTAGAGGGTGAAAAAGTAGTAATGTATATCTTTTTCATTCCTTGTGGATTGTTTAGACCTTTGAAGTGACACTAATGTGGGCCATTATGCATATCATCTGATACAGTTAAACTGTGTATATTGAAGGTATTTATTGCATGGGCCCATGAAATTGCAGCTTTTTCTTTCCCTCCTTGTGTTCTTCCTAAGGAGGTGAGGCATTAGTGTCATGTGGTATGATGGAATCCCTCCTCAAAGTCATCAAATGGCCGGGAGAAGACGAACAACTCCATACAACGGTAAGCTTTGGTCATCCAATTAACCCTCTGCGGGCTGCATCAATTTCCTGGCCATACGTTTGTTGTGAAATTTGTGCGCATATAACTCATTGGCATAGAAGGGGTTAATTGCAATAACAACTAGTTTTCCGCTAATGTACTACAGGGAAACCCTGTCAAAATAAGGTCATGGAGATTGCTTATTATATTGCGTTATAGGCGGTGCCTCATTGTAAAGGTACTAAGAAGTGACCAGCTCAACACAGTAATAGATAATTGGGAGCGCCAAATTCATCTTGTTAAAAAGAGTACCTCATTGTAGGCGAGCTCGTTAAAATGGGTTTTCTCTACGTGCAAGGAGTATATAGACCTAACTCAGAACCATACTGCCATTGGTATTGAGGTAGGATTATGTTAAAGTAAAAAACCATTCTACTTCTCCAGCTCGCCATATGCTACTAGGACATAGTTTCAGTGTGTGATGTGGGGGGGGGGGGGAATTACCATAAAGCACTTTGAATTTATGTTTACATTGTTTTTCCGCTTTCCCCCATTTTCCAGTTTGTCACGCGGGCAGTTCGTGTGGTGGATTTGATCACCAATCTGGACATGGCTGCCTTCCAAACACACGGGGGACTGTCTACGTTCATCAATCGCCTTGAGGTAAGATCAGATGCAAAGCAGAATTCCTTTGGCAAAATGAATGATGGGATTTGATTTACCAATGCTTTCAACTGTATCATATGTGCATTTTTTTTTTTTTTTGGGGGGGGGAGGTTAGTAGTAGCAACATTCATTTTAAACATAATCATTGAAATGAAATGAGTTATTCTATTTTGCCATGATGTCTTCACATTCCTTTACATTATTACCTAGATCAATTTCAATTCAAGTTTTTCATAGCAGCGAAACAAAATTGTGATGGTTGTTTGAATCATTTCTTTTTGTTATCATATCAAGAAAAAATTTCAAATGAATAATTCCTTCACTGACAGCACGAAATCAGTATCTGTCGGCGAGATGTCCCCTTTGTCATCAAGCCAACCATCCGGACATCCCAGGACAATGTCCACTCTGCTCCTCCCTCTCCATTTTCTGAGGACAGCACGGCCATGGAGACAGACAGCCCCTCAGACGGTCAGCGGGTCAACGAGGGGGCATCGTCCAGCTCAGGGGCCGGCAAGGACGAGGGCGCGAGACCCAAGAAGTCCAGACCCGGTGGGTAGTTGCATGATGCAATTTTCGTGCCGAGGATACTTGGATACTTGGATACTTGATGTTTGCATCTCTCATGTCATTTATTTCCACTCCAACTAATGAGAGATATCAAGCATACAAATTCATCTATTGTAACTCTTCAAACTTTGGATTTGCAAGTAGGAAAGTGTCTTGAAAGTTTGAAAGACTTCAGATAGAAATGACTCAGAAATTAAAGGCAATCAAACTTCATACCTCTGGAGAGGACTTTTCTTCAGGAAATGTAATGGGGAATGAGGTGAAATGCTTTTTTTGAGGTTTGTTCATTGGAGGCACAGGTGGGAGAGACATGGTATGATTAAGCAAATTGCTGGCATCTCCTCTCTTTGTTTTGTTTTGTTTTGTTTTTTAATAAAGTTAGACTTTCCAGTACTTTTGAATGTACAGTTTCTGTCTAGAGTCATCATTGGGGCAAAAATTACTTTTGGAAAGTTTAGAATATTATTAATTGGGGGAGAATGTTCAGAGTATTTTCATGGAGTAGGGGATAGATAACAAGCTGTTTTGTCACACTTACGTGTTGAAATGCATCTCTTTCCTACAGCATCCCAGTGTTTTCCCCAGAGAGCTGCTCTCCTAAAGTCAATGCTGAACTTTCTCAAAAAGGCCATCCAAGATCCTTCCTTCTCAGACAGTATAAGACATGGTGAGTATATCACTTACTGTTTTTTGTTCTCCTAACAATATTGTTCCCTATTTATTTGGTCCTAGTTCCACACCATGACCCTTTTGTAGACTTTTTCTTACTCTGGTAACTTAGACCCATGTGACCGTCATAAGTGGCCCAGGAATATGATGAACAGATATGCATTTTATAAGGGCAAGCCACCCCTTCCCCGTCTATTTTTCTTCTGTGGCAAGTTAAGATTTAGTCTTTTGTGTTTTTAATCTCGATTGTGTTCTGATATAATATTTAGTGTTTAAATTGCAATATGTGTATGATTTGATTTTAAAGGTACATTCTGTTTTAACAAGCCTCTGGCTTTCGCTGAATTGTACCTGTTGTATTTTGTAAACATTCTATACTGTATATCCAAACGATTTTTATTGCTGACTAAATGTGTGAATTGAATTGAATTGAACTGATTGCTAATGAGGAATTATGCCCGTATCAATGACTGGAATACATGCTCAGTAGCAGTAGTTGAAGTTAAGTAAAGTTTCTTTTATTATTATTGTTATTATTATTTTTTTTTCATTGTTATTATTGTTATTATTTATCATTTATTCAGCTAAGTGACAATAACATTAACAAAACATACATGCACACAGAAATGGTACAGTTGACGTATAACACAAAATATGAACAGGGAAGCAATACATGGGCTAGGGCTAAGCATGTAAGCATGTCTTTTTTTTTAAATCATGTCTCCAGGGCCCTGTTTTATGAAGAGTTGAAGTTTATTATGTAGTTGATTTCAACTATAAGTCTATGGGAGCCTGTGTGGTAAGGAAATTTAAAATAGATTTTATCTTTTGATAAAACGGGGCCCAGCACATTTTTGTCTCATATAGACTGTGAGCTTGAGTGCTATCTGTGGTGTTTTGGTTTGTTCTACACAGTGATGGATGGTTCGTTACCGAGCTCCCTGAAACACATCATAAGCAATGCAGAGTATTACAGTGCATCACTGTTTCTTCTTGGTAAGTCGGTGTTTTCAATCCGGTGTCAGATTTCTGTGGTGTTCCATACGTCAGTAATGACTCAGTCTGTCTGTCTCAAATCATCGCATGTCATAGCAGTTAATATTAAACCTTTGTCCAATTCCAGCTGATTGATTCTTCAAATTGGGATGTCTTGGTTGTAGGAAGTAAAACAGTTGTATAGTTGGCAAAAAGCAGATACTCATAGAATCATCACAAATGCTGTAATCACACTATTAAGAAAGTTGATTTTCCCACGGGATACCATGACTGATGATTCACAGCATTGAAACCATGGTAACTTTCCAATTATTTAGCGGGACATAATGGTCCGAAGTTGCCCTAATCACTTCCTTTAATATTAGCACCTTGACTTAAAACAACTTCACCTTGGAGGTTAATCTCCTTTAGAGAATGAAATGTGACCGAAAACTTGACTGTATGATAGTGACCATATCTAGTGTGTTATCATGCTCAATAATAATAGTCAATGTGTGTAAAATGTGTATTGAACAAAAAGCCTGAAGTGCTCCTCACTTTCATTTATATAAAGCGTGCATTATTGTCCAAAACCTAGTGCCAAAGTTGTCAACGGACACCACATTATGCTGGTGTGAAAATCTCCAAACCTCTATCCTAACCTCCTAGACAAATGCAGTACACATTCTTTCTTTTTTGCCTCCTCTACTCTGAAGTAAGTCACCAATATCGATGTCAGATTTATGAAATTGATATGTGTGTCTAGAGGGCTGCAAATGCATCAAACCTTGCCTCAGCTATAGCCCTTCCTTAGAGTTGGTGTACAGCTTTGTGTGGGAAATTTTCAACCTCAAAGTTCCCCCTAATGGAAAAATTTATAAAACCTACATTTTACCCAGATTCAACCTTTTTTGTCATATGAGGGCAGTGCTGTCCAGTCATCTAACTGCCATTTAATAATGTCATTCACCCACAGCATGTGAGCTGGTGACTGTCTACGTGTTTCAGGAGCCGTCACTTCTCTCCTCACTTCAAGACACCGGTCTTACTGATGTCATGCTTCATGCACTTCTCATCAAAGATGTAAATATCTCCCTTCTCCTTGCAAAATCTGAATATTCAACCCCTGGACATTGTAAGGATTTAGGCATGCGGGCTGATTTTGTATTAGGTTGTACGAATTAAAACATAGTTCTTTCTTATATTGACTATATTTATTTTTTAACTGCACTTGTGAGGTAGTGAAATAAAAACCGAGATTTACTTAGTGTATGTTTGAAGATTTATCATCGTGAGCAGGCATGAAAGAAACCAGCAAAAATAATTGGGGGAATTATGCAACATACAAAACAGTTTATCTCTGTGAGTATAAGATGCAGTAGTTATTAGACTGTTAAGGGAATGACAAGAAACAAATTCAAGTAAGTTTCTTGGTGTCTAGCAAGGTAACATTGTAAAATAGTGCAGCTAATTTTAGGAGCTTACAGCACAGTCATATCCCCAAGAGTGTAGAATTACATTCCCATGTTCATATAAACCAATACCTTGCACTGTTATGATATTGTCATATTCTATGATTGTGTATGACCGTAATCTTTGCGTGACCAATGCATCCTCTTTTTACCAGGTCCCAGCCACCAAGGAGGTGCTTGGTTCCCTCCCAAACATCTTTAGTGCCCTGTGCCTCAACTCCAGAGGGCTGGATGCCTTCAACCAGTGCAAGCCGTTTGAGAAGCTCTTCAAGGTGCTCCTCTCCCCTGTCTACCTCCCAGCTATGAGGAGGCGGCGGACGAATGATGCAATAGGTACCCCATTTTTAAATCTTATCACCCCGTCACTCTCGATGCCCCATTCATACAAGATGAAAGTTCGTTCATATGATGCCTAGAACCATTTTGAAGCGATCTTGCTCTCAACCGACTTGAATGGGTGAAGGTGACATGCTTCGATATGTTCTTGAAATCACCGGCACAAAGTGTCCTTAGGGGCAGTTTGAGCCAAGTGGTGCTGAGTTTATGTGCTTCAGACCCTGGAAACAAGATGCAAAGCTGCTCTCACTAGACCCAGACGTTGATATTTTGTAGTTTTTTTGGCACACCGTATGATAAAAAATTGCTATAATGTATGCCGTGTGCCTATCTATATAGAATGAGAAGCAGTTAACTTCTGCTGGCAGTAGAAATTTAGCTCACGAATGATCAGAGGGGCATTTGGTTGCTGTGAAAGGAAGTGCGGGCAATTGTCATGGACTATAAACTCATATGTGCTGCTTTTAGTTGTATGCATTTGAGAGAAAGTAATCAGTTTAATCTGGCATTAAATGGGAACTTTGAAATAAATTCTATGATTGTGTGACTTGAATGTTGCTTGTGTCAAACCTGTCAGAACATAACATGTTTATTACCTGGAATGGCAAATATTTCCCAGTTTTGATTCCGGTGTAGATATATTTTTAACGAAGTGCACCGAAGCATCCCAAGTTTATCCATGAGGTGAAATGAAAAGTAATCCTGATTTTCATTTATATTTGTGGCTGTGAGTGATTTGTATACAAAAACCGAAGTTCTTGCAATGTTGTAAACAGACACCCATTCCACAATGCTCTGTGGATGTTGTTTATAGGTGACTTCCTGATGATTAATCATTTGTGGCATGCACTGATTTTCCTTTTGTCTTCTTTTTGGGATGGTGTTGCTAGGAGACACCGCATCATCATTGGGCAGCGCCATGGATGAACTCATGCGGCACCAGCCATCCCTCAAGGACCATGCAATGATGGCTATCATCAAGGTAACTATTAGTACTTGTAATCATTTCCATTATTTTAATAATCTCATTGGCTGAAATCACAGTTGCAGTTATTCTCAATATGGCTGTACTTATGGACTTTATCACATTAAACAATGAGATATAAACTTTGAATGACACAAGATGCAGACATTCTTTGTCTCAAATGCAAGGAGTTGTGTTTGGACGGAGATAAGAATTGTGTTTTCCGAATATGCTTCCACGGAATAAGTGTAGCAAACATCTCTGTGATTCAATATATGCCATTGTGGAAGATGTTCTTTTAAATCGTGTTCATTGATCTTCTGTACGGATGTATTCCTATAGCTAGTTGCACATGGTGAAATTCAGTGGCCTTTACACATAAAGTTCATTGCCTGTGTGAGTGTGTTGCGTGTCATTTCGGTGTGTAGTGCTCAAGGGTAATTCCTCCCTTATGTTTGGATGTATCATTTTGTTCATGGCAGCTCATGGAGGACATCTGCACCATGGGCCACGACCCCAACATCGTGTGCAGTCGGTCAGCGGTCAAGAGCAAGACGCCCGCCTCCAGCCAGTCCCAGGCGACCAACGGTGACGACACGTCCAGCGACGATGAGGACGAGGAGGATGAGGTGCCCACGTCGGTCAGGGAGCAGGAGGCCAAGCTGGTCACTCCCATCCAACCCCAGTAAGACCCCCAAGTTGCTTGATTGATGCTAGTTGGCTGTCTTAATTGCTGATTCCACTTCCCACCAAATCAGTTGCTCTTGCCATTACTGAACATATGCAAAATGAACCTGTAGACTAAACTGCCTTGTAGTAAGGCCAACCCCCCCCCCCCCCAAAAAAAAAGAAGAAAAAAACAACAAATAAATAAAAATGTCCCTATGTCATTTTACTGGCAAGTGTTGGTGATGTGTACATAATGTCTATGGTAAACTAGTGTGAAGTGACCTCAACTTGATCTTTAGTCCAAAACTTTGTGAGCTGTCTTTCGTGTTTCAATTCAACATGTGTTGGACAAATCCAGCTACAGTTTTGGAGCATAAAGGAACAACTAATAATTTGATGCATTTACAAAGTTAGGGTGAAGTTCCTCTAGCATATAAATGTTGTGTCAGTGTGTTCAGCAACCTCAAGTGATGTGTTCTCAAGAAGCTGACATTTGTATCACAGGGATATCAAGATACTCAGTCATTAACATGTAACCATGTAGATGATAATTTAAAGCTGCAATATAGTACTTTAAAAACAAAAATGCATTGTTGTTCCCCTTGCAGTCGAATTCTCAAGGCTGTCAGGATAAAAGGCGATGCTATACAAAACACACAAAGTCCTGCACTTCTGGTTGGATTTAGTATTTCAGCCATGAAATGTATTTTGTGTGACACTAATTGTGAATTGTTTTCATACTGTCTTACCTTATCAGTCCTGTTTTGATTACATGATAAGTTGGGACAGCTAGTTAAATGATTTTTGTGCTTATTGCTTGTCTGACCAGGTCCTCTGACCCAAGTGACAAAATCCCAGTGCCTCTAATGGACTACATTCTCAACGTGGTGAGTAGTATACATAGCCAGTGGCAAGCCCCTGTTGTGATGTAGACGTTGTAGCATTTTCATACTGTAAAACCAGTCGACATTCTTTTCGTGGCATGAAACTTTTGCAAATTGCCACTGGCATTCATTGCATTTTGTAGACAAAACTTTTATGTGCATTTTACTTTGTGAATCTTTGCTCCTCGCGAAATTCGCGAAAGTTTCATGCGCATAAAAAGTTAGGTTTTACAGTGTGTTACAAGTGAACATAGTGTCCTTTTGCAAAAGGTCACCTGTTTGTTCAATTAATCATTCTATATCTGGCATATTGTTAAGGCAGTTTTTGCAGTGTTTGCAAAGTTTGTGCATCTGTGAATTGTGCTGTCACGGTGCTCTTTTGAGTTGCTGTGATCAGGCAGCGCATCATGCATCGGACTTGCACTGTTGCTAAAGTGCTCTTCTGTGTCTGAATGATTATCAGAAATAATTTGGTATTAATCATTTTTATGAATTATATATAATGATTATATTTTGGGGTATGTGTTACACCACAAGTCTATTTTGGCTTTCTATATACATACCATTTTCTGATCGTCTTCACACACAGAACTTTGATGTTGAGCTTGTGTTTTATATGTACCTGTTGTTAGCCTATCTGTTTTTCTCCTGGGTTTTTTTTTTCCCGTCATAATCTTGCTTTGTTCTTTCAATGTCTTTAGTGTTTCATATCTATACTTTGGTGTAAATTGCTCATATTTACATGTATTTTTTGTATATATCTCAAACTGGAAATGAAAGTTGAACTGAATTGAATTCTTTGACCAAGGGCATTTCAATATTCAACAGTTTATCATACTTTCTTGTCACCATGTTGCGACCCTTTCAGATGAAGTTTGTGGAAGCCATCCTGTGTAACAACGCTACCGACGATCACTGCTGGGAGTTTGTGAGCCACCGGGGACTGGAGCCCCTGCTCAAATTCCTGCGACTGCCTAACCTACCCATTGACTTTCCCACCAGTAGTGCCTGCCAGTCCGTTGCCAGTGTCTGCAAGGCCATCCTGGTAAGACCAGAGCAACATCTGCAACATATAAAATATATAGCAAATAGTGTATTCATAACAAGACTTGTGATTGGTGAAATTGCTACCATGTGCCATTCAGTGATTTTGTTATAGTTTATGGTCATGAATTATACAACATACATTTCAATTCTTGCATGGGAATCGTAAAGTAATCAAGACAGCTATTAGTATCACAGAGTACCAGTCTATTATGTATTTGATTGAGAATGACGAAGTGTGTTAAATATTACAAATACTCGCCGCTGTTATGGTGCTTTCACGTTAGCGCATGAGAACTCTGTAACCTGGGCACCTAGCAACATCTCTCATGATCTTTGTTTGAGTGGAGTTACTTGTAACCTTGTTGCAGTCACTCGCCAGAGAATCGGGTGTGCTGACGGAAGGCTTGCTGATGTTGAAGGAAGAACTCACTGCCCTCAAGCCCTTGCAACTTCCCCTGGAGCCCCCCGGAGGGTCCATACTCCTGCGGGAGCTGGTCAACTCGCCAAACTTCACCAACGCCCCCCTGGGAGCCCCCAGCACCCCGCTGCTGAGGGCCATGGTTTCGGCTCACTCCTACGTCACCATGCTGGTACATGTGTGCAGAGTTGGACAGGTGAATTATGATCTTTTGCATCTTGTCCACGTAGACTCAAATCTGTCCAACTTCATACTCCAAGGCTGGCACAGTAATCCATTTTCTGGCATTATGTCTCATCTTTGAAGTATGAAAATATTGTTTTATTGTGCATTGATAACCAATTTGTTCTCTATGGATATATTTGCATTGTATGTCTATTCCTTATGGCCCACATGCTCTGTTGACAAATATTCTCTATAATACTTCTAAGAGAAGTGCAGCCTTTCCCCAGTTGTGTGTTGATTGTTGTACTCTGCTATGGTTAGATTGCAGAAATAAAAGGATTGCATTTCTGTGTTTTTTATGGCTTTGTGATGTCAATTCGTAGTAGAGGATTGACTTCAGTTGATATCCTCACTTTCCTTCCCTTGCATGCCACCACCAGACTGATGTGAGGACCATCTCCGTCAAGCAGTGGGGGTCGGAACTCGGCCAGGAGGTGCTACGCCAGCTGAGCCACCTCTACATCTCTCTGGTCTGGGAGAGCATTGTTCTCCTGGCCCTCTTCACCCCCGGCACGCTCCCCGAGGGCTGCCAGCTGGGCAAGCTGGAGCGGGAGAAGCTCCTCCCTAAGGATTTCCCCAAGGATGCGGATGCCGCGTCCACATCTGCAGCAGGGAGCAGCAAGGGCGATGCGAGCGCAAGGACTAGTGAGCTCGATCCTGGTGCGGGATCTGGGAGCACGCTTATGGATGTTAGTGATGCCTTGTCTACCATGGAGGTGGATGACACCAAGGGGGATGCCAAGGACTTGAGAGCCAGGCCCAAGCCCAATGCCCAGATGCTACAGACGGTCAAGCAGGCCATGCCGGTGCTCTACGCCCCCTCGCGGCTGGGTAAGGCTCTGTCCGAGCTGTTCGGGCTGCTGGTCAAGCTGTGCGTGGGATCATCGGTCAGGCAGCGAAGCAGACAGCACCTGCATCCGAACCTGACACCCCCGTCAGAAGCGGCCAGGAACACTGCCAAAGTGCTCATGGAGTTGCTGTTGCAGAGTCTGTCGTGGACCCCTCCACCTGCATCCCCACTGCCAAAGTTCAGGTGTGGTAGCTGGACTTCACAACCCTTCCTGCCCTTCAGAGCTGTTATCAATAAGATATGATTGGATGTCTTTAAGTTATGTTACCCATCCAAATTATGTGTCTTCAATCGAGTCCCTGTTTTGCTTTTAAACTGCCACAATCATAAATGCTAAATTCTACCATTTCAAATCCCATTTAGTCAGTTTCTCAGGATTTGTGTAGTAAACCGTGTTATTGGCTTCTGCAGTTAACCAGGTTTCTGGGTTTTGCTGAGTTCCTGTGTGCTTAGTCCTATTTGTTTAGAAGAATAATAACATTTTGTCATCCCGACTTTCATGATGCAGAGTGACATTCTACATATGCGCTGTGAGCTTTGCATCACCCATGCTGTTCGACGACAAGAAGAATCCGTATCACCTCATGTTGCAGAAGTTTGTGAGCACAGGGGCGCACACGGCTCTTTTCGAGTAAGTTTTTCACAAATTCTCACCTGAGAAACAACACTTCGTGAGTTGCACTAGAAAATTTTAAGGTTAAAAGAGCTCTTCTTTCGTCTTGTAATTGGCACACAAGTCTGCAAGTCAGTGAGTAGATAAATGATGTTCTTTTATAGCAAATGTTTTGTCTATGGCAGTTGCCCTGTAAGTCATTTTGAATGTACGGAACTGAACAGTATTCAAGAATGAACATGTTGATATTCTTCATGTCTGGTCTTATTCAGAACAAAGTGGCTCATAAATATATGTAGAAATATATTGTAAAATGTGGAAATGTGTACATCAAGTGCATTGAAGACCGAATATGGCCGCTGCTGAAGCAAAAGTTCAGACTAGCCAATAAAATCCAGACAGGTTAACCTCGTGAATAGAGGCACTGGTGCTTTAACACCTAATTTTAAATTATCTAGTATAAGTAGGGCCAGCATTACCCTTGATACTATCGTGCAATGTATGCATGTGTCCATCACCTTTTCATTTATGTTTGTAGCAGTGGGCATTTGATGCAATTTGTTTAGGTGTGTAAAGCCAGATTGGTGTAGAAGTAGATACTTTTTGCATGGATAAGTGTTCCTGTTTGGTCAATTTTAGCCAACCTCATTTGGTTATAATGCTATGTATAAGATTATATCTGTACATGGTTTGATATTTCCATGTAGATATTGGTTGGTGTGTTCAAATTTTTGTGCGACTTCAGTACGTAGCAAAATTCACACAAATTTCCATACCATGAAATATGTCATGTTTGCAGTTAGTGATGGAGGTGTGGAAAAAAAAAATATCAACAAATTTTCAATAATGGCTGCATTCTTGTGTACAGTGCATTCCACTGGGCAGTGACGATGGGAGGAAAGATGAGAGCATCCGAGTGTATGGAACACCCAGACCTACCAGGTTAGTGCCAATCACAGTGACTAAAGATCAATTATTGTGAGTTTAGGTTATCTTCATCATCGTCATTATCAATAAGTCGTACAGCACCCATATTTCATCCCAAGTGAATGATTGTGAATGAGCCAATGCACTGGTTGAAGCTTTAGGAAGATGAAATGTGGAATCGCACACAGAAAATTTGAAAATTAATAGAAAATTTAGTCATGCCAAAGGAACGCTGGTTCCCAACAACTGAGAATCATGAATATGTTATGTAAGTGTAATGTGGAATATGTTATGTAAGTGTAATGTGGAATATGTTGTACTTGCATGATTTTCTTTGAGCTTTTAGGCACACCAGAATTGTATTTTTTGAGGACATTTGCAAGACATACCACAGGTATCATTACAAGATAGATCCAAGGTCAGCTTAGATATGCATGTGATTTGTCCGGAATTGTAATTCAAGATCATTTTTGTTTCTTCCAGAGGGTACGGGCGAGTTCATCGATGCCTGGCTGTCCCTCATTGAGAAGCTGGTCAACCCAGAAGCGGTGCTAGACTCCCCCCACTCCATGCCCATGAAGGCTAGCGTTCCTGGCTACACGCCTTTCAACCCCGTCCAGTTTCTCATCAACACGCACAAGGTAAGAGCGTATTCACTTTAAAGAGTATCTTATTAGTCAATTGTACTCAGTCAAAAGTTAACAGCTCTACAAAGGTAATTATTTTAGCAGATGTAAGGTTGGTATGTGATTAGTTTGTTGAAATATGCGACCGACAGATGTTCCTAGTCGATTGTTGAATAAAGATTTTCCTTTTCGTCTGCACAGGATTTTGATATTTACATGTGTGTGTGAGACTAGCATGCCTTGGCACGACCGTAATTTTGAATATCAGGCTAAAGTCCTCCCATGATCCATTGCTTCTCCACTTTGTAATTTTGTAAAGGTGTCTCCATCATCATATACGTAGAATTTTTGTAGAGGTACTTGTAAATGTGGAATGTTTGAGTATTTTTTTTTTGCGCTAGGCTGGGTAAGATGACTCCCATTTGTTTTTAATTCTACAGAATCGAGACATTAAAGAGTGGTACACGTAGCAAGCAAAAGCTAGTTTCAGGTTGTGCGAAATGCTCAAAATTTTCCACATCGCAAAAATTTCCACTGTTATAGTACTCCAAATCTATTCACATCGTGATAAAACTTAAGCAAGGTTTATGTACGTTTTTTCCTAGGTCCTTGCGGCATGGTTGGCGCAGTGTCCCATATAGTCTCTTCTTAATGTCGCATTGTCCTCATTTCTCTTGACATTAACCCCACCAGGCTGCCTTCAGCGTAATCATGAATCTGTGGGGCTGCCGCTCCCTGAAGTCCCTGGGAAGCCGCACGGCTGAGAGCCTGCTCGCCATCCTCTGCCACATCCTGCGCGGCGAGTCCGTCATCGCCGAGCGCGTCAAGCAGGCCAAGAGTGACGAGGCGGGGGGCTCCAGCACCGCTGCCGGCGAGGGGACGTCGTCGGGAGGCGCCGGCACGTCGTCGTCGGGCTCGTCCAGCTTCGGCCGGGCCACGAGGGGGCTGTTTGAGTCGGGCTTCCTGACGGGGCTGAGCCGGAACAGCTGGCCCCGGACGGAACCCAACGAGGAACATGTGACGCAGGTGAGCTGACCTCCATGAATGAATCGATCACTGTTTGTCATTAGGGCAACGGTGTTTGAGTGTGTCACTATCAGTCGTATTAGAGGGGATGTATATGCATTTGTTGGTGACTTAGGTATGTAGTATCATCTTCTCTGGCAGCAGAAAAAGTTTTCACCAAATGTACTTTCCCTTAAAAGACCTACAAACAAGAGATGTGGAGTTTACACTCACAAAAAAGGAAGATATATTCTGAATGCACTGTTGTCAAATCTTTACAAGAATGTGATTGAAGTTTTCTGTGCTTGAAAAAGAAGTTTGTAGGGTATATGATGATGTTTAGATTTTAGTGAGATTTGTATTGATTCTGTCTGTCTCGTTTGTTTGTTGTCCCCGCCGAACGAGTTCGAGCAGGGGACTATGAAACGGGCTCCGTACGTGTGTCCGTCCGTGTGTCCGTCCGTCCGTCCGTCCGTACGTCCGTGTGTCCGTCCGTGTGTGCGTCCGTGTGTGCGTCCGTGTGTGATCAAAATGTTCAAAATGCTACTCCTTCGCCATTTCTAACCCGATTTTGATTCTGTTTGCTTTATATGATAGCACTACATGGGAGCTTTGAAACTTCTATACAGAATTTCAGTTGTGACCTTTGACCTTGACCTTTGACCTATATTGTACATTTTGCTTCAAAATGCTACTCCTTCGCCATTTCTAACCCGATTTTGATTCCGTTTGCTTAATGTGATGGCACTAGGTGAGGGCTTCAAAACTTCTACACAGAATTTTGACCTTTGACTTCTTTGACCTTTGACCTTGATTTTTGACCTATATTGTACATTGCCTACAAAATGCTACTCCTTCGCCATTTCTAACCCGATTTTGATTCCGTTTGCTTAATGTGATGGCACTAGGTGAGGGCTTCAAAACTTGTACACAGAATTTTGACCTTTGACTTCTTTGACCTTTGACCTTGATTTTTGACCTATATTGTACATTTTGCTACAAAATGCTACTCCTTCGCCATTTGTAACCCGATTTCAATTCCGTTTGCTTTAAGTGATGGCACTAGGTGAGGGCTTCAAAACTTCTACACAGAAATTTGACCTTTGACTTCTTTGACCTTTGACCTTGATTTTTGACCTGTATTGTACATTTTGCTACCAAATGCTACTCCTTCGCCATTTCTAACCCGATTTCGATTCCGTTTGCTTTATGTGATGGCACTAGGTGAGGGCTTCAAAACTTCTACACAGAATTTTGACCTTTGACTTCTTTGACCTTTGACCTTGATTTTTTTACCTATATTGTACATTGGCTACAAAATGCTACTCCTTCGCCATTTCTAACCCGATTTCGATTCCGTTTGCTTTATGTGATGGCACTAGGTGAGGGCTTCAAAACTTCTACATAGAATTTTGACCTTTGACTTCTTTGACCTTTGACCTTCATCTTTTTACCTATATTGTACATTTTGCTACTAAATGCTACTTCCTGGCGGGGACATATATTACGCACCGCGTAATTTCTACTTTTCCTTGTTTGTGTGTCAGCTGATGGACATGGGTTTTCCAAGGGAACATGCCGTAGAAGCTCTACAGCATTCCACATCACTTGAGAGAGCTGCTGAATGGGCGCTGACCCATCCCCCACGGCTACCACAGGTCAGTTGACATCTCGAGCCTTGACCTCTGAACTCTCACACATGGATTATAGCCAAAGACTTCATTGCTGGCTGCTTATATAATATTCTAAGAAATGTAAATGCCAAATCGCATTTTGATATTCATAGCCATAATTTGGTATCTTTATCAAAACAAGATGTTCATAAGTTGATGAGAGAAACATGTCGAAATGTTACATGTTTGAATGAAAAGACAGCTATTACAACTGCTGTCAGTTTCTCTAGATGGTTCTCAGTGTTCTAGGACAATTACCCTCTGGACAATTATACCCCACCATTCCTGTGACCCTAACCCAAATTTTAACCCTAAACCGTACCTTAACTTTAACCCTATCACAAACTGGAATTTAGCCGGATGGTAATTGTCCTAGGGGTGGTAATTGTCCTGATATGGTTCTCAGCATTTGTCACTACATTTCACTGTGTAAATTTCCCATCTTAACGAGAGTGTCATGTATGTATTGAAGACAAACAACGGACCAGTCCATTCAGAGAACTATTGTGTACAAATCCAGTTGACTATAATCAGTCAGTTTCCTACAACTTGGATTTTTTTTTGTTTTTTTTTGTTTTTTTTTTTGTTGTTGTTTTTTGGGGGGCGAGATACAATTAAAGAAGTCTTAGAATGAAAGAATTGAGGAATGTATGAGTGAATTTGGTCTGTTTTTCTCTTGACAGAGCTTTGGTGGGACAGGCCTGAGTGAGGAGGAGGAGATGATGCAAGCCATTGCCATGTCACTCGGGGAAGCCATCCAACCTCCTGTGGACCAACAGGTATCAATGACTTCAAGATAATGATGTTGATGATGTAATAGGGTTTTCCCCCCAACAAGTTGACCCTTTGATTAGTTGGAAGATGTTTCCATTGCACTGTCAGATGCAAAGCATGATAAATAGACACATAAACAGTCTGTCATCTCGTAAGCTCATCATAGATATAGCTTTCAGTACATCTGTGTAGTAGTGTGGTGTGGAAAATCATATTGATATAATTCATGAGCAACTGGGGTATGACGTTCTTGATGCCAAACATTATGTGAATTAGATATTCAAGGTTTGACCCATTTTCCAGATGTGTTTGAAGGTTTGAAGTCAGAAAAAATTGTAAACCATACTTCAAACTGACAAAAACTGGCACACAGTGTTACACAGGTATACTTAGTATGTAGCATTTACAGACAAATGTAAAAAAGAGACTTTCCCTATTTACAGACCAGCAAGAATTTCCTAAATGGGACTGAAATGGAACCATTGATTGAAGGGCTTTTCAGTTTGTGTTTAAGTGAGCAAAGTTTCAAAGGAAAAATTGTGGAGCTTGTCCTGTCTTCCCAAAGTTTATTTATGCAAGTTAATGACATAAGCAATAGAATAAAAAGAGAAATAGATTGAAAGGAGAGTGATATTGTTCCTGTTCGACCTTCTCACGGATGCACAGGAGGAGGAGAGAAAGAAGAAGGAAGAGGAAGAACGGAAGAAGAAGGAGGAAGAGGAGAGGAAGCTGAAGCAGATGGAGGAGCAGGACAAGATCCCGGAGGAGGCCCCTCTAGACAAGGCCATCCTCAACGACTTTGTGGACTCCATGCTTCCGGGATGCCTCAAGCTCCTCGACGACATCCCGGAGACGGTCTACAGGTGAGGGCTCTGACCCTGTACTCCACCCCGCCCCGATGCCAAAGAAGATTCATAGTTTGCAAGGCTTGTTTGTACAAACATTCCACTCTGCTGTGAAGTTTCACCGAATGTATGATCACGTTACTCTCACTTCCATCAAAGATTGGTTTTAAACATAATTTTGTTGCCAGAGGCTAAATTTACCTTTGTCAATGTCATAGTGGAATGGCATATCAATGTTGAGGTACACTGTAAGCACATGATGTACTTGTGGATTTACATATATTGCTCTGGAATTTGTAACATTTGTCATTGGGATGGTCCAGTTGAGATTAAAGCAGTAATCGGGTATTAGCATAGTATATCACATACAAAGGCATTTTTAAAAAAAATATATGGTGTGTTAGAGTAAGAGAGAAATCTATGTTTGGCAATGGAACATTTTATCTACAAGTGAGCTTTCTTCTGCTGCGGTTGATTCTGTCCTGCATTTGAATGGCAAATGTTAGATGTATAGGTAAGTAAAGCAAGATGAAGTAGGTAATATATTGATATGAACTCTTTGTAAGTTGCTTGTGAGAACTTACATGTTGCACTCTGTCTTTCTCCCACAGAGTATGTGACCTGCTGGTGGTAGCCAACAACAGGAATGGTGAGGAGTGGAGAGACAAGATGCTGGAAATGGTCATCAGTCAGGTAAGGCTGGTCACTTTTTGGTGTTCATTGTCCATTGGCGGTCATCTGGCCCAAGCTATGGCCGCTCAATTAGCTAAAGGATTTACAGTTATCAAAATAACAGTGGTACAAGGTTGCACTTGACTGTCAAGTCTGTAGGTGTATTTCAGGTTTCTGGCAAAGTAGTATGCAATCAGAGAAGGCTCCCAAGTGTTTGTGAGCAGGATCTTCATTTTGTACATGTGCCATGCTTTTCAAAGCGTCCTCTAATGTACCTAAATGATTTACTTAACCAAACTGAAGTTTGACCGCTAGTCTTGGGTGCAGCCATCTTTTGCAGATTTAGCTTATCTCCTCTGTTGCATGTTTCAGTTGAAAGGAACACCTTGTTCGTGTTGCATCAGTATTTGATGCTTAATGTTAACCTGAACAGATGGTTTTACAAGGAACAGTACTGTGTGCATGGAGTCCAATTTTTGTTTTTATATAAGATGACAAGTCATGTTGCCCTGCAGCAGTACATTGTCCTGATATTATGCTCATGCAAGGTAACTATTTGAACATAAAGCAATAGAGTGGAAGGTAGAAGCTACACAATTACAGACATAAAGTGAACATTGTATCTTTCAGATTTCGGAGAATGCCGTGATGTTGTGCAATAACTTTGCCAGTATGCTGGTGGACCCGTCGGCAGTGACAGACACAAAAGTTATCGACAGCTTGTCATGCTGCCTGGCCTCTAGGATCCACCTGCTCTGTCTTCTCTTTGAGGTAAGCTGGGGTTGTAAGAATCTCATCCAATTGAGTGTGGCTGGAACATGGGTCCCTCCTTTTGGAAGTGAATAAACATGTATACTATAACAAGAGAGTGAGTGGTATTTGATTTGTTGTAAGAATTTGCTCACTCATGATAATTCATGCTGTGAAGAGTGCTGTGAAGCCTCATGCCCATACAGCCAAAGTGAATGATGTGTTTAACACAGTCTGTCATGCATAGTAGTAATTATGTAACAATACCATAAAGCTTGCTTGAAGATAGGTGAGAGTGCAAACTGCATCTTCCAGATTTTATTTTAGTCTTGTTATTGTGACGTATGAGTTGTTTTCACAGTGGTAATAACAACTTTTGATGCTTTGCCCCATTACAGGAAATCAGAATGGCCTGTGCCCAAAGGGTGGAAGTGTCAAACATCCTACATACGTTGATCGAACTGCTGGACACAGCACAGCGATGGATGGCCAAGATGAAACAAACCAAGACACCAAAGTAAGGACCAAGAGACCATCTGTCTCTCTCACCACCTTCAGAAACATACCATTCTCTTTTCTCTTTTACCCTGAATAATGACACATTTAACCATCCTTTACACAAACTACTTAATCCCTCCGTATGATACATGAATACAATAATGTTAGCAGTTTCTGAGCCAAATTGTCACTGTTTGTTCATAGAACAAAATTAGTAAATGATGGGATTGTTCTTTTGTTTGCCCTATTCTGTTTTAGTACATTATTCATTCCATTCATGACTTCTTTTGTGGTTGTATAGTACACGTGTATTCATGTTATTGGTAATTTGATTAAGAACTATGTTCTGACTTCTTTCCCCTCTCTATTTTTCCTGTGGTCTCTCTAGATGGATGGGTCCTGCCATGCTGCTGATTGACCTATCAGAGAAGACTGTTCTGACCTGCAAAAGGAAGCTGGCTCAAAAGGTATCGTCATCAGGAAACGAAGCATATCGTCCCGAGATGACGAGACCTTGTATCTCAAATGACATATATCAAAAAATCTCCCATCTCAATTTTGAATATCAAGAGTGCTGATTTGAGTTTTAAAACTTTTAAAACTGAACAGTTATTAATAATGTAATCCGACACAATATTTCTTTATTATATGACATCAACATTGATGTGATTTTTCGAAAATGTTGCGAAAATTAAAAAGTTTTTCGCTCTCTTGGAAATTCATTGCTCTAAGATGCAAGGCCTTGTTAACACAGGGATGACATTTCCCTTTTCATTTTCATGAAATGAGACTTACTGTAAAATGGAAAAAGAACAGATAGTTTTTACTGGCATGAAGCAATATTCACTAGCAAACAGTTTTTCAGGAATTTGCAAAGGAGTGAATTTGTTAATATATGACGTGGAGCTCAGTGTCTGTGAATTATGCATAGACTAAAGTGTAGCTGTAAGCGTTGAAAAGCAATGTTTGTATGGTGTCAAGGACAGACTTTCTTTTTTGGTTGCAACTGTGTGGTAGGGGTAGCGATATCGCTTCTCATAGTTGAGCAAACTACAATTTACGCTGTGTCTTTCATCACAAAGAACTCCCAGGGCTACGATGACAACCACAGAGATGATCAAATGATGCCATTATAGTCTTGTATGACTTAGGAACAATAAAGATATGCAATCTGCGATTGACCTCTGAATTTGAGACTGTATATACATATTTGAAGTTCATAAGAATGCATTTTATGGGACAGGTAGGTTAGAAACATCCATACATTTCAACACATTGCCATGCTATCTGTAAAATGTCATGAAACATTGACTATACTAGAGTAGTGGTGATTAACAATAATATTTTGATATCGTAAAATTGTTGAAGACATGAGACTACTCTTGCTCTCTCTCCTAATGAGTGATATGAATATTACATGTACCTTATTGAGATGATGTGAGTGTTTGATTAACATCAAGATGTATTCATCTTTCATACTCATTTTTGTAACCTCTCTAGGGGGCTTCGCACACGTGGAAGTGGTTTGACGATTCCACCGGCCGCTGGTGCACCTACAGCCGCAGCAACAACAAGACCATCGACGATGCCTACTGGGCCGGCAAGCCAAGCGTCCGCTTCACTGCAGCACGGAGGAGATACATTGTACACTTCAACACCATGATTCAGGTAAGCACTATGCCACCTCTCAAAGTTTTATGAATGCAAGATGTGTTTGAGCCTTTCTCTCTTTTTTGTGTGTGGTTTTTTTTTTTTTGTTTTGTTTTGTTTGGGGGGGGGGGGGTCATCCCCTCAATGGAGTGTGGTAATTCTCTTAAGTGTTTCTTACCATACTGGGATAGGCCAAGCTAGAGATATTGAATTGAATTGAATTGAATAACTGAAACTGCACTGGTCTTACACTCGAGACACAGTGAACAGTTCTCTTCGTTCTTCCTCCACTCTCCAACTATCACATGGTCCCCGCACCTGCACCCGCTATGGTGATAGGGCTTTTTCTGTTATTTCCCCGTCTCTCTGGAATAAACTTCCTCTCCATATTCGTAATGCTGATAACGTTGATAAGTTCAAGTCATCGTTGAAAACTTATCTGTTTACTCAACTTTAATTATGTTGTTTTGCTGCTGCATGTTATATCATAATACGTATATTTACATAATGCTGTATTTTATTTTAATGTCATACTTCTTCTTTTTTTCTTCTTTTTTTCCCGGATCAATGCGCTTAGAAACATCAGTATCAAGCGCTATATAAATGTTATTCATTATCATTATCATTAACAGTTCCAGCATGTTTATTTTCATATTTCGCTAAACTTGACATCGAGATACATAAAAAACAGAAAACAAACCAAGCAAGATACAAAATGTAATATAAATCGGGTCATGAATAGAAAGTGTGTCGGCATGCATAATGTACATAAGACAATTCTCTATAACTTGTGAAATATGATGGAACCTCAAAAGCAAAGCTTGTAAACGCAGGTTTCATGAAAAAATACCAAAGTAAATTTGCTATTGCAGTTGCATAGTAAGAATTTTTCCCTTTTTTTTTTTTTTTTTGGGGGGGGGGAGGGGGTTGGAGAAAGTGAGCAAGTAAGAAGTGAGAGAAAAGAGAGAAAGAGAGACAGAAGATACAAAACAAAGAAAGAGTGAAGGGAGAGAGAGAAAGACACACAGACAGACGGACAGTCAAAGTAGGGACAGAAGTAATCAGCCAGACATTGAGTTAGTAAGAAGAGAGAAAGAAACATGTGACTGACTGACAGACAGACAGACAGACAGAAAGAAAGAAAGAAAGAAAGAAAGAAAGATAGAAAGAAAAAGGAGTGACAGAGAGGAGAGAGTGGTAGAGACAGATAGAAAGAGGGACAAATGGATAGACAAACACTAAGAGAAAGAGAAAAAAAATGATTTTAGAATTGTTGTCAACAGACTTGATATGGAAACATAGACAGTTACTAATTACTGTGCCATCGTGCTGTGCCGTACAATCCAGGTCAATGAAGAGACAATGAACAAGAGACCCATCATGCAAGCTCTGCCGACACCGAAGGCTGAAGAGGACAAGGGCGAGAAGAAAGAGGACGACGGGGAAAGGGAGGCCAAGAAACTCAAGACCAGTGAGAGTCTGGGGGCAGTGCCAAAGACAGATGGTAAGTTTATAGAGTTCTTCAACACTTTTTATGTATCCTGCCAATGGTGACATGACATTTGCTCCTACGACAGTTGTTCAGGGTATTATTTTCTCCAAGGATTTAGGGTTAGGGTTAGGGTTGTGATAGAGTTTTAGGTTTAGTTTGATATTTGGATTAGTTTTACAGTTATAATTGTGGGTAGAATTTATGTTTGATTTAGTTAGCAAGTATTTAATGGGAGCAATTGTCGTATTAGCGAATGTCATGGAACCCCTGCCAATATGCACAGGAGAAGTCCAGTGCAGTTGCAGCCCCTACTCTAGATGCTTTGTTTGTGTGTTTGTTTGTTTGTTTTTAAATGTGAGAAGTGTTTCTACCCATGCCCAAATTGGTAATCAACCATTCCTTCAATATTTATCTTGATGTGACAAAAGACATAGAGAAGACACCTTTGCAGCTATGCGTGATTTTAGAATGGAAAGAACAAGATTAATGTTAATCTATGTATTAATTTCTCCCCTTTTTCTCTTTTAAGAAGTAATCAATACAAGAGGATTTTTTTTTTTTTCAATTTGCACTAACATGCACTGTAAGTTCGTTTGTAGCATTGTTGATCACTGTATAGCTTCAACCTGTTATGTTTAACCAGTTGCCGGGACAAGTCAGGAAAGCAAGGACGATTCAGTTGCCAAAGAACCAGAAATTGTTGAAATTCAGGGACTTGGGGACAAGGAGATCCCCACTCTTATAAGGTGAGTAGATTGCACTTTTCCCTTCTCAATTTTCCCTTATGACAATACTTTGCATTTACCCATAAAATATAGAATATTCAAAGAGAATAAGAGAAGCTTGCTATCAGAGGGATAAAGAAAAAAGATAAGATGAGACATGGAAGAATTCTGTTGTGTCAAGTTGGAGGTAGTTTGATCACAATATTTAGAGAAACTATTTTTATAAAATCTTGTTTATTTCAATGGACCATGTGAGGGGAGGTACTGTGTGATAGGAAAGTGTATCATGTGAAAAAATGCATAATTTGATAACATCATGCATTACAATTAGACTGTGATATAGAAATGCAGGAAATAATTTTCCAATTCAAATTTGATTAGCAATTTCAGCTGATGAACAATATTTTTAATGTTATCCTGTACACTTCTATGGAAGAAAACTGCTACACAAAAGTTAGCTTGTGTAGCAATGTTGTAAAAATGCATAGCAAATTCTTCGTAGACTTGTATATTGTTACCGTCTTCTCTCCTCTCGGTACTGTCTCGCGTCCAACAGTGTATATGCGTGTGGGTAATTGAATGTGTGTACGAATGTATTGTCCTTGTCATATTTCCCCGGTACACGTGGTTCAATGAACAGTGTCCGGGCACTATAGCATTGGTATTCTATATTTTTTTCCCGACCTGTGTATCTCAAAATAACTACATGTATATTGTTATAGAATAGTATATCATTCACTCATTATTTATCTAGCGATCCACGTCCGACAAGCTTTGCTTTTTAGTGGATCACTATTTTCCATGATCGAATTTATTTTCCGCTCGCCCACGTAGTATTTGTACAGTGTTCCTCTTTATTATTGTACATATATGTTGTTCTATAATTTGTCTCGTATATTACATGAATTTTTTGCAAGCGTTTGAACAATATCATTTAATGACATGTATACATTGTACTATGTTTTTGATTTTCGTTGATTGGAAATAAACTATGATTGAATTGAATTGAATTGAACAAATTGCGATGTGATACCAGGAAAATTATTCCCTGAAATGTATAAGCTATACAATGAAATATGTAGGCCAAAGTTCAAGGAGCATGGAAAGAAAACTGTCAGCACTATGGGGGTGGGGGGAGAGGGGGGTATGGTACGGTGGGAATGATCAACTGATGAACGGTGAAGGAAATGGAACTAGTGTGCGAAATACATACAATTTTACATGAATGTGTGTATATGCTTTCAGGGCATGTGTTGGTCTGATTGGCGTACCGGTAGACCCAGACACAATGCACGCCGTCCTGCGGATTTGCCTGCGCTTCACCCGAGACCACAAGACGGCGCTGCTGTTCGCCGAGCTGGGCGGGCCGCGCCTCCTCCTGTCCCTCACCCAGGCCTCCTCCTTCAACAGCTTCCCCATCTTGGCCAACCTCCTCCTCAGGCACGTCTTCGAGGAGAAAGCCGTCCTCCAAAACACCATGGACAAGGTGAGTGGAACAACCAGCTTTAACCCTCTCTGTGCCAGGCGGTCAAAATATGCACAAATTTCACAAACATACCTATGGGCAGGAAATGAACGTTGGCATGCAGAGGGTTACTAGTAATTAATGAGTTCGATTGACTTCTTAGAATGACAGAGCCAAGTGATGTTCTGGACTTGGATTGATAAAAATGTAAAAAAAAAAAAAAAAAACATATTTGTCTCCTCAGATTCAGAGTGACTCAAAACATAATTGTCATGTGATCTCAGAAGGTTTTCGCCACTGAGAAATTTTGTCAGCTATTTCATGTAGACTTGATCCTTCCTGAAAATTAGTGTGTTAATGTTTTGATGTGTATAACGTATGATGGGACAAAAAATATTGGTGTCTTGGAAATGGACGAGGGTAAACTGTATTTTGGGTGATTTCATTTGTCATGCGGGCAAAGGCAATCATGAACGGAAAAATTCTAGCCTAAAAGTAGAAATTTTTTTGCAGAGTTAATGATTAGTATTGACACTCCGATTGTTTTGGGATGTTCTCACACAGTTGATCTGTGCGGTGGCCAGCAAGGGCGTCGGCTGCAACACCTGTAACGTGACCCTGGGCAGCGTGGGCTGCCGGGAGATGAACTTTGTCCTGAGGAAGCTTGGACCCCTGGCCTGCAGGAACCAGGAGCTCTTCATCAACTCGGCCAAGAACAACCTCAAGATCGCGCTGCTTCCGGCCAAGAGAGGTGGGTATCTCGCCAGTCATCAATGCTCATGGGAACAAGTACACTTCCTTACACAATTTACTTAATCTCAAAATCTCTGTCTGCCACCTTTAATCAAAGTGTAGCATTGCAGGATTGAATTTTTAATGCAACATTTGATTTATGAATAGGTTATCAAAATTAATATTTGGAACTGTAATACTTTTGGTAATGTACTTCACATTTATGTGATGTGATAGGTTATCCTCTTTCATGCAATGCGATAGCAGAAACATCTCAATTACTGGCATGACTTTGGTAAATGCAGCATTTCAAGTAATGTTTGAAGCTAATTAATTTGTAAAGAGACTAGTTTTTGAAGAACCCCTGTGGAGTATCCACAAATTAAATATTCTCTTTAGTCTTCAGGATTGAACAGAGGTGATTTCATATCAGAATGATGCAGAATCCACATAATCAAAAGAGATCAAATAGACTCAGCAGTGGTGATCACTTCAAGACCAGAATTTCCCATTTCAGACATATTCGACATCCCCTGTTGCATAGAGCTGTTGTATTACACTAACCAATCACTTACGGTCGACACTCCTGTTTCTCGTGTGCGCCCACTTCGCAGGCGAGGAGGACGAATCGAGGTATACGGGGCCCAATGCCCTTCAGCTCCTGACGGCCTCTGCCCCCAAGACGTTCTCCCCGCCGGCCCTGAAGGGGCCCATGCTACAGGTCCTCTGTGAGCTTCTAGACGCACTGGTTGCTCCCGTGGAAGCCACACACAGCGGTGAGAGTCCATGGAGGATGTCACTTGTTGTAGTATTCAGCTGATCAGTAGGGACTGAAATTGAAAGAGGCAGTGTTGGTCATACGTATTTACCTCCTTACCTTCTCACATATGCACTTAAATGTATGAGTTCTATCTATCTATTTAACTTTATCTACCTCATCTCTATTGAAATGTAGCGTGTATGTTACATACATTTGTACACACACTCATACTCACAGGCACTTCCACAAATAAACAGACTCACACAGTTGATGTTTATGTTGATGATACCTTTCTTTCCAAAAGGTTTCACTTTTGCTTAATTGTATTATGTATATATCTATATTTCAATTTTGTATACATTATTTTGTGTATTATTTCATGGTATGTAAGGGAGAAAAACAACCTTGGTGGAATTTGATGTTTGACAAATCCTAGCCAGCAAAGAATAGTCTGAATGGATATGACAAACAGGCATGCTTTGAGAGCAAATCCCCTAAACAAGACAATAAAATCAATAATTCAGTAATTTAGTGTTCTATTTATTGGCTCATTTGTTTCATCTCAAAAACTTCTCTTCTCAGACGAAGCCAAAGCGAAGGTTCCAGAGAGCCAGCCTACTCCTGCTGCTGCTGCAGCAGCGGCCCAAGTCCCCCCTGGCACCTCAGAGGGAGCCATGGCCTCTGAGCTCCAGACCTCGGAGGACATTGGCATGGGACTGAGGGAGATCGGAGACAGACTGCTGGGCATCTACAGCGGGACCAGAGGCCCACCCAGGACAGCCGACAGACTCAACAGCGTGCCGGATGGTGCTGTGCAAGAAGACGACGTATGGCCTGCCACTTTCGCGTTTTTTCATGTTTACAATTTTATAACATTCAAAATGGAAAACACACTGTAGCTGTGATTAAGGAAGGGGAAAGTTTGAATTTGCTCTCTCTTGGCTGAGGAAATGATGAAAGAAGCTGAATTGGCCAATCAAGGAGAAAGTGTGTGATACATAATGTCGTGCATTATTAAGAATATAATTGCTGTGGCTAATCACTGACATTGATGATAATGATGATCCACAGCATTTGTATAACGCCATATATCTGTTGCAGAAACATTCAACGGCGTAGACTCCTGCAAGAGAGTTAGCAATTGAATTGTTAAGTGATAATATTGTTGGGAATGATGTCCTCTCGCAAGTATACTTTTAGAAACTAGAATCTAGTTCTTGGTGTTGATTCCTGTCGGCTTTGGAGAATAACATCAGTTTGATGTCCAATGAATTCTTGTACATCTCCTTAGTGGATTCTTTGTAGTCAAAGTTGTAGAAAAATTGGGGGAGAAACGAGCAGAATTAATTCAGGCACTGCTTAAAAATGTTTCACTCCTCACTGTAGGCAACAGACCAGGCGTCATCCTCCAGTGGGGTGAGCAGCTCCCAGGGTTCCAGCAGTGCAAAGAAATCCTCGCCAGCTGCCGGAGCAGGATCGGCGACGGCGGCATCGACGAAGGACGAGGCGTCGAAGAACAAG
This sequence comes from Diadema antillarum, assembly GCF_040938485.1. Lineage (NCBI taxonomy): Eukaryota > Metazoa > Echinodermata > Echinoidea > Diadematoida > Diadematidae > Diadema > Diadema antillarum. The sequence continues at coordinate 781,304 of NW_027270978.1, forward strand.
CTGCTCATCCCCAAGTCAGCCATCCTGCGGCTCCTGGCCGAGCTGGTGATGTCCTACGCTGGCATCGCGCAGGCTGTGGCTCAATACCACTACTCGGCTGGTCAGACCAAGCATATTAAAGAGGTTTGTACCCCGACTTGAAAATTCTGACTTGCCACACGAAAGTGGAAGCGCCCATTTTGAAAACGTTGACTCACCATCTAGGAATATCCAGAGCTGCCCATGAGCATGTTCTTACAATATTTAGAAGGGGTTTTTGTTTTCTTCCAAAATATAACAAGATTTGTGGACAAATTGTTGTTTTTTTCATCCGTTTCTTTACCGCACAAGAAAGTGCCCTTGCTGCTTTCAAGTAGAAGTAAGGTTTCATCCTTGTGCCATATGAAAGAGTCACTGATGGATTAAATGAGCCTCATTTGGTCGTGACTGAGAGGCTGCTCCATCTGTGTCTAACACCATGTGTCCCTCCCTTCACGTGACACGAGACAGACACAAATGTCACAATACTATTACCGTGCCTAATCTTTATAAGGTTATTTTTATTTTCACAGAGTGAGTGTGCATTATTTCTTCAGTGCTTTCTTTCATTTGTAGGGAAGCAGAACTCAGCACATGATTCAACTTTGGAATGTTTGTGTTGAGTGCAAAGGTTGTCATATCTGTATGCTGCATTCTTTCTCATGTGTGAGATATCAGTGAATATACATAATGATACCTATATTCTTTGTTACTTAGTTTTTTACATTACTATCATGTCATTCATGCGTCCCATTTTAACTTTGTTGTCATCCCCAAAATGACCGTTCGTGAAGTTGAATGTGATTATAAAACCAAGTAGCATGAGATCTCAACTTGTGTGTTGGATATGCAGGATGGTCCGGCCCTGGCCTACATCTTGGACCAGCTCCTGCCGCAGTGCCAGAAGGGCGGAGACAAGGACTGCCCCGGTCTGGCCCAGGTCCTGCTCGCCAGCATAGCGGCCAGCAACCACAGCCCCGACGCCCAGATGTTTCTCGTCACAGAGATCAAGTCGGCCCTCGGCAGGACGTTGGCCATGCCAGAGAGCAGCGAGAAGCACTCAAGAATCCAGGCCCTGACGAGTGAGTTGTTCGATCAAGTGTTTGAAAATTCAAAAGAAATGTGTTTAGTTCCTTATGGTTCAACCACTTTTCTGTTGCTTAGGTTTTGTGAAAGTATCAAGTAGTTTGACATAATGGTGCACTTTATACCTAGAACGAAAATGTCCCAAATGTGTGAGAAATATATATCTGACATAAGAATTATGAAAAGTATGTTAGTTTTTAGAAATCGAAGCTTGTAGAGGCCTCGAATGAGGCTATGGTATCAAGTTTGTCAATACTTCTTGCTCATTAGTGAAAAGATTGAGTGAATGTGTTGTATGAATAGTGCATACATCAGGTGATTGATTCTACCTAGTATCACATTCACTGTTCATGCACGTCTTTAAGGAAAGACACAAAGTGATTAGATCGAAACAAACTTATGGGAGCATTTCATGAGAGAACATCAAAGATATTTCAAAGGAAGGCTATAAGGGCTTCCATTCGTGACATATAAATGTATATATCAGTGCTGTATGCATGAAAGAGCTTTCTTACTCATTCATTCTCTCAACCTCTTGCTTGTGTTTCTTGCCGAGCAGTGCTCATCAGCATCATGATTGAGGCATGCACTTTCTCCACGTCCGCCTACCAGTCGGCCGTCGTGAGCTCCTCCTACAAGAACCAGCTTGGCGGCATGAACAACATCACCCGGCTGCTACTGCGCAAGGGTCTGGTGACCGACCTGGCCCGCGTCCCCCACAGCCTGGACCTGTCCAGCCCCAACATGGCCTCTACCGTCAACTCGGCCCTCAAGCCCCTAGAGACGCTCTCCCGCATCGTCAACCACCCACACGTCCGGCTGCGCGGCCTCAGCAACATCCGCAATGTGACACAGTACATCAACCAGCGGTCCGCATCGGGCGCCGATAGTGCAGGTCAGTTTGATCATGGTCAAATGGGATTCTTCCTTCCGAATACCTGCCCTCCTCCCCAGCCCCTCTCCTAATAGGAAAGAAACTGAATGCATAGCATCAAATTTATGTTACCAATGCAAGCAATTGTCCTGAGCTTTGACTTTGTCAGAGTTCATCAGAATATTCCGTATGAAGTGATGTTTATCATCATTCTGGCACAATTCCACTATTTTTTTTTTTTTCTCATCACTTTGCTTGACATTCTGTCATTGAAATGGAGAAGGTCATGATTTAAGAACTCTCTCATGTTGTGTTTGTCCCAGTAGTGAGGTCATTGAGATCATGCAAACGTATGCACATATCTTTTGTGGCAACGATGGCACCTACTATGTTAGGTGTCACAGTGTGACGATGGAATGAATTTTGCTGCATTAAATGTGGTAAAACGTAAATCATGATACCCTTACAACCCATGTGACACTCATTCCATCAGTCATTGCCTTGCCCAAAGAGGGCTGTCATGAGGAAACAGAGATGGGTACCATAACCGGTTGTCACTGTCGAAGTGATGCAAGACCATCATTGTTGAGGTGCAATAGCCATGTATTCCATTTGTGCATCCAAAAGTCTTTCTTTGAGCCAAACTCATTACCGGTTCATGGAAATCTGCATAGTGCTCATACCCATCAACTACTGACCCCTGCACAAAGGATTGAGTGGTGATCAATTGACATGTGGACATTACTCCTGTGTGTGGCCTCTCTTGCAGTGCTGTGTGAAGTGCCCACAATATGTCTCTTAATTCAGGTTTCTTGTGTTAACTTCTCTTTCCAATACCCCCCCCCCAATCAGTTTGAACATGTAATTTGTTATTTGAACACACTCTCTCACTATCTCGAGACATGTCTGAACAACAGAGATAATGCTCTCCCTCCTTCGCTCTCACCCTCCCCCCCCCCCAGCAAAACATAGAATAGAGAACATTTGTTGGCTGCAAATGAAGTGAGATCGTTAGTGTGATTTACCCCATCATGAAGTAACGACCCCAATCTCTTAACTGATGGATAATCAAGTCACAATGTGCAGACATGCGCAGTGACATCGTAAATATGCTGTGGAATGCTCACTGTGAGGCAGCTCCACCTTGTGTTGACATCGTCAATAAAAAGTCCCAATCATAAATTCTCTTTGGAATATTTAATGGCCTCAATTTGTCAATTTCCAGAAATCATATTTTTGGGTTTGGTGCTGTATATCATAATTTGTACTATTCATTCATAATGTATGATCAGGTAGAGTCAATAATTCTTTATCGTATGAGCCCTTTGTTGTTCATATATCATTTGCTTCTGTTAACTAATTTGCTAAATCTATGGCTGATTCTTGAATTGGTGCCATGTTTTAGAAGATTATAGTTTCTGTGCTCTTACAAATTGGCAGTTTTTATGTTTAAAAAAAAATGCTTCTGATTTAATGCACATTTGATTAACTTAACTAGATCCATGTTATCTTTCTCAGTGAAATTCAGAGTTGCCATTGTAGTGATGTCAACATGATATTTTCTGCTGCAAAATTATCCCAGGGCTTGGTTAAGCTATAATTCAGGAATCTGCCCCTCAGCAGATCTAAAGGGAACTTGAATTGTTCAAAATAAGTCATAATACCCATGACCCCATCCCTGCTGGCACCACCACCACCATGATGTACAGTGTCATGTTGGCTTCTTTGTTGCTCAGGGGGCGCCGTGTTGCGTCGTAACATGGACGCATCGCCTTCCCAGCACACGGCTCAGGGCGGTGGTGGCCGTACGAGCACAGGTCAGACTCGTCAAACTCTGATCAGCATTACATGTGCACTCTCGCAAAGGGCACCTGCATCTGTTTTAATAGCCATGGCATCGTGCAGTTGTCGCACAACTAACTATCCCGTCATCATTTTATGATTTCGCATCAATATCTTCATTTGACATCATCATGCAAAACGATCAGACCCCAAAACACATGAATGACAGTTGTGTCATGTTGAGCACTTTTTGGTTTTTTTCTTTTTTGCACACCATCTTCTCCCCCAGACCTTGATTTCTTGTACCTGTGATCCCACGCATCCATGCATCCAGCTTAAAGTGTTGACTGTTATGCTTAGATGTCACTGCGGGAAGTTGTGCTTCTCTGTGGCTATGCAGGCTTAGTGGTTGTTTCTAGGCTTAGTGGTTGTTTCTTTTTGAGGTTAACCCTTTTAATAGTGGAAGCCCTTTCTTTTTTATTTCTTTTCTTCTTTTTTTCTGTCGTATTTGATATTTTGGCTTGACGTACATCCCCTTCATCCGGCTGCAACAGCACAGTTAGTTACAATATGAATTGCAAAAGTAGTCTCTAGGTGAGCTACAGTATGATAGTGGTTATGTCGGTATAAATCCTCTGTCCCTTTAGATGGCCTTGGGTTTTAACATCAGTCATACAGTAACTACTTCACCTTCATTGTAGAGATCTTGACTCGTTTGCGTGTCAACATCCAAAAGCCTAACAATATCAATTCAGAAAATTTCAGTGTCTGCTAAAAATATTTCATCCTGCATTCTGCTCTTTGGTTATTCCATATGTCATATTATAGTGTGCAAGTTCTGGAATTCAAAATGGGGGGAAACAGACTGATAGAAAATTAATCAATCAGGTCATGTCCATTCCAGTGGATAATGAGTATGCTGTAAACGTGGAATATGTCGCAATGTGGCACACGTTATGTGCTTATTAAACTGAAATAGCAAGAAAATTAAAAGCATGCAGACATTTTTTTGAGATTTTGATTTTTGCCACAAAAATTCCTCAAGAATTTTAACAAGGAAAGTTCATGTGAATTTTCCTTTTCAAAAGTGTCATCGCATGACGTTTCAGCATTTACAGTTTGTGTCTGCACTGCAAGTCCAGTTCCCTTTAGATGAACACATACAGACACAGAGAAAAAGAGGCACATGCAAATACAAGAAGTCTGCCTCAGTCTATTCCCTGTATATTCATTTGTGTATTATATTTCCTTTAGTTTTGTGTTTCCTTTGCGGCTTGAGCATGATTGTGGTATACTTCTCACTAGCAGAATAAGTTTTGTCTGATATGCTGCAGTCCTTTTGTGCAGGTCAAATTTTTGTTTTAGTTTTTGCAACGTTGTTAACGGGGCTGTGCGTTACTACTAAACCTGCTCAGGGTTCTGTATGATAGTGAATGCACATTTTTTGTTGAATTTTATGATTTGTGAATTTTTCTGAGAGCTGAGTAGAAAGACTGTCTTGACAGTAGTTCCCGCATGAGAATGATGCCATGTCGCAGGAACACTTGTGTCTGCCTCGCCCCAATTGCGTTGTGCGTCCATGATCATTGATAAAATGGAAGAAAATCACTGCCTGCTATTTTCCCATCCTTCATGTCACTGCATTCACCCGCTCCATGCTTCAGATGAGATACTGTGCCTCGATTCATGTGCACGAGTCAGTTTCAGTGTGTGCAAGCAAGCGATGTGGAAAGTGTTAGTGTTCACTACCTGTGGCATGATGTCCATTATTAGTGGTAAATAAAGATAAACATTGGAGTAACCATGTATTTTTTTGATGACTTAATTCATCTGAATGCATTATAATTTCTTTGGATACTGGGAGTAATCGCACCTCTCTCGTTTTTCATGTCCACATTCAGAAAGAGAATCGAGCGCCAGCGCTCTGGGACTGACGGGAGACACGCAGGACTCGACAGATCTCGATGTAAGTATCAACATCAATTTCAGAACAACCGGGTAGTGTCGGAATATCACAGAGTGCATAGACTCGCCAAAATGTGTCTTCCTCAACTACAACTCTAGGCGGAGCACAGTGCTAGAAATTTGTTCCTGAAGTGTGCAGATGAACCCTTCAATTTGATTATTAACTTTAGTTGGAGATACTAAACACATGATTTTCTTGTCTAGGTGAAAGTACTATGTATATATCTAGGTGTGTGGGTTTGTCTGTCTGTCCGTTGAAATGTCTGTCATTATTTTTTGTCACATTTTTACTTGTAGCATGAAAGATTTGTGCATTGCATTGTTGGCTCTTTTGTGAGTCAGATGTACAAGTTGTCTTTTATGAAGCAAAGGATGTTTATAGAATAGACTAAGTACGTATGTATAATTAGTGGTTACCAGGATTTTCCCCCACAAAAAAAAAGAAACAAAAACAAAAAACAAAACAAGACACAGACAGAAATTGGAGGAGACCGTTTCATTCTTTGTGTGACAGGAACCATCTGACCTGGACTGCATAGTTGATGAGCTTCTAGACAGAACAAGCGGTGGGGCGGGTGTCCTCGGGGAGACCCTGATCGCCACTGGGCCAGAGCGGCTGGGATCACTGCGGTCTGCGTTTGTGGACCAAGCAGGTAACAGCTCTTGTCTTTACTCATCTAAACATTGAGATGCAGCTGTCAACATTCGCTTGACACCTGATTCACTGCATTACTGTGTACGCCCTATATCAAATGAGTCTAATTTTTCAGTTAATCGGGACTACGTAACTATTTTGAGAGTGGTTTAATTCGCGATCGTGGAGTACAGAGATTAACAGAGCAATGTACATGTGCATGTTGCATTCATGTCGGGATCAGAGTTGATACTTTGTGTGTTGTTGAATTACCAAATTGCACCAACCTGTGAAATTTGTGAAAATTAAAAGCCCGCAAAAATATATGGCATAATACAGTATCTAGCTGGTGGACACATACACTTGGTTATCTGCAAGATACAAGCATTGGTAAACATTTTGTTGATAATGAAAAGTATTTGGAATTTGCTGATCGACAAAATTGCTCTTTTTTGCTTGTTCTTTTGTTTATAAGATCCAATACTGTAAGAAGATGCTTAAATTGAAATTTTTGATGAAAAGTTGCGAACACAAAATGCCATGTTTAGTGAGTAATGAAGAATTTGCTTTTTCTGGGAACTATTGCGTTCACTTGTTTGTTGGCATCAGTGACAGTCGAGAAATGACTACAAAATATGTCAAGATTAGAATTTGTGCCTTTTGCTTGTTTTAAATCATAATTGCTGGTGTGATGTCATTGGTTCTCTGGTCCAATGAGCTTGGGATGGTTTCCGTTCGCTGCAGGTGAGGCTTCCCAGGACGAGATGGTGATCACCATGACGGACGACGGGGAAGAGATGGAGCAGTCACTGGGAGATGCAGAGATGAGAAGCCAGCACAGCCACGAAGGTGTCCGAACAGGTTGGTAATAATGGAACAAGTCGCAGATGGCCACTTCAACTTTAAAACAAAGAAACATGTTGCTGTTGTGGTCATCGTCGTCATCATCATCATCATCATCATCATCATCATTATTAGGAGACATATAGATCCACTATGTAAATATTCGTTTGAAGTGAATGTTAGTATACATTTTTAGCTAGCCTGAGCCAAATGCTCAAGTGAGCCATTGCGATTGCTCTTCGTCCGGCGTCCAGCATCTATCATGCGTGGTGCGTCGTCTGTTGTGTGTCGTGTGTAAACTTTTTACATGTTCATCTTCTTGACAACCCCATGACCGATTTTCACTTAACTTAGCAGGTATCATCCCTCAGCGGGATAGGATCTCAATTTGTTCAAATGGGCACCATGTCCCACTTGGGGGGCCCCAGGTGGGCCCAAGCCCACCAAAATTAAGGCATCTTGAAAAATCTTCTTCTCTAGAACCAGAAGTGATAGAGCTAAGTTCATACTATGATTTAGCACATTGATGGCTATAGTTTCAAGTTCATTCATGCCGGAATCAGGGTGCCCCCCCCCCCCATCCCGACCCGGGGGAGGGGTCCTAATGGGGGCCTTAATTGTAAAATTTCATCTTCTTTAAAACCCCATGACCAATTTTCACCAAAATTGAGGAATCTTTGAAAATCTTCTTTTCTCAAATTGGAAGCGATAAGCTGCAGTAGTGCTATGTGCAATTTAGATTAGTGACTGTGTGGAAAGTGAACGTGCGATACTCGGGTTCTTTTGTTCATTTGGGTCTTGATTTTCGAACGGTGTTTCAAGCAATTTTCATGTATTACAGAGAACAACCTTTTTCTTTCTTTCCAACAGCAGACATTGATGCAGATGATGACAGTGTCCAGGATGAGGACTCAGCAGCTGAGAGTGACTCAGATGATGGCAATGAAGACAGACAAGTGAGTTTACAGTGTTCTTTCCCTCGTATGACATGTATCTAGGGTAGGTCAGGTTTCTCATGACATCGATGTCCATACGGGATAAAAATTTGGGTTCATTTGAGATTTGTGCGTCCTTTTGTTGTGTGTCTGATAGTAATCAGTTGTGCTCTTTGTATCAAGTAATGTTTTCAGGTCATCTCATTGGTGAGTGCTGTTTCGCATTGAGTTTATATTTTTTCTGTGCTACTTGCAATTGCTGCTCGAGCACATTTGAGCACATGCACTGGTGACAGATGTGCTGCATTAACTTAGAAATAGAGAAAGTCGCAAAGAGAACATTTAGTGATTTAGCATTCAATTTTATGTGGTCTGCTCATCATTTACAAATTTATGTGAAGCACATCCAGTGACTGAATATCCTCTATGTTTGTTGGCAGGATGAGGGAGAGGAGGATGAGGAAGACGAGGAGGAAGAGGACGAGGAGGAGGAGGAGGAGGACGAAGAGGACCACGACGATGGCTCGGAGATGGACGCCGAGGATTACGACATCACCGAGGACTTGGACTACTTCCGGGTCGGGGACCGCGACGAGGACATGTGGATGGGGGAGACGGACGAAGACATGCTGATCCAGCTGGACCCTGTCTTCTCTGGTGAGGCACCGCCCTTCCAACATCCTTGGGAGGACAGCTTGAGGGAGGGGAAGGGGGGATGGCAGGGAAGAGGATTACACCTCGAGAGCTGCCAGGTCGTTCCAAAATCTGCAGTAGGCTTGATGAAAGATTAGATATCCCTTCATGTCCTGATGAGAGAATATAAAAGCCATTATAATTTTTGTGATTGTTGGCACCCATTGAAATGCACCTGAAACACAAGACTTGCACAAGATTTGCTGTTTCGAACTTCGCTGTTCCCTGTGTTGACAGCACCATAAGTAGAGCTGGTTAGTCTTTCAGTTGAAGACTTTCTGTGGTTGATGCCACTACTGCTTACACTAAAACCTTGGGGCTGTTTCACAAGGCTCTAAAATCAATCTTAAGTTCAAGTTCATTCAAGAGTATGGCACAGTGTGCCTGGTTGACTGTTTGCAGATTATCTCTAGTCACCTGGGCGAACCTCAACTGATCTTATGAACAATTTTGAGATCATTAATCGGTTAACAACTGTTTATCTAAGCCATTTGGGAACCATATCTTGCCCTCACCTCACCATGTTCTAGAATACTGAGTACATCTTGAATGTCTACATAGATGTATCCTTCCCAAATAGATTTGATCTAAATATGCTCCAAGTTTAAGTTCATTGTTAGGCATGATTTAGTTCCTGTGTTAGTGAAACAGGGCCTAAGGACTGCGAAAAGTACTGCCAGATCACTGATGCCACCATTGTTTTACAGTGTTTTACCCACAACAAGAAGAAGACAAGGTTGTGAAAAATAGAAAGGAAATAGGTGCTGATGACTCAAATATAAAACTGAGGAACAAGAGTTAGGGCTTACTGTGTATGCCATATATTAAAGGAGTCTAATTTGTGTGCGAATCAGGACTTACCGACAGTATCGCGATTTAATTCACGTTTGTGGGATACTGAACAGAGAAATGTATTCATGCATGTCATATTCATGTCTTGGATGAGCGTTAATATTTGTGCATGTGTTTAAATACGCAAATCACACCAACTCGCAAAATTATCGAAAGTAAAAACCTTGCAAAATATTTGGCGTATACAGTATCTGTAGACCCTGACATCAGGATAAGGAAGGCTGCCCTGGCGATTGTCATGAAGGAGGGCATGTATATTGCTCTTCCTCATTGATTATGAGGGTGCCTTTGGAATTGAGGTCTTCAAATTTGAGGTGCTTCTGTGTGACATTGAAAAGATAGAGAGGCAGGTGAAAATAAGCTTCCTGAAAAATCGAAATTACATGTGATAATTCTGGTGACTGTGTCCTGGCTACAGTAGGCTAATGTCCCTTTTTGCGTTGGTGTGCATTTGTGTGTGAATGTGAAGGACTCCTACAAAGGAATAGAAATGCATGTAGCTGTATGTTGTCCTCTTCTTTTCTTGCCAGGTGTGCCTGCCTCCATCAGGACGTACCAGCTTCCTGTTGCCATCCATGATGACGCCAGGAATGCCAATGATGTGTCGGGTAATCCCCTCTTTAATTGTCTGATCATTTGCCCATCTAATTCTGAATCATTTCTTGATGTACTTTACTGTTACATCTGTTTGTTGTATGTATTGATTTGTTTAATTTCAATTTATGTGGGGGCATTTCATCAAGTGCTTTGTCAGATATGTTTTTTCTGACAGATTTGCTCTCAGCCAATCACATGTAAATATTTCAGTAGCTTATAACTGTTCGTCAGAACAACAACAAAAATATCTGACAAAATGCTTGATGAAATGCCCCCCAGGATTCAACAGCCATAATGTACTCATCTGGGAATACACAGAAATATTCAGTGACAGGCACTCCTTAGAATCGTTCAGTTCTTGTTATTGGAGCTTCTGTTTATGACAGTACACTGAAATACACATGACAAGTATCCATGCAGTTAATCCACATTATACACATAAGCATTCCTAAATTGAAGGTATATATATTTGACAATGTGTTCAGGTTGCACCATTGAAAAACCTTGTGATAATGCCGATTTACTCAGGGCTTCTTGGTGGTGCTAAAGTAAACCAAAGCACAGCGCTAGTCTGTTTGCCTCCTCATTCCCGTGGTTCACAGATGCTGGGCATTTGGACATTAGCTTTTTAGAGTTATCTAATAAGCTCTAATCTAATAATAATTATCTAGTAAAGAATAGATTCTCTGTATGTGTTCGGTTCTCGTATGAGACTGCACTTCGTGTGAGAGTATTGTAACGAACAAATGAGCATCCAGGATGTTGTGTTTTGCGTAGCATGGGTTGATATTTTGGTAGCATTCTAAGCATGAGTCATCCAGCCAGTGTAGAGACAAGTTAAATCCTTCAGAGCATAGTGACAGAACAACTGTCACTCAAAGTGATGGAGAAAAAGTGACTGTAGTGTTTGGCTCAAAGGAATTGATATGTTTTCTCATGTGTCATTAACGACTGTTGATGATCGAAAGCAGTGATAGTCCACCATTTTGTTTGCGATCCAAAATGTGTCATCACATACTCCTTTGCCATCCAGCCCCCAACATCCCGGTGCCACCCAGCGTCATTTCGGCCAGCCATCCACTACTGGTCAGGCACGGCGACCACACCAACCTGACCCACGGCGTGAGCCAGTCCAACCGCAACCAGCGGGCGAGCAGGCAGAGGGTCAACCGAGGCACCACCCAGACGGTGCACATTTACCACTCCGGTTCCTCGCGGCCGCCCAACGTGCAGAATGTCTTGAGGTAATCTGAACATGTGTCCCTGTCCGTCAGTGTTTTGATGGGCTCTGATATGTGTGTATTTGTCTGTTTGTGTGTGTTTGTGTGTATGTCATGGAAAATATGAAGTTTAAGTTTGATATGATATGATGAGCATTACTGTAATTTGCATTCTCATTTTGAATGGTTGGGTGTACTGGTGCCTGTAGATAGGATAGAACTTTTGTTTTGTTTTATTAATCCAGAGTATACTGTCATTCATGACAGTAAAGAAGGTGAAGGAAAATCATTCAGTAAGACTTGCAATGTATAAATAGACATTTTGTACATCTCATTTTAATGTTGGATATACAATATTGTTTCTTTTCTGTTTGGTTGTTTTAAAAGTGTTGATGAATATTTGACACCCTTATGCAGCGATGTGTGAAATATGTAAACAAGAAGAAATATTGTTGATTTCTGTTTTTGTTGAAATTGCAACTGTCATTAAAGTTCATTTGTGTTTGGAATGTTTTCTGTTTGTTTGATAAGCAGTCCCTTTAAAAAGAGCTGTCCTTATCTTTTTATACCCTTCCACACGTGCTTGAATGCACACATCTAACACACACTGACAAACAAACACATGCCCTTCAACAATGGAATAACCCCACGGATACCCAACAAACAACCATACATATTTTCTCCATCACACTCATCACACACTTAACACGCACACACATAATGGGGGCCCCCTAATGACCAGCAGGCAATACACTTCCTCCCTCCCTAGGCTGCTCGGCCTGTCGTCGTCCACCGACATCGTCCAGCTCACCACCTCCAGCACCAGCCAGGGCAACCAGACACGCGTCTATGTCGCCAACTCCGGTGACGACATCAACCAGAATCACCGGGAGGAGGTGTCAGACATCTTCGAGGAGGGGTACAGCCTTGGCTACTTCAGCGCCTCCAACTTTCTCTCCGTCGTTCCACCCGTCTATCGGCGCTGGGACGAGGAGAGTAAGGTACTGGATGGACGCAGCATGCACGACTGTGTGCAAGGTAAAGAGCTGGCTCAGTTTGACTGTTTGGGGTAGCAGTGTTGTAATTGAGCTAACGTAATTCTTGTCTACGGTCCATCTTCTTTTGTGTGGTCATGTTGGGACTGGCGGCCATCTGGTTAAGTGATATTGCTGAATGAGTGAGCTTTGCTCAAGCATGAAGACTTTTATGTAACAGTCCATATCCAAATAATAAAGAGATCTGCAAAAGTAATGGCCGGATTAGATGAGGTTGGACTTGTTCTTTAATAATTTTTGTGAACTGTTTCAGGAAATGTGGGCATTTTTGTCCCCGCCGAACGAGTTCGAGCAGGGGACTATGAAACGGGCTCCGTACGTGTGTGTGTCTGTGCGTCCGTCCGTGCGTCCGTCCGTGCGTCCGTCCGTGCGTCCGTCCGTCCGTGTGTGCGTCCGTGTGTGATCAAAATGTTCAATTTGCTACTTCTCTGTCATTAATGAGCCAATTTTGATTCTGTTTGCTTTATATGATAGCACTACATGGGAGCTTTGAAACTTCTACACAGAATTTCAGTCGTGACCTTTGACCTTGACCTTTGACCTATATTGTACATTTTGCTACAAAATGCTACTCCTTCGCCATTTCTAACCCGATTTCGATTCAGTTTGCTTTATGTGATGGCACTAGGTGAGGGCTTCAAAACTTCTACACAGAATTTTGACCTTTGACTTCTTTGACCTTTGACCTTGATTTTTGACCTATATTGTACATTTTGCTACAAAATGCTACTCCTTCGCCATTTCTAACCCGATTTCGATTCCGTTTGCTTTATGTGATGGCACTAGGTGAGGGCTTCAAAACTTCTACACAGAATTTTGACTTTTGACTTCTTTGACCTTTGACCTTGATTTTTGACCTATATTGTACATTTTGCTACAAAATGCTACTCCTTCGCCATTTCTAACCCGATTTCGATTCCGTTTGCTTTATGTGATGGCACTAGGTGAGGGCTTCAAAACTTCTACACAGAATTTTGACTTTTGACTTCTTTGACCTTTGACCTTGATTTTTGACCTATATTGTACATTTTGCTACAAAATGCTACTCCTTCGCCATTTCTAACCCGATTTTGATTCCGTTTGCTTTATGTGATGGCACTAGGTGAGGGCTTCAAAACATCTACACAGAATGTTGACCTTTGACTTCTTTGACCTTTATTTTTGACCTAGCTTGTACATTTTGCTACAGAATGCTACTCCTTCGCCATTTCTAACCCAATTTCGATTCCGTTTGCTTTATGTGATGGCACTAGGTGAGGGCTTCAAAACTTCCACACAGAATTTTGACCTTTGACTTCTTTGACCTTTGACCTTGATTGTTGACTTACATTACACATTTTGCTACAAAATGCTACTTCCGGCGGGGACATATATTACGCACCGCGTAATTTCTACTTTTCCTTGTTTGATACTTGTAATACTGTAAAACTGAATATTTTTGTGTCGGTAATTTTTCGCGCTCGACCAGGTAAGATGAGTTTCATGTGTTTTTAATTCTGCTGAATCAAGACATCAAGTACTTGAACACATTGTAAACAAAAATATTTATGCGCTTTTATTTTCACGCTAGTTTCTGGTTGTGTGAAATGCCAAAAATTTCTACACTGCGAAAATTTCCACTTTTACAGTATGTGAAAAAGAATGTAGATGAAAATGTTAAAAAATGGTTTGCAAAATTCAGTTACTGCATATGTGATTTCTTTGGTTAAAAAGCGTATCATTAGAGGGATAGAGAAATGGCACAGTGACTCACAGAAAGTTTGATTGACACTGTGAGACATTTGCTACGACAAGAAAAAAAAAATAATGATAAGATAATTTGCTGATTCCATACAAGTGAAGCCAAATTGGTAGCACCTCGATCCCCTCTCTGTTCCTCCTTCAGCATTGAAGCCAGAGATCATTGAGGTTCTGGAGAAGCATCGGGACGAGGAGTTGGCAGAGCGCAAGGAGAAGAGGAAGAAACAGGCAGAGGAGGAGGCGAAGAAGAAGGCCGAGGAGGAGGCCAAGAAAGCGGAAGAAGAGACAAAGAAGACCAAGGACTCCGCCATGAAGACTCCAGAGGAGAGCAAGGAAAAGGAAGAAAACATGGAGGTCAGTTGTTTGGATTATGTTTTTGGGGACGTGCTGTGCAAAAGGACTGTGGCATTAAAGGGGATGGCTAGTAACTGATCAGTGGGAATCAGTGGGAATGCTGGGGGATGATTGTTCCAATCCTTGTGGGATTCATTTTAGAGTACATTATATATCTATTGTTGTGTGAAAATGATTTGCTTCAGAACGGTCTCATATTCAAGTAATGTGCAATTTAATGCCCCGTCACTGTACAGGCATGCCAACCTGGAAACATTAAACTGCACATTATTTGAATATGAGACCGTTCTGAAGCAAATAATTCTCACACAATGATTGATATATAATGTACTCTAAAATGAATCCACAAGGATTGGAACAATCATCCCCCAGCATTCCCACTGATTCCCACTGATCAGTTACTAGTCTTCCCCTTTAATTGATAACTTGAGCAGTTTTATGCCTGTCCTGTACTTAATGATAAGAAGCAACTGCCACCAAAGCACAGTGTCCAGTGAGTTTTGCAGAAAATGTGGAATGATGATGAGATTTTCAAGGAAATATGAGTTAAGTTGGCTGCTAGTGAAATTCATGAAGATTTATATCCCATCGACAGAGATCTTTGCGTTAAAATGGTAGTTTTGTCTGTGTCTGACAGAAAAACAGCATGGTATGCAACTTCTTGTGGGTTGAACCAACCTCATAGGAACACACAATGGGGCACACTGTGTTAAATCTTTTTTTTTTTTTTGATAAACAGCCTCCTAGATCCAAAATAGAGAAGTGACCTTCATTTTCAATATGTCTATTTTATGTTTTGATGGGCAGGTTGGAGAGAGCAGTGAACAAGCTCAAGAAGCAGAAGGCGCCGAGAACCTGTCCACCACTGAGTCTTCTCAAGCGAGCAGCTCTGGAAGAGGTATGACTTCCCCCCATATTTGTAGTGGTCCCAGAACTGATGGTATCAAATATTTGAAAAGAATGCAGCATACTGTCCCTTGGGTGACAAGACCCCGCATCTCAATTGGCATACATTCAAAAACCTCCAAATTCATTGATGTTGAGTATCCAAAATACTGATTTGAGTTTAAAAAACATTCTAATTATCAATGTTATTTCCAAAATTTCCAGAATTTCATGCCACAAGAAAGGCTATCGGGTCCAGTTCACAGAAATATCTTGCCGTGAATATTTCTGGATGTACAGTACCTTTACAGAAGCCATTGTACTCTCTCGTCAATCTTTGTATTTTGTTTGTTTCTCCACACGGATGTAGACATGGGTCAACTTGTTGCCAGCGTGGCCGAGTCTGCCCTTGGCACCGCCATCTCCTCGGCACTCTCGGCAGCGACGCTCAGCAGCACCGCTTCAACTGCTGCGGCCACCACCACAAGCTCCACTACCACCACTGTCGCTGCAATGCCGTCAGCCACGCCGGCAGGCAGTCAGCAGGCTGAGGCTTTGTCATCCTATGCAAGTGGCGCAGTCTCAAGGTAACATCGTTATTTGGAGCAGCCCGGTAGCCATTGGCTAGTGTCGTGTAAATAGCTAGAAAGGTGTGTCGAACCTGACAAGTGTGAACACATCACAATCATAAAACAAATGCTTCACAAGACCATGAAGTGTGAAAGTAAAAAACCAAGTGCTTGCTGTTGCACCTATTTATCAGCAGAGTCCTGTTCACATACAAGAAAATAGCAGTTTTGAAAATCAATTTTTGCAACAACATTTTTTTGCACTGTGGTGCGAAAAGAGTTAATTGCTGTGTGGGGACACATAAAAATCTTTCACTTTTGTGATACTGGAGAGGATGCGAAACTCTCAATGACTTTGGAATGACGTTTGATGCAGTGAGATATGTGTAGTCTACAAGAATTTTCCTGATTTCATTTGCGGGAATAGTGGCTGCCCTGATATAGAATGCTATCAGATGGGTAGATGTGTGGATGATAACAAAACAAACTCCATCTTTCCCCAGCTCGTCGCCCGCGGCTCCCGCTGAGCTGTCCCGCATGCCCCAGCTAGTGACCGTCACTGCATCGACCTCCGCTCCAACATCCACTGTATCAGGTAAGCCTGACGATGAGATTGTTTTTAATCACTTCTTCCATCAGAAGGTTACCTCTTCCTACATCCTTTATGTCTTGTCTCCACTTCATTCAAACAGGAACTATATAGTTTTATTCATTGTAATGTTCAGTATATGAATATCCACGCAGTTGCCTCATTCCTCTAAATTCGTTTTTCTGTCTGTCAGCACTGTACCTTTTCAGGATATTGTCATTAATTGTGTGATGATGAAGATACTGATGATATGCCCTACAGCGACTTTATTGACAACAATGGAAGTTTGTGAAAAGTCATTAGTCTGTGCTACGTTTGTTTGATCATGGCATTCATCTACGCGAGGGCTGGCAGCATTGATGGAATTTTGGATTGCATATCTGTTCGCTCTCAATGTACTAGTGATTTTATCAAGGGCACACTGCTACCTTCTTTATCCTAGCATCTGGGTCATCAGTCCTTCCCCAATCCATGCGGGCCACACCCCAAAGTGATGCCTTCCCGTCCGTCACCGCCACCCTTACCACCAACACTGCCTCTGTGGCCACGGCCACCACGCGACTCACCACCATCGCCACCACCATGTCCACCACCACCACCCCTACCGTGGCCACCACTGCCCTGGCCACGGCGGCATCGGCCGCCGCCACCACCACCTCTTTCACCAGCCCCGCATCAGTGCCTCAGCCATCGCAACAGACCTCCTCATCGATCTTCGCCTCTCTTGACGAGTCTGACCCGATGGCTGCTCCCATAAGTAAGCCATATCAACCCCCCTCTCACACATTTGTGCATTCCCCCTCCCCATAAGTCTGCCAATTTTTTCTCAGCTGACATTCTTTGACATGCGCCTGTTGGAAGTTTCACTGGCTTTATCATCTCACACAGGGACTGGCTTTCACTCTGTAGTCACAACCGGCTTTCACTCTGTAGTCATCAGTAAATTGTGTGTTCAAGTGTTTTATCTGTCATGAATATTTCATCATCATTAAGGTTACATTTATTCCCTCTCAAGTTGAAATGAACCTTTATTTTCAGTCTGTAGATGTCAATGAATGAAAAAGATGGTGAATGACTACATGTCTGTGTGCTATCTCTTGAATGCCATAAGCTCTGTTGCCAAGATAGTACTTCTGTATAAGCTGTTATTTTCGCAAGGGTTTAATCTTCAGCTCTTTCGCACAAAGTTAACAACTCGCGAAAATGTCAGCCATGCGCTGGTGTAGTAGTGCACTTATGACAGCTTCCATGTCGATTCGCAAAAGCAACATCTCATAAAAATGTCCATGACCTCATTCGCGAAAATATGTGTATGTGAAAATAACAGCTTATACGGCACTCAACGGAGAAATATTCCTTGTTGAATTCGTAACATTTTTATTTTTCTTCATGTTTCAATACATGCCAGTCAGGAGCAGGCAATGGAAGAGCATTTTCTTTCAAGACCATATGAATGGGAATTTTCATAGTTGAGTTTCCAAAAAAATGGTTGTGACATAATTGTGACCGTGGGATTGTGTTATATGTGACTTCACTTACCTTCTAATTGTTTGCATTCTTCTAATGCATTCTTTCTCTGTCTCATTCATTCTCTCCTTCTCTGACGCTCTCTCCAGCCACCATGGCTGCCCCACAGGGTACCTCCTCGCCAGTAGTCAGCATGAGCAGTGAAAGGTGAGCTGCACTGAGATATTGCTTTATTCATCTACCTTTTACCATGGCAGAACTTTTGTCTGTGAGAGCCCCAGCATAGCATTATCCTAATTGTCATCACGAAGCTTTTGCTGGGATCTTGTTGTCTTGAAATAACTATCCCGGCATCAGTGAATTACTATAACTTTCTATTAAAAAACAGAGACAAATATGTGGGAAGAAATCAGCTGTAGTCTGCTCTTCATGCCTGAACCTGCATATACCTGTACATTCCAGGTCATGGGAGGAGCACAGTTGTGAAAAGGAAGTTCTTCAAACTTTTTTTATAAATATTCATGCCTCTAACTGCCAGTATGATTTTTTGAGAATAATGAAAGTACTGTAAACATCAATATTTTCGTGTGATTAATGTTTCGTGCTGAGCGACTCAAAAACATGTTTGCAGGTTCTTGAATTGGTGCTGCGCAGTTGTCAACCCATTCAAAATGTGCAGAGAAAATTGTGAAGAGACACTTTCACAGGTTTTAGAATTCACTCTAGCCTGAAGTAGGGCAAATTGCGCAAAAATCAATGTACCATGAAATTTCTGCATTTACAGTATGTTGTGATATTTTTTTTTTTTCAATGAAATGTACTTTGTCAGTACTTTGAACGTCAGAGTTTAAGTTGTGGGTTGTTGGGAGGATGTTCATGTTTATATGCACTTATTCTCTATGATTATGAGAGAAAGGCACAGTTTTACACTAGTTCTCTGTTGGGTGTGTCTCAGCCTGTGTTCTTGTACAGCTGTACTTGAGCTTTGATATTACCTCAAGAGGGACTTGCTTAGGGAGCAGCAATATTCTGACAGATTGTGAAGTTTTCCAACAGCAGCCTGTGTCATGTTATCATGATTGATTGATTGATGGATGATTGATTTGCATATTTAATACAAACCTGTTTTGCATGGTAAGGGGAGAAATGAATATGAAATTTTCATGCATGAAAAATAAAAGCAATTGAATTATTGTCTCTCGCATCTTATAGGCCTGCCTCATCGTCCGGTAGACCAGATAGCGCTGTGACAGGTATGTATCTTCATCCCCTTATCTCTGCTAATGTGTTTATGGCTGATATGATGGAGTTTATAGTCTCATTATTGTGTTGCCTTTTACTGCTACCGAGCCAAAGCAAATTCGGGGAAATAATAGTTTATTTCTATGATTTCATTTACGTGGTGAACATTGCTGTATCTTTGGATGTCTGTTGAAATTTCTTTGTGTGATTATGTGGCTTTATGCACCCCATAAAGAGAAAACAGTGGATGTTTGTTCAGTGTATGTGGACATTTATGTGCATATTTGTGACCGTGCACCACAAAACAAACAAAAAGTCGCATCCCTTGATTTTGAGGGAGTACTCAAAAAAGGTGAAATGGTTCAACCAAGTCAATCATGAGTTTTTCATATTTTCTTAAAGAGCTATCCTTCTTCTATATTATTCTTCAGTTTGGTATCATAACATAAATGGTAAAGTGTGTTTTTAGCAGTTTGTCTACAACTCTTTTTTGGGAAAGAGTAGAATGAACAGGCTTGTCTTAGTGGCCACTTTTCATGTCTTAAAATCCTTTGCACACTCTTCACTTTCAAGTCTAATAACTTTTGAAAGGATGACGCTACTGCTTTGAAAGTTAGCATTAATCACGGACAGAATGTGCTAATAGAACATGCTCAATTTCAGCTTAATCTGATAATCCCTTTATTGTTGATGCTCCGGTTGTTTACATCCAGTGTTTTGTCCCTTTTATGGCACAGCTAGCACGGCTTGGTAAAGATTAAACGCTTAAATAGACCGTGTACTTCAGAGCCTCTTTTCTCAGTTCACACTTTTCCAGAGTGTTTGCTTTCTTTCCAGTATTTAGGTAGGTTAGGGGAGTCCATTTGAATTGAGCAATACATCATTTTAAAGCTTAGAGTCTGCTCTTTCAGAATCTGCCCTTAACTGAAAATCCATGTCTGGCGACTTTTTGTTGGTTTTGTGGTGCAGGGTCACATATGCAGGACTCGACGCTGAACTTTTTTTTTCTCGGGTGGCCTGTTACACCTACTGAAATCTTTAAATATGAAATTTAAGTTGCCCACAAAAGAAATGCTGTGGCCAGTAATAAACAGGGACATAATCATCCAGTTGAATCGTAAGTGCCCAATTGGACCATCAACAAATAGCCTTCTTGGATACTTGGTGGCCCTATGTAAATGTTTAGTGGTCCTGGGCCACAAGGCTCCACTAATGTTGAGTCCTGTATATGGCCATGAGAAGTGGAATAGGCGCATATGGGGGGATTTCCTCTTTGCACAGCAGGGAGAGCTATGACCACATCTCTTCTGTGCATTTTTTATAATAAATCAATAGATAAATAATACTGTAAAAGTGGATATTTTCGCGTGACTAATTTTTCGCGCTTGGCCGGGTCAGAAGAGTTTTGCGTGTTTTTAATTCCGCAGAATCAAGACATCACGCACAGGAACGTATGGCAGGCAAAAATATTCGCGTGCTTTTATTTTCGCGCTAGTTTCTGGTTGCGCGAAATGCGCGAAAATTTCAACACCGCGAAAATTTCCACTTTTACAGTACATTACATTTGTAATGCACTTAATACAATGTTTCTAAGCGCAAAGGGAAAAGATGAAAAGAATAATGAAAAACGAGGGATAACAGACAAGTCAAAATACAAGTAAGAATAACATGACATACATCAATGTACAACGTGTGTACCAGTAAATAAACACATACAATAATTGGGTTACACTCAGCGCATTAACTCGGGGAAGGAATCGATATGGAAAAGGGTGAGTTTTAAGAAGTGCCTTGAACGATTGTACCGATGGGGCTTGTTGTATATGAATGGGTAGATCATGTCCTTCCTCCTCTGCTGTGTCAGGTCTCCAGCTGCCGGAGGGTGTGGATCCGTCCTTCCTGGCCGCTCTCCCGGAGAACATCCGGCAGGAAGTCCTCCAGGAGCATCTTGGGATACGCAATCAGCCACCTCCGTCGGCCCCCTCCTCCAATCCGCCCTCCTCGCAGGCAGACCCCTCCACCAGCTCCCTCAGCCAGGTCAACCCAGAGTTCCTGGCTGCCCTCCCTCCCCACATACAAGAAGAGGTCAGTTTGTAGACATCACAAAGAGTCTTAATTGTGATGTCATATTATCCTGGCAAGTGCAAGCCATCACACAGCATGAAACTCTCCTTTTATTATTTCTCTTTTATTTTGTTTTTGTTTTTGCAAAAGTATGTTATTGCTTTCAGCAAGAAGTTGCTTTCAGCAAGAAGTAGCTTTGTCTGCCCTCAAGATGTAAAAGAGATGATGAATATACAAATCCCTACTGAACTGGCTACAGGGTGCTTTGTGCTTGTTGCACTTCTCTGATACCATTGCAACCAGCATTAATGATGCTCAAAAATGTTGACCTAGTCATTAGATTTTGTAACTTTTTCGTCCTTTGGAATGTTGTAAACTTTTGGTAATAATGATGTGGAAATTAACATTAATGAGTCGACTGCGTCTGCCAACAGGTGCTTGCCCAAGAGCGTGCAGAGCAGCAGCGGCGTACGCTAGCTGCAGCCACTGCCGCCTCCACCCCGTCAGCCTCCGTGGTGCCGGCGGAGCCCGTGGACCCCGCCGCCTTCATCCAGAACCTTCCCCCGGGACTGCGCCAGACGGTGCTCGCTGACATGGATGACAGCGTCCTGGCCGTGCTGCCCGCCGACATCGCGGCCGAGGCCCAGGCGCTGCGGCTGGACCGCGTGCTGCGCCACCGCCAACTCATGCAGGAGAGACTTCTGAGGGAGACCGGTATGCTGAGTGCTATCCTCCGCTATTCAGGTGCTTCACAGGAGGATGGAGTGGTAGCGCCCCCACTCTCGTGGGTCGTCACCCTATCATCCTCCTAATTTCATTCTCACTGAGAGACTTGAGAGTATATATAGATATTACCCAACACTTTTCACCAACCCTACATCTCTAAATCCAGTCAGTATAAGTGACTTTTGTTCCTCTCCTTTTATGACTGTATCCTATATGTTTATCGGAGGATATTCATTTGGAATCTGCTCTTAGTAACAAGTTTTGTCATGTTATAATGTTCCAGATGTTTGCAAGCTAAGGCATGTCATTAGTCTCCCATGCATCTCACGTCTTATTTAGGATTTGATGGTTGTGGTCTAATGTTGCTGCAATTCTTTATGTCTTACAGGTTTGCAAGGCAGACTTGGCCATGGAATGAACTACTACCGTTTGTCGGTGCCGCGGCAGACAGGGCAGTCATGGGGCTGGGGCAACAGCGGGTCAAACCGTAGCGGCGGGAGTCAATCCAGGCAGGGGGTCTCCAGCGCTGCCCCCCAGAACCAGGGCAGGCAGTTGGTGGACCTGGAGGCCCTGACGTGTCTCCTGGTGCTGCTCTTTGTCAACGAGCCCAAGCTGAACTTGGTGCGGCTTCTGAGGGTGCTGCGCAACCTGAGCTTCCACCAGCCCACCCGCCAGTGGATCCTCCAGGCACTGCTCAGCATCATGGAGCGCACCAAGTCCTGCAGGGCGCAGGCCGACGGCAAACACAGCATTGCCGAAGGTGACCCGCTGGCCTCCGTGCAGAGAATGGACTCTATGTCGGGCAAGGCGTACCAGCAGCCATCCTGGCTGTCGATCAGTATGGACGCAGCACTGGGATGCCGTGCCAGCGTCTTCAAGGTGCAGCGCTCAAGCAAGAAGAGCTCGGACAAGCAGGGGTCCCTCGTTTGCATCCACCCTCAGGTTGCCCCCATGGTGTGCAGGCACGTCCTGGATGCACTCCTAGCTTTAGCAAAAGAATTCCCGTACCAGTTTATTCCAGTATCCAGCAAGAAAGACTCCAAGAAAAATCCTCCAGGGAATCTGTTGAATCTAACGAGCGGTAGTAGTACGGGCAGCAGTAGCGATCGCAAAGCAGCAACTGGAGCAAGCCAAGAAACAGCTGATGATGGCAAGACTGTCGCCGGTCAGAGTGATGCGAAAGCAGGCAGCAAACTAGAACTTGACTTTTGGGACCTGCTGGTGCGGCTGGACAACACGAGCCAAGGCCGAAAAGGCAAGGTGACTTCCCGCGTGTCCACCGTCCCCGCAGCGAAAGAGGGCCAGGACCCAGACACAAGCAACTCGGCCCTGTCAAAGCTCATGGCCATGCTGTCGCACCCTGTGGTCAAACGAAGCACGGCCCTCACGGACAAGTTGCTTCACCTCCTGTCCATGGTGACCAGCTCCTTACCGGACGGAGAGAAAGACAAAGGCAGCAGCCAGCAGTCCAGGACAGGCCCTGGAGTAAGTCTACCCTGCCTTTTTTTTTTCAGATTATCTGAAAGTTTGGGGTTTGGGTTTTTGTGTGCTTGTTTGATTTTAGATTGGCAAATGGTCCTACAGAAATGGTTCCATGTTGTGCATCCCAGCATTACCTGTTAAATCACCTAAAAGCGTATTCCCCTACCGCATCCATCTCCTACTTCTTGAGAAATTCCCACTTAACTTCTCCCAGCATGGTGTGTTATTATTTTGTGTGAAGTGAAGTGCTCAAGTTGACTTTGAAGTCAGAGAAATTTCCTCCTTGGAATTTAAACCTCACTTAAAAACACATTTGTATTGAATTCACTTCAAAATACTGGAAAGGTTTAGTAAACTTAACAATTCAATTCAATTCAATTCATTTTAATTCTATTTTATTGTCCATTTACAGAAATTTGTTTTGTTTGCGTGCATACATATTACATCGGTACATACATAGAATGCATACATACAGAGCAATAAACATAGATACACTTATGTAGATATGGTAGACATCGTCAAGAATATCGGAAAATGTATCATCAAACTGAATAAAGTTTGCACATCCGTTTTTGCCAGCACATATACTCCATGAAATTACACAATATGTGAAAAACAGATGTCACATCCGGAGACGAAATGATATGCAAACTGGCTGCTACAGTGCAGTGCCCTCTGAGGTGACTGTATCAACACGAAGTAACGATTGTTACTAGATCATGGATCGAGCATCCTTGCATGCTGTTAGAAGAGCTGCAAAAGTTGTCAGGCAAAGATGCCATCACATCATCAAATTTTAATTTCTGGCTGTGACTGATGCCCGTGTGCATTGAAAACATGTAAAAAAAAAATGATTTAACTGAACTGAATTGCATTCAGTTGCTTTTATATCTTATAATCCACTCAGAACACAAGCAAATTAACAGACTTGTAACTAGTGGTAGATATTAAAGTGTCATTGTTTCATAATCATGTTGACTTGCTAGGAGCTAATGCATCGAGTAATCGGAATCACAGAGGCGTAGTCACTTTAAAAATTGATTCACAGTTGATGATTGGTTTCATATAAGATTACACTTAAGTGATAAGAATATATTCTTCTTTCACAATCATGTGAAAGAAGAACAAATTTCTATGAAATCACAAATCAGATGAATCTTATCCAGGATACACTTCAGTGAGTTATTAATGAATGTATTTGTATTTGTATCTTGATTGAGAAATGTTTTGAGTTTGAAGTGTAGTTCTTCAATAACTTTTGCACCCTACCGCTCCATTACTCTGGAAAGGAAGTTTTGATGATCAGCCTGAATGAAATGCTCTGTCCATTTACAGACGGCCATTGCTGCCATCCGTCAAGCCAACCAATCCATTTCCTCTGCCATGAGGGCTTCCTCGAACAGATCATCGGCTCTTGCCGTGGCAGCTCCCTCGTGTGGCGACCAGTCGAACAACAGGAGCCAGAGTGGCGGCGAGCCCAGCGAGTCACCAAACTCCGCCCCTGTCGGCAGTCCAATGGACACAGCATCACAAGGTATGTGCAGTGACTTAAGGTGATGCCCCTGGAGTAGTGACAGACATATGATAATGATAATGATAATGATGATGATGATAATAATGATGATGATGCTGCTGTTGCTGATGATGATATGATGATGATGATAATATTATTATAAATAATGGTGTGGGTGGGAACTGAAAAATCTCCCTAGACAAGAATCATATCTCAAGAATATAAATGTTGAGTAAAATTGGTAGCTGATAGAACAGCGTAGCTGTGAGGAAAATTAAATGGTTCCATAATGATATTATTCATGGGAATTTTTGTTTTATATTAGATATTTGATACTTGCATTAAGTGGATGCTGAAATGGAAATGTTTGTTTTATCTTTCTTTTTGAAAAGCCCATACCAGTGTATCATTGCATTCTAGTTTTATATATTGGTATAAAATGATCTGTGATACATTATTTATACCGTGAACTCCCGTTATAACGAAGTCCTCGGGACCGGCAGTTTCTTTTGTTATATCGAAATTTCGTAATAACCGAACTAATAAACGATAAAAATACATGGAGTGGATAATGTTGCGGCCTGTATTTTTACTTTGTTGTAACTGGAATTTTGTTATAACCGTGTTCGTTGTAACAGGAGTGCACTGTATTAGTACAATTAATCTCTAGGTGAGAGGAGGTCCCATGTTCAATCATGTCTATGTTGTCAGTATCTTGTGGAGGTTACGGTGTAGAGCTGCGAGATAACAACTCTGCAACAATATTTGTTTTATCTCTGTAGAGCTACCAGACACTCAATCCGTTCCGGAGGAAGAGTCAACGAGCAAGGCAGAGCCTGCCGCACCAGAGAAAACCTTGATAGACGAAAACTTGCTGCAATTGGCTGTCGAGGTTTGTGTACTCTCCTATCGAGGATTTCTTGACCGTTTGTTTGTTGTTTGTTATTGTGTAGGAGGAGATGTCAACCCATTCTAAAAGTCCTGATCAATTCTAGGCAAATGTGGTTGGTATGTGGTATCAAAAGGCATGTGTCAGCACATACACTGCAGTACTGACTTAAGAATTGAACAAATTGTTTTTGATGAAACATCCCTCTATCCACGTAGAGAGCTTAAGACATCCAGCCAGAT
Organism: Diadema antillarum; assembly: GCF_040938485.1. Classification (NCBI taxonomy): domain Eukaryota; kingdom Metazoa; phylum Echinodermata; class Echinoidea; order Diadematoida; family Diadematidae; genus Diadema; species Diadema antillarum. Next base: position 807,620 of record NW_027270978.1, read on the forward strand.
GGCAAAAAAAAAGGGGAAAAAAGGGGGGGGGGGTTACTCTACTGCTGTCTGCTGTGACACTTCCATCCTGTAAAAGGTGGAATCCAATTACTTTTGCTGTCTAACCAAGGTCAGCATGGTAATTTTGCAGAGGAAATTCTTTGCAAAGGCATGTTTGTCAGATTGTAGCCATGATGTTCGCTGGAAGTCGGCTGTTTGCAGATCAAGCCATTAAAAAGTGTTGTGTGTCTGATCCTATGACCCCTGACTCGGGGAGCTTGGTAGGCCCTGTGGAAAGCATAGTGTGATTTAAGAATCACACAGGGAATGGCTTGATTGTAGAATGCTTATGCGACAATGTTGCTGTAATGTTTCCAAAGGAAATAGGAATAAATGTTATTAACTGGCTTGACTTTCGAAGCTTTATGCGTTGAGACCTGATTACAAGGTCAAAAGAGAGAGAGAGAAAAAAATAAAGGGTTTCAACCAGCTAACCTTTTATCCAGTTATTGTGTGTCCCACATTTGGAAAGATTCTTAATCTGCAAATCACTTGTAGAGTTTACAACCACTAGGCTCCCCCTCCCCCCTATGAATGTTGGTTCCCCTCGGTTTACACCCCTGCCTCTCCCTTGCAGGTCTTGACGGCACACACCTGCTCTGAGGATGGTCTGGAGGATGCCACCACCATGCTGATGCAGCTGTCCCGGGGGCACGGCAGCACGCGGGAGGCAGTTCTTAGACTCCTACTGCAAGGGGCCCAAGAGCTGGGACAGACCCTGTGCAGGTGAGGCCGTCATGGGGACTGAGCATTTGCCTTTGGCAGCCCCCAAACTGGAAGAACTTTCCATTTCAATAGATGTCAGGAAATCTCCAGCCATATCATCATTGGAATTCAGACTTACAGCACATAACTCTTCACTATTCTATTTACACGTACATGCACTTTATAATTTGATACATTCTTTATTATCAGTCACAGCTTTGCACTTTGGTAGACGTGTGTAGATGTGAGCTCAAGCCTCCCAGAATTTGTGTGTAACATTTTTGTGGTGGTTGTGTTGTACTGCCTTCGACAGATACCAGGGAATGCTCAAAATGCAACCGTTGCAAATTATTGCTGCACAGCACCCAGTACTGCTTAGTCTTCGTGCATCTGACTATGGACATTCTAGACATCCATTTGCACTCTAGGAAGAAAATTAGAAATGCAATAATTTCATTAGTATTGTGTTAAAGTGGTTAAATTTGTGATTGAGAAACAGTGTTATGTGTAAAAAGAAAAGGGAATGCTTTGTTGTTTAAGAAGCATAGTTAGTAATTCCCCACTTGGGGGAGAAGGCAAGATTTAGGTTTGCTGATTTGGAAGAAATCAGTTGACTCTGGAAATTCCTGAAATAAAGGCACCCTGAAATATATCTGTGTGTGCTCTGTGCACTCTATGATATATGTGCTGTGTGCAGTTGCCCCCCCCCCCCCCCCCCCCCAAAAAAAAAAAAAAAAGAATTGCAGCTACAGTATCAATTTGTTTGCATTTACAGTTTTTTTTTCATGTTTTGTTATCTCATCTAAATAAAGACTATTGATGTAATCCTTTAGGTTTGATTGGAAAAAAGCCAAACACAGATGATGTGACAGGATTTACAACACTCAATAGTATGTCAGAAAGCGTAAAGACACCATTTTGAATAATTGCCTCAGACTTTCAGTTCATGCATTTCTGTCACTGGTAATTTTGTTGTGCATGGACATTTGGATTCTCCTGACATTGTATACTGAATTTTGCTTTAAAATGTCATTTGTTTTCCTCAATGGCAGAGACATCGTGAAGCTGCTGGGGCAAGTACAGGAGTACAGGTCTCGCCAGCAGCAAGCCGACACCTCCTCGGATGACTCCGATGACAGCCCCGTGACCGAGGCCTCCACATCCGGCCAGATGCCAAAGCAGGGCGCGGTGGCGGACCGCTACAACCCGGCGGCCAACATCGTCATCACCGCCCCGGCCACGGGCACCAAGCGGTCTGGCTTCGAGCTGCGGCTCCAGTCCATGGGGCTCTTCACGGGCAAGACGTCCAACCAGAACTTCCTCCTGCGCATGTTGAAGGTCATCATACAGCTGCGGGAGGTGGCCAAGAAAGCCAAGCGGGTGGCTGACATCCAGAGACGTGAGTATTCCTAAAACCCAAATCTGTGATGGTCTTTATTTCTACATGTCACTCAAAGTTTAAGTGCACATAATGACTTTCTACAATAGAGGCCCAAACCCTGTTCTTGTGTATGTTGACATGTGGCTTTATTGAGTTGTTTCAGCTGGACATTGATATTTTGTGAGTTAGATGTACACACTTTAGTTGTTAGATCTATTCTATTATCTGCTCTATATTTTTAAGACTTTTTCAGATATCTGTTTCAGAGACTCCAACTCTCCCGCTTTCGACGGGAGATCTCCCGCCGAAAGCCCATTTTTGCAAAATCTCCCATTCTCCCGCCTGAGATTTAATTTCTCCCGCCCTGGCTGTGTGTCTCCCGTTGGAAAGGATTTCTTAATTATTGCCATCGTATATTGAAAAATAAGCTGTAGATAGCACGAGAGAGCATCTAGAACCCTAGAGCTTGGACCCCGGCCGCAAGGAACTTTGCACTTTGCGCTCGTGATGTGTGCTTCGCGCACATCAACTTGGAGTCTCCCGTTTGCTAGGGATTTCAGGCGGGAGAATCTCCAGATCAGAAGGTGCTTTGGGTTGGAGTCTCTGCTGTTTTGAAGTCTGCGCCGAGGCACATACTGAGGAGGATGTTTCATTTTGAGTAGTATTATGACTTGAAACAACCCTTTCAGTATCATTTTTGTTGTAATTGCTTTCAGCAGGATTTGCTTTGTTGGAGTTGGTGGCATTGTGTAACCTTTCTTAGAGGCTAGCATTTTCAGTGAATTCAAATCTATGGAATGGTGCTTTCTCGTGATTGTGAAATGAAATGTTCACATGACGTAATTGGCCATCCATTCAAGCAGGTTTAATGTGTTGTGTGATGACATTGAACATGGTTTTCACAAGTCAGTCCACCATTTCCCCTCGTTTTGCAGTGGGAGGACCGAACATAGCCGCAGCAGTGGCTGCCCTGGAGACCAACGCCAGCGAGCTGATGCAGATGATGAGCCGACGCAGCACGGTGTCCGCCAGCAGCCGACAGACAGATCGGCAGAACAGCCAGACATCGCAGGGGGTGAGTGGAGTGACTGCATCAATTGCACACATCTGTTTGTAATGCAACCTGCATATGGACTGAAATGTTCTGTAGTACCGTGCATAGTGTAGTATCCCTGAATGTACAAAATTTATTTCTGACTTGGAGGAGATGTTGGATCATCACACATGAAAACAAAAAGGTGAAAACTTGTTGCTGGTTTGTGCAATACCAGATGAAAATCACCAAGCTCACATTATATAAATAGTTTGTGCCTGTGTGGGGTTTAATTCTTGAGATATCGTTTCAGTGAGTAACAAGTGGAGTGACATTAAGTCATTGGTGATTTATATCATTTTCACAGATTTACCATATGGAAATAAAATTGAAATTATGTATTCTATGTTCAAGTTTTACAGTTGCAAGTAATGGACATAGGGGAATGCACAAGTAGGCTCTGCTTATGAATAAAGCTTTTGGAGATTATAAATGTTATTATATGTCAAATGCCACCTAGCTGAAATGAAGCTTGTTACTGAAATGTGTCATGTGGCATGCTGGAAAACAATCCAGCACAAGTGACACTGGGTAGCTATGATTCTACATGAGCAAGTTGGCAAATCAACGTTTTGCCTCTGATAACAATGCAATCCACTGTGGTCTTGTAGGCATCTGGTGCTGAGAGCAGTTCAGCCGCCACCACCCCTTCTGGTACGGCCAATACCACCCCAGTGTCAGAGCAGCTCCCCTCCACCGTGCCAACTGGTGCCGCCCAGCCACCAGGGGTGGCCGACACCACGCCATCTGGGGGTGCCCTCAGTGGGCCCACGGAAACCCCCATGGAGGTGGACCAGAGTGTCCAGCCGCCAGAAGGGACTCTTTCTCCCCAGCTGGAGCGGCAGGCATCGACCAGTGGTCAGGCCAGTCAAAAGCAGGAGGTTGGTCTCTCTTTAACCCTCTGCATGTCAAAATGATTTTCCTGTCCATAGATTTGCCTGTGATGTTTGTGCACATTTGACTCATTGGCAAAGAAAGGGTTAATGAGCAGTTTCACACTGTTGTATCACTAATTGATTGTCTTCTTGGTAGGATTTACATGCCAGCAGACCCTGTAGCTACTTCAGACTTCTGAGATGAGGAAACATATGTTGTCATGAATGACTCAAGGAAGAAAAACAAAATAGCCTCATCTTTCCACTCTGGCATTCATGTTCTCTGCATCTAAACATCAAATATGATAGCGGGCTTTGGTGTCTGGCTAAGTGGCATGTATGCTATGGTCTGAATTCTGCAGAGGAAGTAAGAAAGTTGTTTGCACACCACCCTGCCCCCTTACCCAAATAAAGATATGTAGAGGTTTAATAAACAATAGTGAGAAGAGAAGCATTGGGAAGAAAAGTTGTACAGATAGACAGATATAACATTCCTTTGTGTGATCAGGTGTGTTAAGCAGTTTTGGATATGGAATATAGGAATGCGTGTTGATGCCATACACTATGTGGTGTCAGGCAGCAGCTTTGCTGATAGGGAAAAAATGTATCTAATCTGCATCATTATCCCTATAGGAGGAGGAAGATGGTCCACGCCTCAGTGATCTCCTGGGGCTGGAGGATCTGTGGGAGACCCTGAGCACCTGCCTGACGGAGCTATCCCTCACACCCGACCCCCATGCAGTCCTGGTCCTGCAGCCGGCAGTGGAGGCCTTCTTCCTCGTGCACGCCTCCGACAAGGATGCCACCAAGGCAGGGGCGGAGTCTTCCTCCCATCCCGCCGCGGCTACCGCCTCCTCCTCGTCCTCCTCCTCCTCCTCACACCCCGCCAGGGAGGGGCTGACGACCAGCGCCTCGGATACTGGCCCCATCTCCCCGGTGCCCAGCACTCCAGCTTCTGGCATCATCCCACCCGGGTTCTTCACCCGGGAGAGCTCAGTCACGTCCATCGTCACCCCGAACATGCCAAACGACACGCAGAAGTTCCTCCGATTTGCAGGTAGGGAGATCACTCGTTGAACTCTTGAAGAATGGGAAGGCATAATAACCATTCCAAATCCTTTTGTTTTGATTTGTTTTGTTTTTGTCTTTTTTTTGCTTCTTAATTATTGATCACATGATTTTTTTTTTTCATGGCAACATGGGAATATGAAGAGTTTTTAATGATTTATGCTATGACTGCCGGGTCATTGCTTTTCACCGTGTCATCTTCATTTAGATTTATCATTGTTTGCCGTGACTGACACTGCCGTTATAACAGACACAAAATTTCTTTACAATGAAGTTAAAAATGCAGACCCAACATTATTTTCTATATATCTTTATAAACTTGACTTTTTTGGTGAAAAGGAATTTTTGACACAAGGAAAGAAAACTGCCAGTCCCAAGGACTTTGTAAAAACAAGAGTTGCTTGTACTAACCTCTATGGGTACCTTCAGTCAAAGTGGATTTAATACCTATCTTCCATTGTTTCTCTGTTACTCATGTTGTGCTTTTGCATGTAGAAAAACACCGCAATGTGCTGAACCAGATTCTCCGGCAGTCCACCGTCCATCTCTCGGAGGGGCCCTTCTCCGTGCTGGTCAACCACGTCCGCATCCTGGACTTTGACGTCAAGCGCCGCTACTTCCGGCAAGAGCTGGAGCGGGCGGACGAGGGCGTGCGCCGCGAGGACATGGCCATCCACGTGAGGCGGGAGCACGTGTTTGAGGACTCGTACCGCGAGCTCCACCGGCGCACCCCCGAGCAGTGGAAGAACCGCTTCTACGTGGTCTTTGAAGGGGAGGAGGGGCAGGATGCCGGTGGTCTCCTCAGGGAGTGGTATCTCATCATCTCCAAGTGAGTGTCATGTCTACTTAAACTAAGTTTCTCTGTTTTTCTCAATGTATTGAGAAAAAATGGTGCAGAGCTCATCTTGAGAGCAATGTCTGACTGAAGTACTGTAAAAGCTGCTATATTTGCATACAGATGTTTTGGCAAATGAGAAGGTCACAGACATTTTTGTGAGATGATGTTTTCATGATTTGACATCAAGGCTATTATACATGTAAGTGCATGGGGGGTTCTTTATTCAGCCATTATATCCTAGCTAATGGAGTTGTAGAGCACTCACGTGACTCTTGGTACTTTCTAACCATTTGTCCTCAAACGTATAATGTATCCATCGTGTTATAGTAATTAAATGAAAATTTGTCGTATAATTGTTTGACAATAAACCAAATTCTTGAAGCATTTCCCCAGACTGATATGTCAAAACTAAGGCATGCAAGCAAAGAGAACTGCTGTTGGAAAGACTGTCATCCTTTCAATCTGTTTGTAAAACTGCATTTTTCATAGAAAATTTAGCTTTGCCAGAATTTCTATATTACTGTTGTGTTTCCTTTTTAAGTTGTTGAAATGAATTGGAATTGGAATTGACACTTCAATTGATTTGTAACATTTGGCACCAACAGAGAAATCTTCAACCCAATGTACGCCCTGTTCCGCACCTCCCCGGGTGATCGCGTGACCTACATTCCGAACCCATCCTCCCACTGCAACTCCAACCACCTCAGCTACTTCAAGTTTGTGGGCCGCATCATCGCCAAGGCCATCTACGACAACAAGCTCCTGGAGTGCTACTTCTCGCGGTCGTTCTACAAGCACATCCTCGGAAAGTCTGTCAAGTGAGTTTCTCTTCTCTGTGCTCGTCATTGAACCAGTTGGAAGTTTCCACTTGTGTTGATTATTTACAAAGGGATGGTGCAGTTATGGTTGTGATGGGGCATCAAGTTTCCAACTTTTTTGTGAAATAATGATAGACCTTGCAGAGCACTTCTTGAACATGCAGACGGGTTTAACTACTGCATATGTCATATATTAAGCGAATCAAATTTTTTGCAAATCTAGACTTCCCAACAATTTTGCAAGTGGTTGAATTTGCAATCACAAAATATAGCAATGGACGGAGAAATTGGTATTATATACTCATAATTTCAGGAAGAAGTGCATTCATCCATTCACACATTGGGCACACCAAGACTTATGTCTTCTAATCTGTATTTTCGTGCTAGTTTCTGGTTGCGCGAAATGCGCGAAAATTTCAACACAGCGAAAATTTCCACTTTTACAGTATTCAGTTTGGACATTTCATGGTATTGCGCTTTCCACAGAAAATCTTCACCTGCTCAGCAGAAGGGCCCTAAGGCTTGTGTGCTCAAAAAATCACACCAAAAAAGAAAAAAAGAAAAAAAAATGGTTACATCAAATGAAAGAGGTTTTAAACTCTGCCGAATTATGTCACAAACCACAATTCAATTTGGGGGTCGAAATTTGATGCTTGGACTCTTCTGCGGGGCTGCTTTGATTTACTTGAAATGATGAGCGTTTGTGAGTGACGAATCTGTCGTTCTCTTTCTGATCCCCAGATACACGGACATGGAGAGTGAAGACTATGCCTTCTATCAGGGACTCGTGTTTCTCCTGGAGCATGATGTCTCTGACCTAGGCTACGACCTCTCCTTCAGCACTGAGGTACGTGGCTGCAGCAAGCAGGGGCCCGAGGGAATTGATATTAAGGCTATCAAAAAATTAGCTGCCCAACACCCCCCACCTCCTGCTGACATATTGCCCAAACAAGCCTGGAATGAATGGGATCTTGGGTTCCTGTTGGACCGTCAGAGCTAATTTGTCAACACAGTTAGACCCATGTGATTTTTATGGAAATGTGAAGTGTACTGACCCAGGGAAAGAGTATATTGACCCAGGGAAAAAGTGTATTGACCCAGGGAAAATGTTATTGTCTAGTCTCCCATATTATTATTTTTTTTTTTTATGTACATGCTGTTCACTCATTCTTTTGCAACGTTTGTGATATAGTTTGTTGTGCTGTAAGGTGTTGATAGTTGTTAGATTGGAACAGGGGTCAGACAAAATCTTGCAGAAGTGAATGATAGTTATCTTCCCAAATCCTCTACTTTATTTCATTTTCATTATTACCTCCGCCAAGAGAGGAGGTTATGTTTTCGTTACCGATGGTTGGTTGGTTGGTTGGTTGGTTGGTTGGTTCGTTCGTTTGTCTGTGTGCAAAATAACTCAAAAAGTATTGAACGGATTGGGATGAAACTTGCAGGAAAGGTTGAGAATGACACAAGTACCAAACGATTAACTTATGGTAATGATCCAAGAATTTTTAGGGAATTTATGAAGGATTTTTGATATTTTGGCAGGTAGGGTCAATGAACTTGGGAGTTCAGGCTGAGCGTATTTGAGGTTTGCATGCGCGCACTAAAGTGTGTGCCCTAGTTTCTGCTAGGGCGAGGCGCACCGCGCATCTGAGGGTTTATGACGTAACAGTGGCTTCTATATTGGGGATCTCAGGCAATTTTTCAGTGGGTGGAAATCACTGATCTCTATGGAAGAGCAAGATCATCGATGGAAAGTAACTGCTTGGCGGAGGTCTGCGCTCTCGGAGTGCTTTTCTATTTGGAAATGTTGACGTGTTGCAACGTTTGTGGAGGAAATAGTCATAGATTTGACACAGTAGAGGGGGAGAGGGTAAAGGCAGTGAATAGAAAGAAGATTCAGAATAGGGAATTTAAGCGTGTCGTTGAACCTGTGTCAAGTGTCCTCCCTTTGATGAGACCCATTGCCGCTCTCGCCCGACAGATCGAAGAGTTTGGAGTGACGGAGGCGCGGGACCTCAAGTTCAACGGCAGCAACATCATGGTGACGGAAGAGAACAAGCACGAGTATGTGCACCTGGTGTGCCAGATGAAGATGACGGGCGCGATCCGCAAGCAGATCGACAGCTTCCTGGAGGGCTTCTACGACATCATCCCCAAGAAGCTCATCGGCATCTTCAACGAGCAGGAGATGGAGCTCCTCATCGCCGGCCTTCCGACCATCGACGTCGACGACCTCAAGGCCAACACGGAGTACCACAAGTACCAGAGCAACTCGCTACAGGTAATCAGAGAGGAGAGGAAAAGGGGATGTGGGCTCATAATAGTTTATCTGCCCTTACGTCCACCAACAAGACTAGAAATTAAACTGGCTCTCTCCCCAACGGTTCTTTGCATGTTTATATTTACTTCATTCATGCAAACACCATATTTTGCATTTTAAAGGGGAATAAATTCTGTACTGTCGTAATGTGGTTTTTTTTTCTCTCTTTTTCATTGCAGTCTATGCTCAAAAGTTTCCTTACGAAAATTGCAATAAGAGCATAAGGAAATTATTTCAGTAAGCTTGATTTCGGATTATATTTCACAGTTTTGAGGTGCGTAGGCGAGGCATTACAAAGTCTGGAACGTATTCAAGTAAATTGGATCGAGTAACAGGATGAAGTCTTTGTAAAAGTTGAGAAGATAAGGAACTCTGAAAAAAAAACCAAGCAAACAAACTTCCTTGGCTTACCATACTGCATTTCCGTGTGTTTTTAAATTGCTATAGATTCAGTGGTTCTGGAGGGCCCTTCGCTCCTTCGACCAGGCCACCCGTGCCAAGTTTGTGCAGTTTGTGACGGGTACGTCCAAGGTGCCCCTCCAAGGCTTCTCCTCACTGGAGGGCATGAATGGGCCACAGAAGTTCCAGATCCACAGGGATGACCGCTCCACCGACAGGCTGCCCACAGCGCACACGTGGTAAGTAACATCTTCTTGTCTTTGGGAAATTTCTGCCCCTTCTGCCTCCCCCCCCCCCCCCCCCCCCCCACTTGCTACAGGCTTTTCATGGCTCATATTATCAGTAATACACTACAGGCTTCTCATAGCCCACATATTGCAAGTCAGACATGTTACAATGTAAGTTACACCAACCCTTCTCTAGGACATCACTGCCCCTCCCCCCCACTCATCCCCTACATACACACACACATACACACACACACTACAGTTTTCTCATGGCATATATTAATAGACAACAGGCTCCCCATACCCATATCTTACATGTTGGACGTGATAAGTCACATTTACCAGTCTCTAGGACATCTCCGTCTCACGAGTTTGGATTGCACCAAATTTTGTTGCATATCTGACTCCATAATGATGATGAACGGTGCTTACATAGTGCATTAAATGTATATGCCCCTTTGTACATCAGCAAAAACAGCATATCATAAGGTCCTGCTGAAGACTACTGTACGAGCTGAAATTTTCGCTGTGGTTTTATTTTCGTGAATTTTATGAATCACCTTTGAATCGCGAAAATAACAATGCGCAAATGACTAAGTTCAGTTAGACCCTCGCAACCACGAAATTAACAACATGCGAAAATGTCCTCCAAGTAGCAATTCGTGAAAATATCTGTACGCGAAAATTTCAGCGGGTACAGTATGTACACTAAAAGACTTCTCATGAAACGTAGACAGGCAGGATGATTTTTTTTTTCTTTTCAAAACAAATATTTCATGAATTTATGCAAGCCCTAATTGCAGATCTGTACTTCAATGTTTTCTTCCACATCAGTGGAAAAAAATTCTTTCAAATGTTTTATTATGATTTTAGATGTCCCCAATTCTATATTGATGCTTCATATTATTTTCTTTTGTATGTTTTTGTGCATGTATATGTAAATATGTCTTGTATACTTATGTCTTAGAAAAATTATATAAACAGTTTTTTTTCCAGAAGTGAGTGCAGAGGAAAATACCGGAGAAAACCAGTAAATGTTACTGTTACCATCTCACAAAATACTGTAAGACAATCTCACACCGGATTTGAAGTATTACGGACAAAGAGGAAAAATACATGCCAATTATCGCAAATTTTCCTGTGTCTGCTTTCCCTCCCTCCCCTCACCCACCACAGCTTCAACCAGCTTGATTTGCCGGCCTATGAAACGTACGACAAGCTACGACGCATGCTCCTTCTCGCCATTGAGGAGTGCACCGAGGGATTTGGACTCGCCTGAGGCTGGCCCGGTTCCTGCATGCTGAACTTTTTATGGCTCATCTTGAAGTACATCTTGACTGGGACATCCTAACTCAATCAAGTCTACTTATTATCCAGACGGTTGTAGATGCGCAAAGGAAAACGTCTTTTGATTGGAATTGTTCACCGAGGCCAACGCAATCAAGTTGTGAGACGGCAAAGGGCAACTAGTTCTGAACGCTTTTGGAGTCATTTATGTTTCTTGACTTTGTTTTAGGCATTTTCTTCATTAAATCTCCACGAAAAAATCTTAATAGCATGTTGAAAAACCCAAATGACTACGTCCTTGGCTAAGGGAAGTTCGGTGCGAGGTTCACTTTGAGCAAGGCAATGCGTAGTGCATCTGACCGCTTTCTCATACAAAGCCTATTGTCAGAGGTTTGCAAGAAATCAGTCACCTGTTGACGCTGAAAGGTACACCAGTTCAGAATAAAGAATTTGGGGTGTATAATTCTCATGGTGAACGGGCAGCTTGCTATTGCCAGTGATATGCACAAATATGTGATGAACACAGGAAAGAGACCATCAAGTGGTAATTAGCGAGTCCAAGGCCTATTGTGCTATGTTTACTGCCAATAAACGTGATTGAGCTGCAGTGGAACTGTGCATGTTTGAAACTAAGAATTTTGGAGAGTGGGTGGGGGTGGATGGGGGGCGGGGGGGAGAGAAGGGAGTGAATATGCTGAATCATTGATTGTGAATGTTTGTTTTTGTTTATACTAAATGCTGAGAGAGAAAAATATAGTATCAAGTCAGACTGCCATGTACATGGGTGCAAGGCATAGATAGAAAGTCCCGAGACTGCAATCTTTTGTATATGTTAAGGTGTGAGAAATACAAGAAGGCAGGGTTTTACTTGAAAAGGCAAGCTTCAGGGTGCTTCCACTATACTCGATTTTGGTGCGTAGTTGCAATTGTTGAAAATATACATATATCTCTATGTTATTACACATTATCATAAATGTCTCACTGTTGTTGCCCATGTGAAGGAAAGATTGGTCCTATTTGCGGGCAAACGTATAAGAGACTACCATCTGTCGGCACTTGTGTGTGTCCGCGGTATTTTTGGACCACTCGTGATATCCTATCTTTGAATTCGCCAAAGCTGTAGATTAGGCCTGAGAATACTCTGAGAACACAGCAGCTGTTACTGTATGCTCTTGTGACAAGGAAGCGCCAGCATTGTTTTTGCATCCTCTCAAAGGTTGGATACGCTTTACTGAAAAACGTTGCTTTTTATCTCATCTGTGTTGCGTTGCAACAGTGCATGCATGAAGAGAGCTGCAGATTAATACCTGACTTATTGTTAAGTGTCTGATATTTCATCTTGGTTTGTTTGTTTGTTGTTGTTTTTTTTAGGGGGGGTTGTATTTTTTTTTTTTGCCATGAGGGAACAAACGAAACGGGAAAGTTACGAATTCCATAAGTGCTGTGTCGTCAGTGTACCTTCAGATACACGTCACTGAGCAAAGAGGCATTGTGCACAGCTTTGGATATGAGGGCAACAATCGGGGCAGTGGCTGGTTTGGGGCGTTTGACATTGAAAGCGTGGTAGGCATGATTGGAGCAAATATTGAAAAGACTTTACGAGTGGTCTTGAAGAATATAATTCAGTTTCTGATAATGATATTGATACTTATGTAACTACTTTATATGCAACTTGAAACATGCGTTGGTAAGATGATTAAGTCTGATATGTATAATAGGCGAATAGATCTCATGATTATCGGCGAAATCTCCTTGTTTAAGCCTTCGTCAAAGGGGCAAACTGTGATGATATTCTTTTATCTATATTCGGCATTAGTCAGTCTGGAAAAGGCATGGAAGGCCACGCAAGGTCATGTGAATCAGTCCAACTGGCCCCCAACGGATATGTGCCCCACAAGTTGTATCAGAAAAGCTTCCTTGACTATTTCTCCATATACATATAGAACATTTATATACGAGCCTGGTAGAATTTGACAGAAATGAAATACTGGTAATAACCACATTTGGCACTAACATAATTATTATGTTTTTGGGCAACAGCAGGGCTATGGACAGTGAGCAGTCTGGGCTTTTAGGGTTGCCATAGTACATGTACATGTACCTCACTTATTGTAGATCATAATTATTGCAAGTTTGTTAATGCCGGTTCCATGACATGTGCTCCTGCGACAATAATCATTGCTCCCATCAAGTGTTTACGTGCTAAGCCAAACAGTAATTCTACACACAAACATAACCCTAACCTCAATCCTAGGTCCTTGGAGAAAATAGGACCGGAGCAATTGTCGCAGGAGCAAATGTCATGTCACTGTCTATGCCATGGGACCCAAGACATGCATCTATGAAGCTGATGAGAAACCAGTAATTCCAGTTTAATGCAGATGCCTTCTAATAATTAAAAAGAAACAAATGCACTGCTCATGCTTGCAAGTTGCGTAGTTGCTTCTCACCATTGTACTTTTCATTGGGAGGACACTCACACACAAAGAAAACCCCACTAATGGTACTCAATTATTTGACAATGGAAGTAGGATAAATGTGACTGCCTAATTGTTACTATGGTTACCGATGCTACGTTGGTTCTATATGTCATATAGCTAGTGCCAAGGCTCTCAGTAGTTCTATTTATAATGTGAACCTGATGCTGTTTGAAAGGACTCGAGTCTTCACTCAATGTTTGGAGTGAAACCTTTCTTGCCATGCAGTCTTCACACGCAATTCTATTGCCAGCTAGTTCTTCGTTCTATTCTATGACAGACGTCTTGTATCATTGCCCACATAACGTTATTGCGCGAGGGCGTGACTGTCAAGAGCACACTGGTTGCACACAGCAGAGACGCATCTTGGCGAATGCCTTGTGTCATAGCAGTGCATCTTATCGAGCCAGCGGCGTCCCGTGACAAAACAGTGATGTGTCACGTACGTGTTCCTTGTTGGAGGTGTTTCCATGCGTGAGAATTTGTAAATGCAGAAAGACGGGATATTGATTACTCAAACAATTTGTCTAATTTGTGGAAGCCCTGTAGGCCTACCTGTTTTTTCTCTCGGAAATGGCTTGGTCATTATGTCGTATATTCCTTATCAGCCTTTAAATTGACAGTGCTGTGATACACTGCACATGAATTAAGCAAGTGTACATTTTCTTCTTTTTTTTCGAGGAGATTGTTAACATACATTCAAGCATTGGGCGTGGTGAAATGGCTCAATATATCAAAGAGAGAGAAATGAAACCACTAGGTTGAAATGATGGTTTCTGATGGTGTAGATTTAAGAGCACTTGTAAATTTCCTTGTATGTTGACAAGGACTATGGTATGATATTTTAAGGGATGGTGTGTAAGCATTTTGAAGCAATAAAGTTATTGCATCAGTTAACAATGCACTTTGGTAAACAAACAAAAAGTTATCTCTAGTCAAGATTTGAAAGTTTATTGCTTTGTTGTTATTGTTCTGGACGAGGACTTTGTACAGACGTCTCATCTTTCACTTACCTGTATTCAAGGGTAGTTGATGAAGAATGATTAAAAAGAAATTAAGTTGTTTCTCTGGCCAATGCCAAATGTGAAAGAGAACTCAGTGGTCATTGCCAATTAAATATGAATTATTGAAAGAAGGTAACCGATTTCGCTGTGATTATTTTGATTTTACAAACGTTTATTTGATTTGCGTTGAGTAGTCTTCATGCATGCATGTGTGTTGGTGTTTTTTTTTCCCTTCCCTTCAAAAGGTAACAGTGGCATTGTGTATGGGGATTTATGTCTGCCATTCTGTCTGTGTTTGTTTTCGTTTTGTCATCCGTCCATCCATCCCACATCTTGTTATCGTGATTTCAGAAAGTCACTTGAATTTCCTTTGTTCTACACCTGGCCCCGATGTGCTCTTTTAGGTGGTGTATAGGTGTGCTGAGTAGAGTTTGGGAAAAATCCCTTATGGTCAAAGATCATAGAACTTGGGCTAAACTAGCAATTTTCAACTGTATCTTCATTTAGGACTGTCCAGTTGTGATAAGAATAAGATAATACAGTGCACTCCTGTTATAACGAACACGGTTATAAATAAATTCCGGTTATAACGAAGTAAAATTCAGGATCGCAACATTCTCTGCTCTGTGTTTTTTATTGTTAATTTGTTCAGTTATAAAGAAATTTTGATACGACAAAAAAAAAATTGCTGGTCCCGAGGACTTTGTTATAACGGGAGTCCACTGTAGTTGTGATAATTTGGTGGAAGGACAAAAATAGTTTGTTATTTTCGTGAAATGATTAAGAAAGTCAAAGGTCATTGTACTTTCTGTGCTGCACCATCCCCTCCCCCCCCCCCAAAAAAAAAAAAATAAATAAATAAATAAATAAAAAATAATGGAATTTCTTCAGGTAGTGGTGCATGGTAGTGATAATGGAAGATAGCTGTCAGGGTAGAAATAATTGTTTGAAAGTGACAGTTGTTAAAGGTCAAGGTCACTGGTCACCTTACTTTGGAAATATAATTCAGAACAATAGAAATAATTTTGAAAAAAAAATCCTGAAATGTTGAGTCTGGGTCAATCTATTTTGGGAATATCATTTAGTTAGAACAAAAGAAATAAGTTTAAAAAAATCCTGAAATGTCGAGTCATTTCTCTACTTAGGGAATATCAGTTAGTTAGAAGAATAGAAAAGTTAATAATAATAAAAAAAGTCCTAAAATGTCGAGTCAAGGTCAAAGGTCACCCACTTTTGCCTGTCATGTTACTATGTGGCAATATTTTTTCTCTTTTTTTTGGGGGGGGGGGAGGGGATTTCTATTTCACATAATGACATTTGTACAATTCAAAATACATTTGTCACACAATACATGGCTTGTTGGAAATGATCCCTCACAAACGAATATTACATTTCAACGAAGGCAATCATCAAACAAATTCACACATGTGATAAAACAAAGGTGCAAGAAACAATGAAAAGAGAACAAAGACAGAGGAGGAAGCATGCCTGAGTCAAACATACAACCTTAGTTACATTTCGTCAAAACGGTATGATATAAATGAAAATAGATCAGTCCTATGCGCGTGTGTGTGTATATATATACATATATATATATATATATACATTGTATATATATATGAAGAGTTTGTTCGCAAAGACCGAATAAGTCCATTTTTGAAGATTTTGAAGTACGGTCTCTGTCATAAAGTACAAAATATTTATATATATAGATAAAAATGAGTTTATTCGACTCGAATTTTTGGCGTCCTACGCCTTCTTCAGGAGTCTTGACAAAGAAAAAGGATGAAGAAAAATTCATATATATATATATATATTTTTTTTTTTTCTGAAGAAGGCATAGGACGCCGAAAATTTGAGTCGAATAAACTCATTCTCTATTGGCCAAAAATGCATTACCAGTTTGTTTCTTCATTTCTTCGTGGAGCCAATACGTAAAAATCTCAACATGTATGTATATATGAATATTTATTATAATTATGATTATAATATATAAACATAATTATACACCCTATCATTTTTGATAGATCAAATTAGTCATGCTGCTCTGGATTGATGGAAAAGGGTCTTCCAAAGATTAGGGTAATTGTAAAAGTAAAAAGTCCGGTTTATTGAGATATTTATATTTGCATGATACAATAATTATCAAGAGAGAGAGAGAGAGAGAGAGAAAGAGAGAGAGAGAGAGGGGGGGAGAGAGAGAGAAGTATATCATATAAATATTTTGGGGCATTTCCCGATCTTAGAATCACGAATGGAATAATTCAATTTAGAATGATTATGAAATTCTTGAACGGGTAGAATTTTGCATCTGAAGAAATACAAAAGTTTACCGAGGGCTGGATATGACGAATTGATCGTCCAAAGAATACTTCGTTTCTAAATTTTATGAATGCGAGCAATGGTTGTCCATGCAGTGCAGCCCCAAACAGTACTCCCAAACTTTATGTGGGATGAAACAAAAGAATACTTTTTTTTTGGGGGGGGGGGAAGGGATTGTAGCTGATAAAGAACACCAATACTTTGAGATATGGTTGAACATATGTGATCGTCATGGGGGTCCCAAGATAATTACGTATCAATAAAGACTCCTGAAAATTTAATATTTCAAACGTTTTATTTCCTTACCTCTGTTCCTTAAAATTCAAATTGCTGTCAATTTCAATTGTTTTTGTTCCAAATAATGTAGATAGCTTTATCAACATTCAGAATATACAATTACTTCTACCAAGTTGAACATTCATTCCATAAATCATTAAATACATATTCAAAAAGGGAGGCCCAAGGAGAGACCGTTGTATTGTTTCATAGTTGTTAATGATTTGTGAGATATCTTGTTTATAATTAATTTAAATGAGCCTAGTTCTTATACTGTAACAACACATTTTGTAACAAATTGAATTGATCTATGATATTAAACACTACAGTTGAATTAATGAGAATTAATGAAATTAATGAAAGCAGGTAACGCTTTATTCTTTTTTCATCTATAGAACCATTTCTTTTATTCAATTGCTGTTTCTGTTGGATTGCTTTGGCTAAATTCAAATTGATTCTTAATAAGTATGTCAAAATAAAATTCTATTAATCTGCTATAAATACAAAATTTTGACATTCGAGAAAATATATTCAATACTGATACTCGACAATATGGTAAATCAGTGTTCCTTTTTTTTGTGAATGGTTGTAACTGATGAAGTTTTTATCATGCCTCCGGAGACACTTTATGTTTTCGGTAGATTGTCCGTCCGTCCGTAAACTTTTTTTTTTTTTTTTTTTGTAGACAGCGTAACTAAAAAGTCATTCGAGTTATCCTTATGAAACGTGGCATGTATTTGTATGAGTGGGTAAGTTGTGCCTGTCAAATTTTGGGTGCACATGCTCACGGTCAAAGGTCAAGGTCAAATGCTCAAAATTTCACTATTTCCCCCATATCTATATCTATGCAATGCCTGGAGGTATTTTTTTTAAAACTTAGTGTGTACATGTATTACCTAATAAAGACCCTCTAGAGGGAGTTTAGGTAATGAGGTCAAAGGTCAAGGTCAACTCCACAAATTTTCCCGTTTCCCTCATATTTGTGACCGTGCATCACAAAACGAACAAAAAGTCGCACAACCCGATTGTACGTGAGGACTAGAAATAGGTGAAATAAGTCAACCTAGTCAATCTTTAAGTTTTTCACATTTTCTGAAAGAGCAATCTTTCTTCTATATAATTCCGAAGTTTTGGATCATAAAACGTACGGAAACTCGGAAAGTGTCTTGTTTGCAGTTTTTCTAGAACACTTTCCCCCCCCCCCCCTCATATTTATACAATGCCTGCAGGATTTTTCTTGAAACTTAGTGCATACATGTATTACCCAGTAGAGATTCTATGTTTGTTTTTTAACCTTATTTTTTTTTTGGGGGGGAGGGGGGCAAAAGGTCAAAGGTCATGTGAATGAGCTAAATATCACTCCTTCCTCCATATCTCGGAAGTGGTTCAAGGTATCGTCCTGAAACTTAGTATATTTATACATGTTCTGTCTGACAGTGATTCTCTTGGAAATTTTAGAGTCATAGGGTCAAAGTTCAAGGGTCAAATGCCGGGTTAAAATGCTTAAATATTAGTGTTTATTACTGAAATTACGCTTTTTTCCTCCATACCTAGAAAATTACTCAATGCATAAACTAAAGTAAAAATCCTCAAATCCCAAAATACATGTACCTGCACTCTTAGAAAATATGGTCATTCATCCAAATAAACCTATATAATTCAAGGAAAGTGAACATTCAACACATTGTGTCAAACGTGTCATTTTATTTTTTATTTTTTGCTAATTTGTGAAACTGTCATCACACATTGTCATGATGTACTATAGACCTATAAGGAGAACTATGCATTATGGCCGAGACATACCGGTCGGTATAACCGCATTCCTAGTTTTATCAGGAAAGGTAAAAACACGTAAGCAATTGTTAATTTTTTTTTGTCTTTACTGCCTCTATACTTAAACGTTCTATCATCAACATCAGACCTAATGCACATTTTCACTATCAACGATAATTGTTATTTTCTTATTTGTTTCGGCAGTGTCATTAATAGACATTTATAACTCATCTTTAAAATATTCTATTCTCTGTTATTTAAGTCTTGCATTCGATAGATTTCCTTTATCTTGACTGTTGGGTATGTTTTCATTTCAAAGATAAAAATAATCAGCTAGATATTATCAATTTCATTCAGAATATTATCAATCAATTTTCAAATAGGTTTTATATCGTTTCTTACTTAATTAAAATTCGCTTTTGGTGTGTATTTCAATGGTTACATAACTATTACATTACAGAATTGGGTCACACGGGTCTACTCACGGGGCTTGTTTGCCTCGTGTCGAGCTCGTGGGCGGCATGACTCGTGGATTGTCTAACTCGTGAGAATAAATGTTACTCGTGGGTGCCAGACTCGTGACGTGCACTAGACACAGCTTGCATATATGACCTTCTCTTTTTTACTTAATGCCAAGTTTCATGCGTGTACCTCGAATTGCTGTTGTTACGTAATCCACACAACGGATTACAGACGGACGGAAGGACAGACAAACACATTGCCTCCGGCAGAACTTCGTGTCGAAGGCATAAACACATCGATCCACATTAAATTCCCATTCTAGAAATGAAGTTGATTAGAAAACAAATGTGAGTGTGTGATTATCCAAACGCTACGTTTCTGCATGGAGCTATAACACACACGTTGTAGCTCCATGGGTTTTTGTAATTGGGAGATCATTAGTAGATAGCGGTATTATAAAAACCCTATGAAATCATTGAACATTTATGTGGATGACGCGGATGAATGATAATGAACCACAACAGATAAATGTTACATAAAGTTTTCTCCCTCACACGTACACATAGACAGACAAACAGACACACGGAGACAGACAGACAGACAAACAAACACACACACACACACACAAAGAAACTGCAAACACGCTGTACTCGACAACAAAGCTCCTTCCAACCCCGATTGCTATAAGTTATCACAAAGCTAACATAATTTCTTGATTAAAAAAAATGTTGGTAAAATTATTGTATATTGTTCTGAATTCATTCAAACACAACAAATTTGATGAAGATGTATATAATTTGCCACGGTGTGGAAGTCTTGCCCAAAAGGACTGACTGTTCCATCAAGCCCAGTGACCGAATCTAACGTTTCATATATAGGTGAATACATATGAAGGTCGCAGGGGCAGATCCAGGAATTCTGTAAAAGGGGGCGCAACTAATATTTCTGGTGCCACTTCCGGGTTTCATTTCATTTTTTCTTTTTATTTCTTCTGTTTTAACGGAAAATAAAGGGGGCGCCGGTTGCGCCCCCGATCCGCCACTGAGGTCGTACA
This sequence comes from Diadema antillarum, assembly GCF_040938485.1. Classification (NCBI taxonomy): domain Eukaryota; kingdom Metazoa; phylum Echinodermata; class Echinoidea; order Diadematoida; family Diadematidae; genus Diadema; species Diadema antillarum. The sequence goes on from NW_027270978.1 coordinate 828,038, forward strand.
TCTTTGTGAACACGTTCACCTGTGTCGTATTTTACTATGATTAGGAGTGACGATGTTACGCAATAATTATTTGCCTGTCTACATTTTTTTTTATAATTTCTGAACACAGACGTGTTTTGTGTACATTCTGTATTCCTTTGTTATTTTTGTTCTTACTTAATTTTTCTTTCCTTTGACAAGAGACAATAATGTTACCTTGTACCGTTTCATCATAATAATCATCTTGGAAAAGCTCACTAATCTTTCCTTTAAACATTCAGCTCAGTGATAAGGCAGAGGTAAAGACGAGAAGCTCAAAAATTAGAAGGGTCGAAATTTTCTATATAAGCTGCCTTCTTCTCTCGCTCAGACATCCAAACCCGTCTTGTGTCTCCTTAGAGTCTTCTGAACACTTCGGCTGTGAACTTCAAGTCCCAGGTGAGTATCCATTGCTAGGGGAAGCTCGTCGTCGAGTAGCATGTGCTTTCGTTTTTTACCGACCAAGGAATAGGGGGAAATAAATGGACGGTCCAACCTCACGGATAGCCTGCATCGCAGCCGTTTTAGGCGCCTTGACAGATTACATTCTGCGGCCCAACCGCGGCGCCGCCGTTCACCTGCCCTTTGAGCGGTCCTTTGAAAAGCCCGCTGAGGAGCCCGGAGTACTCATACGTATTCTCACTTTGGCCCGATCTGCGGCTTCCCCTTTCAAAAAGCCGCCTGGATCTTTTCAATGCCTCTAATAAATAACAAAATCCTTGTTGTCAAAAGTGTGACAGCCCACCACTTGTGAAGTGGTGCCCGTAATAGATAACCTCTTACGCTACCAATAGACGCATCATGTATACACAAGACCGCATATATAGCGTGTATAACCTTCGACTTAACGTGTCTCGCAAGTAAATCATATACTTTTTCTAGCACGTGTTCACTAGCCAAAATTTCCACAACCTCTCGTGATTCGAATAGTAATCATTTAGCACTACCGGCTGGGAGCATCACAAATCCAGCAAACAAATATAAGCAGGTTCTTAAGAAATCAATCTGTAAGCAAGATATGTCTTTCTTGTCATTGTGAATATGTTTAATTTTTACTGTGAAATCGATGTCTTTCTCCCTTGGGGTTCGTCACCAGACAAGATGCGTGCTTTTCTCGCTCTCCTCCTTGTGGCTGCTGCCACAGCCGAGTTGGCCCCGCTCCTCAAACACTCGGAACCCATCCAGGGCAAGTACATCATCAAACTCAAGGTCAGTGCTGCAGAGCGCAGTTTTCTCTTTCATTAATTCTGATTGTACTAAACATATAGAAAGGGATAGGGGAAAAAGAGAGAGATTTGTATACCTGAAGATACATAATTGCACGAAATAATGCAATGAATGCAAACACAATTGAAAAAAAATAATAATATTGGATGTTATCAATGCGAAAATCTGATTGTAATTTTTGTGGGACATACTGCAGTATGTCCCTCAACAAATTACAATCAAATTTTCGAATTGATAACATCCAAATGATCGACCTGTCTAAGTGGTACCTCGGGGCCTTAGAATATAACATCCTAGCTCTATTTTGCAGAAAACCTCATTCAATTTGGTTAAGCGGTCACAGAGAAATGTAGATTGTTGTAAAGCATGTCATGAGTCTAATTTTTCCAATTTTAGCAATTCAATGCTCTAGTGCGTGAATAATAGATAGAACTTGGACAAAAGGGATTCCCGACATCCTCTACAAAATTCCTCATTTCTCTTTGACCACTGAAGCAAATCGAAAGGGGTTCTCTGTAAGATGTGGGCAATGAGTTATAGTTTCATACCCTGAATTTGTGTTTAGATTGATTCACTATTTTTAAAGATATCATTGCGGGGGGTCCCGTTGTAATTTTTTTTTGTATATGCTGCACGATAGTCTCAGTATAAATGGGCGCTTGTGTGTATGCGTGCTGTGCTCATAATATTTATTTCTTGTATGCTGACATATTCTGTAAACAAACACGACACCTTAGGCCTACTCGTTGTAGACAAGAGATTCAAATGTCTCGAGACCTGTATTTCTTGGGTCATCATGTAAATAAGATATGCATCATTCCTAATAATTTGATTGCTTCTTCTTTACTCCATGAATAAACTGTTAATATCGCATCATTCTGTTACAAATAATTTGTACCAGTGATAATGAATTTCAGTCAGTTTGTGAAGGAAGGTTTGCAGGTATATATATGTTCTTGATGATACACTTTATCTCGCCAGACGTAGTTTCTGGTATTGTTATATGGATATATTGGTGTGGGGTTTTTTTTCCTTGAAATCAACCTGTGACATTTTTTTTTTAGTGTAGTCTTTGAAACTGACGAAAATCTATATGTTCACACATTGAAGACTTTTTAGAGAAGAAGCTATCACAAAATTATCCTAAAGATGAACTACTGTTATATTTTTGCCACATGAATGACTTGAGTGCAATGTCACTCTTGAGGTTTGCTTGAAGTGGTTAAGTGGAAGGGACAATGGCGATGAAAAATGCATCAAAAATGATCGGCGCCACACGAAAAAAAAAAACTACAATAATATTGTGATTGCAAGATTCATAACCTCTCGCAATGATGTACGTATAGTTTTACATGACCTTCCGAATCATGCTTTGGAATTTTGTGGCTGACACCCTTCCCCTTCCCGGCCGTGCTGGACATGGCAAAATCTGTGGAGGCGACATTTTAATCTCGAGAATTTAATCTCAAGATTTTGACTTAGATTGAACAACATAGACCTTACTTTCACCTTCTGGACTACAGTAAAACTACAGTACAACTGTTTCACGATCGTACTCTGGAAAATTCTTCACGTCTTATCTATCACGTATTCGACCTCTCCCTCCTGAATCTCTTAGGACGAGTACGACGTCGACGATATCGCCTCTACCGTCAGTCTCTCTGGCGGTCGTGTTGGAAACAAGTTCCGTCACGTCCTGAACGGATTCGCCGCGGAGCTGTCTGACAAGATTCTTCGAGTCGTAAGTTGAAGAAACATGCTAAAACACTCCCTTAACCCTATCAGTAACAGGGACTTTGGGCAATATAGGCACCTATGTACAACACTGTGGAGGTTTTGTGCACTCAAACACACAGATGATTAATTGGCCTGATTTATGATATAGACGTGATATACAAGAATGCCTGCATGTGTAGGTCTTGTGCACTCAAACACAGAGCGTTAATGGGCCTGATTCGTGATACAGTATTCTGATATTGTGATATTTCGTGATACAAGAATACCTGGTGTAAGATTGTCAGCAATGAATGAGTCAGAGGTATGCTTGCCAGAGGCATTTCATGAATTAACACGGCACTTTGACTGATAATATATTAATTTGTTAAGTTTCCCAACGCATGTTTGATGTCGCTACCCGTGCAGGTCCGCAGCCTTGCCGCCGTTGAGTACGTGGAGCAGGAAGGTGTCTACCGCACTCAGGTGACCTGGGGTCTGGACCGTATCGACCAGAGGAATCTGCCTCTGAACAACTACTATGGACCGAGGGGTAAGAGAGACTACTTGTGAGGGTTGCAAAGTGGGAGCAAAACAGCGACCAAACATTTTCATCGAAACAAAACACGCAAGAGACTGATCCAGTTCACACAAGGAGCTTAATCATAGACTCCCGAAGCAAACTTAGGATCTTGAAATGTAAACAACATCATCACTACAATAATTCAGTTCAATAGTTTATTTCCAAAAAACAAAAAACAAACACATGATTGAAAGCGGTACATGTGCCAGTTTAATTGCTTTTCATTCAGATGATAAGGGTATTTCATTTAACACAATATAAGATATGTGCACGAATGATACATAAACAAAATATGGACACGTTGTCATTTAACAAAAAAAAGAAGGAAGTAATCATTACGATGAATTGAATTGAATTGAATTGAATTGAACTGAATTGAATTGAATTGAATTACGATGGAAAAGAGTGTTCCACTAAAAAGCCAAGCTTGTACGACGTGGAACACTGAAATGAAGTGAGAACACTTCGAGGTCATAAATAAAGTAAAATAAAATCTTGATGAATTACCTAGATCATGTCATGAGGATCTGTATATAACAAAATGTTGACACGGGAAGTAATTGACCCAAGACATTGATTTTGGAATGACCCCACAGGCACCGGAAGTGGCTACACTGTCTGGGTGATCGATACCGGAGTTCGCGATACTCACAACGAATTTTCAGGCCGCGCTCAGCAGGTGGCTAACTTTGCCGGAGGTGTCAACGTAAGTTTCCGAGTTGGTCTATCTATAAATGTGCAGAACAACTACACAGAACAGCAAAATGAAATAGGAAGTTTAATCGGAGATTCGTCTTTTTCTGGGTTTTTTTTTTAGTCATTGATGTCTTTTCCTGATACTTTCCATGCCAATACTTACCAGTATTCAAAGGGTTTAATGAGTAATATAGAATTAAGGTGTTTATCTTAAAATGACATACTAATAAAGTGAGATTTATGGAGTCAATAAATTTGAATATTCGTTCCAATTTCAAACTTCCTTCTTGGGAGGGAATTTGTATAATTTCTATCGACTTTATAAATTCGCCATTACTCCATAGCTAATCGCAATGCGCATTCCTCTTTGGCAAACACATGTTATGTTCACTACAGCAATATGTGATACTGGCAACGGACAAATCTTTCTTCAAACTCCTTGCGGATTTGGCGGCGAGAGATGACACTTGTTGCATTTCTTACATTACATTTTAAGACCTAGGTATATTTCAACAAGTTAAAGATGGAGATATTTCCTCTTTCAGAGTTATGGATAAAGAATTACAACGAAACAAAAATATTTACATTCGAAATACATCATAACAGTCCGCAACACCAAATTTTATGGACACACCTCTCCTCTTTGATGATAATCACACCGCAGGAAGACTGCAACGGTCATGGCACCCACTGCGCTGGTACCGTGGGATCAGACTCCTACGGTGTGGCCACCGGAGTTCAGATCAGGGGTATCAAGACACTCGGTTGCCTTGGCAGCGGCAGTACCAGTGGCATCATCAGCGGTACACACCGTCCCCTCTTTTGATATCATTTTAACGTAATAATCTGGACTATATCAATATCTGTTCAGAATGTCCAGATGACAAGCAGAGCACATCGGGCGAAGAAAAAAGTATGTCGAAAGATTTCAACGAAACCCAAAACATGTGCAAGAAATTCAAAAGGAATCTGCCGAAGCCTTTACAGTTCTCGGCTTTATGTGTTTCATCGTTTGTCTTTTCGTTCCATATCTAAATCTAAATCGAAAGTTTGTTTGTTTTTTTGAGCCTCGCCACCACAAGTACTTTCTTGCAAGCTTTAATGTGCACTGTCTTTCAGGGATGTCTTAATCTCTGACAACTGGGGGGTGTTTCATAAAGCTGTTCGTAAAGTTACGAACGACTTACGAGCGACTGGTGATCAGTTCTTGTGCAGAATTATGGAAATTCTGATAAGTATAGCACATCAGAACTGATCACCAGTCGCTCGTAAGTTGTTCGTAACTTTACGAACAGCTTTATGAAACAGGGCCCAGCTCTAACGAATAACAACCTACACAGCATTTAAGGAGTATCACTCATTTTGTGTTCATCAAGATATTTACCTCAAATCTATCCCAACACTCGTATCTTTGGAAATGATGAATCAATTCCTAAACCCTTTACGAGATTTTTAGAAATTCATAAATAATTGTCTCTCCTTATGTGTATGAACCTAACTCTTTTGCCTCTTCAAAACATTAGAAAATTTTACGGTTTTCCCACGTATGTGTTCGAAATAGTGTTGTAGATGGCACTAAGAATCACAAGTGAACGCAGTGTCGGGATCTGGTTGGTATAAAGTTGGGACTCAAGTTTTCTATAATCCCGTGTTCTCTCCTCTTATCTTGTATAAACCGCAGGATGCGACTACGTCGTAGCCAATGCTGACGGCAATTCCATCGCGTCCATGTCTCTGGGAGGAGGCGCATCCAGCTCTCTTGACAGGGCTGTCAGGAGCATGATCTCAGCGGGTATCCCGACGGCCGTTGCCGCTGGCAACGACGACGCTGATGCGTGCAACTATTCCCCCGCTCGCACCTCGACGGTGAGGCTTTACTATATGCCTTAAGGAGTTAGCTGAGATTAGATACTTCCGTAGTGTATCTGTTCGGGGAGATACATATAAATTCCAAGCTTCACAATGTTAAAATTATTTAAGTTTACATTCAAACTTTACGAGAATAACTCAAAACCAGTTGCGGTACCGCAACAATAATGTTGGAATTTGGCTCTGCAAAGCTAAACAAACAGTTGAATAATATTCATTATATCGACAGAAAGATGTTGCATCTGTCAATGTCTGTAGAGTATCCATGCCATTTTACGGCCGGCTTTGTGAATACAACATCATGCAGACTTCTGTAATTGTCAATTCAAATGTTTATGACATTTCTTTCTTTCTTTCTTTCTTTCTTTCTTTCTTTCTTTCTTTCTTTCTTTCTTTCTTCTTCTTTTTTTTCCCCTCATGCTGCAGGCCATCACCGTCGGCGCCACGGACAGCTCCGATGTCCGCTCCACCTTCTCCAACTACGGCTCCTGCCTCGACATCTTCGCTCCTGGTACCTACATCACCTCAACGTGGCACAACAGTGACTCGGCGACCAAGACTATCAGCGGAACCTCCATGGCTTGCCCGCACGTCGCAGGTACATAGCTAGGATCTCGGTTTCTATGTTACTTTGGGTCAACTGCTGACAGATATCCAACCTCAATTTTCACATTTCATTGTAAATAAAAAATGATTTGATACTATACTATTTGATTTTATGATAGTATATTACATTGCACTTACCTTTAGGGAAGGTGCAGTGTAATATACTGTAATATCAAGTATCATTACATTTCATTCCAAACAAAATATATAATGTAATATCAAGTATTATTATATATTTCATTTCAAATGAAATATGGAAATTGGAATTACTGTTGTCGTGGTGATGATTAATGTAAAAGTTCGCACTTTGATGGAAATTGCGAGAGGATATTGTGCTCTACATCAACGCATCGGAAATCAAGTACACTTGTATTTCATTTTGGTGGGATATCTGTGCTGCGTGGTCCTGTATAGGCTGCCAGTTGTTGTTTCTTTTTTTACGTATATTGTGAAAATAGAGCTGTGAAAAAGAAACAACTTCTTGCTAGAATAGTTGTGGAATGTGACAACGTTGTACGGGACTAAATTTACCACGATCAATGCTTTTTTATAATTTCATTTTAATGTTTGCCACTAGATTAGAAGTTTTTCATCTCGACAGCATATTATCTTAAAATGTTTGTATGCGTGAGTGTTTTTTTCATTCATCTGTATAAACGTCATCAGTGAGCAATCAGGAGAAGTCCACTTTCTTCGCCATCACAATGTTAGGATAAAGACTTCAGATATCGGTCTTTGAAATCTAACTGATATTAAATGTTTCGTAAATTCATTTATTCAAACAGTTGAAGCAATCTATTATACCTGATGCAGTGCATCGACGGTGCCCAGTGTCTTCCTATAGGCAATAATCTGGACGCTTATCGCTATTCGATCAGCTGATCTTTGTCATATACATTCTTTGTGCTCATTTCCAGTCGTCATGAAAAGCGGTAATGATTACACTTACAGAAGCATTGCATTATTTTACCAAAAATAATTGTAATTATCTAGTTTACCAAAATCTCTGTGTTGTTATTGTATTCATGTTAGTACAGTATATTCTTCTTAAAAACAAAAAGTTGCAGAAAATTGTGAGCGTGTCACCAAGTTTTCTATAGTAACAATGTCATAACTAATGTAAGACGTTTCAAAAGTGCATTCTCCTCATTATAACAAATTGTTTATGATCATAGGCAATGTTTCTACTTTTACTGATGACATACATCCACAGTACACTTTGAATAATTTGCACTCGCTTTTATCAGCCTCTATCTCTCTCTTCGTAACTAATTGAGAGAAAAAAAAAATGATTGTCAATAATCACTTTCTTCTGTCATTTATACAGGTGCTATTGCCCTCTACGGCAAGAGCACTTCTGCCATGCTGGCCAACACGTCCAATAACAAGATCTCTAATGACGGAGGATCTCTCAACAAACTTCTCTACGTGTAGAGGTAGGTTATTTTTCTCCAAATATCACCAAACTTGATATCAAATGACATTAAATGACACCTCCGGATGATTTTCAGACTTTTACGTATGGGTAACTATAAATTCGTTATACTGGGTTCTGAGTCTCAGAATTCGCAGTGATTTGGATGAGGATTAGGAGTGTTGTCAAAATTTATAACAAATCGCAATGAACAGGGATGATGACATGGCAGCCTCACTGGAAGAATGCATGTGTAGGGTCTCGAGCAATCAGAACAAAAGAAGAAAGCATGATTGAATTCTACACAGGTGAACTTGTTAAGGACGTGGCATTGTATATGAATTGCGTTGCTACATTGTTGGAATATGTGAGGCTCCTAGTGTCATCATCTGTGTTCAGCGTAATTTGTAATTGATTTTCAGAGTAAGCCCCATTGATTTCTCCGCTCAAGGACCTCAATGAATTCCACAAATCTTCCATGGAGATGTTCATTGATGTACTACATGATGTAATATCATTAAATCTTTTGGAATGCTCCTTTAATTACGACTTCTAGCACGTACTTGTTTGTCTTGTGTAAATGTGTCGTTCAAAGCATTGTTATAAGAAAGTAGTCAACCAAACTTGATATAATTAAGACATACTTCTACCTCATATTTGTACGACTTGTGTAAATGTGTTGTCCGAGTTCGTCTGTGGCGTCATTAATGATATGTAACTACTATCTTTTAACTTCTTCTTCCAGATGCAGAAAAGAAAAGACGTGATGTAACAATCGGAACGTGACGTAAACAATGGACACTGATCCCTCTCCGACACAGATTTGATGTGACAGAGCCAATGATAATTCTTAACTCAAATACAACGTAATCAGAATCTATAAAACCATGATAAAAGTAGCATAAGATGCATAGTGTTGCCATTCGAACAAACTGGGTATGAAAATAAATTCACATTTCCAAAGTAGTGGTATCTGATGGCTGAATGTTTGTCTCTTTACGGTACGTGTACTGTCTCTGACCCAAAAAATTGAGGAGATTGTTTGGTGTGAATTATTTTAACAACCATGTGAGAGAACAGATGAGTGTGTTTTGTTTTGCACATGTGTTTCACATGATGCGCTGTAGGCCCTAGTAGTCTTAGAAGGCGTCACGTCCACTTAAGTATGAAGAAAAGCTAAAGCAGAATGATATACCCCCGCGAGGAAATCAAACATCAAACTGAGAACAGAATTTAATATGTAGCCATTTTCCCGTCAACATCATAAAGTCTGAGGAAAGTGGCAACAACCATCTCCCATAAAAATATTAAAACAAAAGAAAAAACATATCATATATTATTATTCGATTTCTGTTAGACTCGGTCGAGATCGGAGACCTATAACCATAAACCCGAGATGCCTCGGAAATTCCGAATGATGGTTGAGGTTTCAAAAATGAATCTGACTGTTTTGAAGATAATTTCGTAAAATAGTTCATCTGTTTGACAAAATTCCGACCAATTTGTGTCACAATTGTCCGGCATGATCCTTTAATGAAGGAGGATGAGTGTGGTATGAGCGTGCATACGTAAACATGACGTATACTTTCCTTTATGTGCGTACTTGCGTTTGTAATTGTTCATTGCGAGGAGTCAAAATCTGAAATTTGATGCCAAGCAGTCAATTCCACACACATGCATACACACGTTATACAGAAATATTATTATGTAAGTATAGCACACACAAGCTCATACACACAAATATATATACATATATATATATATATATATATATATATATATATATATATGTGTGTGTGTGTGTGTGTGTGTGTGTGTGTGTGTGTGTGTGTGTGTGTGTGTGTGTGACGGAAGAAAACTTGCAGTATAGACGTTGCAGTGATGTTCACTCTTGCCTTTATTCCCCAAGCTTTCGGCTGTTTCACCAGCCTTTTTCAAGGGCTTGATGAGACATAAACATAAAAGCAAAATAGCAACCAATATGCATGCATTTGAACAGAAATTCACGTTATATATATATATATATATATATATATATATATATATATATATAACTTGTAGTTGTAGTTTTCCCAATATGTGTTTGTGTGTGTCTCTGCAGATATACACTGCATTTACGTACAGCATGAAGAAATGGAGGTTTGCCCGTTCAGCCGTATCTGCAAAGTATGACTGTGCTTCCACAGGGTCCCGTATTTACAATACAAGAATAATACGCTGTATACACAAAACTATAAAAGAAAAAAAATCCTTAATGAAAATCATTTACGGGACTGGTACAGTGAGAGTCAACAATAATCAGAGATAGGTACAGAAAAGCAACGCAAGGAAAAGAATAGAAGAGAAAGAGAATAAACCTACAAAAAGGAAGTATGACTCATAAAAGGCCTACCCCCTCCCCACAAATATAAAAGCGGCTTTTTCGTTTGATACTCCATTGTGTCTGTTTTTCTTTTTTTTCTACAATGCTCTTTCAAAATGATCAGATAGCAGCATTTGAAAAGATCTTAACATTGACGCATTATGAATTTCATTGGGCAATAGATTATCCATTCACAAAGCGATTCAAGATTCAAATTTATGTTTCACTTCCATCAAATAATCAAATAGATTATTTACAATGTATATGCACAGGGTATTTGTAATAATTGCAAAATGTGATTTAACAAAGTACATATGAAAATGAGTAACAGATGAAAAAAAAAACACAATTATATCTTTTTTAATATATACATAAAGCATGTAATACAAGTCAACAAGGATGAAGATGGAAATGGAGGGTCCCACTAAGAAGCAAAGCTTGCACGATATGGGACCATCAGATCTATTCTGTTTTTGAAGGGCTGACAGAGAACCTTGTGGAGCGGAATGCCAGATAACGTTTCCGTAATCAAAATGTGGCAGAATAACGGATTTGTGTATCAAATTCAAGTCTGATTCATTTACAACATGTCTTGACTTTCCAAGAAAACCAATTAATCCTCTGATTTCTGGCACATTTTATCCTCATGAATATTCCATTTCAACTCAGCGTCAATATAAATTTCAAGGTATTTTGTCGTTTCAACATTTCGAATTTGGGTATCTCTTATTTTTACGTCTAGCATAGATAGCATAAATCTCGTACTAAAATCTCATACCAATAATTTTGTTATGTGACATCCTTTGATCCAAAACTTGCATTTGTCTGTTTAAAATGAACTCCAAAACTGTAACATCATTGTTGGATTAGTAAATAACTGTCTCCTCCGCATAAAGTTGAACACGACATGACTGGAAAATGGGAGGTAGGTCATTAATGAAAACACAAACAGATTTCTTCTAGAACATTCAGACAATTTTATTCTATATTATACTGGTGTTGTTTGTTTGTTTGTTTTTTAGTTTCCTATTAGCATTTGTGATTTCATTTCTCAGCAGTCGATATTCCTTCCACAACTTTTCGTTATTTTGTATAATTGTTTTTAACTTTGTCCCTTTCCTCATCAACGTAAAATTGGTTCATTTTAGCCAGGAGAGTACTTCTTACGCACACACTTTGTCTTTATAGGCATGTGCTTGTTGATAACTAGCAATACCTTTTCTTCCCATTTCTAAACAGCGTCATCTAAATTATGGCAAGTTCCAATTTCAGTCTTGCTCCATGAGATCTTTTTGAAGTGTATTACAGTCAATATTCTTTGACTTCCTAAAGGTTGCATAATTGTGGTCATTGGTGGTTTAAACCCTATGTTTCCCAGTTCAGATAGTTCATAAAATGATCGCCCATGGTTACTGGTTACTCAAGAACACCCGAGGTCTTTACACAGTCACAGTTTTTTTGTCAGCATAATTACGATCAATAAGAGTGGCTGTCTCTTCAGTAACTCTGGTGCATTTCGTACTATCAGCATGATAGAATCGGTAAATGATATTAATCTGATTATCTGATTATATTCATACACTATTGTATGCGGTTTTCTATAAATATCCTAATTTGTATCACCCATGATAATTGAATGGCAGTTGAAATTTCCCATGAATGTAAGCAAAATCTTCGTGCGTATCTAAAACTGCACGTCCAGAATTAGGCGGCCTGTACCAATTCAAAAAGAGAATGGATTGAGAATTTCCCAGATTTTCGAGATTAAAATTTCTTCTTTTTAACAAATGCTATTCCGAATATAAATGGCTACACTTCCACCGTTTCGATTTCGATCGTTTCTTATAATCGAGTAACTAGATATGGGTGTATTTATGTTTGACGACTAATTTTAATCTTTAAGAAAGTAATATTTATGCAAGAAAAGTAGAACCTCTTGGTACCTCTTGAGTAAAGCATTGTTGTAATTTGGGTAAAAATGGTGTATTTTTTCTATTTTAAACAGAATCAGCTGATAATATCATATTTGCATTGATTTGAATGTTAACAAATAAAGATTATTGAAAAAAATGTATATATATATATATATATGTATATATTTACATGTATGTTTATTTATACATGTATAATATACACTGTATATATGGATGTATGTGTAAGAACCAACATGAGAGTTGCACGGACTAGGAGATGAAATATTTGTCTTGGATCGTAATTTGCATGAATTTGTGGTTGAAATTTTGATCCGTCAATGTAACGAAATTTCTCTGTCTGCTTTATCTATTTAAGTCAATATTTTGTTATAATAATAATGGTATACATTGACACACATTTAATTCTAGCTAGCTAATCCAATTCTGGAAACGTATACCAGTCCTGATGTGGTGTTCCTGTGCATGATATAGCAATTTTGGTCTGATCTGCATTGATCTCGTGATCGTGGGCATTACCTAGGATAATAACAGAATTTATGATTTATGAATCTTGGAACAACAATAATTTGCTCCCACCAAACAAACCAAACAAACAAACAAACAAACAAACAAACAAACAAACTTATATGCACAAACAACAGACATTTACGCACTCTTCACACGGTATTAGAACACACCAGAGAAGTTACACAACGATACTATAAGTGGTAGGTTGGTTTCTTTCATTGCTTGCCTGTTTGCTTATCTGCTTTTTTTTCTTTGTTTTGTTTTGTTTTGTTTTTTTTTTTCATTTTCCAACTGACTAAATGGTTGGAATTCAGTTGCGCTAGATGGTCTTCCATGGGTCCAGTTTTATATACTTGTACTGAATAATGTAACCTCGTTCTTCATACACACAGTCATGCATGTATACGTGCTCACAACCGTGCGCGTATACTAGCCCTCCATCCTTCTGGTTAACTACTGCAGTGTAATATAAATCAATCGATAATATGCCCCAATTAGGATGCAATTAGCCCATAATAAGGATCTCGTTGCATTGATTTTCATGTTATGGGCTTCTCTCAACGAGTATGGGTAGCTCATCCAATGCACATCATAAAACAAAGTCTGATTTGTTTTGTTTTGTTTTGTTTTCATTATTGGTGAAAAACGTCACGTGCTAATCAATGATACCATTAAGAATGGAGCAAGCGCACAATCCACCACTGGTGGTATTGAAAAACAAAATAATGGGCGTTCCTGCATGAGAGTCGAGAAGTGTGTGTGTGTGTGTGTGTGTGTGTGTGTGTGTGTGTGTGTGTGTGTTTGTGTGTATGCTTGCATGCGAGTGAATGTCTCTATTTTTGTTAGATGATCTTAATGGAATCGTTGGATCGGATGTTTTATTCTCAGTTTGATGTGGATTTTCCTCATGCGTCACATTCTTTTACCTTTAATAGTATTTGCCCCCACTGGCATCTCCCTCTTAAAGGACTATACGAAGAGCTTGGTTCCAGAAGGTGCTAAATCCATCATCTTTTTTAGTGGATTTTACGCCTTTTGGAAGCAAGCTCTTCGTATGCACCAGAGCAAACACACTCCCTATTCACCCATGCTTTCAACACAATGGTTGTACAATGCACATCAGACAACATCCATGGCGTGTATTTGGTTAAAGGGAGTACACGACAAAACGAAACGAAAACATCCGCCATCAGTTACCACTACTTGGGAATTGTGACTTTATTTCTTTTCAATCAGACCAGTCTGCACAGCAAAACTGTTCTTATCTTTTTTCTTAAATCATGATTTGGTCTCATTTTCTATCCTATTTCTCTAATTTTCTTTAAGTTCATTCAATATCTTTTCATCTTTTCAAGGATCCTTTTCAATCCTTCCAATATGCTTTGAACCCATAACCCATAGAACTATAAATCATCAATCTCTGTTTTTTTAGTGGGTCTCCCATTTCTACCTCAATTATTCAACGCTCACATGTTCCACTTCTTTAATCTCATCAAAAGTACGATGCTCCCTTCTTTTTGATCGCTTACGTTGACATCTCGTTCCTTTTATTCACACGGTACGTATGTACTGTATTGATCATTTTGGAGATGGAGGAAAAATGAATTATGAACTTGAACTTGAATTCGAACATCATTATGATTGTTTCATCAAATCTGTGTCGGAGAGAGATCAGCGTCCATTGTTTACGTCACGGTCCAGTTGACACATCCCGTCTTTTCTGCATCTGCATCTGCATCTGCAAGACGAAATCAATAGGTAGTTTGATATCGTCGATGACGTCATATCGATGTGACTGAACAAGTCATACAAATAGGGCCTATAAGGTAGAAGTCTGTCTTATGGTAAGTTTGGTTGACTGTTTTTTCAGTAACAATGCTGTGTACAAATGCGTTCTTACATAACCATGATGATTGAGGATTCCTGGGGTTGATCTATTTTCTAACTATTTTCTTGTCTATATTGACAGGAAAGAGAATATGCCTGTACCTCTACGAAACGTAGAGAAGTTTGTTGGGAGATCCGCTTCCGATGGGCCTCAGAGTAGTATCGGCGATCTTGTCATCAGATGCGCCGGACAGCATGTCGGCGGTATTACCGCTGTAGAGGGCGATAGCTCCTGTAAACGAGGGTGACATGAGAAGATGTGTTAGTTGCTCTGTGTTCCTTTAAAGTTATGTATCATTGCCATACAATATTCTTTAAAAATAACGTAAAGAGAGAGAGAGAGAAGGGGCAGAGATGAGAGTAATCATTCATCGTATGTCACTGTATGTACTAGACAGCTATTGGAGTCACTCTGTCTAATGACCACGAAAAACTAATGTCTCAGTTCATTCAGTATTAAGCGTACAGTTTGAGAATAATGACCATGGAAGTAGCTATACATTGCGTAGGATCAAATAATGGTTATGACGAGATCTGTAGAGACTTCTTATGTTAAAGGGATCGTACAGTTTTGGTTGAGACATAATTTCAGGTTTCTAACTTTTTTGATAAGATAATGAGAAACCTCTTATGAAATATGAAAGAGCATGTAATTCTATGAGGAATTCAACGTTTATTTGATGAAAATTGGTTTTGAAATGGCTGAGATATCCAAAAAAAGCGATTCTAATAAAGTGTGGGACCCACACTTTATTACGATCCCTTTGTTTTACTTTGTTTTTGGATGGTTCATTCATTCCAAACCCGATTTTCATCAAATAAACTTTGAATTCCTCTTAAAATGGTATGCTCTGTACTATATCATAAGTGTTTTCTTGGTATCTCGCAAAAAGTTAAAAGCCCAATTCTCATCTCCACCAATACTGTACTATCCCTTTAATCATAATCACGATGGTAACACAAACACAACAAAACGTGGTGTTTGTGTATAGTCATTGACATCGTTCATGGTTGCTGGGAATGGACACACTAGAAATATGAAATAGGCCTACATGAAAACGAGTGACAACTATAACTGATCGAATGCTGATAGGGATGATATTAGGGTCAGTTTGTGTTTTTTTTTCTTTTGTTTTAGTAATCCTGGGCAGAGTCAACACACTGCAGCGAGGAAATGAGATTGCATAAGCTGTTTAGATGAATCCACGATGAATCCACGATGAATTCACGATGAATTTAGTTGCAACGTTGTGGAGGCTTGGCTAAAAAAAAAAGAAAGATGTCTATACAAATAAACAAGGCAATCACCAAATTGTGTCTCGCCCATTCGCGTACAAGGAATTAATATTTTTAATAACTCCCAGAAGTTAATTGACCTGCTTATGACCTTTGACCTTGTGGTGACCTTCAACACCCTAAGGGACATTTACCATCCAAGTTTGGTCACAAACGGACAAAGGGATCAAAAGTAATGAGTCATAATCGAAACGCGCCATAAAAACTTAACATTGGGCCCGAAAAATTTGTTGACCCCTTTCTGTGACCTTTAACTCCCCAAGGGACATCTACCATCCAAGTTTGGTCACAAACGGACATAGGGATCAAAAGTTATGAGCCACAATCAAAACGCGCCCTAAAAACATAACATTGGGCCCTAAAAGTTTGTTGACCCCTGTTTGTGACCTTTGACCTTGTGACGACCTTCACCTCCCCAAGGGACATCTTCCATCTAAGTTTGGTGACAAACGGACAAAGGGATCAAAAGTTATGAGCCATTAACGAAATGCGCCCTAAAAACTTAACATTGGGCCCTAAAAGTTCGTTGACCCCTGTCTGTAACCTTTGACCTTGTGGTTACCTTCAATTTCCCAAGAGACATCTACCATCACCCAAGTTTGATTGCCATTGTAGCAACATGTGCGGAGTTACGTGTGATAAGAGAGTCTTGCAAGTAAACTTTAACGTATGACCTCAAATGACCTTTGACCTTATCCTGTGACCTGCAACGACACCATAACATGAAGGTACCCCTAGTGCATCTATGACCCAAGTTATGTTGTAATCCAAGCAACCTATGTGAAGTTATTTGTCAAAAGAGAGTCTTGCAGGTAAACGTTAACATAGAAAAGAGAGTCTTGCACATACTCTTTAATATATGACCTCAAATGACCTTTGACATCATCACATGACCTCTGACAACACCATAACATGAAGATACCCCTAGTGCTTCTATCACCAAAGTGTGGCTGCCATTGCTGTAACAGTTACCAAGTTATGCATCATAAGAGAGTCTTGCAGGTAAACTTTAACATTTGTGACGGACGACGGACGGACGACGGACGGACGACGGACGACGGACGGACGCCATTTGGATCCCTTAGTCTCGCCTTCACCTCCGGTGGGCGAGACAAAAAGAATGACCCAAGTATACAAATGTTTTGAAATTTGCTGTCACGTTTAAAATTATCTATGGAAAGCATCATTAATACCAATGAAAAATATTGAAAATAATACGGCCAGTCACTCACAAAGTGTCTCTTTCTCTTTCTCTTTTGCACTATCTATTTCTTTCTTTCCCTCTCTTTGAGCATGTCACAATAATCTGACAGCGAAGTTATCCCCTAGCTTTAATTTCTCACAATGCCAGACACGTGGGACAATGTAGCTCAGAAGGTCAACCAAGTTCTTGATTTCGAATGTGCTGCGGGAAGAATGAAGTAGAACACAACATCCTCTCTCAATTCCTGCCAAACAGCAAGCCTTTAAATTCAATCATCATCGCGACTCTGGTGAAGATAGGTACAGTATCTATTTCAAATGAAATGTGAAAATGCCTTTAAGGGGGTTTGATATCAATTTGCAATTATTTCTAAGTACTTAGTATACCACAAAAAGGCTAACCATATTTCGTACCTGCGACGTGCGGGCAAGCCATGGAGGTTCCGCTGATAGTGTTGGTCGCCGTGTTGCCGCTGTTCCACGTGGAGGTGATGTCTGTACCAGGAGCGAAGATGTCGACGCAGGAGCCGTAGTTGGAGAAGGAGGAGCGCCTATCGGAGTTGTCCGTGGCGCCGACGGTGATGGCCTAGAGCACGAGGGAAATAAACAGAACGATGTCTTAAAATATCTGGAAACAGTGAAACTCATAATTGAATTGAATTGTACTGAATTCTCATGTATCAAGACAAAACCAAATACCATGCATATCACTGGACAAAACAATACTAAAATCATCATATCACAATTTAAGACATAGAAACGTACACCTTCAAAAAATAAATGCAATGTAATAAAAGCAAACAGACAACACATGCTATCTTGAAGTAACTGATGGCACCAAGGCTTAGGTCCATTACGAATAAGAGTGTGAAATAATTACGATGGCACCAACTAAAAGCAATCAATGCTTGTATGATACTAGTTGGTTCCTAAGGTTGAATGCGTTTCACAATATATAATAGAAAACAAAACTAGCCATGAAAACAAAGATGCAACATATTTGCTTATATCAACAATAAACAACAAAGATTTCAGTCGAAAAAAAATATAATGAAGTAAAAGCACCATGATCACTCCACTTTCAAAATAGCTCTTTAGATTCTATAAGGTTTAGAAAAAAATAGGAGAATATGAAAAAGTAAAAATAATAATAACATTGATTATGCATGTAAGCCGGCCAAAAATTTAAAGGTGCACAGACATAAAAAATATTTCTTGTGAAGCGATTTTTTAAAAACCCCATAATAGAATCAAATCCTAGTCTAAATGAAGAAATAATTATGTCTGCAGCTACTTTTAAGCAGTTTTCATCGTTGGGAAGGACTTTGGAAGATAATGTTAAAAATGCAATGCTGAACATTTTTGTGTACTGGAATATATTAAAAAAACCATAGTGGAAGTGCTTCAATCATCTGTTCTCAGCTAACGTTCGAAAGTGTTGGCCAGCTGGTATATGGTGAAGAATCCTCACCGAACTTTCGCGTGCTGGAGAAGTGCTGCATGCATCTTCGTTGCTGTTGCCAGCGGCAACGGCCGTCGGGACACCCGCTGAGACCATGGCCGCGACAGCACTGTCGAGAGAAGTGGATGCACCTCCTCCAAGAGACATGGATGCAACGTCGTTGCCTACAGCATTCTCTACGACGTAGTCGCATCCTGTGGTTTACACCAGAAGACGAGAGAGCACACGGAATTGTAGAAAACTTGAGTCAAATCTGAACTTTAGCCAGATCCCGGCAATGCGTTCACTTGTAATTCTTACTGCCACCCACAAAATCATTTTAATACATACATGTAGAAAAGGCATACTAGGGTATTATTTAAGTTTTGAAGAGGCCCGAGTAGAATTTATGACCATCAAGAAAAAAAAAAATCAGTTAATTTCTGGAAATCTTTTGGAGGCATGAGTAAACGGTCCATCATTTAAAAACATATGAGTATGAGGATTGAGTTAAGGTAAATGACTTATTTCAATTCAATTCTATTCTATTCAAATGAATTCATTGGGAATTTTCTGCATTTAATATGTATTACAAATGAAATACAGTCATTTCTTTTTTATATTCAAGACAATAAAACATACAGTGTGTACATCCGAACATAACTGAAATATACGCGTATAGATTGAAGAAAAGAATAAGACAACTCGTCAATTAGGAACCACTCGGGATAAAATGGATCAAATGATCTGACTGAATTATGGCGCATGCATTGGGAGAGTGAATGCAGAAGACAGTCGTAAAAAAAGCATATAGCTTGAAGATACGACAGCCTTAAAAGAGAAGAAAAAAAGAAAATGGGCAAAACAAACATCATGTATACTTATGGAAAACAAAAGAAAAGACAAAAATTGTATAGACACTGATTATGTACAGAGAATGAGGTGAGTGAGGTGAGTGCTGGTGCAAGTGAATGAGCCCGGGAGGCGCGCGGTACTATACATGCCTTTTAAGATAACAAAAACTTAAATATTATGTTTATTGGGGCTGGGACTGGTTTAGCATGAATGTACGGTAAACCTGCTGATAGGGTGTTTTAGTTTTAGTATGAGTTTATCTTATTTTGTGAAAGGATTCAAAAGGATGCTTTCAACTGGGAAGCTGTTTTATTATAGTGACTAACAGAGAATGTACGCAGCAAAATTAAAAACATAATACACGATCATATACAATAAACAATATTCACTCAACAGGTTACAAAACAAATTTTTGAACAAATAACTAGATATCACTGCAAAACAAATATTTATAAATATCTACAAACACAATTACAAGAGAACGGGTTGATACACTCATATCAAATGCGTATAGACACTTTGAGAGATTTTTTTTTCAATCTTATGGCCAGTTGTTACAGATCATGACATCCCTGAAATATAATGCATAATCGTGAAGGAAAATCACGTGTGATGCAATTATAATACCAGTCCGACCTCTATTATCCGGCCATGTATTGTTCTCGCAGGACATGTTCACGCAGTGAACACGAAAAAAAAAAGTGATTTCAAACTCAGTTAAAATTTCTACGAAACGCACACGATTCACCTATTTTCCCAACTTAAACATTATTTTTATGAATTGAATAAGAATTTCCATGAAAAAAAACCCCAAACAAACTGTAACATAAATTAGGTCTAAGCATCCTGTAGAGCCTACTAATAAATTACACCACTGTTGAGGTGAAGACTACCTACCTTATGGGTTAAACCTGCACGTACACATATAAAGATATCGTTTATAATGGGCCAAATTGCTTAAATCCTAATGACCGCCTGTCCCATCATGGCTGGATAACAGAAGTCGGACTGTACTATAAACAGCATCTACTAAACACTTTTCTAATCGATTTACCGGACTTTAACTCAAAATCACACACACACACACACACACAAATGTTCGCAAACATTTGTAAATCAATTATATATTCATATGATATCATATCTTCAAACATAACATAGGGGCCTATTCCATAAATATTTAGAGCATATAGAATATACTAATGGGTACAAAAGAATAGTAGATTTAAAGAGATTTTTCCATTCTTAGGACCAGTTGTTATGATAGTGATATCCCTGACATACTAGGTGTTTCAAAAAACATTTCCCACTTTTGATCATTAATAGCTCAAAAACAATTCATCCGATAAAACTGTTATTGATATAGATAATAGCTGAATAGTGTACAATTTGGTTGGAGGTAATTTGGATGTGAAAGCATATATTAGTTTCATTAAATCTAAGATTGATTTTGAAGCAAGGTTTCAGATTTTGGTCAAATTTTAACCCTCTGTACAAAAATTGAACCTTGCACAGGAACCAATGATGTGTATGCGAGTGTGTGCTGACAATGGCCCTGAACAATGGACATGCCTGAACCACCTGTTGACTAGGCGTCAGTCTCGTGCTCCCAGGCACATGAATGCTTGATCAATAATTCATGTGGATTGCCCTGGGCACTGCTAGTCTGGATTCATGCACGGTAAAGGGTAACCTGCATGCACATGGAAAAAGGAAGCACACGTTTCTATGTGCTTGCAAACACCACATTCCATTCTAGCTGGCAATCATTTTCAATTTTTGCTTCACATATCACTAAATTTGGGATATAAATAAGCATAAAGGATTTAAATTCCTCATTTTAATACTGTCTACTATAACTTGAATAGTCTGACAAATTTTTCGCTTTTTGATAAAAAGAAATCATTTTTGGTAAAGAGTTCAGCAGCATTTATCATTGGGGCGATATGTTTCACAGTATTTAAGGCTCCATTTACACAAGTGTATACTCTAATTGATTTTCTTTGCTTCCTGTCACCATGTTTACGATAGAACAGAAGGTATTCATTGTAATTTCGTTTTTCAGAAGTAGGGAGAGCACTGTCGAGACCCAACGACAGTATCGGCAGGCGTTTGACTTAACACAGATACTGCTAGAGGCTGAATAAAGACTAGTTGTGATAGTGGAATTTCTCATGAATAAATAATGAAGCATTCAAACCCTAACCATTGTTTAGGACTATTGTCAGGGTGTTAACCACACACTCCCATACACACCCATTGACCCCTGTGCAAAGTGAAATTTTGTACAGAGGGTTGAAAATAGAGCAAAATCTGGAACCTAACTGTGAAATTAATCATGGATTTCATGAAACTGATTTATGTTCTCATATTCAAACCACCTCCAACCAAATTGTACACTATTCAGATATTACTCATATCAATGACAGTGTTATCTGATACATAGTTTATGAATTATTATGAATCAAAAGTGGAAAATGTTTTTTGAAACACCTAGTACAATGCATATAATCGTGCAGGAAATTTGCGTGTGATGGCAAAGTGAGAAAAGAGCCAAACTATAATCTCTGGCAGTGTAGACCTAAAGTTCATCTTTTTTTCTTTCCTTTTTTTTTTTTTTTTTGGTTTATTCCTTTCAGATATAATGATTATTATTATAATCTCGACTTACCGATTTTCGCTTGTGTTTCGTCATCTTTCGTAATTAGCATGTTGTACTTAACGCTTATATTATTTCTTTGGAACCCACATCCTGCAAGCATTGCTTTTTAGAAGGTTCCTCATATTTACACATCATTATTACATGTCCTTATACATTTGTGAAATTATGTCTAAAATTGAATGTTGTGTTATACATATTTTACTCCGAAATCAAATGGAATATGAAACTTGAATGTAGAATGTGGAATATGAAACTTGAATTAAAAAAAAAAGATATAGGACGCATGATTCGTATTTCTCTTTGTTGCTCGTCAGCTGGGATTATGGACCATATAGAAATGATGCATGTCGATCATCCGTTGTTTTTTGTTTTTTTGTTTTTTTGGGGTTTTTTTGAACGACGGTAAGCAAGAGGGAGAAACAGCAATAGACCGAAACGTGAGTGAATGATCAGATGTCTAACGTAATGGGATTAAACTTTTTTAAGAGAAAGGCAGTTGAGTGAAATTTGATGACGCGCAACAAAGAGATTAGCCAAGAATCATGGGCCTGACGGAGCCTCGCAGATCAAACTTTAAAATCTCCTCAGAGACCTTTTGAATTTCTTGCATAATGATGATTTTTGTGTACCCCTTTCAAGAGCCTTTTGTCGAACGACAGTTCAGTTCAAATTCAGTTCGTTATTTCCACAATAAGATAATATATAAACATAAATCTCACTTTCTTCTATGACAAAAATGATACATGTCAATTTACACAAAGAAAACAATAATCAAAAATTTACAATATAGACTACATTACAATGATTGCTTAAGTAACGAAAGTGAAATAATTGTCAATATGCATTGGGTGAAAAAAAGGGAGGGACCCACTGAAAAGACAAAGCTCAGTTTGGGCTGATACATTCGGATACAGATGTCAAGACGAAATTATGTATAGTTGAAGTGCTGTTTGAACAGATGAAAGAATACCTGCCATGATGCTATTGGTGGAACCAGCGCCAAATCTCCCGAGCACCCTGACACCCTTGATAGAAACCCCCGTGGCCACGCCGTATGTGTTCGATCCCACGGTACCAGCGCAGTGGGTGCCATGACCGTTCTCATCAGACTGATGTGTCGTGAAAAAAAAAAAGTCATGGTGTAGCGGACACGAAGATAATATTACGGGTAATTCATTCATGCAGTAAGACTTTTCCTCTTGAATAATGCCTACACGCGTACATGGAATATAAAAGAAGAACTAAAAAATGTAATTTGTCGCTGCCATATCCACAAGAAACTTGAAGAAAATATAACGTTTAATCGATTGCTAGTTTTGTAGATTGTTGGTAAATTCATATGTGTCTGCCAATATCTATTTACGGTAAGTATTGATAATGATAATGATGATGATGATAATAATAATAATAATGATAATAATGATAATAATGATGATAATAATAATAATATTACTAATAACAATAACAATAATAATCATAATAACCATAATAATAATAATATAATATTTGACACCCGGGAAGAGAACTGGAGACGCAGGTTCTGTGTGATTCACAATCGACGATAACAAGTAACAAAAAGATTTGGTGATAATAATCACACGAACATGAAACAGCAGATTGCTGAAAGTTGCCTACTGTATCCTGTCTGCGGACAGAATGGACCCCAATTCATGCCTGAGTTAGGTGAGTCCACACCTATTTAATCTCACTCGATAACAGTGATGGATATAAAGGATGTAAAAGAAAATTAATCTAATGGTGGATATGAGTTCTATGAACCGACTCTCGCCCGTCAGGAGAAACGTGGATGGTCAGGCGTCTCCTGGACTTAACCAAATACACTTGCCATGATCCACATGAGGAAATGATTGACAATGTGCAGAGACGAAAGTGGAGTAGAACGACCAGTAAAATTGTAATGAAGTGTTGCTTCAAAAGCGAGTCGAGAAAGAGAGGTTATCGTCAGCGCAAGAAGCGCCTTTGGGACGAAGAAGAACTGTTTGCAATCAGTGCAGAGATTAGCTGACCAAGCCAGAGCTATAAGGGTAAATCGATGATTTCTGAAGTCGAGTTGGAAGAGATAAAGAGAAGGTGGAGCAGGGAAGAAATACAATAATGACGACACATTTCAGAATGATAGACCTCCGAATGGTAACTATACACCCAACACTAAACTACACGCCGAGGTTGCGGGAAATGAACGGATCAGGGGAGATATGGAAGCATCGCGAAATGAAGTCGAGTTTTCTGAAGAAAAAACAACAACAATAAGGTCGAGAATATTGGAAGATATGACGGATTCTCAAAGAGGAATGCTGCCAGCCCTTACTCAAGTATACAAACGCAAGCGGATGGGACATGTTAGGGATGTTAACAAAGTATTGAACACGGTCGAAACCACATGCACAACGGACACAAACACTCCACTTCACCATCTAAGCAAGGAGGTTCGAGAGATGAAGTTACAACTGACTGTAATTATTCAATCAGCTGTTAGTTTTCTATGGATGGACAAAAGAATTCCACAAGTGCATTGTGCCTTTGATGTTCGATGCTTAAAGCCGCCATCTTTCTGAGCAATCTGAAGATTTATTTTTAACGCTAACATAATATCGGGTATATGCTGCTCTTATATTTATCAAATGCAATGAAATTTCACCTAATGATAAAGTATATAAAACAAAAGTCAATTCCGTTCGAAAATAATAATAATGATAATGATAATGATAATAATAATAATAATAATAATAATAATAATAATAATAATTGTTTTGGATAGAAACTCCAAATTTTATTGTCCAAGAATTGAAATTCTTTTTGCCCAATTGATCGTGGGCCCGGCAGCCACTGAGCAGCGCCAGATCGACGTTGCTCTAACCTTTTCAACTGTTAAACGGCAAACAAGGTAGCAGCAACTCCCATCTTTTAACGTCTTTTGGTATGACGCGGCCGGGATTTGAACCCACGACCTCCCGATTGTGAGGGCAGCCGCTCTACTCACTGAGCCAACACATCGGAAAAGTGTACATCTGAGCTGTATTTTGTGAAAGTGTTTGAAATTTTACCCTCATGGAAAGCCGGTTTTATCACTTTCCGCCAATTTCCGCCATATGAAACTAATATGGTATCATCTACAAGTATAGTTCATTATAGATTAATATGTCAGATTAGCGTACAAACACGTACAGTCGAGAAATTTTGATATTTATTTAAGCAATATTTGAGTAATTTCTATTCGCACACCCCCGTGCCTTTACCATAGTCTACCGCCCATCGTTTGTAAGTAGGGATAGCGAAAAGTAATTACCATCATAAAGACATATCATATCTTCCTTAGACAGTGACTGGTCATCATGTAATGAGACGTGAATCTGGGGAGGGGGGGGGTGGCAGATCCAGTTTGACACATACTTCAAATATTTTTGAGTGGCGGCTTCGAGCATGGGATCAAAGCGAATAAGACTGTTGTGACTCCGTTTCTCAAACCTTTTTGCTCTAAGTAAAGCAAGCAAAAGAATGCTGCGTTTTAGTTTGTTGCTTCTGGCCACCCACCGAAATGTATTTGATAGCAGTCCGAATCCGAATTGTGTTGGTCGACTATCATGTCAGTGTAAGACATGTCGGGTGTGATCTGGTGAGGCGAGATCGTCTGGTGAGGATCATGCCTGACATGTCCGACACTGACTCGATACTCGACAAGCACTCGTGGCATTCATCAGATTGCTATCCGATACACTTCAATGGGTGGTCGGAAGCAACAAACTTCGCTTCATGACGAGTGACTGATGAGCAGGAATCTCTGTGGAATGGAGGTAAAAACAGTTTAAAGAGGAAGGCAACAGCTATAGGGCAAGCAGATAACAAATTGTAGAGAACGGTTGAACACACTACAGTAACACATTTTGCATGCACAATGATAACAGATTGTTTGGAGGAGGTAACAATTGCTGAGAGTGGTCTTGTTGAACACCTGAATGGGAAAGTGACTACTGACAAAAAATCAGTAGGAGCCTACTGGTCAGTAACGTCATGGAAAGAAGTCCAGAAAAGGACATGGACTGAAAATAGTTGAAATTAGGTTTTAAACTGAACTTCAGAACAAAGGTGATTCCTCCCCCCTCCCCCCCCAAAAAAAAAAAAAACAACAACAACAGACAAACATATGAGAGGGGCTGGTTACTACTAGTAATACATCGAAGCTGAAAACTTACGCCACCGACTATACAACCTTCTGAAGTTTGGGAACTAGCATCAGTACAATCAACCACCTGCTCAGCGCGGCCCCCAAAGTTGATGTGAGTATCGTGAACTCCGGTATCGATCACCCAGACGGTGTAGCCACTTCCGGTTTCTGTGGGGCCATTTGAAAATCAACATAAAAAATCAACGACCATCTAATTTTATCTTATTTATGATGATAGGGTTGATGTTTAAAGGGATGGTATAGTATTGGTTGAGGTGAGAATTCAGCTTTCAACTTTTTTTTTGCGAGATACTTTAACGACCAGTGTATGAAACGTCATAAACATACAATTCTATAAGAGGAATTTATAGTTCATTTGATGAAAATCGGTTTTGAAACGGAATGGAATGTCTGAATTTAGTTTCTCTACAGCCCATCGCTCTCAGACGAGTCAATTGCATTACAAGTCTTGCTTACTAGTCGTCGTGTAGGTATCATCCAGTGGCAGGTCCCTCTGGTCGATACGGTCCAGACCCCAGGTCACCTGAGTGCGGTAGACACCGTCCTGCTCCACGTACTCAACGGCGGCAAGGCTGCGGACCTGTAAGGGTATTCATGGCAACATCGAGTTGAGAACCACTCACTGAAGTGATGCCAGCAGTGTTTCTCTTTGAAAAGGACTCGTGGAGGAGGAACGGAAGAGCGGACTGGGACAAGGGAGGTTAAAGGGAGGTTGATATTAAGTGGATGGGAGAGGGTGAGGAGATGGAATGGGGATGGGGGAGTTTCTGATACCAGACCCGACAAAGTTTATGGAGAAAAGAACACGATCAAATGCAATAACTCTGCAATGTATAAACCCCGGCATGTGTCATCACATTTTTTTTTTTTTCAGTAGGACGAGCTATGAAAAATAAGTACAACTCTCGGCAGGATTATACAGAATATGCAATCAGGAAGATCGGAGGACCGCCTCAGTAATACATGTTTAATATAGTATTTTACTAATAAAAGCAATGTTACAATTTATTTTTACTTTCTCAAACACTGGTATAGAGACTATCAAACGTCTTTGCTGGCTTAACAAGTGCATCGATCTGAGTTACACTTAAAAATATATTTATCGGAATACTTTTAACAAAGTGCATTCAGTGTTTGCATCAGCAAGAAAATGGTTTTAAGGCTAATACCTACATAATGGATACAAATCCAAGGTGTCTCTTTTTTGTATCAGACTTACGATATCAAGAACCTTGTCCGAAAGCTCCGCGGCGAATCCGTTCAGGACGTGACGGTACTTGTGTCCAACACGACCGCCGGTGAGTCTCACGGTACTAGCGATTTCGTCTACGTCGAACTCATCCTATGAGGAGAGTGAAATCATGAAGACAAACTGTACTAAAGAGTCTTGAGTCAACCTCTGGTCAGCAATGACTTACCTGCAAGCGGGGAGGGGACCGAGACCGTCCCAATCCCCCCACCCCCGGGCTTTTTTTACTCCTAAAGAAAACAACAACCAGCTTCCCACCCCTAAACTTACAAACAAACAAACAAACAAACAAACAAACAAACAAACAAACAAAGAACAATACTTATCATGGCCCCTGATCTGTAAACTGTACGTAGACACTGGGATGACTAAGTACACAGTAATAAATGCTACGCCACATCATTTCGATCGTCAAACAGAATCCATCAAAGGTGAATTGGGATGAATCATACAGGAGACATTCAAATTTGAAAAAGAAAAAAAAGATGTTGAGCAGGAAAAAAAGTCAGTCACATTCTCTATATACTGACCTTGAGTTTGATGATGTACTTGCCCGGGATGGGTTCCGAGTTCTTGAGGAGTGGGGCCAGCTCGGCTGTGGCAGCAGCCACAAGGAGGAGAGCGAGAAAAGCACGCATCTTGTCTGGGGACAGCCAAATATGCAGTGAATATTATTAGCTTTCCGGTACAAAGGCCGATGATTCGTGTTGTTTAGTGCTCGTAAAATCTAACAGATAAAAACAATTATTGCTGCTAATAGGATGCTAATCGTATGCTCTTGTAATACGTTTCAACAAAAGGAGCAGCGATATGGAGTGAGGACTAGGATTCTAATGTGTGGCAAGAATCGACGCTCTGTTAGCATGTGTTTGGAGAAAATTGCTTTCTTCTCTTACTTCTTTTTGGTGGAAAATGAGCAAAGAAAATGAGATTCCATCGGGATTCGAGGCCGAGACCTCCGGATTGCTGGTCCGATGCTCTCTATATACTGACGGAGCCATAGAAAGCCCGAGTGCGTTTTTTGTCCCAGAAACCCTTAATTCTCAATACTTGTGTGGTCAGAAGCTATAGCAGTGTGCGTGTGGGTGTGTGTGTATATGTGACACACACGCACACACTTAAACCTGATATAGATCCGAATGATAATTCAACGTGGGAATAAAATATGAGAATTCAACATGGGAATAAAATATGAGGATCACCGAAGTGATGCGGCTTTCTGAGTATGCAACAAATGCAAACAGACAGAACACTAACTTACTTATCTCTTCTGATAGAAAAGAAAAGAAAAACATGTACAATGGATAAAGATGAAAAGCCTCCTGAAAGGAGGATGGATTTGATGGCACAGACGCCCCACTGCAAAGGAAATAGTATGAGAATGCCTATACATCAAAACTGTATTGTGATAATATGGAGAGATAAACAAGCAAACTTCAAACTCACCGTTGATGTAAAGCAGAAGTAGATTCTGAAGCTCGATGATTGAAGCTGATGATGTGTGTGCAATAATCTGCCGTATTTATACTTTTCGAACCATGGAATAACATCATCGCTTTCCTGTTGACTCACGTCTTTATCTGATGTTCTGCATCAAAGGGATGAAAAAAAGTTCAGTCTTTTTTTAGCGATGGAGTAAATATCATTCAATAGAAGAGTTAAAAGCAATATCCAGGTCTAGCGTGGAAAATTGGCAGCTTTCGATTACATGATTGGTCGGTGTCCTGCTGACAATCGCCTTTTTGATCTACCTTAACTAACCTTTACGCCTACAAGTATCAAAGTGTAAATGTTTCAAAGGTAACGTTTCACGTCACGCATGGAAAATTACTGGCATGTTACCAATAGCAGGATCGTTTTGTATTTCTTAAGTGCCTGACAAGAAGTCAAAGACCTCTTGTGCACATCATTATCTGGCACCGGTAGCCGGTGCCAGCTGCCTCCGAAGAAATAGCGCCATCAACGAAGGACAAACAGTGCACATCAGAATCCAGATAATCACAGCTCATACTGCAACTCGATGTTGCTTGGTGGACGGATCATTATGGAGATGAAGAGGAAAGGAAAGACAATTCGATTCGTTTCGAAGATACATGTATATTGATCCTCAGATGAGTAGAAATAGGATCCACACCACTGATCTGATGGCATGATTATATTGCAAGCTCTTGTCGTTTGTAGAAATTAATTTCAGTTTCTTTCACGAGAAAAGCATGTAAACTTCCAGACAAAATCGTCAAGACCATAAATACTTCATGTCTTTCCTTTTCGTTTCTCAAAACGCCGTAGGAGTCTTGGGGCAACAGATGAAAATATCTCATATACGCGCACCCTCACACTTTTTATTACATGTATGTATGTATGTATGTATGTATGTATGTGTGTATGTATGTATGTATGTGTGTGTGTATGTACGTATGTATTTATGTATGTATATCTGTAAAAGAAAAAAAACACACACACAAACGCAAAAGGGACTCAAGAAACTACAAAGACACATAGCCAATGAAATGGAATACCCCGACATTAACATGATCAGAAATTATCTATCACCATTTTTTTAATGCAATATGCTTGAGAGTATAGGCCTACATTATTGATGGAAACTTGACAACTAGAATTGACTACTTTATATATATATATATATATATATATATATATATATATATATATATATATGTATATTAGAGTCTGTTAATTAATTGTGTTTCGTGAAGATCTTTCCCCCAAGAAATACACAACAAAAACAACAACAACAACAACAACAATCGACCGGTGACCGACGGGAAATCGACAGGGCACCGCTCGGGCATCGCTGGGATTTTATAGCCTGCTCGACATCTCCAAAAACTGCCGGGCAGTGCCAGAATTTCAGCGGCGGCCGAGCAGGCTACAATTCGGTCGGTCGCCGCTCTGAGCTGTGACCGTAACCTCAGCTAACAAGGCGCACGAGATCGACAAATTAAGCCCCGCGTTGTATCTGTCGAACCCGTGGGCTGTTTTTACCTAGTGTCGAACTCATGGGCTTTTAATTTGCCAAGTGTCGAACTCGTTGGCAGTATGACTCGTGAGCTGTATGACCCATGAACCTGTTTTCAACGTCGAACTCGTGGGCTGTATGACTCATGGTGTCGGTCTCGTGGGACGCCCCGCTGCATCTCCCCATGCTAATGGGATGCTCTTTGAAAACAAGAAATGTCGCTATGGCGACTGGTGTGCCTCCACCATAATGCATGATTCTCCCTTTAGGTCTATGGTACGTCTCTTGACAATGTGTGACGACAGTTTCATGTAATTGGCATAATTAAATCTAAATAACAGGTTTGTCACATCTGTGTTGAATGTTTACTTTCATGTATGTTGTCTAAGAGTGTAGGTATTTGGGGATTTGAGAATTCCCACTCGACTTTTGACACTTTTATAAGTTTATGCAATAAGTAATTTTCAAGGATTGGAGAAAAGGTATAAATTCAGTATTAAATAGGAAAATTTCAGCATTTTAACCTAGCCTTTGACCCTTGACCTTTGACCCTGTCACCCTAAAATTCCTGAGAGAATCACTGTCAGATATACAAATGCATAAATATGTACTAAGTTTCATGATGATACTCTGAGTCACTTTCAAGATATAGAGGAAGAAGTGAAATTTAGCAAGTTTCACTTAACTTTTGACCTTTCGACCTTTGGCTTTTGGCAAGAAACTTCCCAGAGAGTCTTTATTGGGTAATACATGTATTAAGTTACAAGAAATATCCTGCAGGCATTGCACAGATATAAGGGAAATATTGAAATGAGGAGTTGGCCTTGACCTTTGACCCCATGACCTTTGACCCGTGACCCCCATTCCCTGCATAATCACTGTCCATTTTATGTACTTAGTTCCATGAATGCACCTTGAACCATTTGCAAGATATAGGCGCCTATGGAGAATAAAAGTGAAATGTTAACATTTTATCTTGAGCTTTGAGTCTTGAGCTTTGAGCTTTGACCTCATGACCCGAAACTCTTTCTGGAGAATGTTTATTTGGTAGTTCATGTACACACTAAGTTTCAAGAAAATACCTTCAGGCATTGTATATGTATGGGAAAATAGTGAAATTTTGAGCATTTGACCGTGACCTTTTGACCTTTGATCTTGAGTCTGTGTCTCCTAAAGTTGATAGGTACAACTTCATCTACTCATACATACACATGCCAAGTTTCATTTGGATACCTCGACAAAATTCAAAACGGACGGGCAAACGGGCTGACGGAAGAACGAAAGGACGGACGGACGGACGGAAAGACGGACAACTATAAAACATATAATGCCTCCGACGACACTTCGTGGCGGAGGTTTAAAAAAGTAAGATACTAGGACATAACTGGCAAATTGGTGAATTCCGTTGTGGGGTTTTCGCTGTCAGGGTTTTTAAGAAAGAGCTGAGGTAAGGAAAACGATAGAAAATCCATAATCTTGTGACTTTGAGACTCCACTCCCCCCCCCCCCCCCCCCATTCAACGGATTGAGATCCTATCATCTTAAGGATGCTATCTGCAAGATTTGATAAAAGTCCATTGTGGGGTTTGCAGGAAAATGTAAACGGCAAAGATTTGATACAGATCGCGTTTGTCTACCATCAGAACGTAGTAACGTTGAAGTAAATGTTTTGTGCGCTTGCTTTTGTACATTTCCCGTTGACACAGTTTTAGAGATTTTTAAATTTCCCTGCTAGACGTTTGTACATTTTTCGCCGAAATGTTTGTACATTTCCCGGCGATTGTAACCAAAATAGTGATTATGGACATAAGGACAAACGGACAACCCGACACTTGTCATACATCTACCACGAAGTGACCAGTGACCCCCTTTCCCAACACTTTTCCTTTTTTTTGTATCACATGATTTGTAATGTTGATTTTTATACTTACGGAAATAAATTACCATACCATACGCATCTACCACGAAGTGTCACAAGAAAAAAAAAGTGACATTTGAACAATTTCACTGGACCCTTTCACCTTTGACCAGTGACCCCCTTTCCCAACACTTTTCCTTTTTTGTATCACATGATTTGTAATGTTGATTTTTATATTTACGGAAATTACCATACCATACCATACCATACCATACCATACCATCTACCACGAAGTGTCACCCAAGAAAAAAGTGACATTTGAACAATTTCACTAGACCCTTTCACCTTTGACCAGTGACCCCTTTCCCAACACTTTTCCTAGAGAATCTTTTTCTGGTAATTGATACATAATAATGTAATTGTACGCCTACACTAAATTTCGAGAAAATACTTTCAGATATGCATAGGCACCTAAATATGGGAAATATAAAGTGAAACTGACCCTGACCTTTGACCTTAAACATATGCAACTTGAATTGAATTGGCAAAACTTCGTCTACTTACAATATGCCTACGACCTTTTAATCACCGGACAGGCGCCTTATACAAACCAGTCGGCACAAGAATTTCGTCAATTTGAACATGATGACCATCTTCATAATTATCAGCTTCACCACCATAATCATTGTAATCGTCATGGTCATAAATTTATATTCATAGTCGCAGTTATCATCATTGCTTCATCTTGGAATCTCATAGTGTCACATAGTGTTGTTGATGCTAAACATGTTATCTTATTTATAAACTGTTATTAAGCTCCCGTTTCACTCTGTCTTGGGTGTTTTTTTTTCCCTCTTCTTTCCTTTCAATCGTCTTTCATATCAATATTCTTACGGCCCTGTCACACCTTTCCGGGCAAGCCTTGCGTGCGACTTGCAAAGAACAATTTTAAATACCCGGAGGTCCCCGCACATGACCCGCACATGACAGTACCTATAGTACGTACCTCACCCGTAGTCGCCCGGGCAAGCATACCGGGCAATTTCTGAGGGCGGACAAGGATTTGGGCGAGTCAGTGCATGTGTCTTACTTGCCGGACGCGTTCTACTTAAAATTCTACTTGCGGGTATACTGTGTGACCTGTGTGCCAGTTGCTTAAGGGCTGACAAGTCAGAGAAGAAATTCGTCTGAAGGAATGGCAGAAATTCCAAAGAACATCATTATCTTGGCTGCATACGGGGACTGCGAAGTACCTGCGTGGGAGTTGCCTGCGAGGTGCTGCCGCTAAGGGCCTCCTACTGACGTTCTGCGTGAACCTCTCCGGGGATCCCCGCGACTCACCCGGAAAAAGTTTTGGTCGCGCTCAAAACTTAGCTGCGGTTAAATCGGACTTGCGTGCGCACCTCCGGACAACTGCAGGCGAGATACGCGCTAGTTACTGTCAGGTGCGGACCAACTGCAGAGAACTCCGGATAGCAAATTTGTTTACCCGCAAGTCAAACCGCAAAACTTCTCTAGATACGGTATGACAAGGCTGTGAGCATGCGCCAAACTTGTTCCGAGTGAGTCGTAGGGGTTTGCTCGCAGAGGTAGGCCTACACGCAGAACATCATTAGGAGACCCTTACCAGCTGCACCTCGCAGGCAAATCCATTGCAGGTACTTCTCAGTACCCGTAAGTTGTTTGTAACAGAAAACGGATTGCTTTCAAAGCTCTCACGCAGGTCACATGGAATACACGCAAGTAGAAGGTAAGTAGCAGGCATCTAGCAGGTCAGAAACAAGTGCGAATCTCGCAAACATTCTTGTCCGCCGCGGAAAATTCTCCTGCGTGCTGGAAAATCCCTCCTCGTAACAATCCCGCGTGCTCGGAAAGGTGTGACACGGCCTTTAGGGCCCTGTCACACTTTTCCGGGCAAGCCTTGCGTGCGACTTGCGAAGAACAATGCTTACTACCCGAAGGTCCCCGCAGATGACCCGCACATGACAGTACCTAGCACGTATCTCGCCCGTAGTTACCAAGAGTTGCTCACGCAAGTCCTATTCACACGCAGCCAAGTTTAGGCCCTGTCACACCTTTCCGGGCAAGCTCGGCGGGTTTGTTGCGTTTGGGGATTTTCCAGCACGCATGAGGACAGTTATTATTATTATTTTTTTTGCAGGGACACAAGATTTTGGGCAAGATTCGCATGCGTCTTACCTGCTGGACCCGTGCTACTTACGTTTTACTTCCGTGTGACCTGTGTGTAAAGCACATGGGTGGCGAGTGAGGGCTGACAAATCGGTGAAGGAATCCCTCTGAAGGAATTTGATATGGCAGAAAACCCACAGAATGTCATTATCTTGGCCGCAAATACACATGGACTGCGAAGTACCTGCGTTGAAATCCCCGCGACTCACCCGGAAAAGTTTTGGTCATGCTCAAAACTTGGCTGCGGGTAAATCGGACTTGTGTGCGCACCTCCGGGCAACTACTGGCAAGATACGTGATAGATACTGTCAGGTGCGGACCAGCTGCTGGGAGGTCCGGGTAGCATTTTTTTTCCAAGTCAACCCGCAAGGCTTCCTGAAAATGGATCAGTTTCAAAGCACGCAGGTCACATGGAATACACGCAAGTAACAGGTAAATAGCACGCGTCCAGCCGTAAGACGCAAGTACGGAACTCGCCAACATCCTTGTTCGCACTCAGAAAATTCTCTTGCGTGGAGGAATTACAAAATCCCTACTCGCAACAAGCCCACGTAGCTTACCCGGAAGCATTTTTTTTTTTTAAAGACGGCACAGATTGGGGCATGGCGCGTGTTAAACCTATGGGAAAAACGTTGGGTTAGGGTTTTTGGTTATGGTTATGGTTAGGGTTAGGGTTGGGGTTAGGGTTAGGGTTAGGGTTTGATGGTTAGGGTTAGGATTAGGATTAGGGTTAGGTTTAGGGATAGGGTCCCCAATAGAATAATATAACAATAAAACAATAGATATAATAGAGATACTTGAAAATAACAGTATTTTCCAAAGATTGCTGTTCTATTTTGTGTCATTTTGATTCCTTCACCCAAGTTACACCTAATATCATTTGTTTATCACATTATCAATCTGCAAACTTAAAATCCCAATTTTATGGGAATATGAAATATGATAACTATGCATGTACCTATCCCAAACAATACATCACAGGTCTCATAATGTATTTCTTTATTTTGTTATGAATAGCGCCCCCATGTGGTGACCTTGAGAAATTTCAACCATAACAAATAGTGAGCTTTGACTTGCACATCATTTATGGCAAATATGAAAAATGTTGGTCTATGATAAGACATATATACTGGGGATAAAGAAATTATACAGAAAAATCATGTTTTTAGCATATTGCCTATGTATTTCTTTATAGTTTGGTAAATAGCGCCCTCTATGGGTGACCTTGAAAAAATTCAAGTATGCTGTCATGTAGAGTATGAGTTGCTCTACCCATGTGCCAAATATGACGATGAAACATCAAACAATAACAAAGTTATATGGGGGGGGGGCACAATGTGCCTCCCCTTGGGCCTGGGAAGGGTCAAAATAGCTTGGGCTATATAGGGTTAACAGGGTTTTACCTGGCATGTTTGAAATCTTAGACATTGTAACAATTACACTCAATATCATAATTATGCCAAGGATGATTTATAAAATGATTATGCGCAATATTTTTTCTTTATTTCATTAAGATATTCTCATTGCTGGTGCATTTTCTGCTATTGTATTTTCGCAGGTTCTAAATTGTTTTTTTCATGTCAATGCCGCTAAGCAAGTTTGTATATTTGTTGGGTTATATTTTTTTTAAATTAGTTCATCGTAGGTTGAGAGGAGGGGAAATGGGAGTGATGGGAACTATTGTGTAGGCAACAGGAGCAAGATTCCTGGAGTTTTTTATCACGATTATTATATGCCAACAGCGTCGGTTTAAGTCATGCATTTTTAACAGTTGTTCCTTCCCATTTGATTTTGTATGAAGGAACATGTGTTTATACACGATGAACTGTTTCGTATTCTCTATTTTTTTTTATTCAAACACCATCATTTATGTATCTAAAAATATGCATAGTATTTTCTTTGATTATTTATGTGACGACCAAATTTGATAAAAAAACGAATGGCTAAGTAATGATAACAATAGTAATGATAATTAACAGTGCATGTATAGCGCATAACACACATTGTTTAATAAATCTTTCTTGTCCCTGTGTGCTCAAAAACACGGAACAATTATGCCAAAACTTACAATTCCAATCACCGTAATGGTACCAAGCTTCATGTTAGCCTACTCTGTAAAGAAGTGCGTTTTCAAAGCAGACTTGAATCTATTGATATCACTAATTTGTCTTAAATTCTGAGGAAGATTATTCCATAGAGTAGAAGCGTTAGAAGCAAAATCAAATGTTCGTTCTCCATAAAATTTGGTTCTTCTGTTCGAAAGAACAATCAAATCTTTGCTTTTCGAAAGAAGTGTTCTCTCTGGTGAGTAGATTAAAGCAGCTCTCTCAAATGATGTAGAGCAGACATTCAGAAGCATTCAAATGCTAACAGCAATTATCTTAAATTGAATCCGACTTTGGACTGGAAACCAGTGTAAGCTTATCAGAACTAGTGAAATTTGTTCATGTTTCTTGACCATGTTTCTAAATCATGACGTCACCTCGTAATTCGCTTGTGCGTCTTTACTTTGTATAAAGAGTGGATCATGGAGGTAGAAAGAAAGGGAAGGTGTCCCCCGCTTCCCCCCCCCCCCGCCCCCTCCCCCTGTAATCAATTTGAACAGTCTGGTGTTCACTTTTATGAAATATATTTCAATCCAAAAGTAAGGAAAATCAATATTCAGAAACGATTTCAATGGCTAAATCGTGGCACATTCATTGTGATCAATTGTACGCATCTTTTCACTATGCACTACGACTTTATGGAACTTCTAGTGGACCACATAGGAGGGGGAGGTGTCCCCCTTCAACAGGGGAGTGCTTTTCACATGTTGGAATATTCTCAAGAAAGTGAGACAATCAAATATTCAGATGGAATTTCAATGGCTATATAAATCATGGTATCTGGCACTTCTTGATCGGCATGTGCGACTTCACTGGTAATCAAATTTAGGGAGATGAAGAGAAGATGGAGGATGTTTCACTCTCTCAAGTACGTCTTAAGTTCGCAGTTCCACTTTCGGCATGGACAGAATACGTGTAAATGGTCACTCGTACAAACAGGTATGTTGTTTTTTAAAGGGGCATTCCAGACGATTTTCATTTCATGTACATGGCTGATGGAAGCGGGGGGGGGGGGGGGGGAGCCCCCCCCCCCCCCCCTTTGTGCATCATAAATATACAAAGGAATACATAAGGTGTCATCGCTTTGGGACCTCCCCCACTTTTTTTTAAACCCAGAAGTACGTAAGTGGTACAACTGTACTAAAAAGAAATAGATAGAGATGTGTGAGCACAGTAAGGTTGTTTTTCTGCTGAAGACCTTTCTTTTTGTGCTTGTCAGCTGAAGAAACCCGAAAATGAAAGGTTAAAGATGAGCTGAGGACATTATTTTTTGCTTGTTAGCTCATGAAACCAGGAAGTGGTCCCCCCCCCCCCCCCCACACACACACACACTTTTGAAAACGCTCCGCCGGTTCTGATGTAGTGCATAAATCGGCAGCTCTATGTATAAATTCGTGGAATTTATTATGGTCCTTGAGAAGAGAAAGCAATAATACCTGACAATTTTAAACAAATACCACTAACCAGTGTTGATGACATCAGAGCCTCACATATTTCACAAATGCAGCAGTGTAATTTCATTACAATACCGCTTGCTCAAAAAGTTCACCTTTGAAAAATCTGTGCATGCCTTCTTCTTGTGTTCTGCTTCCTTGAGACCCAACTCATGCATTCTTATGGTGAGGTTACCATGTCATCATCCTTGTTCATTACAATTTCTTATAATTTTGAAAACATTCTCATTCCTTATCCCAGTCGCTATAAATTCTGAAACTCTGTAATCAGTTTAACTGTATAGTTGGTTAAATGTATAAGTCTGAAAATCGTCTGGAGGTCCCCTTTAAATTCACTGGGATAAGCATCTATGATGTAATGATTATTCATGATTGTAATACCTACACATGCTGCTTGCCAGCACATCCCCCTGACAACAAAAGTGGTATTTGCCCTATCGATAAAAAAAGCTTGTAAATACAACTAATGCAAAATAATGAAATTGATGCTTTTCGAAGTGTAAATTGTTCATTCTGGTCATGTGGTCTACTCAAGTTCATTCTTTGTTTGAACAGGATTGATGAATCCCATAAATTGTGATATGCATTTTGTCCCTCTGAAAACGAGTGAGGTGCTCCAAATATGAATATTATTTTTAATAAGAAGAATAAAAATGTTCATAATAATAACAACAATATTCATAAATACCCCACTCGTCAAACAGATGAGTATCATTTGCCCCTTACTCGAACTTTTTTTTTTTTCTTCAGTAAAATCTACGTTTATTTACAGTGGCCCAAAATCATGGAATTCCCTCGAGAAAAATATAAAAGATTCTACTAGTTTGAAATTATTTTCCAGTAATTTAAAGAAATATGTGATTAGTTTATATGTACCCCATGATTAGTTTGCCTGTTTTGGAATTGTTGTTCTTTTTTCTTCTCCCTGCATCGAGAATACTGACCTGCCCTTCGCTCTCTCTACTCCCCCTCTCTCCGTCCCTCCCTCTATCTCCCTATGATACTCTCTTGTGTGTGTGTGTGTGTGTCTCTCTCTCTCTCTCTCTCTCTCTCTCTCTCTGTGTGTGTGTGTGTGTGTGTGTGTGTGTGTGTGTGTGTGTGTGAATGCGTATGCTTCATGTTACCGTCGATGTAATGAAAAGTGTATACTTCCAGTGATTAACTTGTATGGTACACGTATTGTAGTTTTGTAAGCTATGTAGTAATGTAACGTGAGTATTAGTGAGGGGATTGCACTATACAAGTTCGTTTTTTTTAGCAGCCCCTCAATTTTCATTTCCTCGAAGTCCTCTACGAAACAAGATGCATTATATGTTACAAGATATGTTATCATTTGACATTTGTATTACCTATGTATATTGGATGGAAATGAAAATAAAAACATGAATGAATGAATAACCGACTGAGAAAAGAGGAAGGTCATTCGTACCAATGTGCCTATGAGCTAACTCCAGACTGCTTTACTTTATTTCAACGATCTTGTGTTTGCTTTGGTGAAAAATTCGCAAATTTGCAGCCCTTAACTTAAAGTAAAGAGAAGCAATATTCAGGAACAATTTGAATGGCTAAATCGTGTCATCTTTTACTGCTTGGTCAGCTGTATGCGTGTTTTCACTTTTTTCTCATGTATGTTCACTTACATACTATAAGTTTATTCAGGTGGACCAAAGGCTATGGACCAGGTTTGGGAAGGGGTGTGTGGTCTCCTCCCACATGAGGAAGCTTTTTACATTTTTAGAATTGAAATTCAGCAGGCTGGTAAATACTACGGTTCAATATTCGCACAACACTCTTGCCAGAGGCGGATTGAGATGTGCTATTTCAGGGCAAAGGTCAGCTCTCGATTGATGCGGGCATCAGAGTAAGTGTGAATATTTGTATGAGTTTAATTTTTCTTTTATATGAGTTCATTTTATTCATCTTTCAAGTTACACAGTTGTTTATCCTTGACATATTGTACTGAACTCTTGAATAATTACTGTGGAGCATACATTTTACAAGTTTTTGGTTTTTATTATGGGTTCCTCATATAACGTTATTGGTATTATGAAAGATCTTACTTTAGTGTATAGGATCTTTGGTATTATTCCGAATTGACTATCTTGTATTGAACTACTATCTTCAATCTTGTAGTCAGATGGAATGTAAAGTTCTGTGTAAATGTGGAATATGGAACAATGAATCAGTAACGGTTAATAATAAAGTTACACATTAAACTAGTGTGTTTGTGATGAGGCTTATCACGTCCTTTAATATATTCATTTGAAAAAGCGGGCCTTTCCGATAGGAGGGGGTGCATACGCATCCGACGCACTCCCCGCTCCCCCTCCCCCCTCAATCCCCTATCTCCCCCCCTCCCCCCCCCCCCCCCCTCCCCCGGCTACGGGTCTGTACAGTCTGGTTTCCAGATCTTTCGCTAACTGTACTCCTGCCTTTGCCGAGGCAAAGACCATCCAGCCGAATCTGCTAATTTTTTTTTTTCGTTAGAGGAAGTTAATATTCTAGGTAGGACATAAGTACGAGCAGGGTTTGTATGATAGTCATGCTGTCTAAACTCCCAATCGATCACGAGTACTCCACAGAGAATGTTCCTTCACTCTAAAAACATCAGGGTCAGAACTCACCGGAAAGGTTCCGTTGGGGTCAAACCCCGTTCCTGGTCAAAAAAAAAATGATTTGGAATTTGGTCATGAAGACCCGGAATGGGCTCATCCTGAGCCAATTCGTGACTCTGAATGTGGTCTCATCTGACCCCATTCCCTGTCATTTCTGACCCGGAACGGTGTGTGACCCCAACGGACCCTTTCCGGGTCAGTTCTGACCCGGGTGTTTTTAGAGTGAATTGCTACTAGACTGTGAAACATGGTTTATCGCTTTTTGTCTTTTAACTAATTGATAATACATTTTTCATACAATGCCCAGTATTCCATAATTACAGTACATTTGGCTTGTATCGATAATAGCATTAGACATACCGGTCTGTCCCCTTACATCTATCTGCCAGTATAATTATACATATACATTATTACGAATTAAGAAAGAAATAAAGAAACACTACTCATTGGTTGCTTCATTATAACTGTACGCCATTGTTTAGGCGCGCCTTTCATAAATTATTTTCTAATTTCTCTGGCTTGTTTTAGTCCACGAACGAATTTTAAATTGAAACCATGGATTTGAATAAGACCCCTTTTTAAATTGACCTAAGTGATTTCTGTCCCACAGATATCCACAGGTATACTTGCTTCGTGAATTCATGAACACAGTATGCCGTTTCTGAAACAAAATCTAGTCACCATAATAATACCTCTTGAATGACAGTGGAAGACTCGAGAAGGAACGGTCTAACAGTATCAACAGACCATAAAACAATCGGATTGTTGCTATACATCCCCCAGCTGGTCTCTGATTCATATTATCTTCTCTCCTTTTCTAACTTCCCACACAAGTCATATCGGTGTAAATATCCCGTTCACAACAGACGTATTCAATGAGCCAAGTCATCAACTTCAAAACAAATGTATGTATTTCGTTACACGTAATGAAACAATCTAAAGAACCATAGGAAATGGAAAATACATTCCAAACTAAGTTTAAATAACACAAACGTTATGATTTCTGTGAAATACAGAGCAGTAAACTCACGAAAATATGGATTTGGAATGCAAATTCCTTACGAGGAAAAAATAACTTGTGCCTGCAAGTTTAATGATTTCCTTTTCAGTATGAAGCGGAATGGACCTCATCACTATTTGAGAAATATTATTTCACTGACATGCAGGTGTCTATTGCCGGACAATGTCTTCCTTCATCCAGCCATTTTCTTCTTGACCTGAATCTGTCACATTTCATGAACTTATCTGCTTACACACACACGCGTGCCATGAACGTACATTGCACCTTCCACGCCAAACCATACTGACTGCCAGTCTATGCTATAATGAGAAGTCAATATCTTACAGCTCGAGAATTATTATCATGATAGTTAAGCTGTCTAGATTCCCATGCACGAGGAATTCATCAACAATATTCCACAGAGAACGTCCCTTGCTCCACGACTGTGATTCCTGTTGGAACGTTTTCAACATTTTAATAGCTTATTTTATCCATACATCATGCATACATCAAATTTTTAATTTTCCATGATGACGGTACGTTTGATCATGTCAGTAATAGCATAGACATAATTATAGCCCTAACCTTCACCTTGATATCCGACAATAGTTATTACACATGTACATGTGTGCCATACATTGTGCTGGCCGCTTGTATGTATTTAATTCATTGCTTCATTGTGACTGCATCCCATTTATCTTTCATGAATGATCTGGAATCCATAACGTGCAAGGACTCACTTGCCGATGTTATATGCAAATTTTGATTGTGTATAGCTGTGCCTGACACATTCCATGAATTTCAAATCCTGGGTATGACTATAAGGTCACATTACTCATATTAAGATGTATAAATTTGGACCAAGTAACCCGGTATTATACATGACTCGAAGTTATTCTAATGGATATGCTACTTAAAGCCCCCGTCACACTAGAGCGGATCGAGCCAACGAATGCCCAGCGGATCCGAAAATTTGGAGATACGCTCACATCCGTTGCTCGTCGTTCGTGACCCGCTTGACGTTCGCTGTATCCGCTAGCTGTTCGCAGAGATTCGCAGAGATCCGCCGGAGCCAAATTTTGATTTTGGACATGTCCAAAATCTTGAGCGGATGACGAACGGAATGACAATCCGCTCAATGTTCGCTTAGCATCCGCTGATCGAAAGTTTTGGTCGCTCTGCGTTCGTTTCTTATTCGTCCGCCGTTCGTCCAAATTCGCCCATCAAATCTGCACAGCAACACACGTTAATTAAATGAAGTAGGAAAAAAAACAAATAGATATTCATAGCACACATAATGATTATAATGATAATGATAACAATAATAACAACAAGAAGAAAAAGGTATTATTTACCCAGCCTGTAGCCTCTTCAGTGTTGCCACTGTCTCTACCAGAGGGCCCTGCTATTATTACCCTAGCGTTGCCAGGTACCCATTTACACCTGGGTCGAGAAGGATATCGTAGGTAAAAAATCTTGCCCAAGGATGTAAGCACTAGGCGGTATTCGAACCCGGGTCCTCGGTTTGGGAGTCGGGAGTCTTATCCACTATGGCACACCCCCTACATGACATTAAACGTATTCTGGCATTAAGTAATAAATGGTAGATAATAACCGCACTTGCAGTGCTTGTATCGAGAACATTATTGTAAACCGCTGCTATAAAAGTC
This sequence comes from Diadema antillarum, assembly GCF_040938485.1. Lineage (NCBI taxonomy): Eukaryota > Metazoa > Echinodermata > Echinoidea > Diadematoida > Diadematidae > Diadema > Diadema antillarum. The sequence continues at coordinate 871,636 of NW_027270978.1, forward strand.
ACGTACCTGTAGGAAATGGGAATCTCTGCGTGGAATTTGGGAATTGTGAAAGTTCTACTCCAGTTGGAGGCACCAGACGCGATCGAGGATGTTGGACTACCAACATCATGCGTCAACGTGATCATCAGAAGGAAGTGCACTTTAATAGGGGAATCTTGAGGATTGTCGAGGGTAGTGACATCAGGAGTACTAGTACTTGGTGGTTACTTCTGCTTCCTTCTTTTTGGGGCCATTTTCACAGTCACAACATTACTTGACACTGTCACTGTTCAAAATGATTTGGTGAAGTGTGCGTCAGCCGAAATCCGTCACGTGATCGCCGCAGTATCGCTCTGCATATGTTGGGCATTCGCTGCTCATTCGCTTTGTCCGCTCAGCATCCGTTGGATGGACTGTAGGGCCTACGCATTCGCTTCCATTCGTTACTTTATCCGCTCGCAACACGGATAGCATATGCTCATCCTTCGTTCGGCGAACGTTCGAAAACCACATTTTGCTTGCGAATTCGAGCGGATTTGAGCGTATCTGGACCTTGCCAAATTTTGTCCATCCGCTAGGCATTCGCTGATTTATACGCTGAAGTGTGACGGGGCCTATAATATCTTCGTTATACCACTTCAGTGGAAATGGAAGAGTCGTTGAATCGAAAGAGGATCTGTCTAACAGAACCAACAGTCCGCAAAACATACCCTTCGGATTAATGCTATAACACTGGTCCTTGACCCATCTGTTCTGTTCTTCTTTTACATCTTACATCATTGTAAGACCATATTCCAGATGTTATTGAGCCAATTCAGCAACTTCAAGACAAGCATGTAACACTTTACCTTTCATAACATGTAACATTACGCTACACATAATGACACAAGAGAACTAAGAAATGGTGACTTTCATTTCATAAATGCTTTTAGTCAATTCATTTTTTCTGTAAAATATCACTCGATAGAAAAAGGCAAGCAGGTATCTTTCGATGTCAGTGTTACTCGGGAAAAAATGACTTGTGTCTGTAAATTAATAATTCCTTTCCTCAAAGGGGCATGGACCTCATCAGCATTTTTAAAGATATTAGTTCGTTGATATGCAGTTGCTCCGGGAGCATTTTCTTTTCTTCAATTTTTTGTTTTGACCTGGATCTGTCACATTTTGACGAACTTATCTGCTTCTACCAATAAAGATTGCACCTACCGCTCCTTCCTGACCAAACTCTGCAAGGTACTGACTGTTACTTTATGTAAATGAGGAATCATATCTTCGAGCCAGTAGAAACAATTATCATGACAGTCAAGCTGTCTTAATTCCCACGCACGAGTTCATCAACAATATTTCTCAGATAATTTTCCTTGCTCCACTGACTGTGATGAATATGAAACGTTTTCAATCTTTTGACTGCTTATTTCGTAATCTTATATTCATACATGAAATGTGTAATATTCGTAAATCACAGTACATTTTGCCTATGTGGAGAGTAGCATAAGACATACAGGCCGGTGCACGTCACGAGTCCGACAGCCAAGAGTATACGTCGATGAGTCAAACAGCCCACAAGTCCAGTACAACCCACGAATCATCTTGATACAGCCCACGAGACATACAACTCACGAGTCGTACAACCCTATAGAGCTAGACACCAATGAATAAGGCCACGAGATCCACATCAGGAAAATAGACTCGCGATCAAGACGGTCCATCAGCCCGACAATAAGCACCTGAGGCCTATGAGTCAGACATAAGCAAGGCCCACGAGCTCGACACTATTGGTAAACATGGCCCATGAGTCCGACACGAGACAAAAAAGCTCATGAGACAGGCATTTTATCGTGGGGCTTAATGCATCATAGGCAGTGTCAGGCTCCTGAGCCTTATTTGCTTAGTGTCGGACTAAATCCATGGACCTTATTTTCCTCTAGTATCGAACTCATAGATTGGATGACCCCATGAGCTCGTGGGCCGTTTCACTAGTGAATGTTGAGCTCATGGGAGGACCCCGATGTATTAGGGAAACGATTTAAACATTGCTTCATCATAAATGCCTCCCATTTTTGACGCCTTTACTGAATTCATTGGGTTCCCATAAACACAACGCAAGCAGACATTCAGACGCGTGAGAGTGCAAGGTATATCCACAAAGTCCACAAACGAATTTTAGATTAAAACCATAGATTTGATCAAAACTGCTTTTAAAGATTACCTTGGAGTATTCTATACCTCACTGATCAGGTATGAATAAAGTGTGTCTTCTGTTTAGGAAACTCAACATACTCATACTTCACTTCAGCTTCACTTCAGGGGGAAGAAGCTCGAAAGGATGCGTCTAACAGGACCACCAAACAACCAAACACGGGTGCACGTCACGAGACCGACACCCACGAGTCATACAGCCCACAAGTAATACATCTCACAAGTCATACGGTCCATGAGTAGTACAGCTCACGAGTCATACAGCTCACGAGTCATACAGCTTATTAGTTCGACAATAAGCTAACAAGGCCCACGAGACCGACACATTAATCCCCGTGTTGTATCTGTCGAACTCATGGGCTGTTTTCACTTTATATTGTTGGTCTCATGGGCTTTATTTGCCTAGTGTCGAACTCATGGGCTGTATGACTAGAGAGCTGCAGGACTCATGGACCTGTTTTCAGTGTCGAACTCGTGGGATGCATGACTCGTGGGTGTCGGTCTTGTGGGATGACCCCCCAAACACTTCGTGCTGTTCTTACACCATCTAGCTGGTGTCTCCTCCATCTCTTCTGTGTGTTTTTTCTTACTTCACTCTTACATACCAAAGAAACGATGGTATATAATACAAAATCCCTCCTAAAGAGATATTTATTGAGCAACTTCAAGAAAAAAAGGCATGTAACATGGTATTGGACGTAATGACATAGACTTGATTTGATTTTGCTTGAATAGACAGAAATCATTAACTGACTTCCATAAGGTTCACAAACATGATTCCTCAATGCCATTTTCCTAGTTTACTCTAAATGAAGGAGAATTATGAAAATGTCGACAATTCGTTTCATACTAACGAAATGGAAGTTGATTTATGATCTCTGTTTTTGATTGACAGCATAACGGATGTACACTTCGTACGAACCACAATACATGCAAATGAATTCATGGTTTTCAGTAAAAATTACACTCCGGTAAAAGGAAGGTGGGGAAAACGAGATGTCGATCCATTTCCCAATGCAAGAAAAATTACCTGCATCTGCAGGTTCAACTAACTTTCACATTTTCAGGTGTAATTTTGAATGCCGAGTATAAAGTAAGCGGAATGGAGCGCGTCAGTGTACAAAGAAAAGTTAATTGACATGTATGTGGCCGGGCGTCAAACCCAAGCTTCCTTTGTTTTGTGTTTGGTCTAGAATTGCAACGTTTGGTGAACTTTGTCTGCTTATTCCGATAAAAATTGCACGTACCACCTCCAGGCAAGGTACTGCCTGTTACTCTATGCTAATGAGTAGTCATATCTTCCAGCCAGAAAGATAATAATTATCAAGACAGTCAAGCTGTATAAACTCTCACGCCATGAGTTTTATCAACATTATTCCACAGAGGACGCTCAGAAACTGTGAATCTAGTTGCATCGTTTTCAGTCTTTTGACTTTATTTTTTACTTATTTTTTCTTCTCATCCCATGCTATATTACAGCACTAGCTCATAATGTCAATAATAACATAAGAAGTATAGCTTTCAGAAATACCGGATAATACTATAATAACATAATACGTATCAATAAATACGATTCATTACTACGTAGGTCTTCTGGCTATATAACACAGATAATAATATGCAAATCACGCCAGTTCTGTGTAGACAAAATGACGCGTCATGACGTCGAGAGCGCAACGGATGTCCCGCAGTCCACAGCAATAGGCGTAGCCTATCACAAACGTTTGCTGCACTGAGCGTATCCGACGTGGGAGTGGCCTGTTTACCATCACGGGGTACACTGGGTGTGGTCTTTATCCCTTTTCCCTCGGTGAGTGCAGCAAAATTTTACCTTGGTAATACTCGATCAGTTTCTGGGCAGAGGCTGTTCTTGCATGTCGTTAATGAAATAATTGCTCTGTCAGTTTTCATAAGAATGAATTTCATCGTTTCTTCTCACTCTACTCAACATTCAATAGCTCAGTGACATATATTTCCAGTATTCAAAATACAGATAGCAACATTAATGATTTTGAACATGCAAGTGACATACATCTAAAAGCAAACAAATTACACCACAGAAATCATCTGTTATACGTATTGTAAATTCATCCTATTATTGATTTGTGAATACACACCAGTGCACTTAAAAACATGTCATACCACAATAAGCCAGCTGTTTTGAAAACTTTCGTTCATAAGGATAAATTGTTTGTGTGAATGATTTATTAGATTTGAGAATTCATTCCCATACACAAAATAGAATGGCTACATTCGAATTTGAACATCTGAAAATCGATGTCTAAACCTATGAAAACGAATTTGGAATTCCCTAAACATGAAATCGTTTGACCAATGTCTCTCCACTGATGCAAACACACGAATTGGAATGCACGTAAAATGACAATCGATAACAATCTTCAGGAATTACATCTTTTACTAGCACTGAATAGAGTTATTATTGTTGTTGTTGTTGTTGGTGGTGGTGGTGTCGTTACTGTCATCATCGTAATTCTCAAATGTCCTGTTATCACAACCAAGTTTTATGGTGAGCGAACTTTCGCTCATGCTGTTCCCACACTTTGTGTTGTATAGAGGAAGCTTCCACAGTGCTTAAGTTTAAAACTGTTCTCGAGACATTTCTGTTTAAACAGAATTATGAATGAGTTTTGGTTTGCATCTACGGTACGTACATTGTAGAGTATATTTCTTTTTCCATTTTCATCCCTCTTCCTTAAAGCTCATAGAGACACTAAGGTAGTGATATGTGCAATATAAGCTTTGTATTATCCTCAAGAAGACGTATGGAAACGGAAGGTGGTGAAAGGAGATACCGATCCATTTCCCTGATGCCAGAAAAGAATAAATGCATGATTATAAAATTAAACGAAATTTTAGTGCTTTTGGTGTAATTTTGAATACCGAGTATGAAGAAAGCAGAATGGAACCCAACCGTAATGCTTAAGAAAAGTTCATGGGAATATATGTGCCTGGGAGTCAAGCCAAGCTTCCTTCGTTTTGTGCTTGGTCTAGAATTGCCACGTTTGGTGAACTTCGTCTGCTTATTCCGATCAAAATTGCACGTACCACCTCCAGGCAAGGTACTGCCTGTTACTCTATGCTAATGAAGAGTCATATTATCTTCCAGCCAGAAAATAATTATCATGACATTCAAGCTGTTTAAATTCCCACGCCATGAGTTTTATCAATATTATTCCACAGAGGACGCTCAGAAACTGTGAATCCAGTTGTATTGTTTTCAGTCTGTTGACTTTATTTTTTACTTATTTTTCCTTCTCATCCCATGCTATATTACAGCACTAACTCATAATGTCGATAATAACATAAGAAGTATACCTTTCAGAAATACCGGACAATTATACAATTACATAGTACGTATCCATAAATACGATTCATTACTACGTAGGTCTTCTGGCTATAACACAGATAATAATATGCAAATCACGCCAGTTTTGTGTAGACAATTAATGACGCGTCATGACGTCGAGAGCGCATTGATGATGTCGCGCAGTCCACAGCGATCGGCGTAGCCTATCACAAACGTTTGCTGCAATGAGCGTATCCGACGTGGGAGTGGCCTGTTTACCATCACGGAGTACACTGGGTGTGGTCTTTATCCCTTTTCCCTCGGTGAGTGCAGCAAAATTTTATCCTGGTAATACTCGATCAGTTTCTGGGCAGAGGCTGTTCTTACATGTCGTTAATGAAATAATTACTCTGTCAGTTTCCATAAGAATGAATTTCGTTGTTTCTTCTCACTCTACTCAAAATTCAATAGCTCAGTGACATATATTTCCAGTATACAAAATACAGATAGCAACAGTTTGTAATAATTTTGAACGTGCACGTGGCCTATATCTAAAAGCAAAGAAATTGCACCACAGAAATCATTTGTTCTATTTCTTGCAAATCTATCCCATAATTGATTTGTGATTGCACACACCAGTGCACTTATAACATGTAATACCACAATAAGTTAGCTGTTTTGAAAACGTTCGTTGATAAGGATAATTTGTTTGAGTGAATGCATTATTACATTTGAAAATTCATTCCCATCCACAAAATTGAATAGCTACCTTCGAATTTGAACATCAGAAAATCGATTTTGAGGCATATGGAAACGAATTTGAAAGCTCTAAACATGATATCGTTTGATCAATTTCTTTCTACCAATGCAAACACACGAAATGGAATGCGCGTAAAATGACAACCGATGACAATCTTCAGGAATTTTTTTTTAACTTTTACTAACACTTTTACTTTTACAACTTTTACTAACACTGAATAGAGTTATTATTGTTGTTGTTGTTGGTGGTGGTGGTGGTGTCGTCACTGTCATTATCATCATTCTCAAGAAGACATGGAAACGGAGTGTGGTGAAAGGAGATATCGAGCCATTTCCCTGATACAAGAAAAAAAAATGCCAAAAAATTAAACGAACTGTTAGTGTTTTAAGTGTAATTTTGAATGCTGAGCATAAAGAAAGCGGAATGGAACTCATCAGTAATGCTTAAAGAAAAGTTCATTGACATGTAGGGACTTATGGGTGCCTGGGTGTCAAGCCAAAGCTTCCTTCGTTTTGTGCTTTGTCTAGAATCGCCACGTTACTTTGGTGAACTTTGTCTGCTTATTCCGATAAAAATTGCACGTACAACCTTCCAGCAAGAAACTGCCTGTTATTCTATGCTAATGAAGAGTCATATTATCTTCCAGCCAGAAAATAATTATCATGACATTCAAGCTGTTTAAATTCCCACGCCATGAGTTTTATCAACATTATTCCACAAAGGACGCTCCTGGGATCCAAGTCTGTGAACTCTATTGTAACGTCTATATGGTCTTTTAACTTTATTTTCTACGTATTTTCCCTTCTCACCCCATGCTTTATTCAGCAATTAAGAATGTACATCACTAGCTCATAATGTCGGTATAACAGTAACACAAAATGTATAACTTTAATGAATACCGAATAATACTATCATATTACGTATCCACAAATGCGATTCATTCTGTCTTCTGGAATGAACAGAGATATTAGTATGCAAATGACCCTAGTTTTGTCTAGTCATGATGACGTCGCGAGAGCATGTGATGATTGCAGCGATCGGTGCAGCCAATCACTAACGTTTGCTGCATTGAAAGCATCGGACGAAGGCGTGGCCTGTTTACCATCAAAGCGTACACTGGGTGTGGTCTTTATCCCTTTTCTCTCGGTGAGTGCAGCAAAATTTTACCTTGGTACATGTAATACTCGATCAGTTTCTTGGCAGAGGCTGTTCTTGCATGTCGTTAATGAAATAATTATTTTGTCAGTTTCCATAAGAATGAATTTCGTCTTTTCTTCTCATTCTGCTTCAAATTCTATTCGCTGACATTTATTTCCAGTATGCAATATGTACAGATAATAATATTGTGAACATGTTTACGATATACATTTAAAAGCAAATAAATTACACCAGAGGGATCACTGGTAACAGTATCAATTACCATTCTGAAGATTATTTTTTAATATACACATCAACGCACGTAACAAGATGTAATACCAGATTAAAAGTGAGCTATTTTGAAAACTTCCTCTGAAAAGAATAAATTGTATTATTTACTCTTCCGCCTATGCTCTTCTATCCATATATTTTTTTTTTCAGGAAATATCTTGTGTAATATCTTCAGTATTTTTGTTGTTATGCATGTATCATGTAATGACTTTCATCGTGAATATTTTGCATGTGGTTCTGTATACTTTTGATTGCCGTTCTGTTTGCAACACCTATGACCAATGTCCGAGAACAAATTTTATGTATATTTTTACACGACAATAAGATATCTTGAATCTTAAATGCAGAGATTTGGAACTTCATGCTTACATTTGAACTTCATTCTTACGTTTTTTTTTTTTTTCACACAGTGCATATATTGAAAACTATTTCACACAGTGCATATATTGAAAACTATTTCACTTTCGTTATCTTAGCAACTATTGCAATGTATCGCTACTGTTCGTTTTTTTTTCCTATTATTGTTGTCTTCTCTGTACAATTGTATGCATTGTTTTTGTCACTTAAGAAAGTGAGATTCATGTTTGTATATTGTGGAAAACACGAATGAATATGAACTTGAACTTGAACTTGAACTTGAATTTGAACTTTTGACTTTTCATTTCGAGGCATATTATCAAACACTAATTTGGAGAGTCCTAAACATGAAATCGTTTTACCCAAGTTTTTCCACAGGTGCAAAGAAACGAATTTGAATGCACATAGAGTGAAAAATCGATGACATTGGTTTGCTTGTTTGTTTTTCTTGTGCGAGACCGAAACTACTGTATTCGGGCAGCTTTGAATCACGTGAATGAAACGCGTATAGTTTTATCTGTATAGTGTGACTGTGTTCTCTAAGTTCTGGAAGTTATCCGGAAACAAAACTAAGTTTCGCGTAGTGTTATCTCGACTGCTGGGCAAATTATTGTACATTATAGACTGTTTATGTTAATAAATTCATTGTGATAATAAGTGGTCTTTTAATAGTGCATTTCAAATAAACTGATCAATGCGCTTTACATCAAGATTCGCCCCAATGACAAAGTCAAAACAATATTTTTATAGACCGAATATTAAAAAAAAAAAAACCTTGATAAATATTAAAACCAATAAGGGCGATTAACGAGTTCCTTTAGCAAGGTATTCCATGTCTTTGTCCCACAATATAAAAAAACTATTCGTCCACCAGTCTATAGTTATACTTGGTATTTTGTGCACCTTAGATTTATAGTATCCATGGCCGAGCGCATTTATAAGATGAACGGCATAGGAAGACAGGAAAATTTTAGGAGCAGAATGTGTTGGCAATGAAAAACCAGTAAATATATATCTCATATGCGGCTCTTTTGTCAATTATACAGGCAACCAGTGTAATTGAGCGGTGATGATGCACATCAGTTCAGTTCAATTCAGTTCAGTTCAGTTCTTTTATTTAACACTTGGCATAAAACATACAAAGATACATCGCAAAATAAGGCAATACAAAGATCATGACACTTGTGCAGAAAAAGGAGAAATTATGCAAGTGTTAAGGAATCAGCAGAAAGGCCGAGGCCTTTATAAGCTGAGACCCTGAGATAATCATAACACTTATAACCTAAACGTATAATACACACACACACACACACACACACACACACACACACATGCAGTAATCACATAACACTATACCTGGATGGAATTACAATGTACAAAATACCTGATAATACACGCAATGTTCCAATTTGATAAATGATATAGTTTCCTATGAAAATTATTACACATTATTCAACAAATATTGTTTATATCTCCTTTTAAAACAGTTTAAAGTTTGACTTTTCTGGATAATTTCTGGCAAATGATTCCAAATAAGCGGTCCTGAGAAAAATACAGATCTCTTATACACAGATGTTCTAATTTGTGGCAAATGAAAATAATGTAAATTTCTTGTATTATAACTATGAACACTTTTATTCAGTTAAAACACTCTAAAAGAAACTTTGGTAATAAATTATTTTGACAAGAATACATAAAAATTGCAACTTGAAATTTATACATAGTATAAATGCGCCTACATGCTCCAAGCTCAGCACAAGCTGCTGGGTTGGACACGTTGAAGTCTTGCTGTACTGCTCCTCTACGTTCACATTAATCACAGTTTCAGTACTCTATCCTCAAAACATTGAACACAATCATGACCTGTTTACGTATCGTCTTTAATGTCAAAAATGTATCAACTCTTGAGACGTTGGTCATGATAAATCAAAAAGCACTCGATAAGGTTTCCATAATAATGTTTTCTACATTAAAAAAAAAAAACAGTCATCGTCATTCTAACTATGGAGTAGCATCGTATAGTGTAAAAGTCGTTATTTTAGCGCGAGTTATCATAATCTTCTTCTTCTTTTTTTTAGCGCTCGGCCGGATAAGACGAAGAGTTTTCAACTATCGTAACATAATGGCAAGCGAAAATATTCGCGCACTTTTATTTTCTGGTTGTGCGAAATACGCGACCGGCAATTTCAACACCAAGAAAATTTCCACGTTTACAGTATGACAATGATGGTAAGACGGAGGTGATGCACATTAGTAGCAGTAAGGTAACAAACTAGGAACTTAAAGTTTAAGTTCCAATTGTTAGCTTTATGGTGTTTTGCTTCATTAACAATGTACTTTGTTATCCTCACTATCGAACCAGGTTCATTTTATAGAATAGGCCCTTAAGCAATAGAACAGTATGCCAAGTGATTTAAAGAGTGATTGACGCTTCATGAAAATGAAAGTAGGAATTAAAAATGAGTGTAAATGAACTAAAAAAAATATTATTATTATTATAGATACATGTATTATAACTTTGCTTCACTCCAGGATAGACACTGCATGTGGAGATCCCGGTCCCGTTGCTATAGAAATTCAAATTGCGTTTTTAAAAAGCAAAGTTGCATGAGATTTGGAGGACTTGCGTTTGATTTTTGGAGCTGCGTTTAAACGCAAAGTTTCCAGATCGATGGAGGTGAAAATCACTACGCATCCCTGGAACGAAGATGATGTGGCCGCCTAGTCCTCCCACTGACTAAAAGAAATCCTCACCCAGTTTCGTTTTTGCCACTCAGTGACATCAGAAGGAAGAGTTGTGGGGCTGTAGGCCTATCCTGGCGGCGTCAAATGCTGGTTTGTGACAATACTCTATAGCAGTGGTGCTGTTTTTTTGTTAAAAGGGGCTGGAGTTGCTACTTATTATGACCAAAGCATTAACTTTGAGGGACTGATTGAATGCTTATACACAAAACATCGAGATAGTTGAGCCTAATTCATTTTTATTTCTTTTTGTTCTACTCCATGAATACCTAACTGGATGTATGATTCTTTAACAGTGATCAGTTCGCCACATTCTATTCATTTATTCATTTATCTATATTTATTTATTGTATTTATTTATCAATTTATATCTATCAACTTATCTATTTATACAGATTCATTTATTCATTCATTCATTCATTCATTCATTCACGTGACTTGCGAATCAATCGCACAACAAAAGCAAAAAGGCGATGACGCCATCATCTCAACTGAATTAAATGGAGTTGTGAACTAGTGACCATGCTCATCATTAAAAAAAGAAAAAGAAAATCACTGTCATACTAAACTTTCTTACATTCATAGTCCAATATTGATGGAACTTTCTGGTCTAACATTATCTATCAATGACATTCAACATACAATGTAATATGGGCAGGATATAGGACATCACTGTTCTGTGCAGAGAGATTTTGGTTCTTACCATGGCGTTTTACAATTAATTTTGCCCGATGGCCTTCCATACTCTTTACTTTCGTTTCACGTGCGGAATGTTGCAAGTGTTCCGGTACCTCACCTTTGCATTTGAATTTCTGATATTTTTGATCATTCTCGATATCGTAGTGGTGCTGTATTTCTTCGAGTGGCTTTAGGTTAATACCATACAATTGGTAGGTATTTATATGACTTAATGTTGAAGTAAAGAGTTGTGTTGATACTGACTGTTCACAGCGCTAGTTTAACCGAAAAAACTTCCGTTTGTTTGCATCAACATTGTCCCACCTATTTGTATACACGTTGGTTAGAGTCATTTTACGTTTGTCCATTATTTAACGTAGATCTAGCTGGTACTGGTCGTAGACGCGCTATTTTCAAACCGTGTCCGTGATCTGATATCTGGTCACACGTCACATCACAAGCACTAACGTTAGCGCGTAAGCCATTAAATTTACGGCATAAATTGGCAAAGTACTTTGCATGAATACCAGTATAGAAATAAGAAACAAGAATGTATTTTTCACAAATGATCTCGGAGACTCCAACCCCAGCCAGGGCCAGGGCCCAGGCACCTTCTATTCTGATCTGGGACTGGAGATTCTCCCGCCTGAAACCCCAAACGGGAGACTCCAATTTTGATGTGCGCGAAGCGCGTATCATGAGCGCGAAGTTCCTTGGGGCTGGGGTCGAGGGCCCACTTGGGCCCTGAAAGCTCTGAAATAAATTAGGGTTCTTGATGCTCTCTTGGGGTTTGTGCTATCTAAAAGTAAGGCTCATTTTTCAACATACGAAGACAAAAAAGACACAGATCCAGGGCGAGAGAAATTAAATCTCAAGCGGGATTGCGGGAGAATGGGAGATTTTGCAAAAATGGGCTTTCGGCGGGAGATCTCCTGTCAAAAGCGGGAGATCTCCTGTCGAAAGCGGGAGAGTTGGAGTCTCTGTGATCTTCTCTTCGATTTCTGTAGTAACTTTTTAGAGGTCTATTAAACCTGTTATTAGAGTGAAATGAAGGCCATGTTAGTATTGTTACCAGTGGCAGTGAATACCAGATTTGATAATGGTGGTAGCAAGTTACATCCAGAATTTATGTTCTCACTAATAGAATAAGTTGTTTTTGAAATCACATTGCATTCATAGTCTCAATCCTCACTGTGAGCATCCCTGGATATGTGATGTTAACCCACTGGCACTGAGTCTCAAAAAAAGAAAAAAAAAACATAGACCTATGTGTTCCTTCTATTTTTGTTATGGTCATGTATTCTTGTTACTTCATGACATAGATTAGAATCACTCCCATTTGAGCCCTGTTCTGGTCTTATAACATTGTTCACTTAGATCACCAAATTATTTAATCCCTTATATTCAATTGCAAAATCATGTAATTGATCCTTAAATTGGCAACACATAGGTAGTTCTATGTCAGTTTTGGAAATGTTTACATAATTTTTTGAGACAATGACTTCTGGAGCAAAATTATTGTGGTATTCTGTTGGTTAAACAATGCATGCAAAATTTGTTTCTTGTCTGTTGCAGCCAAGATGATGCCAACGGGGATAGGAAACGCCACCACTCCCATCGCCAGGGACACCCTCAAGCGTAAGCTCAGCAACAAATCGGCCAAGAGAGCGCTCATCTGGTTTGGCATCAACCTCTTTCTGGCTGTCGTGTGCTTCTTGGAAATGTAAGCCCCAAAGCCCCCTTTGCCATTCAATTTTTATGTCATAATCTTCAATACATACAGTGTACGTAGTTTCAGCCACCAGACTCACACATCTTGGCCCCATTTCATAAAAGAAGTTAGGTTAGCAACTCTTGCTGGAATGGCTCTTCAAATGGCAACAGCCAATCAGGAAGCTGGATTCTTGTCGTTTCCATGACAATTGTCATTCCAGAAAGAGTTGCTATCATAGCAACTTTTTATGAAATGGGGCCATGGTTTACTGGGCATAAGAATGTACTGTACAGGTATTCTGCATACATATAAGTATCAAACCTACTTTAGTCCCGAACCACGCTGCTCATTACAAATTGCATGTAGTAAGAAATAATGCACATATTGCTCTAAATATTGATAGATATTGCAGTGAACTTTCACGCACAAACGCACACACTCTCTTTATCTTAGCTCGAAATAAGATAAACAAAACATGCATTTCATTTGTGTGGAAAATTGGTTTTTGATGAGACAAACGTGAAATTTTTATCACTTGAAATACAGTATTACTGTTCCCTAGGGCAATGTTTGAACAGGTAGGACTTGCTGTGATCTGCTGCTATTCTTCCAAGCAAAGAAGCAAAGTGATTTCTACTAGTATCCAGTCTACATGTACATGTACATGTATGTCCAACTGCACTGTCCTGAAAACAGACTTATTGCCTACAATCAGTTATTTTCCCTACCGCACATGCGTCATCATGCATGAGAATCATGTCTTATCATCGTGTTGTGGTAATTATACAGTTCAGTTGTATTTAGATAGAAGTGTGAAAATAGCATGCTAAAAAGGTGTTAAAACCTATGGTTTTAAGTAGGGCTGATCATGAAAGATCTTCTGCGTGGTGATGACATGTTGGTGGTGTATTTTTTCTTCCCTTTGGTGGTCCCCCCCCCCCCCCCCCCCCATACAGCATGGAGCAATAAATGAGTACTGGTTAGCCCATTCACCATTGGGGTTACAAACAAGATGCTGGTTGTTTTCAGACAAACTATGGTCATTTTGGTGATCACTTTGGATCCAAAACAATTACTGTCTGCATTCCCTTCAGGACCTACCACTCCACGGCAGCCTTCTTCGATGTGACTCACCCATCTCTGTGGTACGTCACATGCACGCTTAGCCTGCTCTTCACCCTCAACGCTCTGGTGGATCTGTGGCGGTACGTCGTGCCCACCCTCGAAGCAGTCAGCCAGCCGATCTCCTTGTCTCCCAGCGAGAAGAGTCTCCTTGGAGTGCATGACCATGGTATTTCGTTTGACTATTTTGTAATGAGGACTGTCTTGCTTGCAGTGTGTCCGTAATAGGGTACCATATATTAATCTTATCGGCTAGAGTTATTCACACGTTACAGTGTACCAGTAAAATCTTCTTGTACTCAGATGTCATTACAGTTTAATACCATTCATCTTGTCTGTTCAGGTTTCAATGAATTCTATTTATCAATCATCAGGGGTATATTTTTGTGATGCTCCTAAATTTCCTATTTGTAGTTGAGGCACCAGTTCAAATCAAATTCAGAAGCAACCATTGATTTCTAATACTGTATTTACAATATGTTTCACAGTGTTTTTATCTACCATGGACACATTTTGTGAGATGACTGAAATTTGTGAGATTAGCAGCTGAAGAAAGTACTGGTGCCTCCTGTCCGTAGTATGAGTGTGCTGTGTGTTGTCTCCAGAGGTGAGAAATCACTAGCTTTTCTTCAAAATAAGAAAATGAATTTCTCATTTGCCACAGTGATTCTTAATCACAAGTGCAGTCGTTCCTGATATTATAATTGTAGTACAAGCTCAGGGCATTTGTCACTCACTGACAACTGTTTCAAGCTACTGAAATCCTTGCATCTGATTGGCTGAGAGCAAATTGCCATTTGGAAATAACTGACACTTGATAAAATGCCCCCTCCCCGGAAGCAGTACTGTACGAAAAAAATATGTGTGTGGATATACAGTAGTGCTCTTTGAGGCATCCCAGACCCTTCCAGGCAGTGCCTTTTGTGTACCATTTTCATTTCCACTGCTGCAGCGGTTGGCTTCAAAGTCTCTCGCCAGAGGATCGCCTCAGCGCCCGCCAGCCTTTCGGCGCCGCACACGCCATCCTCCTCACCATCTCTCAAACCACCCAGCCATTACCTCTACTCCACCCCTCCACCCTATCAGCCGCACTGGGCGGCAGTCCCGTGGGCGGACAGCTGGGCCTCAACCGCAGTTTCCCCAGCCAGTTCTCCCCCAGTGCCTCCCCCTCATCTCAGGGGAGCATTTTGTCTCCGTCTGGGCAGTCATTCAACCAGGTGATTGTACAATGAGTTAATCCTGTTTTAAAAATATCAATTACTCCCCCCTCCCCCTAATCTCCATCTGGGCAGTCATTCAGCCAGGTGATTATGCATGTACATTGAGTTAACCTTCCTTTAATGATATTATTGCTTCCCCCCCCCCCCCCCCCCCCCTCTTGGCTGTTGTTTCTAATGTGTGCATGTTATGGTTCATTGCTAGTGCTGCATATCCAAGTGGCAGGCAGGGGCATGTGTTGTCCAAGGTCCATCTACAGTGTATTTACTCTTTATGTGCCATGGTGTAAACCCCTGAGTGCCACATTATTCTGAGACAGCGATGTAGTCATGTTTTAGAGAAACAGTCTGCTTTTCAAATATCTGTAAATTAAATATGGATTTTTGTTACCCTGGACATGCAATGAGCGAAGTTGTAGAGAATATGCCAAGCTTTGCTTTGATATAAATTGTATGACAAATCTATGATCGTTTTTCTTTCAACTGACCAGTAGCTTGATTATTGTAGAGGCATTACTTTTCCACACAAAACAGTGCCAAACACTTAAAATTTATTCACAAATCCAATAGGGAACACTGCTTGATAGCCAGAGTCACCACATAAAATCAAGCTACCTGTGACAGGAATGAAATCATGAGAAGTGCTTTCATTGTACTGTGGCATTTGGCGATTTATTGATCAGTTTTAGTGGCTTTGTGCGTTTGAGCAGAATGTGCGAAGTTGGCACGCCGTTGACTGAGTCAGGCGTGCGAACATGGCACAAAGAGTTATTGTCTCAGTCACCATATCAGCGAAATGTCATATATAGCATGTCATAACATCCTGTCACAATTTAAAAAAAAAAAATCTTTGAAAAGTAGGATGTTTTGGCTCAGCAAGAAGCTTGCTTGGCATAGTGCTCTGTTGTTGTCCAAATATTGTCTGACCTTTGTCTGACCTGGATGTAAGACCTTCTACTTCTCACAGTAAGCAGACTTTCAGTGCGTGACAATTTGTCTTCTGTTTTTATTTGTACCGTGCCTTGTTGTACACTGCAGACCCTCGGCGCAGCCTCTCAAACGCCAACCCAGAACATGTCATCGTCCGTCCTCCTCCGTGATGCCAGTGGTAGTGGGGGAAGTCTGCTCCGACCGAGGCATAGATCCTCACCAGCGAGACACTCCCCAAGTATGACCAAGTATCACAGAAGGGCCTGTGTGCAGTTTTGAATAACATTATAGAAAAGTGCATGATCTTAGTTTTTTTTTTTTTGGGGGGGGGGGGGGGTGGGGGTGGGGGTATTCTTTCCATCTTTTTGATGCTCACTTTATGCTGACTTCTTTTTTTTTCAATTTATGAAATCCACCAATAAGGACTTGCTTTTGATAGTATCGATTTGTCTGTTCTGTTGTTTTTTTGAGGGATTTATAGTCTGTTCCTAAGTTATGCAAAGAAGTGTGTGGATTTTTACACATTTTAGGAAATAGCAGCATTGAAAAAAGGAATATGCAGTGTATGCTTATTTTTCTTTTCCTCTTCTTTCTTTTTTTTTTGTTCTTCTTTTTTTTTTGGTGGGGGTGAGGAGTGTTATGGCAGGGGGTCTTGCCATTTTAGATCCAGAAATCTTTTTTTTTTTAAAGAATTCCATATAAGACAAGAAATGGGGTATATCTACTCTTCTACTGCAAAACTAAGGGTTAAAATAGCAGGACCTAGAGTGCTTAGTTGCAGGAATACATACCAAGCTCTCAACTGCTTTTCTAACACTACAAAATGTGATCTGCATTATCGGCTGTAGTCTGGATCTAAAATATCCAGATTAGTCAGAGCTTCTGGGCTTAATGCAAAGTTTGCTTGTACAATTTCACTGCATTTGGGATAAATGAGCTGCCCTCTTAGAGGGTTTGTGCATTCTCGAGCAAGCCCCAGTTCAGAATGTCTAAAAGCCTCTTCTATGATGTCCAAGTCTCTTGTGAGAATGGTACAGGTGTGAGAGAGTCTACCACAAATTTCATGAATTTATTTCTCGTTTTAACCCGTTGAAGACCAGTCTCGAGTATACTCAGGCAGGTGTCTATGGGAAATATGTGTTAGCGCAAAATTGGCCCGTCCTCAACGGGTTAATAGCTTATAGATGCAGAGGAGACGTTTTCGTGTGTCTTCTACTTCACACATTACAAAATGCACCGATAGAGTTGTTCTTTCTTCTTTTTTTAATGGGGGTTTTCATCCTTCAGGCCTGAGCATCCTTCCTTTGACATCGTTGTAGTATTGCCGTAATGAGGCTCGAAAATTGTTTGCCTGACATTTTCTTTTCCCACATATCACAGTGATGACCCCAGAGACTACCATATCAGACGAAGCGTCACTGAGCAGCTATCTGAAGTCGTATGAAGACAAGGAGAGGAGAAATATCCTCGGTGAGAAGGATTTTAAGTGAGCCATGATGAGCTGACTATTCTCATGGTCGGACATCCTGGTATGTAGTTGGGGTTGGGGTAAAAACAAACCCACGATACTCCATGGTCGACATATCTTTGAGACAAAATTATCTGCTTTCCTTCCATTATTGGCTTTGAAATTTTATGAAACTATCAGATATAGTCCTTCTTTACCTTTTGATGGACACAAGAAATGTCATTCACAAAGAACAGTGAAGTGCGAGTGAATTTTTAATGCTGACTAGGTGCTGTCTGTATCACCACTTAGATTTGTACACTAAAGGCTTGTGCACATGCAAAGCATTCACACCGATTCACAAGCCAGCTTCGCACAAGTTGTTTGTTGTCATTCTTGGTATATCGAAAGTGGTGTATACCCAATCATGAGAAGTGGGTCACTTGGTCGAAGCCATTTTGGGGATACATTCATACTCTGTTAATGTACAATCTCAGGGGGAAAAAAGAAAAAGACCAAACACCAAATTTTTGCAAACTTTAGTCACAGTATATGTGCAGGCTTCAAGTGACCCTGCTGAAAGTGCAATATGTAGTAATATATTGATAGTGAGAGGAGTAGTGTTACAAATAAAAATATTAAATGGGTTAGTCAAATACCGGTTAGTGATTGGCTAAACACAGTCACGTGATGGAGGCACATTCGGTATGTTCCTCCCATGGGCAAACATTCTTTGTAATGTTCACCCATGGGAAAACATTTTCACGTAACAAATGACAAAAGGCCTATAGGACCGCGCACACAGTGAATTTGGCTCTGCGCGAGTGAGCGATCGAGTGCATTGTGCTGGTGGGTAGTTACGTTGATGTTGACGTATTTGACTAACCCATATAATATATGATGACTTTTGTTGTCTGGAACATGTACCAAACGTTCTACCCTCAGGGTTTGAAATGCTATTTCGGGAGGCTATAAGTCCCGCGACTTCGTTTTGGGACTTATAACCTCCCTCAATAGAATTTCAAACCCTTCGGGTGGAACATTCGGTATGTTCCCTCCCCCCGCCAGTCATCATCTATATAGTGGTAGCTTTGGAAGAAATGGCAGTAAAAGTATAGTAATTGTAGAAGTAGTAGTAGTAGTAGTAGTAGTAGTAGTAGTAGTAGTAGTAGTAGTAGTAGTAGTAGTAGTAGTAGTAGTAGTAGTAGTAATAATAATATGTAGTAGTGTGTTTCTGTACTTGGTGAAATAGTGAAACATGTGGCAATTTGTGTGCATTCTTTGTAGTATTGGTGACATGCTCAAAATTTCTACCTGTAACACAGGGAACTTCCTGTAGATATGATCTCTGTGTCATAACTGTTCATTCAAAAGTTCATGTTATATTGCCTGGCATGATGAAGTATTTGACAGTATAGCATCACAGTCAAATGTTAAAGATCTTTTCGGTTCCCATTTGATTGAAATTATATGGCTGGATATTCAACAATGTTTGAAACGATTTATATCCTGCATTCCTAGGAACACCTGACCACTCCCCCGGCAGCAGCCCCTCCTACTGGGCGTACAATCGGTCTGCCGCCGATTTCACCTACCTCTTGGGCAAGTACCAATATCAGCTGGCCAGTCGGTCACCACAGTCACCGGCCTCTCGTGGCAAGGATGACCAGGACTGCCCGGCCACATACGGAGCAGAAGAAGTGTGGGACAGGCTGGAGGTTGACCGAGAAACCCTTGACCGGTGGATAGCCAATCTAAGACAGGTGAGTTTTGCACCAGAATCACCTAAGTGTGACGTAATGTTGCCCATACATCACACTCCCATTATAACGATCAAGGTTTATAATAAAATTTCTTAGCAAAAAAATAAAACCTCAGGTCCATAGATATAATTCATATATTATCATAAACCTTATGATTAATTAATCTTTGAAATAAACCTCATTGCAGTTTTGGATCAACAAACCTTCAGAACAATAAATCTTACTTCATTTTATTTCATAATCAAAATTACAAACTTTTCAAGTAACAAATCTTGAAATATTGAACCTTTGCAATGTTCAACCTTTAGAATAAAGCCCCTTGTATTCATAATAACAAAACTTTGGATTTACAATATGTAAATGAACCCTAAACCATTACTTTTCATACTGCATTTTCAAACTAAGCATGAAAGTAGAAACAATTTCATGCTCTTTCTTAAATGCAAAATATACAGGAAATGAATGAGCTGTAGTATTGCATTTACCATGATTGTTTTTCAGTGTATGATGAGCATTCAAAAACAACATACAATATACTTATGGTTTGAGTGTTTACATCTTAAATAGACTGTATTTATTGTCATATGATAATGCTGTAGCAGTGACTGCTTTGGGAGTTGGAAGCCTCCATTTTGTTCTACACATAAGTAAAGATAACTCTTTGCTTCCGTGGGCTTTAAATTCAAAGCCCCTTTTCTCAGAAGTAGCATTCTCTTGTGTTGAAACTTTCCTCCCTCTTTTGCTATGCCACTTTAATAGGAACATCCAATTTTGGCAAGTCATAATATGTCATTTCAAACTGAAAATCTCCTCTCCCAGAATTTGATCCTGTCTAGAAATTAAGTCTCATTTCCCGACTTTTTGTACTTTTTTTTAAAATGCATTACTTTAATGCTGCATTTGTATACGTGCATAATGATATTGAACAGATAGACACTCTGTATCTTGCTATTATGGCTTGACTGGCCTTCCATAGTTACCCTCTGGTTGTTCCTTTGGCAGTTTGTACAGTAAGTGGGCCTGCAGCAAATGCGACAATTTCGTGTGCTCTTTTAAGATGTTCATAGTTGTCAAGATCTTCAAGTCTGTTGTGGCGCATTTGCAATATTCCATTCGCTGCCAGTCATGATCTAGAATGTACCAGGATGAGGTTTCTTGGAATGTTGAAGAATGTTGCGAAAACAGACCTGAACTCTGTGCTCTGCTGTCTTTCAATGTGACTGTTATTAGTGGCTGAGCCAGACTGTCTTGGTTCCCGTCGTCAAGGAGATAGGCAAAGTCAACAAAGGCCTGCAGAGACTTGGCCATGGGGACCTTCAAGTAGGAGGTAAGACCATAGCGGATACTTCTTCACCCTACAATCCTTTTTTTCTCATAAACACAACACCAAAAATAAGTCACCCTCTCAGCAGTTGGTTATCACACCATAAGGTAAAGCATTTACCAATAAAACTAAGTAGATTACTGGTCTGCAAGTGTTGTGTAAAAGCATTCTGTCAAAATGAAAGATGTGTATGCCTTCATTGCTGATTGAGCTGAAATGGATGACAAAACCTGTCTGTCTATAAAGTCACAGATGTCCAAGTCACAAAAGTTTTTGATATGAGATGAACCAACTAGAGATGTAGAAATCAAAATGGTTATCATATGAAATATTACAGCAGTGAATCCCTAATGTGCAAGCCATCATGCACTTCACTCCATTGTTGTTGACTATGATATCTGTATTGTGGCTGATACGTGTATATGTGATATATTGGTGGATATATGTGTGATATTTAATGTATATGTGATATATAATATATATGGGATATATATGTGATATATAATATATATGTGATATAAATGTGATATATAATATATATATGATATATATGTTATATATAATATATATGTGATATATATGTGATATATGATATATTATGTGATAGAGACATGGTGCAGGGCTTACTCATTAAAAGAATATTGAGGCATTTGGTTATTACTGAGCCCCTCATAGCATCTTAAGAATATTGCCCTCCCCTATCCCCATATCTTTTTTTTGTTTACCCAGATACAAGTATATCGGCCCTTCGACAGATAGCCATCCTCAAAAGCCAGCACGTGCCCTCCCTCAACATGCTGTTGTCCTATCTCGATGTCTCGCCCAATCAGGAATATGTCATCCAGAGATACAAAGGTAGTGCATCCATTTTCATTTTCTTCTCTTTCTCTTGCCTTTTAGAGGCACTGTTTACCATTGGGAGCCGTAATTTGAAAAATGTTTGAGATATCACATTTGATGCGTATGTGTAGGTCAGTTGTCTCACAAGACATCCTACCATATAAACGTTTGGTGATGAAGACTAAAATATAAGGAGATATCACTGTTTTTCCCACTATACCATAACTTTAGACAGTTTAGTCTAGAAAAATTTTTCATCATAACTGTTGTTCACATTTTGTATATCCAACAATCCTCAACATTGATTATACTGAATCAAATTTTTACATTGGTTGTTTCTATCCGTAACTCACATTTCAGAACTATCCTTGTTTCTCAAATTTGGGTGAAAATCACCTTATTTCATTAATTGCCAGGTAATCAGTTAATTGATGACCTGTCCAAATCTTAGCTGTCTTACCAGAAAAAGAAAATAAAGCCATCATGGCATGTCAAAGGAAAGGCAATCCCAAGAAAAGGCAAGACAAGAAAGAAAAGCTGTCGGTGGATTTTGTAACACCTTGTCCCAGGCAAAATGCCTCAAAGTCCAAGGTCAAAGGTTACTGACTGTTGCCCCCCCCCCCCCCTCCCCCTTAAGAAAAAGAGAAAAAGTCAATCACAAACCATATCTCCCATTGTGTCTTGGCTCCACTTTGTCCCGAAAAGAATTAGTGTGAATTTTTTGACAGGCTGTGATGTCAGATTGACAGTGCATTGCAGTTTTGTGTGTGTCACATATTTGGTCTGGTGTAGACCAGTCTAGCTGGAGCATTCAGTTTGGTGTACTTGCATATTATCCCATGTCCAGAATTGGCGCGAGGAGGCTACCTATGCGAGTTCAGATGGGACCAAGGGGGAGAGCAGAAAGGCCGTAAGTGGCACAAAGACCTTCCTACTGACTGCGTGGTGAGTCCCTTGACTTGTTCATCGACAGAATCGTTTTATTACCCCATCCTCCATATCTCATGCCAGTGATAAGGCTGAAGTCAATGCAGTGAGGGCTAAGTTTAACCAATTTGGTCTATGATCCCTTCTTACGCTGTTTGTACGTTCAACAGCGATTATGTGAGCACCCAGTGAAGCAGGTTGAAACTTGATGCAGTAACTTTGAATGCTTTTTATAAAGATGAACTGATGAGTCGTTTGGTTGTAGTTTGTTTGTTTAGAGAGAATGACATCAAATGCCATGGCAACAAGGTTTGTTTCTGAATTTGCCCAATTTGAGCTGTAATTCATTAAGATTTGAAAATGTTAATTCAGATCTTTTATAGTGGTGATCACCAACACAGGAAATGGACAACACAGGAAATGGACAGGGTTGAAGTTAATGTCATTTAGAGTACTTGCTGCTGCTTGGAAAAAAAAAATAGATGAGCCACAACACCCAATCAACTAGAGAAACACTCTGAGAGCGCAGACCTCCACAAAGCAGGTCATTTCCACCCCTGATCTTGTTCTTCCGTAGAAATCAGTGATTTCCACCTATACTTACATATATATGCTGAAAATTGCCTGATTTTCCAATATTGAAGCCTTTTGTTATGTCCTCAATTTCTGGCTCCGCGGCGCGCCTCGCCCCAGCAAAAACTAGAGCATGCACTTTAGTGTGCAAATGCAACCCTCAATAAATGTGAAGCTTGAACTCCAAGTTCATTGGCCCTACCTGCCAACATATCGAAAATCCTTCATAGAATCCATAAAAAAATTCCCGGACCACTACCAAAATCTAATCATCCGTTCCTTGTGTCATTCTCACCCTTTCCTGTAAGTTTCATCCCAATCCGTTCTCAAATGTTTGATTTATTTTGCATACTGACAAACAAACAAACAAACCAATAAACAAACAAACACTGACGGAAACATAACCTCCTCCCTTGGCGGAAGGTAATGAGGAGTTGGAGATAAGGAGGGGCTATTCACTGGACTGGTGTATGTTTCAGATCACCAGTGAAAATCAATGAGCTACTGTACAAATTTCTAGAGTTCTGCAATACCTTGGTAAATAAAAGACGGCTTAAATTATGGAATTACAGAGTGTGACAACAGTACCTTTAATGAAATGTTGGATTGATAACTCTGACATACAGGTTGTTGGTCAGGTTGTTTACTGTGATGACTTTGTTCTTGGATACATGGTATCTCTTATGTAATCTTTTAAGAAAAATAATTATCCTGGGATGAAAACAGAGCAGATGGAAAGGCGGAAACTCTTTTATGAATGATTCCATTACTGCCATAAATTCTCACAGCCCCCAAATAGTTTTACTTTGCAAAAAAGAAAAAGTATGGTCAGTTGGCCACTAGTAGTTGCACCATAATGTATAGTAGTATATTTTGAAATGATCTGATAGTAATTTGATAGTTTGGCTGAGCCAAAGAGGCTAGATTAGATATTAGCTGGCATTTGGGCAGACCCACTATAAATCTGTCCCAGTATTTGGCTAGCCAGGTAGGTTCAAACCAGTTATTGAAATATGTTATTGTCATCCTGTTGAGCAAAACTTTGCACTAATTCAATCAGCTGTGGTTGATTTGTGTTTAAATTGCTTTTAAAAAGCAACTAGTTTAAAGTGACCTTTACCTGTACAGTGGAACCTCATAATGAAGAAGTTGGATATAGCAAAGCCCTTTTATAGCAAGATGATTTTGAAGCTTCGAGTTTGTCATATTTTGATGATGTTTTTGTGTGTTTGTGCACTGATATAGTGAGAAACCTGATATATCAAAGTTATTGTCATGGTTTTTAGGTCGTTTTATAACGAGATCTCCCTGTATTTTTTTCCTGGTTATGCTTTCAGCTGGTTCTACATGCTCTGTGTACCTATTTGGATTCCTGCCTGCCACCCCACCCGAAGCACCCAGACGGCAAGACATTCACCGACCAGTACTTCATGAAGACGCCAGACAAACCTGGTACCACATTCTGCATTCGTTTGTTTCATCTCTGTCTGTGTGTATAACTAGTATGTGTGTATGTCTGTCTGTTTGTGCATAGTTGGTTCTGCATTCAGATATACACACATGATTTTTCACTTTCTTTGAATATATTTAAGTGTAGGTTTTCATTCAATATACCCAAATCAAATGAATGCTTTATGATAATGTAAGTAGCATACATCTTAATTTGCTTTCCCATTTTGTATTCTGTGAATGTTTTGTTTCAGTTTAACACTTTAAAGCCTTTTCTTACAAGACTGTATTAAGAATAAAACAGTCTTTTTTGTTTTAGTAATGGAATGGTGTACAAGTTTTTCAAATAAGGGAGTCTCATCCCCACACTCAAGATTATAGAAATTTAGTCTGATTTTCACTTTTGGAAGGTGTTTTATGACTAATGGGGGGAGGGGATTTGTAGATCATGTGACTTAATGTTGACATCTTGCAGTAAATTGACTATTAAAACAAATAAACAAGTCATCAGGGTCAAATTGGCCTTAATCAACAAAATCAGGTAAAATGTTATGAAGATCTGACAAAACTGAAGAGCAAATGATGAATTTCGAAGCAATTATCCTTCGTGCAGACTTGAAGAGGGAGAACTTGCTGCTCTACCAGTCGAAGGTCGACCCACCGCACTTCAAAGTGATCCTCGGTGATGACACGTGGGACATTCCAATGGTAACATATTTTTCTCTCCACCTTCCAGTGGCCACATGTGTACTCATTGTAAACGGTGACAATAGTTTGGACATGGTTACCGTATATGCCATATATTTAGCGAGTCTAATTTTTTCGCAAGTCGGACTTCCCAACAATTTTGCGAGTGGTTAAATTTGGGATTGGTGAGCACAACACTGACCGGAGAAATGTATGCGTGCACGTCACGTTTATGTCGGTATCAAAGTTCATATTTCCATGTGGTTTTAATTTTGCAAATAACATGAAATTTGCAAAATATTAAAACCTCACGAAATATTTGGTGTGTACAGTATCTTAAACAAGCATTTAGATTACATCTTCTTTTCTCTCTCTTTCTCTGATTATTCAAATGACATTTCAGTATAGTGTCCTTACGTGTGAGTGCTGTGATATGATGGAGAAGGCTCTGGATTTGTAGACAATACGGTTCGGGGTTCAAATCCTGCCTAGCGCTTCTATCCTTGGACAACATGTTTGGCCTCAAGTGCTTCTCTTGACCTAAGTGTATAAATGGGTACCATGCAATGCTTTTGGGTAATATTAGTGGCAAGGGCCCTTTGGCAGAGCAGGATGGACCATTGAAGAGGCTGTTGTAGGTTTTGAAAAGAAAAGAAAAAAAAAGATGACCATATTGTGTATTACTGTAAAAGTGAAAATTTTCCTTTGATGAATTGTTTATACCAAGCCAAGAATTTTGTGTACTTTAATTTTAGCACTAGTCTTTTGTCACCCGAAAGGCATGGAAATTTACACTTTAACAGTAATGCTTGTGTGATGTTCTGAGAATTTGAAAATTTTGAGGTATGTAACCCCCCCATGGAAAAATAAAAATACGAACAACAATAGTAAACATGTCGTATTCTTGACTCCATGCAGGGAAGAAGCAACATGTTTCAGGCCATCCTCCTCTTTCTGCATCACATCAAGACGAAGGAGAATGGAATGCTCGGGTGAGTCTAAATCCTCCTGTGTCCGATTTGATTCCTTTGTCCTGTGTCCATTTTCCATACTCTAAGGTTCCTACAAAACCGTTCTGTGAAAAGTTCCATGCAGCTGATTTTACCATGCTGAACCAATTTTAATGAATTTGACTCTATTTTTATTCATAAGATTATTTTTGTGCATAGTGGATGTTGATATTTCAAGTAATATTTGCATTTTGAGGGGATGGTGGGTTGCCATAATTCAATAGAGTCAAGTTTGCAAAAATGTTCATGCTGGAGATTATTCCACTGCCATGACTCTACTGTCATAGTAATGTGTGTCTGTTCTAGCATTTCCCTTGTCATACAAAAATCTGTTCCTTCCAGATTTATTTTTCATCAACAGTGTGTTTTCAAAACACTCTTGATGTGAAAACCCCTTTTCAAGTCCTTGGCAATTGATCTGAGTCATCAAAATACTCGCTGAAAAGTCGTAGGTTATCAACTCGCTTTATAACCTGGTATTTTACAAGTAATTTTCATCCACAGTATATTAGCAGTCTATGTACCACAGCTAAGTTGTTTTCCAGTGCACCGTTAATCTCCTTTTGAGAAGTAGTATGTATCCTTAGAAATATTATGTGAAAGTCTTTTCCATGTCAATATTTCTTTGTTTTCTGCACAGGAGAGTCAACCTGGGTCCATCGGGGGTGAATATTCTGTGGGTGATTGACAGCTGAAACTGGCCAGTCGGAAACAGGACTACCAAAGCAAGGGCCACGTCGAGGGACGCAAATGATCCATCTCATACAATGGACTCGTTTGAAAAGAAAACCATGAACTTGATGGAAAAGTTTTGAGGTTTAGAGAAACATGAGTAATGTGATGTAAAGAAAGAAATGTGACGGTAACAAAAGTCAAGGAAAGAAAGGGGCGGTCGATGATCTGTGGCATCTGTCATTGCCGATAGCAACTGTGAATAGTATATCCATCAATAAAGATGAAAAAGTGTAATCCTTTGTCGCAAGTGATACTGGTATCAGCCTCCCAGTATCAGCCAGTGTGCCATTTCCAAGAATACTGTCAGCAACTTTAAATACAGTGCACTCCCGTTATAACGGACACGAGTATATACACAAAATTCCAGTTGCAACGAAGTGAAAATTCAGGCCGTAACATTATCCGATCTATGGTTGTTTTTTTGTTGTCTATTTGTTTTGATTTTGATATAACCAAAGAAAACTGCAGGTCCCAAGGACTTTGTTATAACGGGAGTCCACTGTAAATGCTTCCCAGTGACCTTGATAGGCAGATGTAGCCATGGCAACTGTGCATTAAATTTATTGAAATTGACAGTTGCCCTGAATTTGTGATGAAGATACAGAGACTCCAACCCAAAGCAACTTCTGATCTGGAGATTCTCCCGCCTGAAACCCCTAGCAAACGGGAGACTCCAACTTGATGTGTGCGAAGCGCGAAGTTCCTAGGGTTCTAGATGCTCTCTTGTGCTATCTAAGGCTTATTTTTTTCAACACACGATAGAAATAAAGTAAGAAATCCTTTCCAATGGGAGACAAAGAGCCAGGGCGGGAGAAATTAAATCTCAAACGGGAGAACGGGAGATTTTGCAAAAATGGGTTTTCGGCAGGAGATCTCCCGTCGAAAACGGGAGAGTTGGAGTCTCTGAAGATATCCCTGTGTGGACAGGACCAAGAAAAAAAATATACATGTTAATGGGCCATGACGCGAGAAAAGGGCCGTTTAGTGCTGTTGTGCATAAACACCATAAAACAGCGCGGAAGTTTGACAAACCAATACACGCAAAAAAAAAAGTGTTATCAACTAGATAGCTGAGTGTGAATGCATAGTCGCATCAAAAAAGTTGCAGCATTTGGGCAAAACGTGCTTTTTTTTAATGCAGTAATCGAGGCATTTAGGAGTAGAATTTCAGAAAACAGTTTACATATCTAAATGTGTCAGAGTTCATTCCACAATATGGCGGTAAAAACTCATTGTCGGTATTTTATGGCCTTGAGGGCCGGTTTCTCGCATCACAGCTCATATGTTCATCAGTTTATCTTCAAGTAGTGATCTCCTTGTCTTCCTTATTCTTATTTTGATTGACATGGCAACTGAGAGCGAAAGTTATGCAAAGTATGCACTGTTGAGGTCATTATACTATCTTGCTGGAATTATTGTTCTGGAGATTTCACACAATGATCACCTGTATGGAAAAAGACCATGGAAAGTCGTGACATTCATATTTTCAGAGCTGCGAGGCAATTGCAGAGATTGTTCATGATTCCCACCTTCAAAACAGATTTCTTGGATATTTTTATCGAACAAACTGACAAACTTTCGATGTGGAAACGGTAGACTGACTCCCCCAGTGGGCAAATATAACAGTAAAACTCACATAAGAGAATATGCATGGGACTAGAGGAAATACATGTATGTGGACCTACTTATGTGGAAGTCAACAAAATATCAAAAGAAATTTAATAAAAAGTTTGGACCTTTTCATTGTGCCTACTGAATGTTAGTACATGTACACGTATGCTGTAATCGCATCTAATTTTTCCATTTTTATCATGACTAAAGCATTGTCACTTTATGATTTAAAAAAAAAAGCACTTTTAGAGCTTATAACTTGATACATGTATTTATTTCACCAACACTTAATAACTCCTGAGAAAAGTTGTCAAACTATGGGTAGTTTGGAGATTAAGAAAGTGCTCCATGTATTTTGGGCATAATCAAATAGAGCTCGCGCTGAGCGTGCACGGGCACAACGTTGTTGAAACATTGTTACAGAAAGTAGATAGCCCCAGTGCTGCTGTTTGAGATTTTGTAGTTATATGCGATGGGGAGAATTCCCACAAACTTCATACGTGGCTAATAACATGGTGTCTTATATAGGCAGGATGATTGCTTGTCTGTTTAAAAATAGTGAAAGGTGCGTGATGTTATGATCTGCCGACTGCAGATAAATGAGAAAATTGTAAAGTTAGAATTGTCAAACATCCCTGAGAAGAGGCCAACATTTGTGAATTTGTATGTGTAATGTACTTTTCGTCGTGAGTGAATGGAGTCCATTTTTGTCATTGTGTTTTGATTGTGTCATCAGGTTTTGTTTTGGTTTTTTTTACAAATGAATTTCATTGTACTTTTGTCAATAAATTCTAAACTGGACTCAAAGCATGACTTGTAAATGTGGATTCTGTTTTCAGTCTTGAAACACTCTTGAAATCAGTTATGTTCCTGTGCAAAATCTTGTTGGATTTGAATTTTTGAATTTAGCCACAATTGGAGTACAAGTACATGTACTGTACTGAGCATGGAAAACAAGTTTGATCTTGGCCCACAGGTTCATTTCTTTGAGGAACAAACCAAGTGTGTGTAAGGATTTGCTCGGGTAAACATGTACAACGTGTACATGTATTTGGAAGTACATTGTACATGACTTCATTGTTCACTAACCTTATTACATGTCTTTATTTCTCAATTATATAAGATGCACAAATCATGACACAGTATCACATCCAGCAGAAGTACATCTAACAGAAATATATGGCTCGTGTTTGTCGACACACATCACTTATAGGCCTAGCTAATTACGTGAAGATAAAGCTCGAAGGTTAAAACCCTGCATGCTTTAAAAAAGTGAGTCAATTGGAGAACTGTTCTGAGCTACGATCTGTATCGGCTGAGCGTAAACGTGCAGCGATTTGTCATCCGTGCTTAAAATGGGTACGTGTACTCTGTACTTGAAAATTCGAAGAGCATTATTATACTCCACTGCAGGGTGAAGTTTGTAGATTTGTACTCCATAGATATTTCAGGCCAATCCTGTTTGAAGCATGCTAAAAAGTATCTCTGACCTTTATTTTTTTAATGTCTGATATGAGACCTGATTCTTCAAAAAACATGAAAACGACAATGGACTGTATGTGTGTGTTTTTGATTTGTCATGTTTTTTGTACGTCGAACGGGAGCGGATGTTCACAGAGTGATCGGGTGAATGTGAGCATTATGTGGGTGTGTGGGTGTTAATGCACGACAAATGCATGATTAGCCCAAGTGCAATTTATTTTCATATTATACATTTAGGGTGTATATTGGCTATATACTAATATCATAAATCTTGTCTGAATTGCACCAATTATAGTAAACAAAGTATATCCATAATGATTTGTCTAGGCTATAGATACACTTGTACCCATAGATGTATTTAGATGTACAGCTGTACATCAAAGCCACTTTGGGGATATCAGTTAACCTAACCGATGGTGCAATGTCTCTCTTCATTATCGTGCTTATGAAATACAATAGATATGGGCCTAAACCACATTAGCTCCTGTCCATAATCAACTGTGGATAAATCTATCGCTTGGAAAGAAAAATGTCAATTGCAAGTGATAACAGACGCAACTAAACAAGATGACTTTGTCCTTCCAATTATTTTTACACGTCCAAGAATCAAAAATATAGTTCAAGATCTTTTACCTACAGTATAACGAAATCAATGAACCAATTTCGGCAGATCACAAATCTGGTTACAGATAAGGTTAATGTGATATATTCATTGATAAACACAGAACCTACTAGTAAGTTATGTAGGCCTATATCAAGTTTATTCTATTGCGCTGCAAGAACTGGAATTTGTTACACAAGTCGATTTTAAATTTTGAGATTAACTTAAAATCATGGTATGCTGCGTGTGTCTTCAATGATATATTATAACTTCCAGATGAAACTGACAATTTTTGAGAATTTTTCATGCAGGTATTTGAAATACAATGTACAACAAAATAAAATAAGAGACAGAGGAATTTTCTGTAAATTTTATCATAATTTGAAATGGATTCTACCAAAAATAAAATCCAATGAAACTGAAGAGGGAAACCAATGGCATACCATAATTTTCAGTCAATCTTAACATTTGAGATCGACTTCAAATCTTGTGAAACACCCCCAGAGAAGCTTTTAAACATAGTACAGTGAACAGCTGAATGACAAGATGCGTTTGTAGGTCTTTGAATGATGCTACAAGAAATGCTCTAATGTCTAATGGTATAGGCCTACAGCAGAGACTCCAACTCTCCCGTTTTCGACGGGAGATCTCCCGCCGAAAGCCCATTTTTGCACAATCTCCCGTTCTCCCGTTTGAGATTTGATTTCTCCCGCCCTGGCTCTGTGTCTCCCGGTGGAAAGGATTTCTTACTTATTTCTATCGTATGTTGAAAAAATAAGCCTTAGATAGCACCAGAGAACATCTAGAATCCTGGGAACTTCGCGCTTCGCACACATCAACTTGGAGTCTCCCGTTTGCTAGGGGTTTCGGGCGGGAGAATCTCCAGATCAGAAGGTGCTTGGGGTTGGAGTCTCTGCTACAGTAATACTCCATGATATAGGAGTTGCACTGGTGAATGCTCGGTCTCCTAATGTTATTCATTTTTGTTTCACGTGCTGGGATTTGCAGAAGAAGAATATCTTTAAAAAGTTTTGCAGGTATACACGTAGGGCTACTGTGAGTGTGTTAGCGAGATATTAGTAGTAATAGTTCTGTTAAACAAACAACGAATGTCTTGACCAATAAGTGCCTTGTATACACTCAGCAAGGTACTAGTAGTAAATGATTTGTTGGTGAATTGGAAACCATCACGTATGGCATCGACGCTCCAACCACTCAGTCAGTCTTCCGATTCTAAAGCAAACCTTCGTTTGTATATAATACAGACGTTACCAAACAAAGATACAACTGTAGTAATGAACGTCGTACCTCCCGTTGTGTATTGAGGATGTTCGACGAAAGTATATTTGTTACCAGTCTACCAACTGTCATTCCCAAATATGGCCAATAATAATGGTAATTAACTATAGCTAACGAATTTTAGATACAAGGTATGTTATGTGTCCTTAAGAAAGTTTCATGAACCTCGGTACCATCAATGTAATTAGAATTGTATGGTTTTGTATAATCTTTCCATTTTGAGCGCATTGGGACATATTATGCACTATGTGTTATGCGCTTTATAACCACTGTTAATTATCATCATTATCAATGGAGCGTGATTTTATACATAGGCCTAAAAGTAATTCTGTCAAAGGTAGGCCTACTAAGACAAAGTATAGTAAAGTTCATTAACTGCAAATCATTTGCAATGCATGACATATACCTTTGCAGTATATCCTGATCTGCGTGAACTGTAAAGCGCAACTTCACATTTTACATATAATACAGACCGAGCCTATCATAGGAACAACCGTGTTGAAGAATAATATGATTTGTGAACGTACAGGGTCAACGCACTGGATCAGTCATAAATCATAGCCTCACTTCAAAGAAAACAAAATATTTTCTTTGTGCGTTATAGTTCCGTTATTTCCGCTTTCCACTGGACTATTAAACCAGCGTTGCTTTTAAATCTTGTAAAATATGCACGAACACCGTAGAAAAATATATGCTATTATCGTCGCCATATTAATAATCTTTTATAGGAACGATTAAAGGAAATGTAACTCAATAATAATAGTTACTAAAGTGGCTGCAGGTAGCAACTGGTTACAGGTTGTACGTGTATTACATGTAGCCGTAGGGATGTAGGCCCTACTTCACATAAGAGGTCAGTCGGGGACATAAAACCAATTACGGTACATGTGTGGCGCCTTCCTGACTAAAGTTGCTTGACTGAAGTAGTGGCGTTGACAGTGGAGGTACAGACTGTATTATGAATACTCGATACATCAAACCATAGTGGGATCGACTGTATCATCGTCATTGCAGTGCATTGTGCATATCTCGCACAGATAATATAATAGGCAAGGTGAGTGGAGATCGCTTCTTATCAGGTACTTTGGTCATATGATACCATTACAAGCACAACTGCCTTTCAAGTTTGACAGGTCGTATAAAGGTTTACTACGCAGAAGCCCGTGTGCGTGCAGACATTCTTAGTAGTAAACGTATATCAAGATAATGTTTTGCTGTTTACCATGACATATGGAATGTGACACATTTAGATTTTCTTCTCATCCTTACATGTTGTACATGACATGAAACACGCTGTCGATTCTCAGAATCCATAGTGACTGCTGCAAGCTCTTCTTTGGTGATTAACTCTATCTGTGCCAGGGACTTCAAACAGTGTGTACAACGCTATGGAGTTTCCTCTGTCAATTGGTACTCAAAGCACTGAAAGGGTTAACTGGTGCGTGCAGACGACCGGGAAAGTAACATGAGGGACGATATTGGTGATATAGCCATCAATTTCATATGTTTCATGTCATCACTGCAAGTTGTTAAGTAACATGTCGATTTAAGAAATTGCGGCGTTCGAGTGATAAATTGTAATCTGAAATTTCCGAGTTCGTAATGGACAATTTCTGGCAGTCAGACACTTAGAAGTCGTGAGGAGTAACTTGCAAAGGGACGTTTATTTTCAACTCCTGCGCGTAGATTTACTCGTCAAGTTTGACGATATATCGTTTCAGTTATTTGAAGTACAGGTGTTTTGCCATTTCTATACCTCAGAGTCATCTCTCTGGCACTAACATGAACAAAAAGTGTTGTTTTTTCTCTCTGTCTCTCTCCCTTTCCGGTCAATCTCCCCGGCTTGCCCCCCCCCCCCCTTTCTCTCTCTCTTACTCTATCTTTCCATTAAAAAAAAAAACTATTCATGTAGGCCCTAATATCACACACACACACACACACACGTCATGTATATATATATATATATATATATATATATATATATATATATATATATATACATATATATATATATACATATATTATATAATACGTATACATATGATAATAATATGTATACATAATATGAATATATATATATATATATATATATATATATATATATAATTTCATTCATGATTTGTTTTGTTTTTTACCTAAGTGAATTAAGTGACCTTACCCCCCCCCCCCCCTACTATGACGTCCGTGCCTGACGGAGGGTGGGGCTGGATGGTGGTGTTGGCGGGCTTTTTCTGCAACTTCCTCAACGCGGGCTTTGTGCAGACGCTCGGCGTCTACCTGGTCGAGTGGCAGGACCACTTCGGAGTGGGGGCGGGGGCGTTGGCTGCGATCTCCAGCGAATTCAGCTGTATCAGTCATCTAGTCGGTAGGCTAAATTCTCACACATACGCCCAATGTAAAGAAATTCGCCAGATACATGTAATGAAACAAACAAAGTACAGGACATAATTGATTTACAGGGGCGGATCCAGGAATTCCGTAAAGGGGAGGCGCCTTTATAGAATTAAAAGGGGGCGCACGCCTCCCCCGCCATTTTTTCTCTTTATTTCTTTTGTTTTAACAAAAAATAAAGAGGGGGCGCGCGCCTGGTGCCCCCCTAGATCCGCCACTGATTTAGATATGTACATATACCATGATTTGGCAGTTTGTCTTTCAAGGGATCTATGTCTTACCAGTTCCGCTATTCTGTAGATCGTTCTTTTCCATTTTCTGTAATTACTTTTACTGTAAGTATTCTTGTATTTTCATTTACCTTTTTGTTGGATGAAAGCATAATTGAATTGAATTGAATTGAATTGAATTCAATTCAATTCAATTCAATTCAACTGAATTGAATGAATAAATATCATAAAATCACTATTGATTCAGTGTTAGGGATCCAGGTATCCCAACTTGTTTGATTATAGGCCCATTGTATGTTGGTGGCCCTTTAGTGTGAAAATCCACTCAATATTTCGATGAGCGTTAATGGATAATGTGAAATCTACAATATAGATTAGTAGAAATTCAATTTACGTATATGGTACATGAAAGCACCAAATTCTGGGATTACGTCAATGTCAAAAGGGGTTGAATGAAATCTTAGATTAAAGTAATTGCAGAGCATTGAAGAGAATGAAAATACAAACCATGGCATTCCAAACAAGGTATACTCGATAATATGATGTTCGTTGTCTCCGTCTTTCAATCACGTTGACTTCGGTTCGTTATTGGTTGTTTTTATTTTTGTTTTCTTTGGCTTCCATTGACAGGCATCCCAGCAGGAGCCCTGTGCAGCCGTTATGGTTGCCGGCGAGTCGAATTATTGTCTGGTTTCATCGCCACATTAGCAACATTTCTCGGAGCGTTCGCAACAAAGCTCTGGCATCTGCACCTTTTCGCCATATTTACCGGTATAAGAACAGACACATGTCATGTTTTTGGGAGTATTCGTGTATAGGGAAATACATGGATGACAGAGAGGGATTTTTAGTTGGGTTCTAAAGAAGAGCAGTTTGGTCAATACAACTCATACCCCCGTTTTACAGAGATTTGTTTTCATCGGTCTTTCATCGGAAGCAAAGTTTGTTGCCTCCGGCCACCCACCGAAGTATATCGAATGCCAGTCTGATGAATCCGACTTGTGTTGGTCGACTAAAGAAGTCAGTATCAGACATGCCGGGCGCGATCCGATGAGGCAAGATCGTCCGATGAGGATCATGCACAACGTACATGGCTGACACTGAACTGATAGTCGACCATCACAAGTCGGATTCATCAGACTGCGATCCGATACACTTCGGTGGGTGACCGGAAGCAACAAGCCTCCGACTGGAAGTCGGGAGTCTTATCCACTACGCCACAGCGCCCTCTATATTTGTCTAGTGTCGACTTTGGAAAAAAAGTCCATGAGTCATACAGTCCTCGAGTCATTACACTTGGCAATAAATAAGGCCCATGAGACCGACATTAGATCACGAGGCTTGTAGGTCTCGTGGGTCTGTTTGTTTGTTTGTTTGTTTGTTTGTGTCGTTTTGTGTTTTGCTTAGTGTCGAACTCGGAGGCCTTGTTTGCCTGGTTTCGAACGCATGGGCCTTTTTTTCATGTATGTTATCATGTCTTTGTATTTTTATGGTTGCATATTGAAAAGATGGTAAAGAGGTGAATCAAAGTGACATGATGACTAATGGAGTTTATTCCTATTTCCAGGCATTGGCTACGGAATGGCGTTCCCACCTCCAATTGCTATCATCAGTCTCTACTTCAAGAAGCGGCTTGGTCTGGCGAACGGCCTCCTCTACACGGGCATAGGCGTAGGAATATTGGCCATGGGGCCCCTCCTCGCAGTGCTGTGCAAGACTTATGGCTGGGAGGGTGCGCTCCTAGTACATTCCGCACTCACAGCAAATACTCTCGTTTGCGGCGCTCTGTTCAGACCGTCGAAGTTGGAAAAGCAGTTATTGCTCAGGACGTTGCAATCAAAAAGTAGGAGGAAGAAACTCGTAAAACATGACAGAAACGATTCCAAAGTTGACAGCGATCGACCCCGTTCGCAACGACGTTGCCTGTGCCTGTCATCTTTTGTAAATGTTAGTCGTACCTTCGGGCTGAAGGAATTATTACGCAACATTCACTTCGACATTTATCTCCTCAGCACATTTCTCGTGTTTACCGGTCAAGCGGCATGTGTAATGTTTATCCCTTCAAAGCTTGTATGCGATTTAAATGTATCCAACATCCGAGCTAGCTTTGGACTAACTGTCATGGGTATCTGCATCACAGTATCTAGCCTGCTTCACGGACCGCTTCTGGACTGCGGGTCCATTTCTTCCATAACGCTTTTCATCTTCTCCGTGGGCGCCATGGGAACTAGCGCCCTCATAAGTCCCCTTGCGAAGAGCTACGCCGGGCAGCTTGTCTTGGTGGCGCTGTTCGGGACTGGACAGGGAATAGTTTTCCCCATGTTCAATCTGGTCTGTCTCGAGTTTGTCCGTATATCCCAGCTACCGCTCGCCATTGGGATGGTGGTCGGTCTAGGAGGTTTCGGCGCGCTAATTGGCATTCAACTGATGGGTAAAAATGAAATTTAATTATCGATGAATACTAATATTAAGGATATTTCTGAATACATTCAATCTTGGAAACCAATTTCCTGTTCTCATGTCAGTTTATCCGAGTAGGCACTACTCAGCAAAACCCAGTTTATAAAATGGTTTGCAAAATCAGCAATTATGACATAATCAAGCATGTATGAAATGATTTCTAGGGCTAACAAAAATTCAAATCAAATCATTTTTTAAATGAAGCTATAACAGAGTAGTAATAGGCCTAACAGAGAATCAACGTCAATTACACACGGTCGGGTTAATATCAAATACACAATGTATTTTCTGCTGACGTTAATCTCAGAAATAATAGAAAAATGGTGGATGAATGTTAAAGTCGAGATTTTGAGGGCTTAATCTCAACATTTCAGTTAATTTCATCAAATTGATGGGGATCGTCTTTCTGTGTGTTTTTTTAACCTTCTTGTCGTGTACAGGGTTATTGTATGACAAGACGGGCTCTTACGACCTACCGTTTATCCTCGCTGGTTGTGTCCAGTGGTTGGGGGTCCTGATTTTGATCTTGCTGACCAGGTGCTTCAGATGGGAAAGACCAAGAGAGAAGGCGCCAAATCAGAACGGAGGAACGAGCGAAGGCGCAAACACCCCGCGGCCAAGCGATTACACCGACAAGTTGTACGATTACGTTCCGTCTGTAGAACTAATTCCCACTCAAAGTTAAGTCAAGCAGAAAGTAGACCTACAATGTGTAATTATCATGTTATATGTTGATATCTGATTAAGATGACAGACATACGCATATGACGTGTGTGTTGTTTGTGTGCGAAGTGGCTTCGATTTCATAATTTTTTGGAAACATTGTTGGATTTTTAAAGAATATTTCGAAGGATTATAGAAATAAACATATTAATAGTGACATAGCTTGTGATTTGGACGTTAGCAGCAGAAATATAAACGCTTTTATTTCACGGGTTTTACCATGTAACTCCCGTAAGCCTGCGTTCGTAGTTTAGGAATCTACACTGTGTAGCGCATACCGGTAATTAGATTCGTCCACACGCCCAATAGCAAGATTCCGTATACAAACATGCGGCGAAGGCTAATTCAATAATGACAAGTCAAGTAAAAGATATATCATGTTACTTTGTTTGTCGAGATTGCTACCTATCAGATGCAGGTCATGCGTGCACACAGTGGAGGGATATAAAAGCATAAACACATTATCAGTAATAGTTGAACGTTGCGCAACCTTCACGAAAAACAAAAATATTACGGTAATGATGCAACATCAAATTACTACAGTGTACCTGGTTATTTGATAGTACCCAATCACCATCATTAGAGTGTTGATTGAATTAAGTTTTTATCATAGGTACCTGCGCACTATACGTGCAATACGCCAGGCGCGCCGGAAGCAGTTTTGGATTGGGGGGGCAAACATTGGAGGGGGCTCAAGATTAGACCATGCATATGTTACACAATATACACATACACACACACACACACACACACACATCTATATATATATATATATATATATATATATATATATATATATTATTATTATTATTATTATTATTATTATATGTAAAGTGGCGTACGGTGGGTCGAAACATGGGGGGAACCATAAAGTAATTTTGACGGTTTGTATACTTGTGCGTGTGTGCGTGAGCAATAATGGGACTACAATACATTACGGAATGTGATACATTCAACAACGCAGTCATTGAGGAACATTGTAAGTTTTCCTTACATGGATTATGGAATGATGGTGTGAAACGATCGACAAATTAGATACTGTCAGCAACATAAGGTGAATGGCATAACAATAAAATGCGAGCGAGCGAAGCGAGCGAGCTTGAAAATTTTGATATTCTACAGTTCCAAAACTGGAGTTTTAATTGTAGCTATATACATATTTCGCTTTGAAATAAATGGGGGCGCATCGGGCGCAACTGCTGGCAATTATTGGCAGCAACACTAGGAGAATGGCATAACGATTCAATGCGAGCGAGCGAAGCGAGCAAGCTTGAAAATTTTGACATTCTACAGTCCCAAAACTGGGGTTTGTAGCTTTATCTTTCACTTTGGAAATAAATGGGGCGGCGCATCGGGCGCAACTGCTGGCAATTACTGGCAGCAACATTAGGAGAATGGCATAACGATTCAATGCAAGCGAGCAAAGCGAGCGAGCTTGAGAATTTTGACATTTTACAGTCCCCAAACTCCCGTTTGTAGCTATATCTTTCGCTTTGGAAATTAAGGGGGGGGGGCATCGGACGCAACTGCTGGCAATTACTGGCAGCAACATTAGGAGAGTGGCATAACGATTCAATGCGAGCGAGCGAAGCGAGCGAGCTTGAAAATTTTGACATTTTACAGTCCCCAAACTCCCGTTTGTAGCTATATTTATCTTTCGCTTTGGAAATTAAGGGGTGGGGGCATCGGGCGCAACTACTGGCAATTACTGTCAGCAACATTAGGAGAATGGCATAACGATTCAATGTGAGCGAGCGAAGCGAGCGAGCTTGAAAATTTTGACATTCTAGAGTCCAACAACTGCCGTCGTAGCTATGTTTTTCGCTTTAGAAATTAAGGGGGAGGCGCATCGGGCTCAACTGCTGGATGCGAGCGAGCGAAGCGAGCGAGCTTGAAAATTTTGACATTTTACAGTCCAAAAGCTGCCGTTTGTAGCTTTATTTTTTCCCTTTTATTCATATAGATCTACATATTTATTTTATTTTCTTTGTTTATTCATTTATTTTTATTATCATTATTTCTATTTGTTTATTTATTTATTTTTTTTTGGGGGGGGGGCTTTTTGGGGGGGCAAAAATGCGTTTTGCCCCCCCACTTTTTGGATTGGGGGGGCGGCCGCCCCCCCTGCCCCCCCACTTCCGGCGCCTATGCAATACGCATATGCATTTTAGTGTATGTGTGTATACTAGTATATCTTATACGAGATTATAGTAGTGTTTGAACAGTATGAATCCCAGGGTCCTCTTAAAGCACGATGTCAGTATTACTACCTCCTATCTTTTATGTTTTATATAATATTAGAAGTACAACTTGTCATCGCCATTGACAAACGATTTCTTTCTAAAATATTTTGAGTTAGTTGTCCTTCAAGGCTTACTAATTTGAGGAGCTGACGGACAGGGTTTGGATAATCTCAAAATTTAATATGTTGCCTCTAATAGTTCATCAATCATTGTAACATTTTAGTGTCTAAAGCTGTACATCTTATTATGTGAGGTTAAATACATATTCCATATATATATATATATATATATATATATACACTTTCTGAAAACAGTGATGCCTTTAGGAAAAGACCTAAATTTCTCATATTACTCGATACTATTTTCTGACTTATTCTTTTTTTGTCATTTATTTGATTGACGAATGTTTGGAAGTTGTGAGTATTCTACACTGCAAAAAGTCCGGTGTTAAATAGTGAACACCGAGCTGGTGTTAAATTTTCGGTGCTCATTTATGGTGTTAAATTAACACCTGTGGGTGTCATTTCCAAATTTTAAACTGTTTTTTGAAGAGTTTCTTAGTAACTGCACTTCTTGTTGATTTTTAGTTTAAACAAGACGATCAAGAATTTTACATTAAAATACTAGATTTTTGAAAAAATGTGAAAATGAATTTACACCAAAGTAACACCAGCTGGTGTGGTCTCTTATTGAAGCTGAACGGGTGTTAAACCACTGATATTAACACCAACAAATATCAAATCAACACCATGTGGTGTCATTTTTGAATTAACACCAGTACAGTGTCAAAATAACACCAGGTACAGTGTCAAATTAACACCACGAAGTGTCAGGTGAACACTTTTCAACACCATCACAGTGCATTTTCAACACCTGTGGGTGTGGTCCTTTATTGAAGTTTGATCGGTGTTAGATTTAACACCCGTGGTGTTAAATCTAACACCGATGTTTTTACAGTGTATTAACAGTGTAATTATTCACATAATGACAATAATACGTCATGATTACTGACTTAGGTTTATTTCCTTTTCTATTGCAATACTGCATGAATGAATATCACAGGAATAGAAAAAAACAACACACACAATGATAATATGTCAGAAACGGGGTAGGAACTACTATAGAAATCTTTGCAGCAGGATTAAATTATATTTCAGACAAAATGGTGACTCTCTTTTACTGACTCTCATATCCTTCAAAAGAAAAACCATAACAATTTGAATTACATTAACCTTCAACTAGGACTATTTTTACACAATCTATATTCACATTGTGTTTGCTGGACCTCAATATTGGAATAACCTGTGCGATAATTCAAAAGCATCCCCAAGTTTAAGTTCTGTTAAAAATGATTTGAAGAGGGAAAAAAAAAACTTTTTGATTATTTACCAGAATCTCTCTGAGTCATGTCACCACAATTAATGTCTTTTTAACATCATGAAATCAATCCTTTAGTGGTGGCAAAGAACTGAAAAAAAACCAACTTCATTTTCTGTTAAAATCAAGAGATCACTACCGAGCGGCTTTAACGGTCCTGTCATCCATTAACTCTCGTCTTATTATAGTCTTCTATCTTTCATTTTTTTAAACTAGCTTCTTTACATCGCGTAATCAGGGTTTTTTCCCCTCTCTCTCTCTCTCTCTCTTCCTTCTCTCTTACTGTATGGCAGCGACTTAGCGTAGGGATTTGTCGAGGGCGTTTGTTTCGGGTTAGTTAGGTTTCCATATCTTAGTTTCTTTTGTAATTCCACTTTTTATGAATAACAGTATATCAACCACATGATTTCTGTATTACATGTGGGAGAATGCAAAGTACCTTTTTTTTTTTTTTTTTTTTTTTGCATTCCTCCCAATTTCCAGCATCTATCTATACTTAGAATATTCTAAACTTATCATCTATTATGTATATTCGATGTAATTTGTGTATGAATTTTTTGTAAAATATTTGTATATTTCCGTTGAAAATTGAAAAAAAAATGAATGAATGAATAAATGAATAAAGGGCACAAACGAACGTGTGGTTCTTGAACTAACGTCAGCATTTACTGACGTTGCTGTTCAGATTTCACTGTGATAAAATGCATTTCAGATGAATGAATGAATGAATGAACGTGTTTCCTCGTTGATCTGGATCAAATTTCCATTAATCTGGATACAGAATTACAGACGATCATTTCGGTATTTGTTTATTCTGTTATTTTGTGGCACAGAGTGGATGAGCCTGTAATGTAATGCGACGAAGGATAACGTTTTCTGTTGATAGATGTATCAAGACGGCTATTCCACACTTTCATTATTGTCATATAACAATGTCATTAAGTAAAATTTAACAAAACATTCTACGTTAATGCCTGGTCTAGTTTTATAGTGCTGCTTTAAAACGTAAGTATCTATACGCATGGAGGATTTGTGTTTTTATCATAGTTTTGATTAGACACGTGGCGCTCCGCCATGCCTTAAGTACAGTGCACCATGAACAAGACCGCAATGACCAACAAATCGAGCGTGGCGGTGAAGCAAGCTAAAGCCACAGAAGCTTTCAAAGAAATACTTTACCACATTCAACATTTTACAATCGTGTTTCTAGAATGGCAATGATTCCTATGGTATTTTATTCCATGGACACCGATGACCAGTCTCAAGGAATTCACGGAATTTGATGTAGCTGTCCAAGAAATTTTTCGCAACATGTTTATTAGAAATCCGAGAGAAATAACAAAGGATGTCTTTGACCCGTACATCATATTACAAAGTACACAATACTCGCAGTTGATGTCAGAAGTTTACTTTTTATAGTTGTGTTTATTATCATCTTTAATGCGTGAAAAAGGTCACAAAATTATAGAATAGAATAAACTTTAAAAATATTTAAAAAAAATAAGCCAAATATGAATGCAACATCGTAAACAGGTTTATGTAAGTATTTACATTCATACAGATTATAGAATATCAGATATCGAAATTGTACACCTTTGTGTGAATTTTGACCTAATATTTCAAAAACTGTACGTCTGATGCTAAGAATAAGAGAAAATACGAACCCACGAACTTACGAAATTGAAAGACAGGTTATTCGAAATCGCCCACTATCTCACCAACACTGCTCACACTCCGCAATTCTTCCATCGCCTCAGAAACACATTCATACACCCACGGGCCTTACACTCATA
Source organism: Diadema antillarum (assembly GCF_040938485.1). Lineage (NCBI taxonomy): Eukaryota > Metazoa > Echinodermata > Echinoidea > Diadematoida > Diadematidae > Diadema > Diadema antillarum. The sequence continues at coordinate 915,034 of NW_027270978.1, forward strand.
CCTGACACGTGCCACAAAAGTTCCTAAACACATCCTTGTATCTTTAAGTCCACCCATGCAAGATCTAGTCGTGCAAGAGAGAAAAAAAAAACATGATCATAAACAAACTTACAGCAACTGACCGAAGGTTGCAGGATTTTTCGTTCGATACGATTAGTCATGATCTAACTTAATTTTCCTCTATTTGAACAAATGAATAATCATGAACATTTCTCCACCTATGAGGAAACCTTCAAATTCTTTCACATCAATGAGTTCCTTATGGACTAGGTTATTTTAATATTGCCTAGATGATGAATGCCCCCCAAAAAAGATAAAATCCTGAAAAGAACTTTTTTTTTTCAAATGCATTCATCAGCTTCTCTTACTACTCCCTTTCAATCATGTATTTTGATATGTGAAGCAATAGCCTAACATTTTGTATTTATTTCTACTGATATGGATATAATATCATCTCTATCAATATATGTTATAAACTTACGTTAAAAAACAAAGTTATTTCTCAATACATACAACTCCCCCTGGGAGACAGCTACATTGGAGAGATATGTAAAAATACACATGAGCGTGTTCTGTGGAAAAAAGAAGAAGTAAGATATCACAAAAAATACAAATTAGAAATTTATACTATTGGGGACCATAAAAGAGCAAATATTTGCAACTCTTGCTTTTCTATTCTGCTGTAGAGAATAAATTATACTCAGGCCATAATATTCCCCCATGCTGAGGAAAAAAGGAGAAAATAGATAATCAACGTTCGCAGGTCACCCTCACGTCAGGGACCTCAACTCGTTTGTTCCATTAAAAAGATAATGATATGAGGTAAAACCTATTGCTATTATACAGCTTTACATAGCAAACACAGTAGTTCACTTCATGACGAAATGAATAATATTATCTTAAAAAGTGACATAGTGACATATCTTCCATTGCTGATCACCTTGGATATCATTATCTTTTATTATCTTTAACAATTATAGGCACCTTTAGTGGTGTTTACCCGGAGCAAAACATTCTCTTTAAAGAAAGGAGGTAATCTTAATAGGCCTTACATCGTACCAGCATTGTTATCAATCCAATCACTTCAGTTGTACATTTCCCTGTCTCTCTCTATCTCCAAGGTCTTGAAAGAACTTTCGGTTTTTGTTTGTTTCTTTGTTTCTTTGTTTGATGATTGTTTTAGTTCTTTTGTTTTTTGTTAGGGTTTGAGATTTGACACGTACTATACGAGAGAAAATTTCCAATTACTCCAACAATGCTCTTCAAAAATATTAGCAACAATCCTTTCCTAATCCTGGACTTCTTCACGGCTTTCGATACCATTAAAAGGTACGATTTGCCTTTAGGAGCAGTGATTTGAAAACAGTTCGAGTCATCACATTTGATGCATGATTTGTGTAGGTCAGTTGTATTACAAAACATCGTACCATGTAAACAAATTTGCAATAAAGCCTAAAATATAAGGAAATATCACTATTTTTCTCAATAACTCATATACTGTAGACGGTCTAGTCTTGATAAAAAATATTGTAACTATTGTTCAAATTCTGCATATTTAACAATACTCTATTCAAACATTAACGCTGGTTGTTTTTATCCCCGACTCACATTTAAACTATTTTGTAGCACTAAAGCTGGGTTTTTGTTTCATCTCCAAATGGTATATAATGCCTTTAATCACAATATCTTAAAGGGATGGTATAGTATAGTTGTGGTTATAATGGGGATTCAGGTTTCGACCTTTTTTTTTAGATGATTAGAAACTTCTTATACGAAATAGTAAAGAGCATGCCATTTTCATAAGAATTCAAAGTTTATTTGATGAAAATTGATTTGAAAATGGCTAGATATTTAGAATTAAAGAGGTCCTAATACAATGTGGATCCCACATGTTATTACAGGAACACTTTATCTTACTTTGTTTTTTTATATCCCAGCCATTTTAAACCCAATTTTTATCCAATAAACTCTGAATTTCTCTTAGAATTGTAAGTTCTTTCATATGTCATGTAAGTGGTTTCTGATAATCTCGTAAAAATTTAAAACCTGAATCCTTATTTCCACCAAAATTATCTAATCAATACAGTATTCCATCATGGTATACGAGGAATGGCCTCTGTTTAGGAACAACCAACACACTATAAAGAAGCTCTTTTATTTGAATCGAAATAATTCATATCAAAATGGGAATGAAATCCAAATATGAATGTGGATTTAGTGGCTGCAGCAATATTAGTGAGATCAGTTTGAGGAAAATTGGACAATCAGTTCAAAAGTTGAAGATTTGTAAAGTTTTGGTGCAGCTTTATCTGGATGAGAAAGACTACAATTCAACATTTTGTGACGTCTTATATGAAAAACGATTTACAGAAAACATGCAGAGAATTCCCAAAGATATTAATGAAAGTGCATATTCCCTTGACTTCTTACTGACACGTGATCCGGCACATGAAAATCGTAATATCTCTCCCCCTGCTCTCTGAAAGAAAAAATTCAAGTGCTCTTTTACGCTAGAAAAGTGAATGATAGTGATGATTTTTGTTCTTCTTAAGACTGATGATTTTCGAAGTGTATGTTTGGTTTAGCTTTAAGTTTTGGTATTGCATACTTTTTTTGGTGTCTAAATCTACATTTGCATGCGGATCTTCGAATAATTCTTAGCGCTTCCTCTTACCCAAGAAATTGGACCCAATAATGCAAATTCTCGTACGGAGCTAATAACTTTTGTATGTTCGCATTTGTGACTATCCGTTTGTATTCATGTTTTTGTGTGCGCTCGAGAATGCACGAAATAAAATTCATTTCGTTCTCTTTTTGATTTATGTAATGTCATCTACATCATTGCTTTATATTTACTTGACTGTATAGCATCTGCCAATAATGACCGAATGTTCCAATTTCATTTTAAAAAAATGAAGACATAATGAGGACGAGCTAAGTTATTGTATTACTTGCTTAGTCTTATAATCAATATAGGCTTCTGTGGAAAGTTCGTAAGGTATGTAGATTTATAAGTTTGTTGTTGGGTTTTTTCTTTTCTCCATTTTATGAGCATGCCAGCTCTGGTACTTTGGAGTCTTAATGGGAAGGAGAAAAGCTTTGTGCTGTGGAATGATCTATAATTTTCTCCTTATTTAAGTCGTTGAAATAAACGGATATTACTTGGCGGGGATAAGGTGTTGTATAGATAGCCAGTTGGAGACTTGTAGACAGCATGTTGCTGTCACGTCATCTTAATATTTGCCTTATGATATGAACTTCAATGTATATATCATACATGTATGCATACTACATTTTAGATTCCCGACGTGTTAATTTCACGACCGACTTCTTGTAACTTCTGTCATTATTATTATTATCATTATCATTATTATTGTTATCATCATCATCATCATTTTTACATTCATTATTTTGTTAAGTCTTTCTAATTACAGTAAAGCATTTTTAAAAACATTTCAAAGAATAAACTGTTTTAAAAAAATTAAAGAAATAAGAAAAAAATCCTGAGCATTTCACAATAAACAATCATTTTAGTGGACCTCTCAGTTCTCTTTCCCCCCTCTAAACATAACTTAGTATGTTGTCGGTATGTACATGTATGTATTGTATATCTATATTTTGTTAGCTATCGTTTATCTTTCGCACATTCCAATGCTTATAATATAATTCCTGATTTACTCTGTGTTATGTTTTATTGGAAGAAAAATGAGAATGAAGAATAAATGAACTGAATAAATTCTGATTGTTTTACGGTTTTCCTTTTCCCCCTCAGAATATGCTGTAAGTGGGAGCGGTATTTTATACAATTTATTTCTATCCAAAGTTATATCAAAATAGTATACTATGATATAAACATAGCTTAAACGTCTCGTACCACCGCTGTATTGTTCTGTCTTTTTGTGGTGTGATGTGAATGGCATTCGGAGTGACATAACTTCTTTCTACATTGCTTTGAAAAGCGCCAATAGATTGTGTTGACTATCTTGTGCAATAGTATAAAAGCTTAAACAGAAAGAGATATGGAACAGGGTGATGGTAGGCCTATACGCCTACCGGCACATCCAGTTTGCAGAAAAGGATGCAAAAAAAGTTTTTTTACACATCACGAAAGTAAAGTGGTTGTCTAGAATATTGAAATAAGTCAAAAAAATAAGGAGCCCTAGGTCAACCTCGTCAGGTCCCCAAAATAGTTTACAGTTTCGTAGGTCCGGAAAGCAGTATGTGGCTGGTATAATTAAAGCCCCATATAAATTTGATATTCCTTCTCCATTTTTTTTTTAATGATTTTTGATAGTCGCATGCAATATTTATTACAGGTGGGGCCCCACAATTCTGAACACGCTAGGAATCCACTGTGCAACCGATATCACGTCGAGTCGTAATATCTTCAGGCATCCATGTGCATGCATGCAGTTGTCAAGATTTGGCGCCAATAGAAAATCCCTTGCCTTTCCCAAAGCTCTGATCAGGAGAAAGACACAAAAGAGCTGAAGTAGACAAGACCAACAGGAGGAATCGAATAACAGCTGTGACTCAGTGGACGGAAGTTCTCTCGTTCGCGTAATCTGGTTGGCAGCAGCTATTATGCCATAGTTACACAATTACAGACAAAGCATTACATTTTCATCTTCATTATATTACCCATCCTGTCTACTAACTTGCTCGTAAGCATTAAATCGTCCTTATTGGCCACGTATCAAATGAAATCAAAAAAGAGAAAAAAAAAAAGGTCTGCTCTTTATGCAGAAATAAATATTGCGATCGCGTCAATGGACTGGGTGCACGTCAAGAGCTCGACATCCATGATTCATACAGCCCACGAGTCTGACAACCCACGAGTCATATAACCCACGAAGTATACAGCTCAGGAGTCACGCATATGTACAGTCCATGAACAAGTCCCTCGTGCTCGACATCAAGTAAAATAGGCCCACGAAGTATACGGTCCACGAGCTATGACAGTAGGCATATGAGGCCCAGGAGCTAGACACTATAGGCAAATAAGGCCCATGAACTCAACATTGCTTCAACGTAGCGTCGGGCTCGTGAACCTTTTTTGCAAGCTCGTGGGCCTTATTTGCGTAATGTAGAGCTCGTGGTCCGTATTGCCTAGTCTAGATCGTGGGCTGTATGACTCGTGAGATGACCCCTTTCGTACTACCTTATAGGGACTGTACTGAAGAACAGGGGTTCCGTTGCCAATGCATAATGGGCCAACCTTACCAGTGCGGTTCACATTTGCAGTAAATTAACTCTCTTGAATTGTGGATCTACTTCTGTTTTATGTGTATGATTCTGATTCGACAAATGAATGCATTAATCAAATTAATATTAAGACAAAAACTAAATCAGTTTCTTTGGTACCAAGAATTTTACAAAATATTTTTTTACTTTAGACACAGGAGAATGTCCCGGATTCGCGCCAAGTGATATGGGTGCAAACGTCATTTAGACGGGTAGTCCACGCGATGCATGAATATGACACCAAGAATAAAAGTGGGAATTTTACTCACTTTTAGTGGGTCTTTAAGTGTAGCTCTACACTCCATTAGCAAGTAATCTGGTTCACATGATTCCGGGTTCATCGGAGGTTTGTTTCATGCTCAGAAGATTCAAAGCTGAGTTTAAAAAACAAACAAACATGAAAACGACTTCATGCAGGGTACTAGTCACCTACCAGTAATATATTTACGTTCCCAAGTGAAAAGTCTATTATTGTCTTTAGTATTGTATGGAACTCGTACATTGACACGCAGTAATGGGGTTTACATAAGTTCTGGAGAGTGCTTCGCAGTTCAGTTCGCAAATATGAGCAATATAGATAAAGAACAAATATTGGTAAATTCTGAGAGAATGGTGTGTAATGAATGTTTAGTCTTGAACTCGACGCGTAAATATTACTGTCAGATTCTAAGGCAGACTCTTCGGTCCATGTCAACACGGAAATTTAGTTGCCAATGATTGTACAATAAACAAAAACTGTGGTTACAATGGTTACCAATGAATGGAAAACATAATTTTCATTGTGACAGAGTATGTGCCTACGCATAAGCCACATTTTGTTATTATTTTCGCTTTTTATGTTACTGTCTATCAGTCTTATACATCTTATACTGATTGAATTTCGAACAAAAGTTTTAACAAAAGTGCAAAAAGAAGATAGTGCGTTTCGATATAAACATATGGATGCGCCATGGATAAACACCATGCAATATCTTAAGATGTTATGTGAGAAATATATTTATATACACACCTAATGGAATAAAACATATAATTAGCAGACAAAGAAGAAAAATCAAAGATTTTATGCAGTACCTGGTTATTGAACGGGTATATGTATGTGCGTGTGGATGTGTGTGTGTGTGTTGTGCGTGGGTGTGTGTACGTGTGCGTAGGCCATGCTGTCCTTTTGTTTATTTTGTATGATTAAGCAGGCTTTCATGTCATGTTGTCCTTTCATTTGTTTATCTTGTACGATTAAGCAGAATATTTGTCAGTCTGATCACATTGATCAAGGTGAATGCTTTTATTCTTTTCATTGTGAAAACGATGGTGACATCAAACGGAATTCGAATAAAAAAAATCATTAAAAAAAAGTAGGTATGTGCCAGTGTGCGTGTCAAATGAAGTCGATTCCTTCTTCCCTGATGTCACTCAGATCTCATTAAATTTTAGCGTCACATTGCATGTCTAGTTGTCATTCTTATATCTTCTGCAAGTAGACGTCTCGCCAAGTGACATCACACAACAACTAATTTCACTTCATAGCAATATAATGTGAACTAGATTTGTCGTCTTTGGGATACGATACACACATGGTATGATTTTGAAATTGATAGGCAGAGGACTTTCTGAGCTAACCTCTGCACAACTTTTGGGGAGAAATAAAGAAAAAGAAAGAATCTTTACAGATACAGAAGGTGATCCGAGAGGATACTCGGATCACCTAATAAAATGCAACTGGGGTATCTTTCTTCACGTATATGTGAAGCCATGACCGGCAAAAAACAACAACCAAAACCAAACTAAAACAAAGACATGACTTGAAAAGAATTGCATAAACGTTACATTTGCAACCGAAGAATATTTTCTGTCGGTGGGATAACCTAGTTTCTGACGATAACATAACAGAGGCCTATTCAAGTTAACAATTAAGGTTATACTTTCAATATTGATTTACCCTATTTAATTTTACCAACATGTATATTGCTCCGAGTCAAATTTCACATCGCTAAAATGAAAAGCAATACATTAAAAAATACAGTGGATAAATTGAATAAATGCCATAAATCAATTGCCATTGCCTATCGGCATACGTATCAATGATCGCATTAGGCCTTCATTATTATTTTTTTCATGTGAGTGTAATGTACTCACCCTATATTCGCCAATATAATAAATGTACTCGTGGATATAATTACATTATGTTGCACGCACTCGAACGCACATTCACCACATACACACCAACCCACAATTACATTATACGTATAACATAAACATTGTTCAAATCAAGTATTATTTCACAGAAGTTTGGAATACAATTGATCTCCACGCAAAATCTTTCCACACTGCCCTAAGTAGAGTCATGAAAGCTTCTTACTTTCTGGCAATGAATGTACTCTCTGGTGTAGGAAAGAAGCTTTAGAAGCTCACGAATTCACAGCCGATGATACGTAATGTATAAACATGTTCAAGTAAAATTAATTGACGGGATCAATGGTATACCCTGGTTTTGTTACTGTATAGCTTCAAGGGATTTGCAGTTTTGTTTTTATGGGGACTACTTACGAAAAAACAAACAAACCAAGTACGGTCGGACACAGCTTCTGTGAGCGCGGAATATGCAAGTTTTTAAATTCAACTAATTCGCCAGAGGAAATGATTCTTTCCAACAGATTTTTTTTTTTTTTTAAACAGCTGTAAAGCAGGTTCACATTACAAAATATACAACATGTATATTATGTGGAATTATACCACGCCCATGCACTTAAGCTCTCAATATTTTCTTTTTTTTATTCAATAGTAGTTGTTGGTTTGACAGATGATTACTAATATCAGTGGTCTGCAAACCGATTGAAGAACCAGTATTAATTAATCAGGTCATGTCTAAACGTGCCATTTTCTGTGAGGTTTTTTTTTTCTTTTCGTGCCGAAATTCGATATTTTGAGATTACCGAATTACGATTATCTTTTCTCTTTCTGTCCTGTCAAGTTCATCAAACGCGACTCCATGGATAGTGGGTGATTTTAAGTTCTAGTGCTAGTGCTATCTCAGCACTAGCATCGGCGATAAAACCGAACTTGAAATCAGTCGGTATTGGGAGATTGACCTCAAAATTATGACGTATTTCCAGTTGCTGGTTCTCGACTCGGTGTTGAATGTCGTCTGCTGAACCGAGCTCCGCCCTTTGTGCTGGCGATTTACGTGCTTTTTCGCCACTGACTAACACTACTAAGCCCCTAGGGATTATCATTTTTGTCATTTCAAATTCGATGCTGGTGTTAGCGTTGTCTTGTTTTACATGCAAAGTATACTAGTATTCTAATGCAATGGTCGCCCATGTACCGTACACTCTAGACATTGCTACATAAATCTGAGCCTGGGAGCAAAATCAAGTTAGTAAGTGCTTAAAGAATGATTGAAATTTGTGGCAGTTTAATTTGTCTTCCTAATTATGTGTCTAAACTAAGCAGTCATGGCTAAATATTTTCGTTGCGCAATTCCCGCGAACTTCGCGGTGGTGCAACACTAGCACCTAGTTCTGGGGATCGATAATTTTGATTGGTATCGCTTCGTTAATCGGTCGGTGTTGGAGTTCGATTTTAAAGGCAGTCATTAGCACTATCACCGAACTTGAAATCACAACCGCAAAGGGGTCGAGATAAAGTGTAAATGACAATCATCATCATTTTGCAAAACTCATCTGTTCATGACTCTACCTTTTCCCCTTCCCTTTTCATTATTTGTCGCTAATCTAACTGTGTTCCTGAATCTTTAACCTTAACCCTTAATCATGAAATAGGAAAAACGAGAACATATGAACAAATCCAAACTTTGACATTGGACAACGCTTGAACTTTTAGCATATATAGCAATGTTTACGTGTTGACGCCCCTATAAGAGCAGGAGTTATAAACCACGTTGGAAACAACAAAGTCATTATCCACGATAATTAATCGGAACGGTAGCAGGGGCTTCGCCCACCAGCAAAAGTGAGCACCGTAAGAGGTGCCTTGTAATTGAAAGGGTGACCTCCTACAGGTCCCCATCTACCTTGACAGATACAGGAAACTGGCTCCCGTCCCAATTTACCGGATATAAACACGATCAAGGTGGGGTAGTTGATTAATTATTAATGATTTCTATCATACTCTGCACGTTCACAACTCTATGATTGTGACCTCTTACGTAGCGGTAAGATTCCCTATGTTTTCATTTGAAAGTAAATCCCCTCAATATCCAGCTAGTCATTGAATCAAAAACATAAACGTATAATAAGCAGAATGAATGTTTGCGGATCCGTGAAAAGCTGGATGGATTATTCATTCTGAAGATCTGACATGTCTTCAAGATTTTCATTTTGTCAAATTTAACTAATCCATTATTGCATGAAAGCAAGAGAATGCTAATGCTTGCTTGATATAACGTATAGATCAGATAATATAAATGTTGTTTGTTTGCTTGTTGAAATATAGATCAGAGAATTAATGTTTGTTTGATAAAATGTAGATCAGCAGTTGTGATCTTGCAAATACATTGTACAGAGGATGACAATTGGTTAAAAAATGGTCATACAGCACAATTTCCATTACTTTCAGCAATGATTTATCAAATTGTGAATAAGACGGGGGTGGGGTCTGTAAAGGAGAAACAATTTTGGAATGCATTTTGTTATTTAAAACTACAAAATTACAAATACATGTTTGTTATATAAAACAATGAGGTCAAACTGAATTTGAATAGCAACATTCTTACTATTTACAAGGAGAAAATGAAGATTTCTTGATTTGTGTAGACTATGTATCCAACATCATTGTGCTTGATATTATTTTTGTTATCGACTTATCTTACAAACCATTATGTTCATGCAATAAAGATTATATCACTGTGGCAGAAGTGATTGATTGATTGATTTTATTTCTGCATTTCTTTTTCGTACATAAATGTTACACAAAATACTTTTTCGCACATAAATGTTACACAAAATAAATTGAACAAAGTAACTGAATACAGCATTGTTTGAATCTAACACCTGAAACAGGTAAGTGACTCAGTACGTCAAAATTTAATGTGTCAATAAAGATATACTCATATTCTAACAAAAGAAATGTTATATTTCTTGACTTATCGAAGAAACACTGACCAACCCATCCCTTCCATCCCCCCCCCAAAAAAAAGAAAAAATTATTTTCAGTCTAATATACAGCTACGCTCCAGCACCCTGGGACGATCTCTTATACATTTGGCAGTGCTCATCCATTGGCACATTCAAAACCTCAGTTTCAATGAGCTTGCTACAATTCATCGTACATTTCCAAATAAGTATTCTTTTTAAGCATTTGTCTTCACGCTCGGTTGAATATATTTATACACTTATAGGCATTAGGCCTATAATATACCAGTTGCAGATGAAACAAAAACCCAGATTTAGTGCTTCAAAATAGTTCTAAAATGTGAGTCACGGATAGAAACAACCAAAGTAAAAATTTAGATAAGTATAACTAATGTTGAATATTGTCAAATATACAAAATGTGAAAAATAGTTGTGATAAATATGTTCCTTGACTAAACCGTCTACAGTTATGGTTTAGTGAGAAAAATAGTGATATTTCCTTATATTTTATGTTTGCCAACTGATTGACATATTGCCCTATTATACATCGACGTAAATATCATCTGTTATATATTTTATGCTTTATTGCGAAATTTTAACATGCTGGTAGAATGTTTTGTGGTACAACTAACTTACACATACGCATATCTTGAACATTTTTTTTTTAAATCACTGCTCCCAATGGTATTCAGTACCTTTAATTAACAGTGTCAATGGCCAATGTTATAATGGGTTAGTCAAATACCGGTTAGTGATTGACTGAACACGGTCACGTGATGGAGGTACATTCGTTATGTTCGCCCATGGGTGAACATTCTTGTAATGTTCTCCCATGGGAAAACATTTTCACTTAACAAATGACAGATGGCCTAGGACCGCGCGCGCACATTGAATTTGGCTCTGGGATGCGCGAGCGAGCGATCGAATGCGTTGTGCTGGTGGTTAACCGGCTGACTTTGACGTATTTGACTAACCCATATAATATAACAGATGATGACTTTTGTTGTCGGGAACATGTACCAAACGTTCCACCCTCAGGGTTTGAAATGCTATTTCGGGAGGCTATAAGTCCCTCGACTTCGTCTCGGGACTTATAACCTCCCTCAATAGCATTTCAAACCCTTCGGGTGTAACATTCGTCTCGGGACTTATAACCTCCCTCAATAGCATTTCAAACCCTTCGGGTGTAACATTCGTCTCGGGACTTATAACCTCCCTCAATAGCATTTCAAACCCTTCGGGTGTAACATTCGGTATGTTCCCTCCCCCGCCAGTCATCATCTATATATTGTCATCCTTACTGCATGCATCACTAACTTGACTGAAAAGTTGTTTCCTCTCTCTCAGCCGGCATTTGAGCGTGCCGTGTGCAAAATTTGCTTCTGCGCATGATTCAATCCGAGAAACGTCCCGTCCTGGGGAAAACGAGTACGGTATTCGGCCAAAATAGCGTTCGGTCCCGATGCAGCCGGGCAGGAGTGAGCCAGCCAGCTAGCCAGCCAATCAGCGATCTTGTCCCCACGCCTCCGTCCTAACAGGAAAGCGAAACTGCTTAGATATGGGGACGGGAGTCGGAGTACGGGGACTGTCACAGGTGATTGCTTCCGCGTATTCTCGATCTTCCCGTCGTTTAGTGAAAACTCCCTAATTTCTGTCAAAGTGCAGAGTTTAATGACAGAACATTTCAATACATTCAATGGCTGTCAAAAAGAAATGGTGAGCTTAATACCCACATTACCAATTCGGTGATTCCTAAAGAGTGGAAATAGTGGCTTTGATTATATTTGACATACAGCACCTTAATAAGCTTTTTAAATCTTTCCTTATTACGAAAGAATTTTATTTTCTTTTTTGAAATATGCTTACATTTCAAGTAGGTGTAGTCTAATAAATGATTTGTCTATGTCGTTTTATTTTGTGATGTTCCACTCATTGCTCACAAGGCATCGACAAAATATATACTTCGTAAGCTTTCAAATACCAAGTTCCGATTCGGTTTCAACGTAGTGTCATGTTTTTTTTTAGAATGTCCTTTCTGTATTTGTGTATTCATTTTCGCCTATTGTAATCTCTTAAAGTTATTTCTGCTACGAGAAATAACTCAGTAACTCTTATTCAATACATCCATTGCCAGGAGTTTACATGCGTGATAAGTCAACTAAAAGCTCAGGGGGAAAAGTGTTTATGGTTTTGTGGTTACATTCTTACGAATACCTATTTGAATATGCTATCAGTCTTTGGTACGTTGCATTTTTGGTACATTTTTTCATTGAATAATGCAGAACTAACAATAATGGTACAGGAGACATTGGACTGCGTATTTAGATGCCCTCAACATGCGGGGGTTTTCCAGAATGTCGATGGTTTGAATTCTATTTCAGGGGCACAATTATAAAGGTTGGAATGTCAAACAATTATTGATCTTGATCGTTCACTGTCTGTGTTCACCCAGTGTGATGCGTGGTCATGTCAAATATTTGTCAATAGACATATAAATATATGTCAATGACGTAATTGCACACAGGAATTCTTTCGCATTGTCTTCCAGTGTTTTTCAGTGAGTAGTTTGTGCAATCCAAAAAGTTATCGAACATTTTAAATCCACAGTCAGGAAAAGAAATTAGGTCAGAGTACTAATCTGATGGCGTGTCATTACATACATTGTGTTATACCGAAGAAGAAATATAAAATTTAAAAAAAAGTATGTGTCTGCATTTTGTGTCGCGCGGTCATTATAAAAGAGAGTACTTGGTCGTTTGATATTTTCGTTTTATGTGTAAGGGCTGACATGATATAGCTCATACAATGTCAATATGTCATTATAAATAGATATTGTAGCCTTGTAGGTCAGGGCCAAGTAGACGTCATACGCCCAGATTTATATATCGTCAGCTGGGAACCAGAAGGGCGGTATTGCATTCTAAGATTTGTGCATAGATATAAACGAAACAAGCAATTTTCGTGAAATAATAGGTTCACCTAGTCAACGTGGATAGATAAGCTTTGTTCCAAATTTCTGGTAAAATAGTGCCCTTGCTGTTTTGAATTTTAACACTTGTCTAAATATGAAAACAATTAAACACTGAAGTAGATATCAAGCTCTTTAACATGATATGAAACCCCCTACCCCCCCCCCCCCCCAAAAAAAAAAAAAAAAATGCGATAACGCCTTTCTGGTTCTCAGTCGACGATGTACTGTACCGTGTTGTATCTTCGTCACACATACGTACGTGGATATTATAGGTTTCTCACAGCATGGAGACATAGGACACAACATTATAAATTCATTGCACATCCTATAAATGTTTAGTTTTTTCGGCATAGTATTGTTCTCTTTTTCATTCGCGTCACTGTCGAAATTTTGACAGTAAGCGTTGAGTTCACCCGATGCCCGACAGCAAACCGCGTTGTTCATTATACTAACTTATCTCATCATCTGTTGGTCTGTGTTTTATTGAGATCCAATTTTATTCATCCCTATAATAGATGAGTGGTTAAAGCCACCATTTCACATTAGAAAGAGTCCTTTACCAATGTTCGAATTATCACAGTTGATGCGTAATCTATGTTTAGTTATTAAAGTTGTATCACAAAACATCCTACCGTACAAAAATTCTAAAGCCGCAAATATAAGGAGATATCACTAATTTTCTTAATTAATCGTCACAGTGATGGTTTATTCTAGAAACGGTTTTTGATAAACCAGTAAGTTGTTCAGAATTTGTATATTTAACAATACTCAACATTGGTTATACTGATTTACATTTTCAGGTCGGTTATCTTATTCCTAACTCACATTTTAGAACTATTTTGAAGCACTAAAGCTGGGTCCTTTATTTTTCATCTCTAAATGTTAGCAAGGACTTTAAGCTCATATAAAATGAATGTAAATAAAGTATCAACTGCAGATTTGATATGTACTATATTAAGCGTACTGCCAAAGAAAACGTGTTAGTTTGGAGGTTTACTCAATTATTCTTGTTCAATCCAAAGAAAATGAAAACATATTAAACTATGATATAATTTTGTGTTACGTTTAAACAAAGAAGAAGGCGTGAAAATCACATTCATATAGGAAGTTGCAAAATCATTGGATCATATAGGACTTAGTTCTCTCGTATTGTGTTCTTGCGTTGTACGACGCATTTAACTTTAAACAACAGTATTCTCCGTAACTTTTTTTCAGGTGGTAATGATAATATATAATAATGATAACAATAATAACAATGATAATGATAATACTGCAAGGCACTTGTCATTCACTGCACGTGGAAGGCTGACTTTGACAATTATGATTCATATTACACTGTATAGTTCAACTTGTGCTTAACGTAGCAATGGTTGGCCAAATTCATAATGATTAATTCATCACACATTAGTGTAAGTTTGTGACACTCACCATTTTCACCAAACAAAGGATGTTGCAGACCCTCGACACTAAAGTAACAAGCTCACCAAAAGTGGTATACTTACGATTTTTTTTTTGTTACAAGAAAATACTAACAGCGTTGTGGTAGCACTGTCTGTTAGTAATCTTTACTGTAAACCAAACTCTTTACACTCTACACTTTACACTTTACACACGAAATGATGAATCTTGGTGGAAATAATAATGACATTTGAAATCAGTGCTTTCAACCAAGTTTCACTTATCCAGTAAAGACCCCGTCCATCATATGACAATCGAATTTGCTTGGTTTCGCTTGGATTGTTTCAATATCTGAGTAAACCTACGTTGCTCTTTCTGTGCTATAGTATTTGATTTATTTGTGTTTTCATTTCATTTTTGTAGACAGAAGTCTTTGAAGAGACTACAATTATGAATAAATCGTCCGATGCCGTTCAACATAAAATGTACTTGTAATGCAGTTTTTCCCTGGCCATTAAGTTCACCTCTCTTTGATAATATAAGAGTGAAAACTGTGTTGTAGGAGTTCAGTATATCTCAAGGGAGAAAAACTCTTGAAGCCATTTTTCATTTGGCTGGGGATGAATTAAAAAAAAGTGGTTCACTAGTTGAGTTTATTTAGTTATTACAAGGATATATAAAAAAAAAATTAAAAAGAACAGCAAACTTGAAATAATTATATATTTATCCAATCCTCATATTTCCGGCTGGGTGGAAAGACAAGAGTTTTGATACATCGCTGGGTCAAATGTCATTTGCAGGTGAGATTTAATTACAAATAACCAAAGAGTCTGTTGAGGAGAGGCACTTCCTTAATGCCATTACGTGAAAGTGATTTATGCTGGCACTTTTCTCGTGGTTTAAAAATTATGATAATTGTCTAGTACACTCTGCCACCGAGTTCCCTCCCTTCCTTGTATCTACCACACCTTAAAATTATAGGGAGAGAATTAGGACTTGGAGACTTTGTAGTTTGTCATTGCATGACGGGCAATTTTACTATGATTTCAATCCGTCACCTCAAGTATAGATAACACCGGTTATATCACTACGATATTTTTGACTTATTTCTTAGCTTTAGTTGACATGTGGTCAGCAAAATCAAATGTGTTTTTCTGAAATTTATACCCGAGAGAAAACACAGATTTTTAAGACCTTCATCCAGTATTTCTTTTTTCAGGGGGTCGTAAAGAAAAGGCATGAATTCGTAACTTTTCTTACAAGAACAGAATAAAAATATTTTCTACTACTCTCTCCACAGTGACTGCTTTTCGACGATTCAGCATTTCTTAGCTTGCCGCTATGGTCGTTTCTGGGGAGAAAATAGCTGTTTTATTCATTTCCCGTTGCGTACATATTTTTTACTCTAATGTCCAACTGCTAGTTTCGTACTAAGGTCTTATAACTTTAAAACTCTAGATAAAGTCGCTCGCGAAACAGACACACATCAGCTGAACAAACATCTTACTTCTATTCACGGTCTCAAGTAATTACTGCTAAAGTATATGTAGTCACTTTTAGAAAGTTGTTATCACTGCATGAATGCTATCTTTTTTTTTCATTTTTTTCAATTCAATAGTTTATTTATTTCCATCATCACAAAGAAAAGGGATAAGGGATAAGATTTATACTGCACTTTTGGGTAGTTTATTTCATGTTGCAACATTATATAGGGTCCTCACCGTAGCCGAGCTTTGTTTATGAACAAGTTGGGCTCTTGTGTAATTTCAGTTGTTTTCTTCAAGGTATCCCTTTTTTGCTAGTGTACATTAAACGTGGTATTGCTCTTTGATTTCATTTTACTTTCTTTAATAAGTATGCGTTACATTATAATGTATGTCAATTTGGAATATATGATGTCGACACTTACATATAATTGTCAATGTGTTTACAATGGAATGCAAAACTAAAACTGAACTGAACTAAAATGTCAGACACATCTGTCAAAAGCAGAGTCACTTTGACATTGGAGTACAGTGTGAAACTTCAAACGTTATACGACAAGAGGATAAATTCTCGTCGTTTGTTGAATTGAAATTCCACATAATCTAGCGCTGCAGCATGACATAAGGAACTATTATTCCGAAGAGTTGCGAAAGTAATCATTTATTTGTTTTATCTGTCAGATTCAAATTATACTGAGCTCAATTAGTTTGTTCAATTGACTTTGTATTTCCTTTATGTATGAAAAAAATCAGAAATTTAATCAAATCAAATCAAATCAAATGTATTTGTAATTAAAATAGAGGCGGTTTTTTCAGTTACTATACATCGATTTTCTTTTTTTTATAATAATATAACTCACTGTTTCGTCGAAAGCCACATCAAGGAATATGAACATCCTCAAGACACCTATGAGAATAACGTATGGTCAAGCAATATGTTGATTTATGTCTGAGATAAATCTATTTTCTCTAGGTCAAGGCAACAAATTTCTATTTCCATATCAACACAAAGATATACAACTATTGAAACGGTCTTCCTTTTAAAAGCGATCAAGGACGGTCATACATAAAACCGCTCACAATTTGTCAGAACTATATAGGAGTTTTATTTCATTTCCTTTTTGGGGGCAGATTGCTCTGTTCGGCAGCAAAAGTGTTGGAAAGTACTTCATAATGTACTGGTGGATTATAGTAAGTGCTTTTGTTGAAATTGAACTATGCACCAGAAGATATAAGGCCTGCGATTAACGGGAACGGGTACTTGTAGGGAAAACAAAATTGAAAAAGAAAGAGTTTGCAAATCTGAGTTCAAACTGTTGTTTGGATGCCAAATGATCTGAAAATAATATTTTAAAAACATGTTAAAACAGTAGATCATTGAATAAACCAAAGGCAAGCAGGGGGAGAGGAACAACAGGCGGCTACAGAAGGGAGTGTGAAAGACAACGTAATTCTTTGAAGAAAAAAAAATGAGCTCCTGGTTCGAATTCAAATGCAAGTAAAGATTAGGTAGAAATATTGCTTAAGGATCAAAGTTTTGCATTGATAAGTATGTTAGAATGTTTCTTTAATGGAAATGTAAAGATGTTTAATCTTAAGTGTTCTATCACTACGGTCATCCGTTAGAATTTCGACGATCACCTTATTGAAATGAAAGTTAGAAAGTTTCAAAGTCTTCCATTACAGCCACCTTTTTCTAATTATCAAAAAAAAAAACAAGACAAAGAGAAACTTTATCAGTATTCTTCTATTGTCGTGATTATAAGGACGTCATCACACTTGTAAGCCTGACGAAAACTGCTCCGAATATTGAAACTTGATGTAAGTAGACGATCTAAGATTGAACTACTCGAAATATCAACTTGATGTAAATAGGTGATCTGAGATTGAAGGATAATACTGGTGCTGCACTAATCATCAATGCAGTGTAAATTTTTATCCCATTTCATCAATTTCATAGCCTTTATTACTTTTTTATATTTATAACACATTCTATTTTAAGAACAAACATATTTTTCATACACCAAGGGCAATTGTACAATAAAGTTAAACACTGACAATTTCAATGCTTGCGGAATGAGATGTACTGTGTGTGCCATCGAACTGAGTCATCCTGTAACTCTTAGTCCTTGAGCTTCTCTGTTCGTAGCCTTAAGAGATGTTTACCATTGTCACACGGAGGAGAGTAGACAAGCGCTTGCGCGGTTTTGTCGATAGCTCACTGCGCTGCCTACCCGCATCCAAAGTTTGTGCGCCAAATAGTGTTCTCCGTTTACTACCAGTAAATAAAACGATGTCGAGTGGAGTGTGACGATAGAAGCTCAGTAGAGAGGAGTAAGAAGCGGACTAAGACCTCCTTTCCCGACAACTGCATGCAGGTGCTACCAACGAACTCGGCTGCCATTACTCCCCGCCCGCTGCCCCAGGATAGAGTTTTATGGGAGAAGCACATCTCCTATACCATCGTGGTCCCTGCGTGTATGTTTTTTTTTTTTCAAACAATTATTCAGAAACATCTCCGCGATCAGGATATTGTGCCAACAGACCAGTGCTTCTCCGGAGGGTTCGCACATCGTCGACCCTGATACATGTAAATTCCATTAGGAGAACTGTGGCCAAGAACTTCAAACTAGAAGCTGTCCTGTTGCCCAGGTTACATCGGTCTACCGAGCAAAACCTTTATATGAAAGCTGTTTGGAACATCGGCTGAAGAGTTGACCATTGCTGATGGTAAGATGACAGGTTGTTCAAAGCATAGCGAACTTGATTATAATCATCTAATAATGATACATAAGAATATATTGATGTATATTGATATATACGTATATGTTTGTGGTGTGGGTGCGCGCTTTCTTTATACCTGTGTATTACCATTACTTTGAGACAAATGTCCTAACACATATAGTCTATGGCATTTCAAAAGGCAATACAATATAACTTTTTAAGAAAGCAAAATGTTCACTATCTTTCGTACTTTATGAGGCTTACTAGAGATATTTCCGTTTTTACAAACAAGATTTACAAAGAACAAGTTTTTCTCGGGTTCGACAAGAGAAATGCTAAATTCATACTGGTCGTTCTTTAGTTTACAGTATTTCTTTACATCTACATGACATGACAGCGTAAGTCCCATTTTCAAGGCAGACTATTGTGTGAGTTGATGTATTTTCATAATGCTTCAAAGATAGTCAACATTTTGTCCCAATCTTTTTCTTATTAAACCTACATGCGCAAGCTACTTCCGCGAAATAAAATGATACCAAAGTCCGATCACTGTAGTTTGTATAAGTAATTATGAGCCCCTTATCAGTTGCTTATCACTTATCTGTGTATTCAAATTGTCTGCAATAGTCCCTTCACGAGGGATGTTCATGACGGTTTCGATGCTGGCCATTAGCTTCCCCAACCAAGTGCCAATCAGTGCTATTCTTCCGGCAAAGAAAAGAATGATATATATATTCAGGATTTCTCTGTTAGACCTACTTTGTTGCGTCAGTCTCAGTCGCTTTTATTTATACGTACTCCATCTTCACTATCACCTTCCCCTTCTTATCAAATAATATCAATTCCAAGTACATAATCATCAATTTTTGATAAACAGATGCAAGTCCTCTTTCGTGCATTCATAAGTCTGCCATTTGCACGTGCCATAATTTCACATAGTTTAGTGCCTTCATAATATGACCCATTGTCATCTGCTGGCATTCATTTCGGAAACTGTACAAAAATGTAATCCCTGGCATAGTGCTGCTACATAACAAAGTTGGCATCTTTTCCCGCTCATCATGAATGTGACTTTTCTTCAATGTCATTGTAGTGGTCTTTTTTACTTCTCATCCTTTTTTTTTTCTATTCTTCTCTCTTCCCCCTTGCCATTCTTTTTCTAGAGTCAAACAAAGTGTCTTCTCATAAATTATGATAAAACCTGTTCCAAAATCTTAAGTTTATCCAAACTTGGAAGTATTCTGCATTGCATTATGTTTTTTTTAATACTTAATGAATCAGTTTTCGTTTATTATGCTTTATGTGACACTTGACGTGCAGATGAATTCTCTTATTGAAGTTTTGTTTTTATTCTACTGAAATTTTATATCTATTGATTTCCAAAGAAATAGATTAAAATTAAATGAAATGATTTTGCCTTGAACGTCCTATGACGTGGACTAGACACTTAATCCTCTCT
Source organism: Diadema antillarum (assembly GCF_040938485.1). Taxonomy (NCBI): domain Eukaryota; kingdom Metazoa; phylum Echinodermata; class Echinoidea; order Diadematoida; family Diadematidae; genus Diadema; species Diadema antillarum. The sequence goes on from NW_027270978.1 coordinate 935,404, forward strand.
GCAGTCTTTTTCTTTTCTTTGTTCTTTTCTCACTTTCTGCTGCAACCAGGTGGTTACAATTTAATTTGAGCCTGTCCAAACATAAGTTTGTCAAAGACGTTATGCAGAAGGAAACGTGTATAGGGAGGAAGAATAAGATCGGAAATCGACACCTCAGTTCTTGAACCTGTATCTTGTCAACATTGTCATCATTTACTCTCTTCTACATAGATCTATATCATGTTGATTTCTTCTTGTCCTCAATACATCTAACGGTAACAATAAACACTCCTATTAGCATACTAATGAGAAAGACAACAAAAACGTCTCTTGTGTGTGCAATTCACTGTCAAAGAATAGTTCGCTGGCAATGGAAAGGCAAAGGCCATCTCTTCGTTTCCAAATGTTGCTGATCCTGTTTAGTGATATTGACTTTGAGAGCAGCTGTATGTATAAAATATCAAGGAGGTTGCGACATGTTGCTACGTTTATAGTAAATTTGAATATCTAAATAACACGGGTTTTTTTTTTTTTTTTTTTTTTGCTTAGTGATAGACTTTCAGAGCAACTGTAAGTATGAAATTTCAAAGAGATTGTGACATGTTGCTACTTTTATAGTCCTTAACCTATAGATGTGCACGCTGTTAACCAAAAATGTAGCAAAATGTGTAATATTTAGATCACACGTTTGTTTGTATTTCTTTTTCTATCTCTCTCTTTTCATCTGTAATGCACCCTGATATATGTCAAAAATCTCATTATCTCACGACATAACTGTTGAGATATATCTCACGAGAAAGCATTCATTTCATGCTTGCCTTTCCCCACTTCAGGGCATATGTAACACAATGATGACAAGCACAATGCAAACTTCTAAGATATAACATGAATTATTCTGGTATTGGTATACGCAAGAAGACACAGAAAGACAATACCGGGAGAACGCCGCACAAACTGACGGTACTCCTCATAATTATACCCAGCCTGTGTTTTCATACTCTCTGTCGTCAATTCTATCGCCATAATCACTAAAACAGCACCAAAAAATGTTCTTTGTGTGTTTTTTTTTGACCAGTTACGTTTGCAGTGTGAGTTGAACTTTTCTCCACATTATCATTTCGTTCCTTACTCATACTCAGAGGCACAGGGCTTAAAAAGAAGAGTTTTATTTTCAAAACTTTCAATGAATATACATGTACGTCGCAACTATTTTCTATATCTGTCAACGGTATGACGAATGTAAACCAGTATGTTCAAGGCAATCGAAATGCATGTAAAGATTGGAACTCATTTCTGTGCCAAGAGTAAATGTTATGTAGTTTCGAGGTCAAGCGTAATTCAGTTTGATAAGTTTATCGTCTCATTCATTCAAGTTGCACGTCAGATCTCCTATGAGCCCAAAGAAAATAGTTACATCCTTGAAGTGAGCATTCAGATCTATTCTTCGACGCACTAAAATAGCGGAGTCCAATGCATCATTTTGAGGACATACACGCACACACACGCACCCACACACACACACCCATACACACACACACACACGCACACACACGCACACACACACACACACACACACACACACTCACACACACACACACCAGTACACACACACAATGAGAGAAAGCTTCGGTTCACAAAGGGATGAATTATGTTTGCTGGCACTCACGCATAATTGCTCAAATTAGAAACCAATTTTATGCAATTTGCAATAAAAACAGTTTTATGTTCTCGCTTTACTGCTAGGTAATCTAAGTGGTAGAGACCATAGTGAAAGATGTGTACAAAACAGTGCTGCGAATCCATGGACAAAATGCACACATTAATATACAAATGCCATGTGTGTTTGATGGCAAAGTCTTTTCCTATCCATCAGATGGTGACGTGGTTTTTCACGAATGTTTCAAGAGAATTGGTATGATTTAAACATACACACACACTCACAAGAGTAATGTGTCTTAGTCTGATTGCAATGCAGTCTCCGAAACCCATTTACCCTCCTTCACAAGGTCAGTTAAGAGATGCAATCAAGTCATTCTGATTAGGTAATCATGGGCTGCAGAGATGAAATAAGACTTTCCTGACATTTCAAGGCACTTGCATTCTTTTGGCTTTTTTGTCTCTAGCATTATGACGTTGTCGTAGAGTGCCTTAATTCTCTAACTAAGTGATTATGTATCTCCGAAGGAGACTTTCCCTTTAACAACCATGAGGAGAATTCGATGAGTGTCCTGATTGGCAGAAACCAATGCCAGAATGAATAGAATGGAAGGAAAAGACCACCAGACGAACGAACAGGAAGAAACACACACTAAAATAAGATCGAACCTTGTTCCCGATGTCATAAAACTCACTATGGTTGCCTAGTTACTAACTATGCATAAAAATATACATATATATCATATATATACATATATATATATATATATATATATATATATATATACATAGGGTGGGGGAGGAGGTAATCTATAATTATTGGTTGTTACCAGCTTCGTCGTGTGGACAAATCATCCCATGGCACCATAAAAAAATTTCGTAATTGAAACGTGTGCAAACGTTATAAGTATCAGAGATTAAAGATTTATTTCGCCTTGATGCAAACACTGAGCGTTTTTTGACTCACATGTCACATAATATACACAATACGCATACACGTACACACACACACACACACTTATATATATATATATATATATATATATATATATATATATACATATATATGTATAATATAAACAATATATATATATATATATATATATATATATATATATATATATATGTATGAACTTTTCTACGTAATGCTAGATGAATGGCGAATTCTAAGCATCTTTGTTTCTCCCTTGGAATTCTCGAATTCAGTGCAATGGTGGATATAATTGAACATTGCAGTGTGTATATATAAGGACACGATAATAAAACACGCAAGCAGTAGAGGTCCGGTTAATGGAACAACTAAAAGTTAGCATAGTGTTAGCACTTGTGTACAGTATCATACAAACTTGATATCAAAGACGTGTAACCTTGTTCCCTTTTTATTCTCCCTCTCTGCTTTTTTTTTCCACAGAAATGACTATGATGTAATTCCTGCATTGGGGACTGCCCAAAATGGCCTCTCTACGTTTAGAAGTTTGTGCAACAATCATCTTAATAGTCTACAGTGTACCTGCCATCTGTATCCCTGGTAAGTAACATAATCTCTGTTTTCACTGAACGTGGAAAAATCGGTTGTGATTACGCAAGACAAATCAATCTATTTGAAATTACAGCAGTTACAGTTATCTTGAAATCTGCATTCCCATGACACATACGAAAACTGTTCATTCATATACAAACTATATAGCAGAGGAATTTTGACGACATACAACGTAGCTTTTTGAAAAAGACGAACTAGATGCTTTTAGCTTTGTTTCTTATATTGTTGTTGGTGTGTATGTACTTGTTAAAGTGAATCTAACTTTGATCTGCTTGGTGTTTGCCAAGACTGCCCGGACACCTTTGGGTACGTTTTCATCTCATCTATGAAATATTTTATGTTAATAAATCACAGATTTTTATAAAAAGAAGCACAAACTCCTAGAAAAAAAATCACATTCAGAACGTATATCAAAAGAGTTTGATTATAAAGCAATGAGTAAATTCACCATAGAGCAATTTTATCTCTAATTTAAAACATTTGTAGAAATTTAAGGGGCAAATATCTCAAAAGCGTTGGGGAGAAAATTCCTGGCTTCGTATAATGAATAGAAAAATTCACTTTTTCGTACATTTCAAATAAAATGTTTAATTTTTTCAACTAATTTTTCAATGAGAGAAAATGTCGGCTTCAGATCATGAACAGAAATATACTGTTCATATATTCTACAAAATAAATGGGTTCAACGTTTTATCTTTACCAGTTTAACACTGGGAACACCATTACGGGTGCAACTTTGCACCCTCCAGACCAGTGAGCACCTTCAAAGGTGCAAGATTGCACCTTTCTGGACTGGAAGGATCAAAGTTGCACCGGTAAAGGTGCCCCCAGTGTGAACCTTGTTAAGGGGCAAAGTTGGACCTAGTTTTCATAGAGTGTACAATCCCAAATGAGCGTTCAATTCTTTGCCCTCCGCTGAAACATTGCTTGCGACGATCGCTGAACGATGTACGACAACTTTTAAGACTAACCAAAACAACTCTTGGGATTTTGTAAATATAGCATCTTCAAATGCACTTTCCTTTGAGAAGACATTTTTGTGAAGAATATCAAACCATGGTTTTCCCTTTCTTTGACTGACAATTCACTTTCTTCAAACAATTTTGTTTTTTTATTTCTTGACCTAGAGACGTTTGTTTTCTGGTGTATTTTCATTTTTTTCGAGGCAACCATCTGTAGTCGAGCTTTCTGTATGATGGCAGTCTCCTGACCAGTCTCCTATATTTCGATTTTTTTTTTCATTCTCCGTTAATTGCCTAGATCTAGCGAGTTTGTCGTGATATTGTAAAAAAAAAAAAAAAAAATGTGTTGTCCGACGAATTTGCGAATCATAAGTTCAAATCGTTAGTGTAACCATGTTTATTTACAGCGTTAATTCATATCTTATTTTATTCAAATTTTTTTTATGAAGTTCTTCCGTCTAGATGTTTTCATTGCAACTGATTGACAAATTGCCCTACATCGACGTAAATAAGCACTGAATTGATCAGTGTTTTAGTAGTAGCCATGATAAAAAATCATGGGCGTACATACTCGAGCAGGATTCGAACCCACGACCTCCTGATTTACGTCGATGTAGGGCAATTTGTCAATCAGTTGCAATGAAAACATCTAGACGGAAGAACTTCATAAAAAAATTTGAATAACAAAGCAGTACCCGCTGCATGCTATAAGGATTAGAACCAACACTTGCTGTCGGGCGAAAGCTCGGTGGTCTAGTGGAGATGACGCCTGTTCGGTGATCAGGAGGTCGTGGGTTCGAATCCTGCTCGAGTATGTACGCCCATGATTTTTTATCATGGCTACTACTAAAACACTGATCAATTCAGTGCTTATTTACGTCGATGTAGGGCAATTTGTCAATCAGTTGCAATGAAAACATCTAGACGGAAGAACTTCATTAAAAATTTGAATAACAAAGCAGTACCCGCTGCGTGCTATAAGGATTAGAACCAACACTTGCTGTCGGGCGAAAGCTCGGTGGTCTAGTGGAGATGACGCCTGTACGGTGATCAGGAGGTCGTGGGTTCGAATCCTGCTCGAGTATGTACGCCCATGATTTTTTATCATGGCTACTACTAAAACACTGATCAATTCAGTGCTTATTTACGTCGATGTAGGGCAATTTGTCAATCAGTTGCAATGAAAACATCTAGACGGAAGAACTTCATAAAAAAATTTGAATAACAAAGGCAGTACCCGCTGCATGCTATAAGGATTAGAACCAACACTTGCTGTCGGGCGAAAGCTCGGTGGTCTAGTGGAGATGACGGTGATCAGGAGGTCGTGGGTTCGAATCCTGCTCGAGTATGTACGCCCATGATTTTTTATCATGGCTACTACTAAAACACTGATCAATTCAGTGCTTATTTACGTCGATGTAGGGCAATTTGTCAATCAGTTGCAATATCTTATTTTGTTGTTATATGTATATCCATCTTTTTACAATCCAATGATGTATTCATCAGAGAAGAAAACAGTCAAATCATTTCAGTATATAAAACGCAGTTGATCTTGTCAGTTCTAATTGTCTTTGTATACCGGTTCTAAGGTGCCTGTCTACATTCTGTTATGTAATACCAACAAAACAAAACAAAAAAAAAAACGCTTCTCTTCGTCGACAAAGCAAGAGTCACTCTGCTGTAAAACTTGCAGGCATGGCCTGCTTTCAATCTATTCGACAAATGCAAACAGGTCATCTAATATTACAATTGGGAGGAAAAGTTATGCCGTATGGTGTTTGCGTAATCCCCGGGTGAAATAGCCGTATCTCTGGCATCTCGAAAATTTCCTAAGTAATCAAAACTTTCATGTTCGTTTGTGGGTTTTTTTTTTCATCTTTTGTGTGGTCAGCAACGTTCACGTTCTTAAAAAAAAATATCTCGCGCAGCAGCTTCTCAGTCCTAACAATTCCCAGAAAATTGTATAGACGTATACGGGTGGCTGGTACCTGTAGTGTTCACATTTTAAACTACATGGATCTCAACTTCAATGAGCGCCACTGTGTCATTTCTGTGAAATGCAGTCTTATACAAGGTTTTCAGCAGAATTTGAGGAATTCTTTAAAAAGGGCTTGTATCGTAATTGCCGTGATGTAATCGATATGGTCATAGCAGTTTAAATGATATCGTGTGTTTCACAAAATGTAGTGAGCATATTCGACACTCCTCCGTCAGTGAAATTCCCCGGTTTTCATTTTTCAACAAAGAGAACGGTATTAACCTACTTTATATAACTTTATGGGTGTTCCAAACCTATCTTTTGACATGATAACCATGATAACTCAAGGACAGGACCATTGCGCCTTTCCTTACAGCGTGGAGAAAGGTCTAATGATTAATGTAATATTTCATTCTATGCAGGGATCGAATTGTGTAAGGTTTTTTTTTTCATCTAATCATTTCGCTGTACCATGAAATATCCCTGAAAAATTTTTTGTCCATAAACCCATATATATATGAGAAGTCAAGAACGACAAAGGGAGGGGGGATAACGAAGACAATAAAATCATGCTTTGAAAATAGTTACTGATTCTATAATTTTATTTGTCGATGTTGCTGGTAGTGAAGACTCCAGATTTGTCTATGCTGGTCGAATGCAAAATGCAGAATAATGCTGTTTATACAGAGTCCTGTATGGAGACGGTAGAGGCCAATGGAAGGGATTTTTCTGAGTAACTGCTTTAGACACAACCATAATATACTCTGTATTCAATAGAAAAGCCATGCTGACGAACCCATATGTGTTTCTGTGCTTTGTATAATAACCTTAGTCCATGATGGGAAGTTTTACACTCAACACAGCAACACCTGTTTGTGTGCAAACCGTTTCCGTTGCTATCCATTATTGAGCAGATTTTAACTTTGCATTTTCGAAAGTTGAGGCACTGCATCTTTTACTGCAGGCAAAGGAAAAGCTTTTCCCGTACATGTACATTACAAGCCTCATCTTCTCACACTTTATGTTTCATTGAAATGGAGTTGATGTACCACCCTTGTGGCGTGTTCTATGTTTGCGAATATACATATACATATACATTTTATATATATTTCAATTTCAATTTCAATTTATTTTCGTATTTCTCTATGGAAAATACATGGTATATAACAAAATATAATACAGAATGTCCAGCTTGGATATATACATGAAGAAATAGATATACAAAAGTAATACATAACGGTCGATGTGTCATTTTCAATCAAAGTAAAGGATGCGAAGAGAAATACGATGGAACCTACTAAAAAGCAAAGCTTGTTGAGTGTAGAGTCCCAACAAAAGCCTAGTGAGGGGAACAGGATGAGGAGCACGGGTACAATTAAGACCAAAAGTAAGGATAAACAAAAGAGAATGACTATTTCTCGGGGCACAGAAGATTCTTCTCGCATGTATTACTATGTGTGTGATAAATGAGAACAAGTAACCACATGCTGCACACTATAGCAGTTGTTCTAATAGCAATTTTGACATAGGAGTGATAATGACGTGAATACTTAAGTACTATATAATTTTAGGGTTTAAACATTCCGACTTCCATAGACACGGGGAAAGATTTGAAAAATGGAGAACATGAATCAATTGCAATTCCTATATGTGATATACCAGCCAGCTGCAATGTATAAATGTATGTGTATTATATGTATAAATATATACATACACGTGAAAACTTATTCTATAGCCAGAAATTAAGATTTGCATGCATCGCTACAAGAATTTGCCACAGAAGAGGTTCCAAATTCTTTAGATTTTTATATGAGCCTTTTTTTATTTCGGAATAACTGACAATAGATTTTCAAGAATCGCTATTTCCAAAGTTTTAAACCCAGTGTTTGGTGGCAGCTAAACTTCTTAATACCTCCTTTTACACAGCGTCTATCTACCCTACGGATCCCGTCATCCGAGTGGGCGGATCCCTGAATCTCTCGTGTACCCTAGACCCCCAAGCCACCAATCACACCTCCGAATCTATAGTCTGGATGAAAGGATCCACCCTCATCCCCACTGAGCGGTACGCCACGCCCAATGCTTCCATCTCTCAGCTACGCCTCAGCGACGTTTCTACGACGGACGCGGGAAAGTATTACTGCAAGTTTTCCAAAGACGAGTGGGGAGCGAAACGGGGAGTTCATGTCTTCGTTGGACGTAAGCTAGATTCATTTTCCTCCAACAAACTTTCATCAAGGAATTGTGTATATTCTGAACCACTTAAACTGTCAAGCATTTCTTGAAGCTCATAGTGCCTCCAAGAATGCTAAAATACAATAACGAAGAAGGAGAAAAATCAAGACCAATCAGAACATGAAAATGTGATAGATGTATTTACACCATTTACCAAACTTTGTTTTAGTCGTTTTATTATTTATCAAAGCACTCTTAATGAAATAAATGAAACCGTGTCTGTTTGCTTGTCGACGTATTTTCGCCTTTCACGGGGGGATTTAAGGAATTGTTACAGTTCACAGTGTTTTGACTACGGACATTTCATATCTTGATAATGGCGCCTTTGAAACTGACCAGCATATACTTGTGTTCCTTCAGAGATCACGATGTTTGTTAGCGGCAGGCATTGCGTGTTGAAACGAGATACAAGAGACTGCGCCGTAAACATGTCGTAAACAGTGTCAACTGTTCTGAAATGATTAGGTTGATGCCCATATAAACCAAACTAACAAACACTCATAAAACATAATCCTATCTCAAATACCATATCGAATGTCAAAATAAGTAGCCGTGCCTTGACTGCACGTAGATAGTCTTTATAACAAAAATAAGTCCACACAATCACTCAGCTTGACTAACATGATGACAAAGTTATCATTGTTGCTCACACACAAATAAACACAAATATGTGAATTATATACATAATTACATAGACGACTCTCCCCCTCCCTCTCTCCTGTAGTGCGGAACGCGACGTATAGTAGGTGATGTTCCCATAGAATGATCGAAAATATAATGATGAAAGTAAAAATATTGATAAGTAAAACATGTTAACACCAGTAAGAAGTTAATTGACACAGACATTTACATTCTTTATATATATATAATTCAAACTGACAAAATCGAACGGATTAGAGTTACGTTTAGTTTAGGCAATGACAAGAAGACGTACATCACAATAACAGAAAGATTGTCATCAATGTTTGTCTCTTCTCCTGCCACGTGACTATGAAGGCTCCCCAGTGTCCGTGGAAAACGTGACATGTGAGGCCACAAGTCCGACAGATTTCTGGTGTAAGTGGGACCACCGCCACGAGACCTCTAATCTGGCCGTAACGTACACGGTCAGATTCCGAACCGACACCTAGTGAGTATACTCATTAACATTTGGATCTTAAAACAGAGAGAGAAAAAAAAAAATAGTCATAGATGAAGTACTTTTCTTGTTGTATAGTCGCACTTCTGCGTTATTGTTATTACTTCAAAGACGTGTAAGTAATCAACGTGTATACACAAACACTCTGAAATTAAACCTTTGATAAAGAACAGAAAATGTAATTTCACTTCGTTTCTCTTTTGTTTATGTTTCACATTGCAAAATAAATACGCTTAGGCCTATATATACACATTACAAGCACACAATAACCGTGACCACAAATATTCAATAAAAGACAGTACTTAACCAATAAGAGATTGTGAAATCATACTCCACGAAGAGAATTTAGTACATCCATAAATTGTGTGAGTGTGCATGACATGATTATTATAGCTTTGACTGGTAACTATGTCGTTCGTTCAAAATACAGCTTTACTATCTCCCATTTTCAACCATAAATTCCCTCCATGCTTCGAACATTGCATATTTTTTATTTAAAATATCATCATAATTCATATTTACGTGTAATATTACTTATTACATATATTTTTCATAATCACAACGTTTCAATATTGTATACTATGTTTATTCCACTTTGTTTACATTAAGTGTATGCTATTCTGTTTTGTCGAGAAATGAAATAGAATTTGATTCGAATTCAATTAAATCTGAAGAATAATTGTAAAACGCGCTTGAGAACACACCGGTGAAAAGCAATGGATCAAAGCTTGTATGTATGCTTGATTCTATGTTTTTCTCTTTTCCCAGCTGGAAAGGACACAGTGTCCCACAGCGTGAGAAACACAGTGTGAACACAGTGTGAATCGTCAATTCACAATGTGACACAGATCATTACCATGTGAACACTCTGTGAAAGCCAAACCACAGTGTGAAATCATCTCCACACTGTTACATTCGAGTGTTTTCACAGTCGACTATGTGATCACACTGTAAACACACTGTGGGACACTGTGTTCTTTCGAGTAGGGTTGTCATCTCGTATTTGCTCTATTTCCTATTTTGAAACAAAAGCAAACTCTATACTAAAGATTTGTGTGCACATTTCCCATATTGGTTTGTTCTTTTTCTACTTTTCTCTTGTTCAATGTATTAAAGCTCTAACTGGACCATCTGTCAGACAATGAGCGCCAGTCGCCATGAATGTACGTGCAACAGCGAGTCCTTCACCGACCTGTACGTGCGCATAGAAACGAAGAATGTGCTCGGGACGGAGTACCGCGAACTTTCGTACCGCTTCGACGAAATCGGTAGGAGTTCCTCATTTACACCCAGGATGACATTGGGGTTGAAGGGTGGAGAAAATGACGTACGTGCAAATGTATCCGCCTCGTGATGCTTGAATATTCCACAACTTTAAGTATCCTGCAGGTCAACCCTTTAGATCCAGTGTCACAGTAATTCTGGAATTCAACCTAGAAGAATGGAAGCTACAATTAAGGATAATATACAAATGATGCACAGGATAGAGTGTGTTAGTGAAGGTGCGGCGCGCTCGAGAGTATTGACAATGGTGCGACATGCACGAGGCGCAGCCGAGTGCATGTTTGCAACCGTGACTCATTTCAGCGCTTCCAATTGGCTACATTCTTGAACCCATTTTATAATGCATTTTAATTGTCGAGCCCGCACTGCATACTGTAAACAAAGATAAAAAACAAAACCAGATGACTTTGAAAAAAAAATAGTGACAGTTTGTTTCCAAGCTTTCCTAACATTCTTTTCAAATAGGCCAACACATGTACTATATCAAAGTGCTGTAGAAGTTTTAGCGAAATAAGAATAATAATCAGCAGTTGGGTTTGTGTTGTTGTTGTTGTTGTTGTTGTTGTTGTTGTTGTTGTTGTTGTTGTTGTGGTTGTTGAAATTATAACATCCAGAAGTAAGGACAAGGCGCAGATACCGAATTCCTGAATATCAGCGACCCTCACAATGTCTACCTGACGCTTCAGCTGGTACGAAATCTATTGAAACTTTCTCAAATGTATATGGTTCTTATCATTGATTGCATTGTGTGTTTGTTTATCGTTCCAGTTCGCCAGCACCTCCGCAAAACCTAAGTGTTACCACCCTACACCCTCACTGTCTGGACGTGTCGTGGCAGAGTCCTAAACATTGGCAGAAAACATTTAACGAGTTTTATCTGCTCTATCGCCTTCAGTACCGACTGGTGGACGATTTCGACGCTGGTACGAATATCGAGGTTGGTTGATATTAATATTCTTCGTTGTTGATTTTTCCCCCTTTCTTCGTCTTTTTCTTTGGTCATGTAGAAATTCAAATGTACGTCTTTGAAGTTTAGTGTAGAAGTATATTCACAGATTATATACTCCTGCCAGATTTATTGAGCTCGTTAATATGAGAACTATGACACACTATACTCAGACTAAAAATAAAATCTACAATGACCCAAGGACGAGGATATACAGTCATTTTTATTAAAGAGCGCATTAAGATTTGGTAGTATAGAGGTAATATAATAATATATGGTGGTATAATCAGTTGGAAGGGTGATTTGAGCCCTGAATTTCGATGCCTTATACCCCAACTCCACAGATATTTTTTTTTTTTATTGTTATGTTTGTTTGTTCTTAATTTGCTTCTGGCCACTTACCGAATGTATCGGATCGCAGTTTGATGAATCCAACTTGTGTTGGTCTACTATCAGGTCAGCGTTAGACAAGTAGGGCTTTGATCAGATGATGATCACGCGCGACATGTCTGACACTGACCTGATACGACTCCATCCGATACACTTTGATTGGTAACCGGACTGAACAAACTTTGCTTTCGACGAGTGATTGATGGAAAAATAAAAAAGAAAATCTCTCAGTGAATGGGGGTGTAAGCTGTGCTTGTGCTCTAAACTTCGTTTTATTCAAGTTAAGTTATGTCCAACAATGTGACCATTCTCCATTCGCAATGATGGAAGATGATTTACATAGTCGTTGATCCCCTGAGCTCCTTTCATCTACTTTACTTGACACTTGTTATGTTGTTGTTTGTATCTTCTCGAAAAGGACATATACACCACGGAGAAGCAATTATGCGGCCTCAGATCATTCGCACAATATGAGGTGAAGGTTTCTAGTAATTACTTCCTCAACGCGAACGGTCTATGGAGTGCCTGGTCAACACCAGTAATAAGGAGAACTGTCACTACTGGTAAGTTCTTTGCACACACCTTATGTTTCATCTATTCCGATGTCACATAACACACAGAGAAGTAACCGCTATACCGTATGTTCCCCCAAAATGACAACGGGACCCTCGTCAATGATAGCTTTAACAGTAGTGAATCAATCCAAATACAATTTGGGGGTATGAAACTATAACTTATTGCCCACATCTTACAGAAAACCCCATCCGATTTGCTTCAGTGGTCAAAGGGAAATGTCGATCTTTGTAGAGCGTGCCAGGAATCCCTTCGCTCCAGGTTCTGTCCATTGTGTTCACACCGTACAAAAAACAAAGAACATCCAATATGCTATTAACTTGGAAGAAACAGACCCATGACATGCTTAACAACGATCCCCATTTCTCTGTGACCACTTAACCAAATTGGATGGGGTTTATTGTAGTATAGAGGTAAGATGTTATACGTTTAGAGTCTGAAATATCATTCAGAAAGTTTAATCATATTGAAAGTTATCAATGCGGAAATGCCATTATTATTTTTTTTTTCTTTGGAGGGGGGAGCATACTGTCGTTTTCTGCCACCAAGGCTCAAAGCAAGAATCCGCCCATCTTTAAGATAGGCTTGCCAATATGATTTACTGAATGGTAAGTCACTGATTTTGAAAATAAAAGGTCTTGAAATTGTATTGTATACCTCATTGACTTATTTGACGGGTGTTTTTTAATGAATTGTAAAGATTTTGATCCATATAATCGTTTCCCTTTTAAAGTATGTTGGACCAAAAAGTATTTGCAAATGTTCTTCTACTTCATAGAAATATACTGTCCAGAGTAAAAATAATAATAATGATAATAATAATAATAATAATAATGATAATAATAATGATAAGGGAGAGAGAAAATAGACAATAAATCAAAAGCGGTCTACATGAACAATAAACATAACAACTGAGAATTTTGATCATTATTCACGTGGAATTGTAATGATCAATATCACATAGATTACATGATACTTATCTATTCAAAAATGGGTTCATTCTTTCATATGACATGATAACTGCAATTGAAGTCCATGCCTTGCTATATCATAGTTACTTGTAGTAGGCCTATCCCATCATTACCACACATATCCTGTTTATAATGAGTATTTATTGTATGTGGAATAAATTTCCTGTCTTTTTGCAATAATCGTTCATTCAATGCTTTATAGCAATTATTGCTATTGAGCATTGAACAATCATATAAATCAATTCTCGTAAAGTTAGTTCAAGTACTCTGTTTATATTTCTCTTTCCCTTCTTTATTATATCGTGTCCTAATGTATCGTCATGTATGCCAGTCTGTGTGTATTAAAAGTATTGCACGTTTATGTGTATGAGGCTGCTTCCAACTAGCCGGTGAACTTTTGTAGTGGCCCAACATTTATGATGCACCGATTGTATCGTAAAATAGATCATTTTAGGATCAATGTCAGAAGTGAGGTCTGAAAACGTTGTCTGGCAAACGCTACGCGTCGAGCCGTCTTGCGGTTGCTGTCAAATAAAGATTTAAAAGAAATTATAAACAACTTTGCCATATTTTTCGATTACTTCTTTATTTCTCGTTAACTTGGCAGTCCCAACAGGGTCACCACAGAATCTCACGCTGGCCGTGACGGCAGAGAATCCTAGCTGGGTGTTGGCCACTTGGATGCCTGTAGACCCCACCGACGCCAATGGCATCGTGTCGGGCTACGGTATTTACTCCTGTATGGTCAACGATTCTCGGCCACTTACGCAGATGGAGCAGACATTAGCAACCAGCGAATCTGAGACTCTTTGGATCAGCGATCTGTGTATTGGTAAGGCGTTGAATATTAGACACGCTGGCATACTTGATAAGATTGGGCGAGTAGAGTATTCATGGATTCCATCAAGACACATGTACTCTGCATAATACATTTTATTAAAATTATATTTTGGGAAAAAACTATCCTCTAATGATTGGCTGAAATGGCCTCACTTTGATATATATATATATATATATATATATATATATATATATATATATACATGTATATGTATATATGTATTTTCAACTATTTCACACTGTCAGCATATTTGACATTCCATGGTGGACCCTATACTATTCGGAAAATGACGTCATTTCTAATGATATTTTCCAAATAGGTAGTACACTATTTGTGAAATTATATGTAAAAGCTATGCCTGTGCCCATAGCGTTGACCAGAAACTTTCAAGACAGAGTATATTTATATGCCATCGTCTAAACATAATCTGAGTTGCTGTGCATTCGCACTTGCTAATAAATGAAATGAAATTAAATTAAATGAAAGGTCATGAAGGTAGTCACATTGATTGACTCTAAAGTGATTTACTGTAGCAAATGGTTTATAAGGGGGTCGTTCTCCATTTTGAACGCGTAACGTCAAAAACAAATTTACATCTGTAATGTCTCACGTCTACTACGCACTCATACAATTTTTTTTCCAAGGGATTGCAATCTTCTTCATAGAGTTTGAACGTGAGTATACGGGTTTTTACCGGAACTAACTCTCATCCTGTCGTACACCACAATCAAAATACAACTACAGAAAACGTCACGGATCACTACTTCAACGCCACTCTCTACGATACCAACGAAAACACATTTTCGTTCACGCTCCTACACATGGATTATGGAAGCAACTACTTAGTCTGGGGCACTGCAATGAACGCGGCTGGAGAAGGACCGCCTTCAAGACCAACTCCTATATCTGTCCCTGAACCTCAAGGTTGGCAATCTCTTTTCCTTATGCCTTTTTACTCTCGATTTCTGTGAAATCATTAACAATGGTATTCATTGTTAATACTACTGTGTAACTGAATCAGGAGGTCTTGGCTAGGATGCGGGTAGTCCATTCATTGTCATAAATTTCAGTGGTAATCGTACCAAAGTAGATTGATATTGATTGCATCTAGATGAATCACAACACATATCTTGTCTCAGTTGGTAAAAACGTGTATGTAATGCGTAAACATTAATCATTCAATAAGATGTTTTTGTATTAAGGTAAAACATGGAAATATAACAGATTGACAATATTTTTTAGAATATAGATCAATTACGATTATATGGTTTATTCTCCATCAAGGAGTATAAACGGTACCCAGTAGGATGAGAATGTTTATGTTGGTTGATCAGCATGAGAGCTCCTATCAAATGGCGACTGGCTGGAATGCTCCCCAAGGAGTGGAGAGTTAGCACTGTCAGTGCTGGTTGGAAATAATGTATATCGCGAACGGGGAAACAATAGTCTGTAAAGCGCATCGAAATTGTTGAAAAATCTGAAATGCTCTGCATAATAACTAGCTGATCATTACTTTTTTCAATCGTATTACTATAATCATTATTATTGCAATCATTATCATTATCATTACTATCATCATTATGATCATTGTTATATCATTATTTGTTATTATTATCATTAACATTAAATTATTGTGATCATTATCATTCTTATTGTCGTTATCATGACTATCATCATTACAATTCTTTCAATTATGGTTCTCTTCAGCGGAACCTGGGAGACGATCGAGCGTCGTCATCGTGGCGGTGATCACGGTGTGTCAAATCACCTTCGTCCTCGGCCTCTGCGTCTTCTGCTGGCTCACCGACTACGACCTCTTCAAGCGCAGTCGTAGAGTGCCGCAGCCGTACATACCATCCGATGTCCTTTCGATGAAGGTATGGATGTCTGCGGTCTCCTAGGAAATCAATGGAGGGCTTTCCTCAGAACTGTTTCAAAAAGTTTTTGGCCCTCAGTCGTAAGACGGTGGTGTCGTCTCCGAATGAAAGTTGACTGATGTAATTCCAACTACAGCCAAGCGCTAATTGAAACACTAACATCACAGGGTTTTTTTCCCATGAAGTATTTACGTGTGTGTGTTTTTTTTTCTTTATGACTCAAAAAAGGAAACACCGCCCTTTGCATTCCTCAACCAATAACATAGAATCTCCTTATTGCCATATTTATTTGGCACAATACGCATCAATGCCAAACGCCATCTAATCAAAGCATATTAGATGGTCAAAGTTTACAGACAAGTCCACAAACTCTTGAGGGGGTGGGGCTTTTCACATAGATATTGACTGATAATTTCAGGACTAATTACGAACAAGGTGTGATTGAATTTATGGTGGATTTATTGCAGTAGGCCCTACATTTTTTTCTAGACCTATGTAGCTCATGTTATGTTCATGGGGGATTAATGGCATTTTTCATTCTGGCGGTAGAAGTACTTTTATTTTCTGACGTCGACATTAATGACGACACTGGGGTGTTTGTCATTGTGTCCTATTCATTGATGCACCGAATTACAAAATCCCTCTTTCCAATCGTAGCACTGTGTAAGCAAGTTAATCTATACCAAACCTTCCGTACTCTACCACTTCTGTCCATGCAGCATGAAACACTGAAGCCCAAGGCTTCGCGACCAGCGGAGTTCTTCGATGAAATCCGGAAATACCCGTCGGACAAGACCGTGTCCGACAAGGAGCCTCTGGACAAACCGTCAACAGTCACCAACAGCGGAGGGTCGAGCGTGGATCACGGGTTCTACGACATGCAGAGTAGCAGTGGAGGAAGCGGTTCCCAGTACGTGTGCAACTCTTCGCAGTACAACCCTGTCTCTACCATCCGATGCAACGCTCCTTTGTGTGATCCCAAAATCAACGCGTCGGTAACGAGCAATGACGCCGGCTACTCCGTTCCTTGTCCTTTCGCGAGACTCGATTCCGGAGGCAAGCCGCTCCTGCGGAGATGCGACGACTACGAAGTGGACAGTCACGGATACATTAATCCGAACGAAGTCGAGGCGGTGGTCATGAGCAGACAGACCTCGGACGAATCCGACTGCGAACAGCCACCGCATGCTAATCTCATGTCCATCGTCAGCGTGAATGCTGATTCAGACCAAAGCAAAATGCCCACCGCACTGGCATTGCATAGTGATCAAGGATTCGGCAGCGCGGACAGCGACGGGGATTCCCGCCAGGCGAGTCCCACAGTGATGATCCCCCAGTCGTTCCTGGACCTCCGTCAAACCATGAGAGAAACAGAAAAGTTGACCGTGGCGCCTGGGAAGGAATGCAGGGCAGAATGTTTCAGTTCACCTGATCGTGAAGGGTCGCCTTGCAGTGCCAGACTAAATTGTAAGGGATGGTCTCCGCATTACGACGACGTTCGACTACCTGCTACTTCCCACGGCCGCAGGAAGTCTGCTTCATCAAGTAAAAGCTCTGGATGTGAAAGCGACGGGTTTCCTGGATACATGTTGATGGCTACCATGGAGGAGACCAATATTGATTATGGTTATGTAGTCCATGATCCTACGGTGGCTGCGTCAGAACCTGATGTCGAGAAACGTGAGGAAGGGCGGAATGCACATGAAGGAGACAGGAAGCACAGAATGACTTACGACATCGAAGACGTCAATGAACACGAATCTATTGGCTACGACGACCCTGTGATGAACTCAAGAGACGATTCCGTTTTCAGCGAACACCCTTGCGGAGCGTCATCCACGGTGGAAGGGGACATGCAGAGAACTGCTGGCTCAAAGTGGATATCAATTTCCCAACCGTCCTCATCGTCACCGTGTTCGTCTACCGCGTCATCCCCTATGTCTGTAAGTTCTCTCAGTTTTATGGATGGGGAGAGTCCGGAAGTTTTTCTGGACACTGCTCCTTCGCAGGACCACGGTTGTCTCCCACTGAAGTGGTCTTCAGGATATGTATCACATCATGAGGTCTTTGAAATGTGCAAACCACCAGATGTTCGCGGAAAATCGGATGAACCCGACTATAATTGTATACAGTATTCTCAAATCAAGTTCCTTGACCCAGAACTTGGGTATGTGAGCAACGTCGTGTTCTCGTGAAATCAGTGCAGTCATGCAGGGACAGATTTATCTAACGTCCTTTACCTACCAGATGGTACCTATCCACATCCTCCTCGGTACCATAGATCTGATATTAAACCATATTTCATTCCAGGAAAAGACATTCTGTGAGCAGCGTTCTTCAGCAAAGATATCGGGATATACCTCATTGTGGGGAAATGCAAATACCTGTGTGTGTGGATGGTATTCGGGTCATACCTCGATAGCCCGTTACAATTCTTCTTCACAGTGATTGGGACAAAAAAAGTATTTTACTTTTACCCAAGAGCACATGCACTAAGAGACAGTTAATTAGCGAATAGAAATGATGCGGTCAATGTCATGTCATTATTTATGAGGAAAGTGGTTCTTGTTGGTTGTTGTTGTGGTTTTTTTTTGGGGGGGGAGGGCACCAGACGACATATATGTTAGAAAAAAAAATATGTTGGCATTGTCTGTGTAATTATGTTTCAGATGTTACAGCTGTGGTAGAAAAGATTAAAAACCATACCTAGCTGGTAGGTTGTTTACTTTAGGCTTCCGAAAAATACGCCCATGTTCTCCGTCCTCCTTGTGCACAGCAGAGTTAATTGGCGTTGGTCCATACGTGGGAATATATACAATATACGCACTCGTAATGAAATACAGCGTTCATAAACTATGCAAAGAATATGAAAAGATGAAATATGCAAGGAAATACTAAATGCTGTCACTTCTTTTTATAAGACGCCTTCGTTAAACGTAAATGAACAACAAAAATACTCAGGAAATGATACGTTCTATGCCTATTATGAGAGAGCGATTTGTTATAAAATGGGGCACAAGTATTTTCACACAAAGTGTTATCTTTTTCCTTGCTCAATTTTCCACTAAATTATATTATAAAGTACATAGATTACAAGAACAGGAACTGCTGATAATGACAGATCAGAGAGTGAGTATTTCAGTCCGGGAATGTGCTTATGTGTTCTCAGAGGATGCGTTATATTCTTGTCTCCTATGCACATTCATAAACATACCAACTAACTGGCTGTAAGACTATTCAATATGACAATTATGAGTGCATCAAAATGAAATGGTATAATACAGCTGATTAATTATCTTATTATGTTATTTGTTTTATAATTATATATAATGAGCTTGCTCACAGTGCTGCATGAAGTGTTACAATCTTTTGACAATATTTGTCACGTCGCAGGGATTGTAATTACCATGGTAACTATGCAGAGAGGCGGATTACTAGCTACTTAGGGAAAGTGTGAAGTTTCCGATAGATTTCCTTGGTAGTCATAAATGAATGACTATAAGAATGATTTTTTTTTCTTTCACTGCTGAGACAAAATTCACATTTAAGAAATTCAGAAACCAGGGCGGATATTATGATTGTGAAATATGCGTTATTGATTGTAATTACCATAGTAGCTATGCAGAGAGGCTGGTCACTGTAATATAGTCATATAGCTAATATAAGCTATTATAGCTATCAAGGAAGGTGTGGAGTTAAGGATAAATGTCTATATCATTAATGAATTACTGTAAGAATGAGCTGTTAGTATCGTTGTCTTTACTGCTGAGACAAAATTCACGCGCAAGAAATTTAGAAACATGGACAGATATAATGAATGATACACGTATGTGCTGCAAGATAACCATAGGAAGGATTACTTGCCTGTAAATGCAGTCGGGTACTTTAGTATTCTGTTTGCCGTGATCGATTCTGAAATCGGTAATAGATACAGGAGGCCCGCTGGTGTATTCTTTGCCAAGAAAACCCGTTTTTATTCACCAATTAGCATCATTAAACGCCACATTTTTATCCTTGCCGCTTTTGATAGCTGTATTGCATGTTTGTAAATTATGAATGATGTAGACTAGACTTTCAACAACAACAAAAAAACACAAGACAAAACAAAAGAAACCCCACAAAGAACAAACCAATTTGAAAAACACTTGTACACGGTAGAATGCAAATGTTAAGTTTATAAAGATATACATATACATACACATATACATATACATATTAGTAAGTATGTGCCCATGTAGGCCTACGTGATTTTAATGCACAATTGGGGCAAGAACCGTTTTCATTGCGTGAGGATTAATCATGCATTATATTGGAGTGCATATAAAGTCTATCAATAGAATAGTGCTTTACAGAGTATGCACCATCTATACACTATATGGTAATATAGTGAATCTATAACATTGATTATCATGTGGTGTTATTGTTCAACAAATTAATCATCTTACTGAACAGTTATACTGTGTATGCAAATATGTGCGTGTATTACACATGTATACGTATATAGACAAGGCTCGACAATAACCTTTGTTGTTGTTGTTGTTGTTGTTGTTGTTGTTATCAACTTTCATTTTATGATGACCCGACAATGAAATTTGGTGATCAGAAAAAAAGGAAACGACAAAGAAAAGCATGAAATTAAAATAACTGATTGTTTTATTAATTATGTGAAAATTGGCAGGTATGATAAAGTGTTTCAAACACCGCGTTCCGTTACTACGAAGAAAGAAAAATATTTAAAAGTTAGAAATTGCCATGAAGACTTGAGAATGTTGCAAAGTTTAAATACCTCGGTGTGACGGTTGGCCAAAACTTCGACAGGTCTCCTCAGGTAAATTAAGTAATAAGAAAAGTAACGTATATGTTATTATGTGATGGCGTAGAATTAAACATTGTTTAACAAAAGATATTTTAATTTAGTTATATTTTTCTTTGATTCTCCCTCACATTGACAACTGTTGTACAGTATGGGGATCTTTAACTGAGAAGAATCTTCATAGACTTCAAGGTGTCAAAACAAATACTCTCGTTTGGTACTAAATACAGACTATCGAGCATCAACTGACAGTTTATTAGATACACTTGAATTACAACCCACTCAAAAGAGAATCAGTACGGTATACTGGCCTACAGAATAGTAAATTATATAGCCTCGCCTTACCTTTGTAGACATTTGTCCCGAATTCACGAAGGTGGAACAAATGAAACCATGGTTTAAACCATGGACAAAAACCATGGAGCGCCAAGTGTCACACGGAATATTTCGTTACGAAATTGGTCATTTCGTCGACAAAATGAGCGTTTCGTTAACGAAATTATCATTTCGTGGACGAAATGTTCATTTAATTACAAAATGTTGTCATTTTGTTACAAAATAATCATTTCATCGACGAAATGACTGATTTCGTAACGAAATATTCCATGCGACACTTGGCGCTCCATGGTTTTTGTCCATGGTTTAAACCATGGTTTCATTTGTACCACCTTCGTGAATTCGGGCCATATCGTACAAGACATGTCCTAACAAATCAGCTATACCTACCTAAGCCAACAACAAACATTTTTTTTTCCTCACACTTCGCCAGTGAAATGTTCAATTCATTACCAATTTTAGTTCAATTCATTATCAATTTCCATTCAATTATCCCCTTCATTACAAACTTTCAAGAAACGCCTCCGGCGTCACCCCTCAATCTTTTGTTGATATTTAGTTACTATTTTGTATGACCGCCACATGTATTATGTTGTATGTTTTTGATAAATTATTTTCCATTTGTACATTATATATATGTATATGTAATATATGTATATGTATATGTTTGTAAGTCCGTATTTGATATTGTAGCTTTTGTATAACTTGACGCAGCGCCCCCTTGTAAAGCAGGTCATTGTGGCTCTGAAAGGGACAACCCTGCTTTTAAAGAAAACATAGATTAATGAATAAACATTCAAAAACGAAATAACACTATAAAGTATTAAAAGTTGTTACATACCTTGATAACAATGTGAAAAAAAAAGTTTACTCTGTCTGACATTTCCGATATTTAATGGAGACTTAAACCTAATTTTCCATGAAACCACTCATGAAGTGATCGTATTTAACATAGGGTTAACTACTTTTATTGTTTGATTGATAAAATCATACCCTGAAATTTGGCCGTGCGAAAAAAAAAAAGAACCCAACAATTTATAGTCTAGTCAAATTTTACCATAAAGTACACTGAGTTTAACCCTGATCGCGGTAGCTAGCTGAAATGCGTTTAGTTATCAATCACTGAAACGCGAGTTATTCTCTCTTTTTCTGAAACACACACACACACACATATAGAAATAATGTACACACTCTTATTCTTTTTTGATGGTCTCCGGGCTACCGGTCATGTTGAGCCTTGAATCATAATGATCTTTTATGTATATGGGTATGTTGGATGTAAGATCTTATTAACTTATACGTATATGGTATGTATATGTACATGTGTATGTGCATGTATACGTATATGTATATGTGTATGTATTATGTATATGTATATGTATATGTATATGTATATGTATATGTATAAATATTATGTATATGTACATCTGTATGTATACATATTTCAGGGCTCGTGTTAACAGACGATGATGTGTCATTGATGTCGATAGTTTTGTCAAATACAATTGTAATGAAAGGTAGTGAATTCCAAACGGATAAAGAAACTATGATCTGAAATAAGTGAATGTTGGCCAAAATTGCAGCAATATTTGTCCAATAGCTTTATCTATCTGGGAGCTTTTAATTGTATCGTCAACAGAAGCGTAACTTTGATTTTTGCAAGAAAAAAGTTCGATATTTTACATTCAGTCTCGTGACAGACCAACTTGCAGTGGATTTGGAATGGTCAAAGGTTACACGTTAATCAACGAAGTTTGCAATCATGTACTTGTTCCTATATGTGAGCATGATTCTGACATATCCGCCGGTTTGTGAAACCAAAGACCACAAATAATTCAACTGAAATTATGACTTCTGAACAAAAATACGTGATTGCTGCTTGATAAATGGTTTGAGTATTTATATCTGTACAAGTTGGTTTTTATTCTTTTTGGTTGTTGATAACTGTGCATGTTTTTCAAAATCTAGTGTAACAATGCCTTTGTAAATAAAAACGTTTATTGATACGATGCTACTCATAATGAGTACTGGCATCAACTATATAAAGCTGAGTTAAGATTGTGTATAATATGAAATGTTAGTTGATAATACGCAACCTTACATTTTTATAAGAATAAAGATCTTTAGGGAAATTGTGTTCGTTCTGTCATCATTGCCATGTTTAGTGATGACTGTGAGAATGCGGTTTATCGAGTATGAAAGTCCATATTCCCAAAACACATACGCTTGCAAATGTCAAAACAATCATTATTACATTCCTTTTCAAAATTTAACTTTGCAAAACACCATGTCCGTTTCGGCCGGTAAGTTTACATACACGCACAAGGTATAATTTTTCATTACGTGCTATTGTAACTACCTTTCGGAGTCTGCTGCTATAAACTGAGAACTGTTTCCTTTTTAGGAAGCTTATGAATTTGCACAATAGGTCCTACTTATTAGGGCATTATTGGCTACAGGAGAGTATCGCAGAAATATCAGAGATATTTCATGAAATCTGAATATCAGCGAAAACAAAGAACACTACGGCCTGTTATTCTACCTGCGTATTAAGTAATTGGTGATATCTTGTATAAAGTGAGAATTTCCGTTCTCATTCAGTTTCGTAGGGAAAATATTATTACAAGCGCGTATAGGCGTCTTGTTGAAACTCACCCAGACGGCTCCACATGTTCAAACTCGCGTGTAGGGCATCTTATATTGATACGAGAACGCGAGGAAGTGAATTTAGCACTCTCTCTCTCCCTCTCTCTCTCTCTCCTGTGGGCGCTGAGTTTTGGGCGACAAGGCGAGAAGACGCGAGTTGAAACTCACCGACCAGCTGGTAACATCTCAAAACTCCAGGATAAGTACTCGTCCTCTCGCCAGTTCCCAAGTTCAGTTTTAAGAAATCGCCCCCGCCCGTTTTTAAGATTCCGTAGGGAAGAGATAGCGTGGTGAAAAAACACCCCAAGAAGTTCCTTAAAAACAAACAAACAAACAAACAAGTCATGTAGAAAAAAAAATGGAACGCGGCAGAAAACAGAATTGGCGTGCTGAGGCAAGCAGGAGGCTTGAGTATACTATAAACAAAGTATAGAAGGACACATGAATTTTTCGACGATTCGCAGTGACGTTAGCTTGTTACAGATATAAAACAACATAAAAATATTTATAATGTTCGCTCGTTCTATAAACTACCATCGTTGCATGGCTCTCAAAGGCGGACCAATATACACCGACCAAACACTCTGTATTTACAAAACAACACAGCACAGATCAGAACCTTAAAGGGGAAATGACCAACTTGATAGAAGAATGCCTTAAACTCATCTGAAATTCACCTGAAACAAGGTAAAATGTACGACTGAATTGTGTAAACTTGTGCTGGTACCTGATTGGATTTATCTTCTTCTTTCGACAGTCCATTGAAGCGATGATAGAACACTGTACTGTGATGTGTTTGAAGGCTCGGTATGCTCACATATATATGAGGCTATATAGGCCTGCATTTGAGCGACAATAGCTTGTCTTAGATATCTGAGATGGTCTGTGGTGCCTTGAACACTTTATATGGATTTTATCGTATATATGTACATATGTTTGTAATCCGAATTTTCGAGGATCCTTCCTCTTCATCAGGGATGACAGCTTAGTGCGAAGCTGTCATCCCTGATGAAGAGGAAGGATCCTCGAAAATTCGGATTATTCATTAAAATCAAGATTGGCATTTAATATATCTTTATATATATATATATATATATATATATATATATATACATATAATAAAATACATAATTACACGTAAGGTATAAACTAATATATAATCACAATATAATTAATGAAATCTTTTCATATATTCTATAATTAATAATTTGCAACTTTTGATATAATGATATATAAATACAGGTATAGATATAATTACATATGATTAAATCAGCACATATCACATGATTTCACAGGAATGAAACTGTCACGTGCTAGTATGTAACTAACAAAGTTACGTAGCCATGAACTGATAAAAAGAGATGGTGAAATGCTCAGTATTTCAGACAGAAAGGTGGAGATCAGGCTGCGCTGGAAAAACCAAGTGATTTTAGGCGAAAATGACGTCATTTCATCTTTAAAAGGAGTGTAATCTCTTCAACACTAAAATAATATCAAAGCAGCAGCTACGCGGATGAACTTTTTCGTTTTATTTTACACTCACTCCGAGCGGCACAGAGAAAAAAAAATGCACTTGACATTCTACCTTCGTTGAAGAGTTCGTGAAGAAGGCCCTATTTAAAAATCCAATGTACACTCAGCAACAACAAAAAGAAAGAAATGAAGAAAGAAAGTAAACACTTTTTCCAGCACATATTTTTCATAGAAGATTTAAAAAAAAACAACAACATTGTGTCATATACCATATCAAAGATTACTTAATTGGCTATCATCCTGGTAGGTTGCAGAAAACTCCACATAATGAGAGACATGAATGAAATAGCAAAAATGCGTTTTCGTTCCCTTGTATCTCTTTATATATTCAACCATCAAAAACAGAGTGGGAAAATAACGGAGGAAAGTAGGAATTTTCTGTCGAATCAAACTTCAATTTCATGACATAGGGAGTAAGCCGCAAAGGCGATAACATGGACAGAGTTTCTTTACTTCATTCTTTTGATTTAGGAATGTTAGAATTCATGAGACAAATTCAAGAACCAAATATCATTTCGATTTGAAATAACATTTCAAATTTCTACCATTTTTGCTAACATTGTGTCTTAAATGGCATTTGAATTTGGAATTGACAAAAGATTCCCCATTTTCTCCATTATTTTTTACTTTACAAAGACATTAGGCTTAGACCATGGGATGATATAAATGTGCAAATCAATTTGTGTTTCTTATTGTGTTGAGTTGCCCTTTGTTCTCATTATGGAAAAGCACATACGCATGATTGACTTGCTCATTTTTGCAATTTTTACTTTTGTGTCTTGGAAGAGAAAAACGAGTGTGTTCACTCATGCGTAAAATTTCCTTCTTTTTTTTTTTAACTGACCTACCAGGTTGATAGCCAATTAAATTGCTTTTAACATGGTATATAAAACATGAATATTTAGCCAAATATACTATGAGAAATATGAACCTGAAAAAGTGTTTACTTTCTTCTTTGTTTAGTGTATATGAAACTAATAAAGGTATTATAATACATTTAATCATATACGTCAAAACTTAAGTTTCGAAGAATATTTCTATTTTCATCGGAGCTCTTACCATGTGTCTTTGATAGACAGAGATAAAGATGTGCAGCGTCCCCTATGAGCATGACGTATGAATAGCACATTTCCTGAATGCGCACACAATGCGCACTGCGCGACACATCAAACAACATGGGAAACATCCCGAGCGCGCGGTCGTCATGGAGATTAAGGACGTAAAAGTAATGATCAAGCACTGATGGCCTGCATGTGCATGGCGTATGGCTTGTCATCATTCGGCGTCTAAGATATGACATAGATATTTTACAAGCCCCTCGGATATTTTAGTGATATCTGAAGGAATCAAGAGTTTGCTGAGTGCCTATTGAGAGACCCGATTCCAGAGATTATAAGGCAATGGGCCGTCCACAATCCACCAATAATAGCAATATGATGGGTGTCGGAGAGGACTTTTGGAGCTCGGCGGAAGAGTTTTGTTCATGTGAGGACATTGAGGATTACCGCCACGTCGGCCGCACTGACGAGCCTGTGGCAGCCAGTGTAAACAGGGTAACTGTAAGTAGAATATTAAAAGAGTGTGAGCAAGTTTCCTTATTCCGAAGATTCGTTAATACGAAACGGAATAAAGTTTATTATTCCATAGGTTTGTAATTCCGCAAACGAAATGTGGCTCGTTATTCGGAAGATGTTTAAAAGAAAAAGTTTTGCTATGGCAAGGGTTCATTTATCGGAAAACGAAATAAGGTTTATAATTCTAATGGCTCTTTACTGCGCACCTTCTTTTAATTTTCAGATTGACATGCCCTATTTCAATTTTGGATTTAGGCCTATACGAATCTTCGGAATAACGGACCTTATTTCATTTTCGGACTAATGAACCTTGGAATAAGAATAAGGCTAATTCGTCCCTATAGTATAATTCCCAACGAACAGGGCAAGCAGAAGTCATTGGAACTCAAATGGGGAGTGGAGTTAGAGTGTAGATGGTAAATATTTTCATCAAATTGCTTTGACGGTTGAGTACCAATCTCGTATGCTTTCTTTTTATGACACATCTTGGATTGACAAAATGGCCATACGCGGGTACTTGACATTGGGTTGAAATAATCACTGAGTTTTATCATAGATCCAATCAGACCGCCAAGAAAATGAATAAGAAAGATAGATGATTAATAAAAGAATAATCAACTTTTTTTTTTCATTCCAAAATAGACCAATAAATCCATCTATCAGAAGATTATTTTGAAAACTATTGATATATTTTGCCTTAAGCTACCTTCTCTCTCTTTCTCTCGTTAACTCTCATAGAATTCTCACTCTTCGGACGACCAAAGTAAGCAGTTATCACGTTCTTCCAGCAGCAAATTATCACCGAGTAATGATGCCGCCAAAGATTATGAAAGGAGTGCAGAAAGTAATTTTCGATCAACCTCATTAGAACCATCCTGGACAAATAATGACCAAAGCGCCGCCAAGGAAAGAGGAACATCTGTGCCGAAGTATCAACCCGGATCTTCAGATACTGGGGAGACTACTTGTTGGAAGAGAGGGTCCAGTGTGAAATATGCGGAGGATGATTCCCGAGCGAACGAAAGCGAAGTCCAGCAACCAGTTGCTCATGGTAGAAGGAATTTTGTAACACCAGAACCCAGGAGGGACATCGGTGACGGAGCTACTTCTGAGATTGATTCCTGGCTAATCAAATCGCGAGGTCGGGCTACCGGCGATCCTCATGAGGGATCTAACAAATATGAGACAAACAACGACGCAAAGGTATTTGACAGTTTTGGACGCGATACTCGAGAAGACGCCAGCTTGACTATGAAGTCTCGGCCGCCTATGACTTGCCAAGGTCGCATGCCTGGCTCAGGCAGGATGGGAAATGCACAAGAAGACGACAATGTCGGCATCAGGGAAGTTGATGGATCTTCGCTAAATGAGTCCAAGGACCATAGTCATTTGAGGCAACTTCGTGGTACGGGCAGGATGCCAAACAGAGCACCTCTGGACGAGGGAGCTGCAGAACGAAGCAGGAACTGTCGAGTTCCAGGTGCAGAGGAAAGGAAATCGAATACTTGTTGCTGCGAGCATTCGCTGTCTCCTGAATATCGATTCCCCAGCGAAAGGAAAGTCGGAAGAATGCAAAGTTCTGCTGCTGGTCACAACAGGACAATCAGGCTTGCAGTGAATGACTGCACCATTGATGGAGGCATAGCCACAGATCGCTGGAGACGCGTAGGAAAAGAGTTCATTGAACACGAAGGACGCCCCCAGGCACCAACAGGTGAAGTCGCTGTCGACAGCGAAGTCGTGTTGAGCCGGACTTCTCAGGCAGAAACACTGCAGCTGTTCAACAAAATGTGGTCACAAGGCAAGTTCTGCGACGTCACTTTCAAAGTTGGAAGTCAGAAATTTCATGCGCACCAGGTCCTCCTAGCTGCCAACAGCGAATATTTTGAGCGGATGTTTCTCGCCGTTTCTTCGAGCGCCGAAATTCAGCCAATCATTGTTGAAATCGAAAACATGTCCCCGCAGGTATTTCAGGAAGTACTTCGTTTCATCTACACCTCACACATCGAGGTCAGCTTTAGCGGTATTGTCGAGCTCCTACGAGCTTCACTGGCTCTATCCGTGGAATCACTCACCTACGCCATCCGGAGATATTTGTGGAGTTGCTGGAAGAAAGAGTGCATCAACGCGTTCTGCGTGACCCACGCGACAGGTATGGATGAACTCAATGCCGTAATTCTGGAGCACATCCGAAATGAATTTCTCGATATTGCCAAGTGTCTACAATTTGCGTTATGCCCTGGAAAGTTCGCGGTCAGGATTCTAGCAGACGACAGACTATGTGTCCACTCGGAGGTCGATGTTCTACGCGCTGCACTTCTCTGGATCTCCCACCATGCCTCTGATACAACCTCAAACCTGACGATGCTCCGGCACGTCCGATTTCACTGCATCTCGGTAGAGTCGGTTGACGATCTGCTGGAAGAGATGACATCTGCTCTGCTGTGTGAAACTATAAAGCGCTTCATAGTGGATGCTCGGAGATGCTCTTCTGGTCTTACACCAGCTAATCTCCGTTTCAATCCACCAGTTACCCGGCGACATATCGCAACGGTGGTAGCTCGCTGCTGCGTACCGGAATATACAGGAACGACAACATCAAACGCAGGAGATTCGACAAAGAGAGTAAGTTCTAGAAACGTTTCGGGTAAATATTTGGATATTTGTGTGAATCCCACAATCTGATATTGCATGTGCTACAGAAACGTCATCCGATAATACAAATACTTGCTGAATTTATTTACGAAATGTATAAATACCAACAAAGACTAATATTGTAGGCCCTATATACATATATATTTGAGTGTTCTCGTCAGAGTCATCGTGGCGGGATGCGAGCGCATTTCACGGGGCAGATCAACATACCGATTCATTCCGCCTTTCTTTTGCCGTCCAATAAAACTGATCAGGAAAGCAAAAAATAAGCATAGCTTTACTTTTGTCATTATAAAGGACAAAATGTTCGGTGCTATTTTCTTTGCAGCAACAACCTGAGATATCGCCACATTGTTATCAACCACCGTCATCCGTCAGAGGAGGACATTTTCCTCCAACAGCCTCCCGCACCAAGGAGCAAAGGAGCAATCATCCGGCAAGCCTGCATAGCAACAGACTTCCACGAGTAATTTCATCGCGCAGTTCTCCCTTTTCACTGACTGGAGGAAGTTATCAGCATCCAGCAGAAGCGGGGCGAGTCCAGCGTCCAGCGAAAGCGATGTTGCCGGGTGGAAGGAAGACCATGGCGAGAGCAGCAGCTCAGTTTCCGTCAGACCACGGAGCTGATATGGAATATCTGCCAGTACCTTTCTTGGATCAGTGTCATTCGACTGAGTTCAGAGAGCCATCTGCCACTAAATGGTCCTCGTCGACACAGACGAGATATCGCCAGATGTCATCTGTTGGCGACGAATGCCTAATCCGTGTGGGTGGACTCCCAAGGAACGGATACTATGATCAAGGAAGGAGCATAGAAGTTTTCGAGGACGGGACACTGGCGGACTGGACGGCGCTCGGGAGACTGCCAATCGCGATCGATCACCATGCTGTCTGCGTTATACAGGACTCCATCTACGTTTCGGGTAAGATTACTTTAGTACCTCATACAAAACTTGGGGCTTTATAAGCTGTCGTCATTACATACAGGCTCTACTTCTTCTTCTTTAGTTTCTGTCATTTTGTTAACACTTTTCAGTACCTGTCAGCCATACTTTGATTTCCTTGACTTTGTGAACGAAAATAAACATTGCCGTTGTTGTTCTTTCGTCGAGAAAGATTATGTTACATTAATGTAATACTGTATTTGTATACGCTTCAGGCATAGTGACGAAGGCATCTAATTTCAGTCGTAAACATTTACATCAGTGCTACCTGAGACAATAATCGAGGCACATGATCTACATGACCTTATTGAGGTGATTAATGTGATGTCAGTTGTTACAAATTAAGGTCATTACAAGTTTTGCTCAACAATTCGTTGATCGATCGCCTTATATCGATTGGCTCACTGCAGCTGCAAATTATATTTTGTGTTTTCTTGTTGATATAAGGAATCCAGAACATGACATCTATTTGGAAAAAACAAACAAACAAAAAACCTCATGACTGCTCTTACTTTGCTGAAGTACAATTATAACATTTATAGAGATCTTTGTCTTCATCACATTACGTTATTTTTCTGACCTTCATGTCGGTAACATTGAAGTATAGGGGTGTACATTTTGCGCTATTAACCAACCCTGTTGCAAATAACACTATTTATATGCAGGAGGACACATATTAAACTTGACAAGGGCGCAAGGTGATTTAGCACCCTGTCGGCTGTTTCACAAATATGACGTCAAAGATGACAAATGGCGTCGGTTGTGTGACGTGGGCACGGCTCGATCATACCACAATATGGTGGCACTCTTTGGACAGCTCTACGTTATCGGTGGACAAGACGTCAATGGAGTGTAAGATTTTGTTTGTTTGTTTGTCTTTCATTAAAAATACCGTTGACATGGCAACGCATTTATGCAATACTGACGAAAAAAAGTGTCTTGCACATCTACCCATGATAGCGGTCACATATGCCAAATTCGGGGTCAATAGCTCAAAAATGAGGGAGTTTATAGTTCGATCCACAAGATTTTGCAGCGGACCGACCGCCCGCGCCAACCGACCTCAGAGTGACTCCTATATACCTCCATACATGTGTAGGTGGGGGTATAATGATCAAAGAAAATGGGATTCCTCTGGGATACGAGCCAGAGACCTCCGGATGTGACTAGACCGGCGCTCAATACCGAGGGAGCCATGGAAAGCCCTAGAACGGTGTCCGTCCCAGAAAAACCCTAAATTGTCAATGTTGGTATGGTCAGAAGCTCATACATAAACTTAACATGAACCCGAAAGATAGAAATCAACTTGTTTTTTAGCAGTTTAATTACATTACAATCTTCGTCGCACATTTCAAGCTGGCAAATCGTCATCAGCGTCCCAAGTTATCAGAGGCATGTTTGTTAAGCCCATAAAAATTACAATATCGCCACACTTATGGGTCATACTAGACTCGTAAGTGAAATGAATAAAAAAAAGTAATTATTCAATTCAATTCAATTCAATTCAATTTTATTTCCATTTCCATTGAATAAATAAAAAACAAAGAAATGTATATATATACAATACAATAATTATGATTGCGTGAGTTGAAAAGATGCCGACATATTTCCATATTTAACGGTGTTGTCCGGAAATAAGGTGAGAAATGTAGCTATTGTTTACGTGTATCTCTTTTCTAACAATGTTATTGTGTGTAGGCCTATATAGCCGTATCGGTAAGGAATTCTAGTAGCAGTAAGCAAGTTTATGACCCCAGGCAGTTAAACTTAAGCCTCGATATTTCGAACACTGACTTTCTTCGGGTAGTGAATACTACCCCATAAATGCTTTTGGTCGTTGTCGTGAAGAGGAGGTCGTGCATACACGCGGCGACACACATGCAGTGCATTACATAAATAGGGCACGATCTTAAATGTACCATACATGGGTGAGAAATGCCTAATTGCCCGAAGTGACAACATAAGGGTACTTAATTACCGTTATGACCGATCATAAATCCTGTTATAGATACACTATTTACTATCTGTAGTATACGTATGTGTATAAACAAGAAACGAAAGAAAAGCTTAATGAATTACCGTCAAACAACTTTTCATCGCACCAAATTTTTCGCGCCAAATTTTCGACACATCAGACGTATTCTTCAGGGTTCTGAAACGCTGGAGAAGAAGTGTGACTATTGTAAGAGTTGTTGGACAGTAATTAATTTCTTCTTTTCATCTTTTGTTCAGACTGCAACCACAACGGGGACTGAATTTCTCATTATGGATGTGGATAAGATATTCATTTGTACAGTATATCTATCTACTGACTAACTGTATTTATTTTGGAATGTATGTGTGAATGTGTATGTGATTGTATACACTGCACGAAGACACGACTCCAAGTGTGCCAATGCAATGTTAAAGGGAACCCAAACCCAAAGAGATATATAAAGAAAATGTAAAGGGAATTCCACAAAAATTCATTTTGATGAAAATTACTCATTCCATCATTCCCCCTGCTTTCTGAAAGCGGTTAGTCAAGTGCTCTTTCATAATGCTAGACAAGTGAATTTTTGTGGAATTTTCTTAACATATTTTCTTTATATTGTTGTCCACACATACGTCATAATCTCTAGTAGTCTCCTCATCCAGCAGTTCCAACACCAAAACTTTTAAAATTCATAACTTATGCATCGATTGTCCGATTTTCCTTAAACTTTCACTGATGTGTTCTACTAATGTTGCTGCTTCCACATTGGTCTTTGGGCTTTGGTTTCCCTTTAAAAGCATAATTTACCATTTGCAGATTAAACACAAACCCAGCCTTAGTGCTTTAAAGTAGTTCTAAAATGTGAGTTAGGGATAGAAACAACCACTGTGAAAATTTGAATCAGTAAAATCCATGTTAAGTATTGTTGAATATACAAAATGTGAACATAGTTATGATAAAGATGTTTCCAGACTAAACCATCTACAGTTGGTTTGTTGAGAAAAAATACTGACATCTCCTTACATTTTAGGCTTTATTGCAAACATTTTATATGGCAGGGTGTTTTGTGGTACAACAGACCTACACATATGCATGAAAGGCGATATCTTGAACATTTTTCAAATCACTGCTCCCAAAGGTAAACTGGACCTTTACGTTGAAATAGAGTCCCTATTTCTAGACAAAGCGAAAGATCGACTTTGACGGTAATGTTTTATTAGGAGGTCCATACATGCATCCGCAAGATGGGGGGTTTTCCCTTGTCAAGACAAAGAGGCAAATTATTACCACAAAACACATACATTCAAAAGACAACGTACTACCTGTGCAAGAGGATCTCAAGAAGAAAGTGTACCAGCATTAGTGTCTTCACTTAAGAGAGAGAGAGAAGAGTACACGGCGCGAAATAGCGGACGTATCGGCATTGCGTGGAGCGAAGTGAAATGTGCGGGTAGACCAAAGAGATTACTATATCTCTTTGGGGTAGGCCGATATAAGGCTGCGTTCACATAGAAGTATACTATTCGGGTGTTCGGGCTCGTTTTTCGAGGGCACGCGAATAGCTTGAATCGAACGATGGGATTTCCTCACACCGGTTCACATAAGAGGGCACTATTCGAAAGTACGAATAGCTGCGAAAAGTATAGCAAAGTGGTAATCGAGCTTGTTCGATTTTCTTGCAGCGTATACCGTCTCTCGTTTATGAAATAATGACGCTTTTGGTCTGGATTTGTCCTTTAGCAAAAATAAGCATGTAGACTGACATTGTGATGCAGTTTAGAAATTGTTAATAAGATTTGCTGGGATGTAGGAGGAAGAAATCCTCACTGCATGGGATGGTGAGTTGACGGTGCGGGTGATGGTGTATTCGGTGCCCGAATAGCGAATAGCGAATACCGAATACCGAATACTTCTATGTGAACGCAGCCTTAAGTGCGCGTAGTGTAATGTAGGCGTGCAAAGAACTGAAAGAAGATGCCTATTATTCTGCTCTTGATAAGAAAACCCTTAAATTCCTCGATTTTAGAGCTCATTTCCTATGAAAACATCAATGTAGAGGCGAAGATTATGGCAGTTATTTGAAATGGACCTTGTTTTATTTGTGAGTTTCAGACAATGTTTGTTTATGCAGAAAATGCCTGCACTTTCGATATGTCTCTCATCTTTCCTTAATCTTAACTGCAGAAAGGCATTGCATTTTGCTGGAAAGAGTTTTTTCCCCTAGAAGTCATTTGATACCTTCCTCTTCATTCTTTGTTTCGAACATAAACAAACAAACAAACAAACAAATCCACCCATACACAGCTCTCTGTCGACTGTTGAAAGGTACTCGCCGTACACCAACAGCTGGCGCTACGTCGCTCCGCTGAGTTTCCCCCGTTTCGCAGCGGCAGCTGCCGTGTTTCACTATCGGATGTGGATAGCAGGGGGCGCCACAAACCACGTGACATTCACCACGGGCGTCGAGGCGCCACACATCGACTGTACCGAAGGAGCGCACATTCATCCGACTGCCGTCGTGGAATTCTACTCGGCTCACGATGACAGGTTCGGACGAAAACTATTTCAAAAGGTTGTTGATATTCATCACAACCAACAACAGAATTTGCATGCTACATTTCGCATGCGCAAACGAAGGTGACATTGAGGAAGCAAGCATAATTATGCTTGTTTGATTTTTGGCGGCGATTTTTCTTCCGGCCGTTTGATATCATAATTTAAAATTGGTCCTCCTGAAATTGTGTCTTCACCATGAGACCGGGGATCTATAAGGTTTATGATCGGATCTTATCAATTTAGTATTGTAGCAACATTCCATGCGTTATGCATTCAAGCACTGGGGAGTAGCCTAACACTGAAAGACACAACAGATGGGCACTTGCTGGATATTGTACGAAGTAATTGTAAAGTCATTTTAACTCATTCTTTCTGTCGTCCCCGTCAACCCCTTTCTCTTCCTCATTTTTTTTCTCTCTCTCCTCTCTCCCGTCTAAATTCATCAATTGTACATTGATAATCATAGTGATGATCAGATAATTACGTGATTATATAATCATCCAATTTTATAATGATATATAATAGATGATTATTATTATCTATCATTCAACTGGACGCTGGGGCTGGACGAGAATGTCCGATATGCCAGTTTCATTCTTTCTGTCGTCCCCGTCCCCTCCCCCTCTCTCTATCCTTTCCCTCATTTATGTTCATCTATAATGTAATTTTATGATAATTACCGGTATTTTATTATGCAATTATATAATTATACAATTATATGATTATATAATCGTATAATAGATGATGAAATAGATGATGATTATTATTATTCATCAAATAGCTGGACGAGAATGTCCGATCTGCCAGTCCCGCGATGGCACGCCTGTCTGGTAAGGACCAACAATCAACTCTACATAGTTGGCGGTTATAGCAACACGACTCTTCATCCTTCGTCGTCTCAGTCAGGCGCGTTGTCGACCATTGACGTCTACAACGACGCGGTCGACCGCTGGGAAACAGTGACGACGACTGAAGAAGGAAATTACACCAACAACACCGTCAGTATAGGTAAGTTCTCATCGGCAAACCTTGTCCACTTCTTTTCGATAAAGAGTGGCGTATAATACATCATCAGCTTGTATGGAATAGAAATTCGGACTGCGGAAATTTCCTGGGAATATCTAATATCTTGTAAGACCAATGTTCGTTACACGTAAATTAGTTTCTATGATGTATTATCGATTCCACACGGCAAAATCCTGACATACTCATTTCCATTGTGTATCAATTTTTGTTTTGTTTGACTGACGGGATACATACGATGTATAGTTGGTAAGATCTCTCTTGCTGTGTTTTACTGCAGGTAACAAAATAATCATCGTCGGAAACGTGAATCCCATTTCTGGAGCCCCCAACACCATCATCAGAAGCTTCGACGCGTCCAATTCCCGTTGGGACAAACGGGACTGTCCCGCATCCCAAGCCCGCGTCGGCCACGCCTGCTGCGTTATTCCCGCGTCTTACATACACCGCGTTTCGCTCGTCACGTAAACAGACGGTGCGATCCAGTCGAGAGGAACTGTACTACCGATAATGGGCTGAATCTTTCGGCTTTCTTCCTGTCCATGCGTTCATGGTATTTGAACCTTGTGCACATCGACGCTACCGACGTTTGCAGCAAGAAGTACCGAGTCAGCGAATGGCTGTCATACTTTCATTCAATTTCTGAAGTCCTCATACAAACAAAAATGCTCCGAGTGCAGTTGCTATAGAGATCACTGTTTTGATCAACTACTGTACAGGGGAATAAAAAAGAAAAAAGAAAACGACCGCTTCAAAAATAACAATAAAGAAATCACGGCTATGTGAATCATGCAACACAGTCGCATCTTCCAGAAATTCAATCTTTCGAATTCTTATACAGAAGATGAATGAAAGATTGCACTGATCATGGATAAAAAAAAAATGTAGTGTACCGTGCCATGATTGTCTCCATATTAATTCATATAAACTTGACACAATTAGCTGGAGATACAGTAAAATCAGTTCACTGTATGTACTAAATCTCTACCATACCGAATGCAGGATATTTTCATCTGTTCACTGTCCCCACTATTGCTAGAGACTCAGAAAAAGGTTCGAGGAATCCTGTCTAGATGCATTTTGATCCCAAGCTCTTCTAATGGTCGAATGCAAAGGGAAACAAAGTACACGTAACAGTACATGTACCTGCATAGACATGCATTTGTACATGTATACGTGAGGAGTCGCAAACTTTGAGAATTGAATAGAAAGTGGCGGGAAGATATCACACATCACCTCCAATAATATGCAAACATTTCTCCTCTTTTTTTTTTCTACCCCCTCCCCCTTTGCTCCACTGCACAATGCGGACAAGAAACAAACGAATGAGACACTAAATTACACACTGAACAAAACAAACAAACAAACAAACAAACAACAACAACAACTACTACTACAACAGCAACAACAAAGAGCTGAAGTGATGTTAAAGGGGATTTAATTTTCGGCAAACAAAAGAGGGATCATTATAACTTTTGTCTCAAGCAAATGTCATAACAACCCCTCAAGATCATTCCATACCTCAGACAATTATTATTATTATTATTATTATTATTATTATTATTATTATTATTATTATTATTATTATTATTATTATTATTATTTATTCGGCTTTCAATCACAAATATCATACGATAAGCTCAAGGTTTTACTACAAAATGTACTAATAAACCCTCACAGTAAGAAAGAATGTAAAAAAGATACTTAAATGTATATACTGAAATCATTTTTAAGAATATATTGTTAAAGACTGACAACAGACAACATATTCAAGAGAAGAAAATATTTTATTAGTGTCCCTTTTGTACCACAGACCATTTAAAAACTATCTACAATGTTCAGAAATACAAAATGGCTATGTATTGCACAGCACGCTTCGCACAACGCGATTCACACAATACAGACTTCCTTACCTGCACTGCACTGTGACAGCAAAAAGGAATATACACATCATCTCAACTAGTTAATCGGAAAGACTTAACACATTAGTCAATTAGCGTTCAGTAAATCAAATTATTTGCTAGTACGTTTTTTTTTCTTTTAAGAGGTATAAACTTCCTCAATACAATTTATATCTACCATTCTGTCAAGGAGCCAATAATGGTATCTGTTCACACAATGTAACTGCACACCAGCAAATAAATTAATTGTCATGAAAGTTATGACCACGCCCAAATAGTACTGACTGAATAATGTGAACAGCACTCTTTGATTTCCAAGTATACGAACCAACATTCCACCTCTCCAGTTGTTGTTTTTTTCAGCAAAAAACACAAACAAAAATACTTCAAAAAGAAAAGTACAGATATTCAAACATGGATGAAAACAAGGTCTCTCGACATAGTACTTGCCAATGCTTCAAACTAATGCGAGAATGGGACAACAACTTGGTTTATCAATA
The DNA here is from genome assembly GCF_040938485.1 of Diadema antillarum. NCBI lineage: Eukaryota > Metazoa > Echinodermata > Echinoidea > Diadematoida > Diadematidae > Diadema > Diadema antillarum. The sequence goes on from NW_027270978.1 coordinate 974,230, forward strand.
AAAATGTGATATTTGGCATACTATTCAGTACAATTTGTTTATCACATGTGTGTAAGTGTGTTTGCATACTTTTACAAAGTACTTGGTTAATGCATCTCCCCACATTTACAAAGAATTGTGAACATGCACACAAAATTAAGAAAACGACATAAAAATATTCAGTGTAAACACACATGATATCAAGTCATGTCCAATGTGATGGCAAAATTACTTTATTATTCCAACACCAGCAGCTTGTGGGAAGAACACATCAAATTCATGTATTTATAGTCTTTGGAATCAATGTCTTTCTGTCAAATAAAAGTATAATATGAAAGAACTACGTGATAAAACTCCTCATCCCTGAAGTACCGGTATAAAAACATGTCCAGCGTCTCTCGAGCTCTACTGTTAAAGTAAGAGATCGGGTTCTTTATGGCAGCAACCACTCCAACATGGAAAAAAAAAAAGAAGAAGAAAAACAATAAATGAAATAAAAAATGGCTAAGATGAGATCCCAAATCACACCACACCTACTACATGTACCCTTATCTTCTCCAACGAGGATAATTGGAAGTTATTGCTCTATTCTAATCGCCGTTTCATGAAGCTGTCAATGAAAGTACATTTTATATCTTTTCATATTTATTTTCATTCTTATGACAAAATGGATCTTTTCATATTCATTTTCATTCTTATGACAAAATGGATCTGATACAAAATACTGATCTGATGTTAGACCACAGTGAGTGTAATTGGGCAAGGAAATGATCAGCTATGACGATGATAATAATATATTGCACATTAGCCCAGGTTGATACTGCTGGAAATTAAGTGAACATTACAGAATATGTTATTCTCGAGCAAGAATACACCATGCTCTATCAAATGAGCTGAAGCCTAGTAATGGCTGCAATGCTCCAAACACATTTTTTAACCCGATAAGGATGAGTCCCGAGTACACTCGAGCAAGTGTCTATGGGAAATGCGTATAATAGCAAAATCAGCCCATCCTCAACGGATTAAGTAGAAATGCATAATCTGCCATAGAGATGCTTTGCTATAAATGACTTCTTTTTTTTACACTTCAAGTCAAGTAGTCCTAATCTTTATCCAAGTAATGACAGCTGATTGGATGTGAGTGGAATGTTGCCATAGTAACTGGGTAGCACTGGCAGAGAATGAGTTGGTATATGACTTGCTGAATCTGCACGGTGCATCGATCCACAAAATTCAACGTTCTTTGCCTGTATACACACTGAAAGCGTTAAAGATAGCCACCCCTACAGGCAGACATTCGTATGGAGCACTTCCAAAAGAAAGCGCATTGCAACGAAAGACGAAAAAATTAGTACATATAGCTTTCCAGAGAAAGTTCACATATTTCAGAAATGTGGAATAAGTCACACAATTTCCATGATGAAATCCCTACCTTCAAATCACCTTAAAAATCATAGCCTTCTAGTATCTTCCCCTTGTAACCAAATACCCATGTCACAACCTAAATGGACATAGGGTGGTAGATTATACAGCATAAAAAAAAGCAACATTTACATTCGAGTTGGTTTTCAACTTCAGTAGATTCAGAGGAGTCACAAGAGATTCAGTCGTGACCTTTATACAACTTTCAAAGAAACTTAAAACATAACCTACAGAAGAGAGGAATTTTGAGAGCAGCGAAAGTTCTAGTGAGGTCGTACAGAATGTGAAAACACTTCAATGATCTTAATGTTGCCAATTAGACGCAAGAAAATGTCCAATGGAAAGTTATCAGTAGAAGTGTTGTAGCCACAAGTATGACAATCACCAACATACTGCCCCTTGGTGGCTCCAGACATGTTTCACAGCCTAATTGTAAACTCATAATAAGGTAGTCAGTAGCATCAATCTTCATACCAGCTAAACATTTCTTAAAGTCTTGTAACTTTCTGCTGTTTATTTTCCATTAGTGTCTATGATATTGTTTCTACACAATAGCTACACAACACAAACTCCTCAAAGACTTGGGTTTCTCAGAACCTGTAATTGTGTACATGTCTAGCTAAACTGGACTGTATATGGGCAGGGATGCCAACAGCATTGCAGTATTCCGAGGGCTGAAAAAGCACATTTTTGATGGATAAACAATACTTTTTAATACCTTTCCTGCAATGGATGTGTGTAGTCACACAATATGCGAAAACAGTATTTTCCATGAAACCTGCAGTATTTTTGGCAAAAAACAAACAAACAAACTGATAGGCCAACAAATTTTTGAAAAAAGCAAACAAACAACAAAGCAAAACTGGTAGGCCTACAAAAAATGCAAAAGTTGGCATCTCTGTGCACATATACATGGAGAGGTGTCTTTTATCAACCAATGTTAGCTGTAGCTTGGTTGAACATAAATACACACAGAAGATTTCATATTTATATACAATTGTATTAACAGCAAGAAGATGACAACACAGCTGCTATTTAGTAATAATGGAAGGCAGAAATAAAAAGCAATTTCTTTCCTCTCTGGATCTGATATGATGGTTGAAAAAGTATGTATGTTGTTTAGACAAATAGTAAATATCTGTTTGGCATCTTCAATGGGCAAGATATTGAAGTGTTGTCATTTGTTGTTTTTTTTCCCCGCCTCAATCATGGAATGTTTTGGGAGTTGGCGAGATTCACAGATAATGCTAGCAATATTTTCTGGAACGTCACCAATGTCACCAATAAATATTCACAATCCTGCATGGTGTACCAATGAAAAGAAATAAGAACTCACAGGCCTGCAATTTGAAAACGAATGCTTCATATAGGATTTGTCATCCAACAAAGGATCATATTTTACATCTGCAGAAATTAAATGAACATCAACCAGCACACGTCAAAACAACAACAAAAAAAAGAAAAGAAAAAGGGACGAAGCACTACTAATTTGCAACAACGACAAATATCAATAATTATCTCACTTCACTGGCTGTTCATCAACGAAACAATAATTTTTTTTTTTAAGGATAAGTTTTCAATCTACCCCCCCCCCCCACAAAAGAATGGAAATATTAATGAAAATTATGCTAAATAATTGTTAAACTGTACATTTGATACATTATAAAAAAAATATCAAATAAAATCTCATTAGCACATTTCTCTTGGGTTGTTCATTTTTTTTCTTAGATTGTTGGTACAGCAATGAATTGCATTATGATATTTGATACACCATTGTGACATACCATCTACCTTGTAAGTTGGGCTCTTTTCCATAAAGGTGTCTGGGAGTTAGATGAAGCGTTGAAAGTAAAAATTGATGATGACAGGACAGCAAATATTTGGTATTGCATTCATTTCTCATATCTGTAACTATGCGTTGTTCAATATGATATTCAAACAAACATGCAGTTTGAATATCATATTGATATTGTATAATCAAATGCCAATTATGAACAATTAGGTTGGATATCATTGTCTGTTCTTGTAAGATTGTGATACTATTGCAAAAATCTGTTACCACTCTTTGAAAAATAAACCATCATGGTAGATTTCCCATCTTGAATTACAATGTAAGAGGTGGACGTTCTCTCAGTGGATGCAGGGACTCTCAAGCCAACCTGCTCAACCGGAGTTTGTCAACTCCTCCATGCAGCAAAAGCAAAGATTTCCGACTGTGACGAGGATGCATGCTTCAGGTCACGTGACTGAGTGATGGTGCTTTCCAACTGGTCCTCATCATCAATGCCGAGAGTCCGTCCAGCATGGGCCTGCAAGGTTGCACATTTCAAAACATCACATTTTGGGAGGTTCGCTGACGCAGTGAGAGTTGAGACAAACAAAACAAATACTTTCTGCAAGTGCTTCCTCCAATCAATGATAATCAACATCTTTCCAAAAACATCACCGGTATATCTGTAATTGTTTATGGCGGCATTAGGTTGAAATGTAAACGAACGCCAGAATTTGAGCAAACAATTCCAAGAATTTTTTCATCTCCATGTATGACAGTGGTAAGACGGTATCAATAAAGCAATTCTGCAACTGCACAGCATTCTGACCAAAAATCAAGGTACCCACAAATAAATTAAGATTGCACACTATCCCCCCCCCCCCCATTATAAAGTGCATCCATGCACACACAAAAATAAACATGTCCACCACAGCCTATGTTTGTCATCACATATAACCACAGTATACACCTATGTACCAGTACAATGTAGTGCAATATTATGTCCCCCCCCCCCCCACACACACACACACACAAGCATGGATGCTACTATGCCTGAAAGTTAAAAATATAAACATGTTATATGTAACACTTAAGTGGCAGTATTGTTTGGGTTTCTCTTGGGCAGAGGGTCATAGGTTCACAACAATTCATAATTACCTGTAAGGTATATTCCTATGTCGGATCAACTTTGTCTGCTGCAGAGCCGTATCCAGTTGCTCCTGATACAGAAAAATTATATCAAATGGAATACAACCACCAATAAGAATATCAAATAATTCATACTGCAAAATACCCATACTATATTAATAACCATTCAGAGTAAATATCCCTCTCCCCCCTTTAAACACATTGCTTCTCTTTTTCCTTTGATCCTGGTTTATATGTCGTATATTTACATATATATGGGCCGTGACGCGAGAAAAGGGCCCTTAGGGCATTAAATACCAAAAAATGAGGTTTTACTCCACATTGTAGAAGAAACTCTGACGCATTTAGATATGCAAATCTTTTTCTGAAATTCCAATCCTAAATGACCCCATTACGACATTCAAAAAAGCATGTTTTGCCCAAATTCTGTCACTTTTTGATACGTCTATGCGTGTGCGCGTAGTTATAGCCGGTTGATCTTTTTTGCGCGTACTGGCTGTATTGCTTTGTCAAACTTCCGCGCGGTTTTCTGGCGTTTGCGCGCAGCGGTGCTAAGGGCCCTTTTCTCGCGTCATGGCCCATATGTATGAATAAATATATATCTATATATTTATAAATGTAAATATATACACACATAAATGTATATATTCATATATTTGTCCATTGCTGTGCACGGATTCTCTGAGGAAATGACTGATCCTGTACATAGTTCATTCATATACAACACATTTACAATTTGGGAATTTACAATTCCCAAATTTGTCTTCTTGGGTGTATAATGGTTGTCGCTGTCATGGTATAGTGGAAGGTGCACTGCACTCTTACAAGAAGAGGTCCCAAGTTCAAGCCCTGTTATGGCACTGTATACCCATAATTCTCCCCATTTCCAATTCATAACTGAGTACAAGATAGAAAGTTGACAGATCATGTGAGGTAGATTTATCTTGTGCACGTCAGGTGGCACGGGTTCAAATGCATGAATTCATCTATTGGGAAATTTTAACACATCCAAACCTCCTCCCCCACCTCTCTGTATGGCAACAGTCATGATAATTGTTACTGTATACTGTCAAACCAGCAAATCTGTCAATGTTTCACACACACAAATAATTTGAAAAGAAACATGGTCATTGGGAGGGGGGAACAAAATAAAAGTATCCTTTTGCTTCACCATGAGTATTAATACCTTGCATGATAATTGCATTTGAATGTTAAAATGAAGTATTACAAACTCTAGTGGATGATCTTGCAACAAGGAAACCACATTGGGGATATTGTAAAAACCAGAAATGTTTGCATGCATTTTAATTTCGCAAATTTCGCGACAGCCAAGATTTCCAAAATTAAAATGTACACAAAAGTTCTTGTCTACACTATATGCATTGAGTGCCAGCTCATGGCAACTCGCAAAAATTTCATGCAGCGAAAACAAGGCTGTTGACCCAATTGACAAAAATTTAATGCCACAAAGATTTCTTGCCTCACAGTAGTTGGAAATAAATTGGTGCAACCGTTCCATACCTTAGTAACATCAAGACCTGATTCCCACAGGACTTTCTGTACTTGGCCGACATCCAGCGTTCCCGTGTGATCCACGTCCTGGGCAAGGCAGTGGTTCAGTATCCGCGACTGGTTGTCGCAGATGAACTTGTCGACCAGCGCCACCACATGACTCGGTGGCTGTGGTTGAGATGGGGGGGGGGGCAGGAGGGGTGGGGAGACGAAAATCAGGGAAAAGCAGAAAGAGTTAGCCTGAGTTGCAATGCGCTGAGTGATTTGTTATGAGTAAAGACAAGTCAATGCAGATGCTGGTACATATCTTGAAAGTCCAAGTTTCAAAATAATTTTCAACAAAACTTTGAGGGATTTTGGCTGCAATGAAAAAAAACAAACAAACAAACAAATAGGTGTGATTTTCACATGAGGAAAGAATAAGAAAAGAATCCTCCACTGACTGTAGGTAGGGCAATTTGGATCATCAAAATGCCATCTGACAAATAGAGAGAATATATGTCTTGGATCAACGCCATATACAAACACTATCTTGTCTTTATCTTCTTCATGCATCTGATCTTTGATTCTGTGAGGTGACTATTTTTTTCCATGTCTTTTTTTTTTAAAATAGATAGTTAATAAAGCAAGCTTGCACGTATTGGGTGCCTTTATTCTGATAGAACTTACTGTGTTTCGTTTATGCCCATCCACGTCCAACTTGAGTACGTGAATATCTTTCATTTCCTGCACATCTCGGATTTTCTGATGAACGATGAGCGGCATCGGAATGTTCTGAAAACAAATGAAAGATCCACAGAAGCACAATTAATAATCATATTGCTATTTTTCTCAGAATCCTTTCCCCACCCTTACACCATCTCATGGTAGCCAAAGGATTCCGAGAAATCAGAATTATTTCTCAGAATCCTTTCCCTACCATTACACAGTGTAATGTTTTTTTGTTTTGTTTTGTGTTTTTGTTTTTTTTTACCCCAACAGGGTATTTATTGCTTCCATAGTTCAAAACATTATCTCACATTACAAAAAGTGGAAAAAGAAAGTACACTGAACTTCGAAAGATATTCTTGAGATAAAAAAGAGTCACAAACTATTTACACAATATACATCATTTGCTTTTGGTAAATTATGATGTGCTTTCTTACTATTCAAATCTTCCTTAATTCTTTCACAAATTTCTCTTTCAAACAAATATTGCAAATTAGTCTCACGATATGCTTTTCCAGTTTTATTTCATAACAGTATATATTTATAAATACACCAAAAGGCATTTGTCAAAATTAAATCTAGTTCAGTCTCCTTATGGGCTTTTAACAGATGCATTCCTGTTATCTCAAAATCAACATCGTATCTAAGTTTGATTATAACATTTAGATACGAAAAGAAAATCGTATTCAATCTGCATTCAATAAATGCATGTAGATTATCTTCATCTACACCGCAATGCTCACATTTTCCATCTCTTTTGATTTGCCATCTGTACAAATTCTTTTTTACTGGTAGTAGATTATACAAAATCTTAAAATTAAATTCTTTCAATTTGTTTTCTTTACAATAACATAAGTTTCTTTTGAATATATTCATCCAATCAAATGATGAGTCAAATATCTTTTCCCAATATATACATTTGTCACTATCCAGACAATGTGTACACAAAAGTTTGTAAAACTGTTTGGTTGGAACATCTTGAATAAATCTTTTCTGATTTCTTGTTCCTATTCTTATCTCACGAATTTCTAATGATCTATTATCAAAACACAGTCTAATGTTCTCAGAATCCACCACCATCTCATACACCATTTTATGGTAGCCAAAGGATTATTTCTCAGAATCCTTTTCCTAAGACCATTACACCGTGTAATGTTATTCTCAGAATCCTTTCCCTACCCTTACACCATTTAATGGTAGTGAAAGGATTCCATGAAATCAGAATTATTTTTCAAAATCCTCTCCCTATGACCATTACACAATGTAATGTTATTCTCAGAATCCTTTCCCTATCCTCACATCACGTAATGGTAGCAAAAGGATTCTGAGAAATAACTTTCATCCGATAAAGAATTGATGATGAACGCCTTGAAAACCCTGATGACATTCTAACGAAATCACGTTTAATGAAGTGCCTTGACTATTTCCTTCACTGTGTTTACTTTATGCCGTCACTGTAAATGGGCATTAATCATACTTCTTGGAAGCAGAAGTATTAATCTTAATCAAACATAAAGAGCATTGGCTGGTAGCAGGGAAAACAAAAAAATTGTAACGACTGAGCAGAAAAATGATGCATTATATTTGAGAAGCTCATCTTCCAAAAAACAACAGAATATGCTGAGAGAAAAATTTACAAAAACTGTTTAATTAAATTGAAAGAATGCATTTTTAAAAAATACAAAATAGGAAGAGTCTTGGCTGAAGACACCATGCCATACTCATGTTCATTAATATGCCCATTGAGATAAAAAATGGTGATACATGTATTCTGAAAACAGGTACAATGTATGCTAAGATGCCTACTCACCTGTATTGACACAAGTATCAGCGTGGGATTAAGCTTCATGGCCTTGCACAACGCCACCATGCCATCATCTCCGATGGGATTAGAAGTCAGCTGTGTGAAACAGAAACACAATTTCTCATTTGGAAAACGCAGACATAATGTCCAATGATTTCTGTGCCTTGAGCACGTTAGTCATGTGGAATTGGTGCGTTACGAGTACCCTGTATTATTATCATTCATATTAATATTATTATTATTATTATTACTACTACTACTACTACTACTACTACTGTTACTATCATCATCATCATCATTATTATTATTATTATTATTATTATCATCATCATCATCATCATCATCATCATCATTGGTGCCATTTGTCTCAGTCTTGCAAAACAGGCCACCTACAGCAAGAATTCAGGTACAGATTGTATAAGGCTGATTGCTTCACCTGAAGGGAATCTAGAAAACATCAAACTGAGTGACGAGATAATACTGCTATAAGAAACAAACAGGTGTACTGGCAGGACAGCACTAGCTTAATTTTGGTAATGATGACTTATTTGGGGAGATCCTACCTAAAGCTATCTAACTACACAGATTTGTATGACTTCAAGTAATTAGCACTACGACTAAAAAAAAAAAAGAAGCTAACAAAGCAAGACAAAGATTACTAGTAAGTACACTCACATGCACACACAAATAATTACTGTCAAAGTTTAGGGAATGTGGGGCTTCTGCAGTACTCGCTTGATTTGTTCTTTTGTCTTTCAAAACAAAAATAAGCCTTTTACTCTTTCATGTCTGTCGCTTTTTGTTATTTTTTAAAAGAATTTTGCAAGCTCACAAAGCCAAGAACATTTCTTCAAAATATAGATACCCTGTAAAAAAAAAAAAATTAAAAAAAAAATCTGAGAACATACACTTTTAATTTATACATTGTAAAAGCCTATGAGAGGAAGTGTGTGTCTTACCAGCAGTCCTTCTAAGCGTGTATTCTTCTTCACTCCAATGGAAAGTTTCTGTGCTCCAACACTGTTGACGTGGTTGTAACTGTTTTTGACCAAAAAAACAAACAAACAAATAATGTCATCCAGCATTCACAGACGGAAGGGACTAATCGTCACGGAAATTCATAACTTATGCATTATATGATTAATTTCTTTTTTTAACCCACTTTCCCTGGAGAACAAGATGGACCCCATAAAAAGCATGTGGAGATTTCAGAATGTTAAACGTGAGGGTGATGGAGCACATAACTCAGAGATAATTTTGTACGTAAAATTCTGTAACTTGTACTCTACATATTCTCCAACTCTACCTGTGGTGAAACTTCTATGCGCACTGAAATTATGAAATTATGACATGAAATGTGAAAATAAATGCAATACAACTCTTTCTCGAAATGGAAAAGACTCTTTCCACATCACCCTTGAGCACATATTCACAGCTGTGGATAGCAGCAACTTCTGTCAAACTCATATAAATTCTTCTAATACTTGGTATCTAATCATGCATTGAAGAAACTTGCTTCCAATAGTATTCCGTACAAAATCGGATCCTATCCTGTTGGCAACGAATAACTTTCCTCTTTACTACTTATCACGTTCACCGCTCATATCATGGTAAAACACCTGGGACTTTTAAACACAAATACACCTGAAGAATAATAAATGTTGCATTCCTGTCACGAAAAAGAAAGCTCTTCTTACTTACTTTCTGGAAATTTCTGAAAATCCCCGACCCCCAAACCCCACATATTCTTACAGAACAGATGCTATTCCCTTGACGTAAATGTGAATTTATTGAGAATCAATGCTTTAACCATTGTTTTTGCATCACACATGTCATGCAAGGCAAGAGATATACTAGTAACCAAACAATCAGACAAGCAAACAAAATGATTTTTATATCATATCCCATACCTCAAGTCCAGAATTCGTAGACCCATGTTGATCTTGAGGGCTCTCATGAGTGCAATGCATCCTGGGACTGACACACCATTGTGAGAAAGGTCAAGGACCTCCAGGCTTGAATTCACCTGCAATAAAAGGTCAAGGGGTCATTTCCTTTCCTTCAGGTGGTCAATAGTCATTTTGTAAATGATTCTCAAAGCAAAAGTGAGAATCCCCATTGCTTTCTGCCTACACTTCCGAAATGGGAGATTTTCTTACTATAACTCTGTCTTGACATTATTTTAGCACTTAATGCTTACATACTAAGTTCCAAGAGGCCTTACCTTAAATAGGTTTTATAAAAAAAAAAAAAAAGATATCAACTGATCAATCAAAAAAAGTCTTTGCAGATGAGTGGGAATTCACTGTTGCGAAGTGTTATACACACACACACACATTCAAACTCGCCTTATACAGATTTCAGATAGTGTTGCTACAGGACGAAACAAATTGCCAGGAATTCAGGAGGGACAAATGATTAACCTTATATCAAAACTAACAAAAATGTAGTGCCTACATGTATCTCTTGACAAAAAATGTAGGGGTGGACTCTGCAGTATTGTTACAAAGATGGTGGAATTATCAATAACTGTTGAACATAGTTCCAATCTAATTTTGATTAATTCTTCCCACCAAGACCAATGTGTGTGCCACATTTCATGAGCTTCAGTCGAATACAGAGGAAGTAGTTCAATCCGCAAGATCTTTCCTTGATCTTCTGCCATTTATATGCCATTACCATGGCAACGCAGCTTCCGACACGTCCGAAAAATATGTCTTCCACATCTTCCCACCAAGATCAAGGTGTGTGCCACATTTCATAAGCTTTGGTCAAAAAACTGAGGAAGTAGTTAAATCCGCAAGATCTTTCCTTGATCTTCTGCCATTAATATGCCGTTACCATGGCAACGTACTTTCGGGTACTGTCAAAAAATGTGTCTTGCACATCTACAACCAAAGGCACACATCTGTACCAAGTTTCATGGAAATTGGGCAAAAACTGAGGAAGTAGTTTGCAACACAGAATTTTCCATCATTTTGGCTCATAATATGTGAGCTGTTACCATGGCAACATACTTTTTGTCACTGTCAAGAAATGTGTCATGCTGACCTATATCCTAAGAAATATTAATAAAATTTGACTAATAAAGAAGCTAGAGGGTTCACTGACCTTTAGAGCATTTGAAATTGCAGCAATTCCCTTGTTTCTTACAGCATTCCACTTGAGGTCCAAGTACATGAGTCCATCATTCACCGTCTTAGTTGAAGGAGCCAAACAAAAATTACAATTTTTCGTTGATATCATGTCTCTCATTTCATGGTGTCAGTCAAACTACGTTAAATCTTAACTAAACCAACAAGTTTCAAAGATTCTACATCACAGGTGAAAAATATGGATTAGTTTTAGAAATGAAATACTGTTAGATAATGTTTCTGAGATTGTATCAAACATGATGAAATCATTTACTTTAATAGTAACCAATGAAGAATCTGTACTTTTTGAGTATGTGCCCATTCATTGTTTAAAAAAAGAAATCGCTCGATGTAAAGCTTTGGAAATGAATGAATAAAGTACCTCTGTCGAGGAAAAAAAAGAAAATACATCACAGGTGAAAGAATGCATGGGCAACATGCAGCAAAACGAATTGATGAACCAACAGGCAAATAATTAGCAGCCATCTGCAGATACTGCAACAATAGAAAATAGGGCACAGTCAGACCATAATCGAAAGACTTAAAGGTTGTGAGGCTATCATGGGTTACTATGGGAACATCAGTCCATGTCAACATCATCATCATCGTCACTGTCAACATTATCATCATTGTTATCATCATCATCATCATAATTATCATCATCATCATCATCACTTCAATCCTAATAAAATGTAGGTCCTACCTTTTATTTAGGATAACTTTGTTTTGGATAGCTCAGCCATTTCAAAACCAAGATGCATCAAATAGACTTTGCATTCCTCTTAGAATTGGATTATGCTCTTTCATAGTTCATAAGAGCTTTTTAATTATCTAAAAAAAAATCATCATCAAAACACACTGGAAACCTGAAGCCCCATCTCAAAACGAAATTATACCAGCCCTTTAAGACCAATCAGCTGTAATTTACTAGAGAGAGTTGGACCAAACCCACCAGGCCAGCTCCCAAGTAGACCCCGGCCAGCTCTCCCAGGTCATTGTGGCTGAGGTCCAGCTCGGTCAGCGTGGCATTGTTCTTCAGAGCCTCTGCGAGGGGGATGGCGTCCTTGTCTGTCAGATGATTGGCTGCAGAGACACAAATCAAACCATGTGATGTTTTTACTCATGCTACAGGGACTTCAATTGGTGTGGAGAGAGAAAGAAGTTATGCTAGAGGATAATGAAACCGAAATACACAAATGGATTGAGTGAATGCAGCAATATTAGGAAGACACATCAGCCAAGTTTGAGGAAAATCAGACAGTCCGTTGAAAAGTTATCAATTTTGACATTTTCTGTGCTGCCATCTCTAAATCAAAAGACTACAACACTTTGTGAAGTTATGCATATTACAATGATATAAAGAACATGCAACATATTTTCACTTTGCTAACGTAATGAAAGAGCACTTGACTTTCCTCTTTCAGAAAGTAGGGACTTCAATTAGTGTGAAGAGAAAGAAGCTATGTTATAGGAGAATGAAACCCAAATTCACATATGATTTGAGTGAATGCAGCAATATTAGAAGAACACATCAGCTAAGTTTGAGGGAAATCGGACAGTCCATTGAAAAGTTATCAGTTTTTACTGTTTCTGTGATGCCATTGCTGATTCAAAAAACTACAACACTTTGTGAAGTCATGTATATTACAATGATATAAAGAAAATGCAACATACTTTCACTTTGCTAACATGATAAAAGAGCACTTGACTTTCCTCTTTCAGAAAGCTGGGGGAATGATACTACCTTTAACATATATGTCAGTAACAAGTTTAGGGAATGTGTTCTTCTCAGGAAAAAAGAGAAAAAAAAATTCTCTGACACAACAAAATGATGTGACACATATGAAAACATACTCACATTGAAGGCACAGGGTCTTGAGCGTGTAGTTTGTCTCCAGCATATTTGAGAAGGCTGTGATCCCTTTTGCCCTGATCAGGTTTTGGGACAAATCCTGCATGCATTTCACAATGTATTTCAAAAAGTAATAGAAGTAAATGGTGTGCATGAAAGTTTCTCACAGATATTCTTAAAGAATTAGGACTGCTAAATATACAGAGTATCAGTTTGTGTATCATAGTGGCAACGTTCATGTCACGCGCTTATATCATTACATTTTTTTTTGTGTCTTTCACTGTATGAACGGACAAGTTCAGTATCTAGTGACTGCACAACTCTTGCCTCTCTAGCTCTGAATTTGATGGTTTGACACTTTTGGGTGATTCCTTTTTTGTTTTGTTTTGTTTTGTTTTGGGGTTTTTCTGTCCTTTTCCTTCATTTTTTATTCAAAGGATTGTGAGCATCTATTTGATGGATTGTTGTACTAGAGAAGTGTTCACTACTGCTATCATTATTATCATTGCTTCTACCTTCATCTCAATCCTCCAATAATCATAAAATATATTTTGGTTCAAAATAAAGCTGGCACACAACTTCAAAATCTCCATGGACAATGTTGGGGGATAAAACATTCAATGAAAGCAACAACAACAACAAACGAATCTGAGCCAAATTTAATAGCACTTTTCATGTAGTTTCAGGGAAAAATGTAGCACTTTGCTGGTCTCAAATCAGGCACACCCCATTGGACGAACCACAAGAGTGAGTGAACAGAGACATCCGTTGCATACACAAGTTACGTGCAAGTACCCTCATAGTTAGATGCTTACAATTGCTGGTATATATTTATCCCTCCACCCATCCCTGTACTTTAGTCCCTGGGTTGACACTCTTGGCATTATTCAATCCATGCTGACCACAAATTGACTTCTTTTGCTTCTGACAACGTCAGCCAATAAACAAAGCAAAAACAAACAAACAAACAACAACAACAACAAACAAATATGAGACCATAATATGACTCTAACTGGAAAAATGTTTTGTTACCTCCAGGTCACTACCCTGAACCCTTTCTTGATAATTTACATACATCTGGACAAAACATTTGATATCGTAACAAGTAAAAAGCAGCAATAGCTGGAATTGACTGACTTTTTAGTTAAGCAGCAATAGCTGAAATTGACTGAGTTTTTAGCTAAGCGTTGGCCTGAGTTAACAAGAATACTCTATTTTCTTTCTCCTTTTGCATTTGGATTAATCTTCAGGGCGAATTTGATTTTTCTTCCATTCTGTTAATTTCTCATGAAAAGCATTCGTAACAGAGAGAGATAAACACTTAATAACATAAACAATGATATTTGTGGATGAAGACACTTATAGAAAGGTCCTAAGATTGAGACACCAGGGTCAAAACCTGGGTCCCATTTCATAAAAGATGTTAGGATAACAACTCTTTCTGGAATGGCAACTTCCCATAGCAACAGCTAATCGGGAAGCTGGATTCTTGTTGCTACCACGACAATTGCCATTCCAACAAAAGTTGCTATCATATCAACGTTTCATGAAATGGGGCCCTGGTGTGATAAAGTTGTGACATGAAACAGTGTAGATTTTACATCTGGCTGTATCACCCTTCTACACTGTCCATACACTGGTTCCCAACTTTCAAACTAAGGCAGACAAGTTGTGACTGTTGCCATCAATTAACTCATTGCTTACGGGAAGAAGACACACGCCACATGGTAACCGTATGGGAATTGCTTTATCATAGATGTTGGGGGTTAATCTGCCCACTGAGGATCCGATGGATTTGAGAACTGCACATGATTGACCAGGGCCCTGTTTTATGAAGAGTTAAAATTGATTATACAATGTATAGTTGATTTCAACTGTAAGTCTATGGCAGCCTGTGTGGTAAGGAAATTTAAAATCGATTTTATCTTTTGATAAAACGGGGCCCAGCTGTGTAGCTCACTCACCACTTTGGTGATGTTGATGTTATCTTCCAGCATCTTCGCTATGGCAACCCCGCTCTCCTCCTCCAGATGGTTGTCCGACATGTCCAGTGTCTCAATCATCGAGTTACTCTATATGAGATATGGAGAATGATGAGCACTGATCACCTTAGCTAAATCATAACTTCAGAGCTGTGAGAATGGTTAGGTGAAGAAAAAACAAAGCTCTTACAAAATGGAAGGCTTAAATAGCTTCTACAAAAATAAGAGTTTCAAAGCTTTAAAACTGATTTTTTTTTTCATAAAGAAGTTAAAAGAGTGAACACAAGGGTTTTCAAGAAATGAAAAGTTGAAAGGGCTTGAGAACTAAAATTTAAAAAATGGATGGTCCAAGATATTTGGATCATATACAATGTGGGCTCCAAGACAGAAAATATCAACAAAGAGGTTCTAACAATGGAAAAGTCAAGAAAAATGCTCCGAAAATGGAATGATGAAAAGACAAAAACAGAATTTGAAGAGTCACTATGAAAGCTCTAAAGAATGAAATAGTTTAAAGCTTGGATTGGAGAATGAATGGCTAAAAATGGGAAGGTTCGCAAAATGAATGACTCTCAGACCTGCATGGAAAGGCAGGCAAAAAGCTGTGGGGGTACAGCAAATATTGTCATTATGAATGGTGGGGATAAAGAATCAAAGAACGGAACATTCTGCTAACTTGAAAGAAAGGGTAACAAAAAAGAAAGTTTTCAGGACTCTCAAGGGTTAAAAAACAGAATTTGAAGGTATTGCCAAAAAAAAAAAACCAAAACAACAACATACATACAGAAACCTTTGCACACTGCAAACTGAAGAGTGAGCAAAAAACTTGAGACAAGGAAAAGGTTAAAAACAATAACAGTAACAACCAAGCATTAATACCAACATCAACACCAAGCTCAGGCATGTCATAATCCATGAGGGAAGGAGGGCTGTAATATCAAGTTGATTGAGAATGAATGGCAACAAACCCTACAACTCTACTTGGTAGCTGGGGCAACACTGGCAAAACATCGCAAAGTTCAACCTTGAGAAGTCTTCGTGAAGTTTGCTCGTCTGTCCACACTAGCAGCCAAACTTTTCAATGTTACATCTCAAAGTTAGGGTCGATGGTGAGCATGTGCCATAAAGAAGATAGAGCACGCTGTCTGACAGCCAATGATTAAGAGCATGCTTTGGAGGCAACACTCCCAAACAGGTGACAGACTGTTCACTTGACAAACTTTGCCAAGTTTCAGCTGCAAGCATGCTGTCTGCACAAACACAGAGAGGATTGGCGGGGTCCAGGAAATTTTCCTAGTTTAAGTGGGAAATTATATGAAAAGTTTCGTGTAAAATTTTACTGGAAGTTCGCGGTCACACTGGCGAAACTTTGCAAACTTAAACTTCGCAAACTTAAACTTCGTAATGTTTTGCCATTGCAACCGTGGCTAATTTAAAATGTATAAATCTTAAACGTATGCACACAAAAGCGCACAGACACACACACACAATTATTCAAACACTCCCAGACAGAAACCCACCTTCATTGCTATTGTCAGCGGGAGCACATTCTGGAGGTTGAGGTAGCGGTGACGAAGCTGAAAGGCGGGGTCAGTCAGGTGCCTCAGAACATATGTGGCAGGGTCAATTCCTTTATGGTGGCAGAAGGGTGGAAAATTCAGAGTCCATATGATTTTGCAGCAGATTAAGAGGTGCTGTATACACACTTCACAGGCCAATTATATTTACTTTTCACTTTCAATTCAAGTAAAATATTTCTCATTTAAAGGCACATGGTCCCGGTGGTTTAGTCAAATGCGTACGCGGGCGCACGGCGCAAGTTTCCTATAGAGACCTAGGCTATTTAGCACACTTCTTTTGTGATGTCATACTAAGACTCACATAAGCACGCTTCCTGGCATCACTACAGACTGCGTGACGCGCAGAGAAGACAACGAAGGCAACGTTACTTAGCAACACCTACGCGCTTTACTCTTGATGACAGCACAACTTCGGCAATCTTTGTATCATCAACAGCGCCCTCTTCACTACCGGGACTATGTGCCTTTAATATCTAGCTTTAGTTATAAACAGCATAGCAACACAGCTGAAAATACTTGGTTCATAGGATAGTGGAAGCTGCAAGATTTTTCTTTCCAAATTACTGACTTTACAGAAATCACACTTAGCTGGAACTTAGCACTGAACCCATGAACACATGGGTATATTTTTGCTTTGTTTTTTTTTTTTCCACAAATTTCATAAATTAACTAACTTTTGCAAAATTAACAACTCTACAAAACATTGCCTAACCTGACACAAATGTGCTTAATATTGTCTTCAAGGTGAACAATAGTTTATTCTTCATTCCATCGATGTTGTTCTCAATTGCAAATTTAACCACCTGCAAAATTGTCTCACAATATTATACTCACAAAATAAATGGCATATTCAGTACTTACAATGTACTTTATGTATGCATGTAAAACTACCACACTGTGAGAATCAAGAATTCAGTACCTGATGCATCATATTTTACCCAGCTGCTACCATTCTACCTTTGACTACTTCCCTGTCAGTATCTATGTAGTGTGACACACATTTATAGGTCATCTCCAAATGTTTGATGTGTACAGCTAATTGCAATCCCACACTCCCAATGATACACAGAGTTCACCTCGGATGGAAATTTTCTTGTAATGAAGGTCTTTGCTGTAAATACACATCCTGGGTGGTAGAAGGCTTAACGATGCACCACTTATTCTTTCTTGGGTATGAATACGTGGTGCACCGTTAAGCCTTCTACTACCTGACGTCCTACCACCATAGAAGCCTTCAAAGATCAACACATATCTTGAAATAGCAACCATATGTTTAAGTCACTAGACACAGGTAAATGCAGTAACTTACCTTCTTCCCGACACTTCTGGATGTACACTTGTCTTCCTGATGCATCGCGGGGAATTCTTGGTTCTGAATTGGTGAGAGAAAACAAGAATGATATGTCTTCAGAAGTTATTTGTGAAGAAGTTTTTAAATCACGGCTAAAAACACATCTTTTCATTTAATTGTTTATTATTATCAAGCACAACAGAAGCATTTGCAGCGCAGAATATATGTCTATAGGTTTTGCGCTTTATAAATTGATATATTATATTATTATTATCATTTTAGATTCAAAAGCCACACACTTAACTCTTTATAAGCCCTTGCACATAGCTGCAACCAGCCATGTGTTATCATTGGCATTCAGTTACTGTAATAAGGGGAAACCTGCAGTTTGTAATTAATACTTCACAGTTTATATTCTGCAGAATTTTCCACCCCTCACAGTATTTTCAGTAGTTGTCCCCTTAACCCTAAAAGGGCCGGGGGGGGGAATCCGCCCCCCCCCTCGACGTTTCGCGCTATAATTCTGTTACGCGAGAAGGCCTCGTCGCGAGGCTTCTTGACTTTGTTTGTTCAAGTCTCGCGCAACTTTTGAGACCAAATTTGCGACGTCCAAGCGTACTTTTGCGAAGCCACGCCCATTTTTGTAACGGAATGTCGCCCCAAAACGGGCACAATTTTGTGATTTTTGTGTACATTTCCTATGGAAAACAGTGCTCTGTCGTGAAAGTCATAAAAACCTGATTATTTTTACAATTAATCACTTTCATTGATTAGTTTTGTGCTAATTATGGTAGAAAAGTGGTCAGTGACAATTTCCAATGAAAAAACAAAGAAAAAAACAAAAGTTGAAAAACAAAGAAATACATAAGAAATTCTGAAAACAATAAAATACATAAGAATTGAAATGAATTTTGGAAGTTTTTGTGATGTACAATCGTTGAATATGCTGCAACAGATTTACAGACCAAAAATTAGACTCTCAATGCTTTTAATTAGGCTAAAATATGATCTTGAGCTTAATTTGCATAATTAATTAATTAAAATTAGAAATTGATTGTTTCAAAAAATCTTATGACACAATCTTGTAGATTATGACGCGGGTCTCACGCATGCAAAATTTCATCGCGATCGCACCACCGATGGCAGAGATCTCGGGGGGGGCGGAATCCATCCCCCCCCCCCCCCCCCCCCCCCCCCCCCCCCCCCCGGCCTGAGCATAGCCAAAAAAGCCCGGCCCCTTTAGGGTTAACTTGTTTGTAACGCAAGTAGAAAAGTCCATTGTAACAAAGTTATGTGGTGCTATGCATTGTGACGCTCATAGAAAATACAAGAGACAGAATTTTTCAGACACAAAGAAACTTCAATGTTGTTCACACAAAAGCGGCTACCATAATCCTAGTTGGGGTTGCTTTGTTTCCCAACCTCCACCCCAGACACGACTGCCATTGGGATCAAGCTTTTTCCCATTATGCATCATGTGCATATCAGCGTCATGTGTTCATATCAAGTTTTCTTATATGATGATGCCAATCTAGAGTATATGGAGTATATGGAGTATATGGAGTATATGGTATGTGGCATATTTAGAGTATATGGACTCACATATTTTTTTGCACTTACTTGGAGGAAACTCTTCAGCCAGGTCCGTGTCGTAGCCGTCCTCCTCGTCAGGAGGAGTGGCCATCATGTCTCTGATTGGATCCTTTAAGACACGCCTCTCCTCCTCCTCCTGTTCCTCCTCCTCTTCCTTGGAGATGGATGTAGTTGCTAAACTCTCTGGGAAACATACAATATTGAGAGTGATGCCTTACAGGCTTCTTGTTTGTGTTTGTTGTTGTTGGGGGGGTGGTTGGCATATTCTGAGAAAAATTGCATTCTGAATACAGATTTCACTATCACACAATTCAGCTATATTCTAAAATTATATATATCTGCGTTCCAGTAGAAAATGTAATGGAAGCCAATATTGGTTCCTTTTGTGTCATCTAGGTGCAGGTATACGGTATTATCATCTATATAGGACGTTTTAGCGGCGCATTAAAAATGTGTATTGTGTCCTCTCGATTTTTACCGTTCAATATGAGAGCATATTGAACAAAATACATAGGCCAAGGTATTAATTCCCCATAGGCTACCGTTGTTACTGGCCATTCAATAATACACCATATTTTGTCTCGTGTTTTGCACGAGCGCTTGCTGATTGGGCAAACGCTTGCTACTAGTGCGTGAAATCTTGTTACAATTTACAAGCGTGCAAACATCTTGCCAGTTGCTTGCTTCATAAGCAGATACTTGAGTAGAGGCTACTCCTTCAGTGCCGAGTCATCTTCAAAGATGGGTAGAAGTGCGGTACTTTTGGGCAGCTTATACTTTTATTATAGATGATGATAATCATATTGGATGGCTTAAATTCATGGAATACCAGGGAATATTGCACTCGTTAGGGCCATTACTCCCTGGTATCCCGTTCATAGCCATTCAATATGATAAGAATACTCTCACCTCATATAAAAGTATCAATACTTGATAACATACTGTAAAAGTGGATATCTTTGCAGTGTTGATATTTTTGCGCAATCAGAAACTCGCACAAAAATTAAAGCACACTTATATTTTTGCTTGCCATACATGCATGTTCCAGTAGTTTATGTCTTGATTCTGAAGAATTAAGAACATCCCAAACTCATCTTACCTGCAAAAGATTACTCACACGAAAATATCCACTTTTACAGCAGGCACTGTCTGTATTTCATCTGTATAAACAAACTCAGTATATGATACATGTGAAGATATGAGACAATCTTCAATACTAGGCAATGACTGCATTTCAATCTAAACAAACCTGATTTGACTTAACACATGGATGCAACTAAAAAAAGGGCAAGACAAGGCTGGAATGGCAGAATGCACATCATGATATAAAATGTTAATCTTCACTGCTCCATCAACTCAAAATGGCATCTACATTCTATACACATGGGCTGGAAATGGTAACAACAGAGTTAATATTCTTCAGATTTCTGCTTTTTCCAAAAATGTTTTGTAAAGTGTATATCTGCACCCTCTCTCTCTCTTCTTTTTCTTCTTTTCTCCTTATGCTATCTATCTGTATGTGTGTGTTTTCCACACCCCTATCTCTCTATTTCCCTTTGCATTTTTTTCTCAATGTCTCTCTTCATATCTGTCTGTCTCCTCCTCCTCCCCTCCTCCCCCGCCCCCCCCCCCCCCCATTTTCTCTACCCTGACCTCACATGATACAACACCAGGGTGAAGATTTCTCACCTGGTGTTTCAAACTCCTCATCTCTCATATC
The DNA here is from genome assembly GCF_040938485.1 of Diadema antillarum. Taxonomy (NCBI): domain Eukaryota; kingdom Metazoa; phylum Echinodermata; class Echinoidea; order Diadematoida; family Diadematidae; genus Diadema; species Diadema antillarum. Next base: position 995,727 of record NW_027270978.1, read on the forward strand.
TGAAGAACATGTATCGTCATCCAGCACCTCCGTCATGGACCAAGCATGACTCTCCCTCCTGTCATCCGAAGTGGAACGGTCCAGGATAGATCGCCTGCGATTGACATCTGTGTGTTGCTGGGGTGGACTCACTATGATTGTAGGGGATGCCATGGAACTCTTTGCCCTGCGGCTCTGTGGGCTTAAACTCCGATTGGGAGACCTCCAATGAAGAAACAGACAAATCATATTTACCATTTTTAAATGCAATTACTTGTGTTTTTTTCTCATTATCAATCATTTAAACATATAATTTTTATTACAAGACACAAATTGTTTACTTCAATGAGGTACTCCACAAGGAAATTACTTTTTTGTGTGTTCTGGAGGAAATGATTAATTTCATATACCAGGAAAGCCATTTCAATGTGAACACTGATCAGTAGGTCTCCAAGAAGACCCTGCTTTAACTTTTACCTACACCGCTTGTAGCCAGCTTTGATGCGTACAATTGCGTCATGGGGAACAAAGTGGAACAAACATTTTGTCCAAGGATCTACTAATGAACATAATCATTAAAGTGTGAAATAACAAATAAGTCTGAATTACAAATAAGGAAATGATGTTGATGGACAAAAAAAGAAAAAAGAAATGGAAAGAGCTTCAGGTCCATTCACCTGTTTGGAGATGCTGTCTTGGGCCTGGCGGCTGACCTAGCGAAAGTTGGTTTGGACACATCCTGGCGTGGGGACTTGCGTCTGATGAACAGGGCGTCGCTCGCATCCCCTCTCTCATCTGCCAGGCTGATGCGGCCAAAGTTCAGATGGGTCGGTGAGGTGGCATCTCTGCGGGGCGAGGTCTCACTGGAGGAGATGAGATCCTTGAGGAGCCTCCCTTGAGCCGACAGGGAATGACTGCTGCCCTCTGGTGATGATGCAAGCCGCTTCCTGCCACTGGAAGACTTGGTCTTACTGCTTTTCTAGTGTTTGAGATGAAGAGGAAGATTGCAATGCATCACCTGCAGTGTTGTTACTCATTGTTGGCAGCATTCACTTCTTTCTTTCTTCCTTTTTAGATATCATCTGCATGTGCATACAGATATTTCCAAATTTGAGATTCAAATTACTCTTTTTGCACAGCAAAAAAAAAAAAAAATCAAACAAACAAATAACTTATAAAGATGAACATAATTTTTTTTTTTTCAAAGTGATTTCAGTGTCTTTCAGTTGCATCATATCAATACTACAATGTCACAGGAAATACATGTAAATGACCATAAATCTCGCAATGTCATACGTCTTCTCCATGAGTAATAACCCAAAAATAAACTTGTGTTAGTTCTCATAAAATTTGCAAATCATCAGTAAACCCTATACTTCAAATTTATGGAGGAAACTGCTAAAGAGGGTTATGTATCATTGATTTTTTTTTTTTTTTATGCAACCATACAACCTGCATCAGCAGACTTATTTCCCTTGAATTCAGTTTGGAATCAAAACTTGTGACTTGTTAGCAATGACTTCCCTTGCACTTTCATGAACAACTGTACATGCCACACTGAGGACATTAGAGTATTTTGTTATATTTTTCACTTAGAAATTACTTATTGTGCAGATTTGCAATAACTCTCTATTAAATTCAATCACTAAATGGACCTTTCAGAACACTGACACAGTTTATCTTCCAAATTATTTTGCGCTTAATATCTAGAGTAGTTAGCGCTGCAAATAATATTCTGATCAGCGAAACGTTTTGAAGTTTGTGCAGGGAAGCAAAGAACTTATTATGCAAACTGCACTTCATCCCTGGTCTATGTTTACAGTCATACATGGATACATAGACAACGATCACATATTAACATGCAGCACTTTGGACTGGCGTTATGCAAACATAGTTTTTGTAAGGTAGGTACTTAGAAAAATTGACCTTAGGAAAAGTCAATCAGCAGAAAGAAGAAGCAATGCATAAATATCTTCACACACTATAGTGGCATTTAAAAATGCACTAAGACTTAGTTGACACAATGCATGATTTGCTCATTGACAGAGTCCAAAGTGCCTGCCATATACAACATGATTTTAATTGCTGTTACCAAAGAATTTCAGATTACAGCTTGGCCCAGTATTGATTATGAGAGAAGTCTTAACTCTTTATAACTGTGTAATCAACTACTTAGGTTTGCACAATATAGCAACCCTTAAGTGAAAATTAACATCAATCAGGCAGCCACTTGGAACTTCTTGGAATGTGGGGTTGTGATTTGGTTGAAGTGTTAAATGCAATTCACCTTAGTTATTCTGGACACTACATTTGTACTTCACCAAATCTTGTGTGCTTACTGTCATTCATCCCCACCCCCGCATTCAAAATTATTCACACATCATATAAATTATTGGTCTTTAAAAAAAAGGAAACAAAAACACAGGATTAATAATTACTGGGGGAACCAGAATCATCGGGTTATCTAATGCCATTACAAAACTATGTATATTGGGAAAATAATACAAACGAACAAACAACCTAATTAAAACAAAGACTTTCACAGATTTTCCATTGAAAACATCACAAAAAATGGATTAACTTTTGAGCAGGTCAGGTCGAGTATGACAAAGTATCTACATTATGCATGGGAAAATATTTCAAAGACAAAATTAGTGACCTTTTTTTTGTGAACAAAACCAACACAGACTAGGGGGTTCTATGTAGATGAATATTTGTATAATGGATGATTTCATAGTATTCTTTACATATTCTCTTACTTACTTATTTTATCTTACTTATAAAAATCTATCTTACTGCATGATGAAAGATCAGAGATCACAAACACAATATCGAGTAATGTCTTGCCAGTTTAACGACCATCGACACAATGATGTATGTTTTTATTTTCACAGAAACAGCAGTGATTCCCAGGTTTTATTCCTTGAGAACACAGATTTATGGTGCAACTGTCAAGAATGACTATCTACTGTAAAACACAATATACTCGCGGCATGAAAATTGTGAATCGTGAATTGGAGCCAACGGCCTTTCTCGCAGGATTAAATTTTCACGACTTGCCACTGGTATCCAATGCATATTGTGTAGACAAGAACTTTCACGTGCATTTTGATTTCGCGAATGATACACACACACACACACAAGGAAAAGATAATATTCTACTGCCAAATTGTGCAGTGATAATCCAGACTTTATGACAATCATGTGCAAAAATAATTTTAACAAAAAACACACAAATATTGAAAAAAAAAAGCTTGAAATAAGAACAAAAGACCTGAAGAAACAAAAGCCAATAATATGAAAATAAAGAGAAAAACGAAAAAGAATAAATTGTTTTTACCTCTTACTAATATAAGGTAGCGATTAATTTACAATTAAGATACTTGCGTATATCATGATTAAACATGGGATAGATTCTACAAAACTACCTACTAGTAAATGTATTTATGTGGATATCTGACAGTGACAGGTTAGAAAGAAGCAAGACGAAGGAGAAGAAGAAAAAAAAGAAGAAAGAAAGAAAGAAAGAAAGAAAGAAAGAAAGAAAGAAAGAAAGAAAGAAAGAAAGAAAGAAAGAACTGACCAATCCTCTTACAATACACAAGTCAAAATTTTCTTTCCAAGCTTACAGTTTTTTGTCTCCGAGATACGACTCTGCTAGAAAGTGCAGATCGGGAACTGCGAGGTCGCAGGGCCGAAACTGTCCCGTCCAACTTTCCATGATGGTGGCGGCAGCAGTGCGACTTTGAGTCAAGTTTAGGACTTGACATGATTGATCAAATCTTGAAGAAGAATGACAACAGTTGTCTCCGGAAGACTTAATAGAATGCGCACTTCATTCTGACTGGAATCACATGACATGAATGACGTGATTGAGATTTTATATCGTGTAGATGCAGGTCAAATACGAATTCACGCTAATTGCCATGTCGCTCCGTTGTTAGGTACGCTGGAGTAAAATCGCCGGCTGGCTATATATATATGTCGGCGGCGTACGGTACTTCGTAGAAAGTTCGCCGAACAGTTGCGCCGAAGTTTCACTAAACTTGTATACAGTGCATAGCCGCGCCAGGCGTTTGTGTGTACTGCGTGTGTGTACGAGTGTGTGCATAAACCCTGGCCCTGGCTGCAATTAATTATGTAAATAGCGCCATCTAACGCGTTTTGATAGGCATACCAGCACAACATCGACGTTCTGTGAACCTCGAAAGATTTGCTTTAGAAAAATTAACAAACAAGAAGAAAAACAAACAAACAAACAAACAAGCATAGGGGGTTGGACTTTTTCATGGGGGAGGAGGAGAGGTCTGTAAAAAAATAAAAAACATAAAAAAGAAGAAGACTCATAGCACCCATATTCCCAAAAGGTGTGTGTGTGTGTGGGGGGGGGGGGGGGGGGGAGGGGCAAGGGGGAAATCCATCGACCTGCAGCATGAAATTAAATGAGAGGGAAAAAATTATTTTCTCCCTTTTTTTTTTAAGGGGGGGGGGGAGGCGTTGGAGGGGATGGGGTTAAGCTCAGAAATTGATCACGCGATTTAGCTTTTTGCATAGCTTTTGTTTTGGTAGCTTCCCCCTCCCCCAAGATAATGCTACAGTGTTGTTTACAGAAATGCAAAGCATGTACTACTCAATATATACACAAATGAAATGACTTGGCAGCTATACATGTAGGATAATGCTTAATTTACTTAAGATCAACGCCAATCCACGTTTAACTCTTACTTCATTGAACATACACTGTAGTAACATAATCAGCTTCATTTACATCGAATATGAATGGGGAAAAAAAAAAAAGATGTGGCCTATACAGAAGGATTTAGATTTCTTCTTGTTCAGAGTTTTCACACGAACTAGTGCTATTTATCCCAATTCAACACAAATACATATCATCATCTTGATCATCATGTGTATCCCCTTATTCCCAATCTTGAATCCATTCTCGAAAAGGGCCGGTGGGGGGGGGGGGGGTTGAATCACCTCCCTCCCCCCCCCGACATTTCCCACGACCATTTTGCCGCGCGATTTTTTTTTTGACCGCGCCGCTCGCTGACTTTCACTTTCAAGTCTTGCACATCAATGACACCATTTTCGCGGAAAACGAACATAAAATTACGACGCTGCACAACCTTTTATACACGCTTGTCAGACCGAAAATGGCTCAAAAACGTGATTTTGTGTACAAAGTCTATGCAAATAGAGTTTCCTCACCTAATTATTAAAAAAGATATGATTATTTTCACTTTCAATGGCTGAAACCAATTAGATTTAGCATAATTATGCTTAAAATAGGTTCTGTAATGAATTTTGTGAAAAAAACGAAAAAAAATAACACAAAAGGTCGAAAATCAAAGAAATACATAAGAAATCATTATTCATAAAACAATAGAATACATACAATATGATGCCATTAGCTTTATGTTCTGAATTACAGCAAAAATTATGATTTCACGCATATTGATATTTTAAAAAATGAAAAATTCATCTTTTTTAATAGTTTGGTAGACTACGCGACAGGTAATGTATGTGCCAATTTTCAGGGCTGATCAGCTTTTTACTATTTTTCGAAATCCCCCCCCCCCCAATATAACACGTAAATTTTGTGATTGCAGAAGCATAAAATTCATCGTTTCGGCATCGATCGGATTGTCTTTTTAGCTTTCCTCAAATTTCCCTGATGACATTGTGTTGAAACCAAACAGATTGGATCGGTGAAAATTGGATGCGCGAGTTAACTTTGGATTGTGTAAACCTACGAGAGGTACAGCGAGTGGGTTTTTAGACTACATTGTATTTCCAAAGTTAAACGAGAGTATCCAATTCTCAGCCGATCCATGAGTTAGGCCCGTGCATTATTCGTTTTATAAAATGGGCCCGTAAATTCACGAAATTCACCCCCCCCCCCCCTCTTCTCATTTGTCCGGTACACCTACAAGGTTTGAGCCAGGCATGCGTTTGGATTTTACTGATGCGTAATTATGGTTCAATGGGGATTAGTAAAAATCAATGCAATTGACCAATCAGATTGCAGAGATTCTACAGCCCATCTTATAATAATCCATAACTTTACGTGATAGAACACATCAGTGCAGGTTTTAAGAAGTTATGAAGTTTTAAACTTTTGTTCACACCCGGTGCGCCCCCTCTGGATCCGCCATTTATGGTCTGGATCTACTTTCTCGAATCTTCTCTCCGATTCCCTTCCCCCGGATTTCCCATTTCTTGACCAGATTATCTTTTTGCAAATACTGCAAAAAAAAAAAAAAAAATACTTATGCAACAATGCGACTGGACGAATTGTTGTCTATGACACTCAAGGTTGTCATATCAGTAATCATCAACCATTAGCGACAGCAAAATTTGTTATACAAGTATTAACAAGTATCTACCACCTGATAGTCCCAATCTCATTTAAATTCACTTTGTTTGGATCATTTTTCAGCTGGCACAGATTTCATATTTGTAAATAACGGAAGATGATAAAAGGAAGAAAGCAGAGAGATAAAAAGAAAACACACCCACGTCTGTCATAACCATAATTTAAGAGTTTTATTGCAAAATGGGCTGGGCGCCATTGTGAAGCATTTCAAAGTAAATCCAGCATCAGATAAAGCAAAACCTAAACCTTTTTCGTAATACCTCACTAATGTCTTTTGTAACATAACAAGGAATTTTCTAGAAGTCATGAGTAAAGATATCCTGTATTTTCTTTGCTTTTTTAGCAACTTTAATCACAAATATCTCAACTTAACAAGAATAGAGTTTGCTCGTTCTGCGATAAAACTCTTAAGATTGTGCTGTCATCGTTATATAGTACAAAAATGCTTTGAGATAATAATTGAAAGAAGCGGCTCAAAACGGGTCGTTGTGTCGATATTGTATTCTGCGTAAGGAATTGCAATGTGCCGTCAAGAGGGGAAAATGAAAATAAATACGATTTAGTGGCCCGCAAACTACCGTCACCAAGCTCCCCGTTTGGTTTCGTGACTATTATCACAGATTTCTCACCAAAAAAAAAAAAACCCACAAAAACAAAATCGTTCAAGAATGATTCAATCAAATGTGACTCAGACCACGATCCGGGTACATTTTGTACTTACCTTTCTATAAATCGGTTCCAGGACAATTTTCCCTGCCCACCGGGTTTTCCACTTGTAGCCGACGTCTCGAATGGAATCGGGAGACAGCGAACTCATCTCTCAAAAGCACGATATCACAGTGTTGTCACAAGAGAGACCATGCACCTATGCAGCCTCTGATCTGCTGCTATTATTTTGTTTTGTCTATAATCAATTATCACGTAGCCTGAAGGTCGAACAGAAGGGCGATTGGAGGGGTCATAGCTTCCTGCAATACTTGATGATTTTTTTTTTTCCTTGTTGTGGAATCTCGTCAAGGAATAAAAACAATGATCGATCATTACTTATTGCCGAGACGGTGTCTTGTTTTCGCACCAGTGCAGCCCACACAATTCCGATTTATGGAAGATATCCCGGAGAAAGAAATAATTATTACGGTGACGTATATAGAGATGATGCCCTTGGCGATCACAGTTCATATCTGACACCTGCAGGTGCTATTCTTTCTCCGATTTCAAATGGAAACTGCCCTTTGATTCACCCAAGGAGATTCTACTCGCCCTCGCTTTCACAAGACAGTGGATGAATCTATTCGGTGACCGATGCATCATCGCAGAATTCACGATACTCCTTTCATAATTTACAAGATAGCGCGACTTCACATTGTTCTTTTTTTTTTTAATGGCACGTTTTTAATTATGCCGTAACTTCGGCGTATTGCTACATATTTCAAAGAGGCAAGGCTCGCTGAGTCGTCTTAAAGATGCACGCACATCGCCACAATTTTGCGACATATCCTAAAGCTATATCTAGATACCAGCAGTAACAGCAATTCCCATTAAACCTTCTAAGCTGTAACCCTTTATATCACCATTCATACTGGTGATAATATAGCGCAGTCAAGTGGAATAATAATGTGCGAAAGAAGCAACCAAGTAAAAACAGTACCATCGTACACGCCATGTTTTTTTCTTATCATTATTATACTATACAAATGTATTTCCTTAGCAGCCATTCACACATTGCTCGATTCTCACTGAACTTGAAGTCGAAAGTAAGGTGACAGGTGCACCACCCTGGCGGTTGCCTGGAAACCATTCGCGCCTCAAGGAGAGGTTTTTGTCGTCTGCTCGGCGGATAGCGTCACCCAGCCAGAAAACCACCTGCCAGTTTTCTCGCAGTGTTCTTTTCGCTTGCTTTGCGTGCTTTTTCTCCTCCCGCTTCCGGCCCCTTCCGAGACCGCCTCATTCTATGGCGATGAAAGAGACAGTCTGCGCTTGCGGCTCCACGCTCGTTCGATTTAACGCGCGCGCGCGCACACACACACACACACACACACGCACACTCACTAAAATAATCCCCCAAACAACAACAGTAAAACCATGGAACAAAATATTAATTCCATCGATGCCATAAAATTCATGACTGACTTGCTGCAGATTCAAGGCAAAATGAGGAGTATAAAATTACCATTAATGACTGTTGGTAATTTAGGAGGACTTCATTTTCATTTGATTTTCTTTCTCGTTGTTCCTTAGCAGCTTTCGCTATCTTTAAAAAAAAAAGAAGAAAAAAAAGGGGGGCAGCAACCACATGCAAAATCCCTGGCATTTCTGTCAAGTGCAAACTGGTGCGTAGCATCGGAATAGCGCGATTAATCTAAAACAGGGTGTAGAGACAATGACGGGTAATTTTCGAATTCCTTTCTGAGCAGTAGGGCATACCCCGGGCAGTACCCCCTGTTGCCATGATATGAATTGAACGGCGTTCATTCATCATTTAGCAGCAGTTAACTCATTGCTGTTGTGATGTTTGCCACGCAAACAATCTGAAGCTACACAGAAGGTGTGTAAAATCAGTGAGACAAGTTGAGACAAGAGACAAGTTGTACCCATGCAGGGGTTGCCAAACATTTTTGATGTGTGTATGGGGTGGGGTGAGGTTGTCTGCTAATAGTGACATTGATGGTAAACACCATTCCTTCCTTAACTAAGAAATGGTACAGTATTGGTGGAGATGAGAATTGGGCTTTTGATTTTTTGAGGGATACCAAGACAACACTTATGAAGTAGTACAGAGCATACCATTTTAAGAGGAATTCAAAGTTTATTTGATGAAAAGCAGGTTTGGAATGACTGAAAAATCCAAAAAACAAAGTAAAACAAAGCAATCGTAATAAAGTGTGGGCCCCACACTTATTAGAATCACTCTGTTTTGGATATCTCAGCCATTTCAAAACCAATTTTCATCAAATAAACATTGAATTCCTCATGGAATTACATGCACTTTCATATTTCATAAGAGGTTTTTCATTATCTCACCAAAAATGTTAGAAAAATGAAATTAGGTCTCAACCAAAACTATGTATATGATCCCTTTAAGAGCTGGAATCTGGAAAGGGGTGGGAGGGGGTTCTCAATGGTTTGGGGGTTTGTCATTTTCTTAATTTTCTATTTATTATTATGTATTATTATTTTGGTAACTTATGTATTATTATTTTGGTTATTAACCCCGGTATGTGTGTGTGTTGGGAGGGGGCTTAAACCCCCCCCCCTTTCATAACTCTTCACTATCTTTACCATTCTAGACACCATCCAATAGTTTCTGCAGGAAGGGGCAAGATATCCCTGGCACACATTAGATTTAATCACATCCATGTCCACATTCTAACTAAATTTCTGCCACTCAACACACAACAATCACAGAATATGAGGATATACTTCACACCCGAATATTTGAATGACTCAAAAAGTGACAGTGATCCATTTCTCTCCTTTTTCGCATTCAATTATTTCATATATCTCTGTTTTATTCATTCAAATTGGCCACACTATTGTGTGGTCGTTGGCTCAGAGGTCTCAAGGGCAGTACCTTTTTGACCAGATACTCCGGTATCAACCACATGCTTGACACATAACAGTGATAAGATTAAGATACACATATCCTCATACCACAAGAATCTCCCTAAAATAGAGCAATTTACAGAATGCCACGCTCCCCCAAGACATATGTACTTACACTGGAAGCTGGCCTAGTTTCTACAACAGGTTACTTTGAGGTGGAAAAGCTGGGCCCTATACACCAGACTTATCAACTGCCTAGGAAAAAAGATAAATCCAAAGAATTGATATGCATTATCATTGAAAAGAGACCATGTTGTAACACATACAATTGATGATATGAAATGACTTACATTAATCACAGCTAGATAATATCACCAAACCCCACAGTAGTTTAAGAGTAGCATAGAAATCGATGCAAGACATACAAAAAATGGCCAGAGCATGGGATTGATATTAAATACATACAAGAAAATGTCCTATTATTTAACAGGACGAAAATGTCCAACTATAAAGCACACACATTCTTCATGTTCAGAACAGCACACCATTGTAAATGTGTGTGCAGAAGCATAATATAGCTTCAAAGCATGAACTGTGAATCAACGCATTCTTGTTCACTTGTGCATTAGAGTGTGAAATGGGTTGCAAATAACACACACATTTTACCGCCTCTCAGCGCTGAAATAAAAGGGTCCAACTGACTCATTTGTTCACGGCACGCCAGCACTGCATTCACGGTCACAGAATACATCGTCTTGTTTGGCCCAGTAAAAGAGATGAGGGAAATTCCTTTGTCGTACTCTTAAATGGATAATCAAGACATAACGTGCACAGATCCTCAGTTTCAATTTCATTTAAAAGTTATTCTCTTACAGAGTTATTCTCTTCCGTCTTACTGCTCGGGAAAAGAAGACTTTCTCTTTCTGCCTTGTACAGCTCTGGTTGTTGAGTTGAAATATGGTTGATCTTAGACACAAACTTGCCCTCCGCATCATCAAAGTGATCATGTTCATTGAGCAAAACAAAACAACACAACACAAAATAACAATAACAACAAAAAGTATAGTATAACTCTCTCAAAATGTATGTGTACCTGTTAATGATAGCATCTATGTCAGGGATATGATGGTTTAAATGAGGAAAGACAGCAAAGAACATGAGAGAAATATTTTGTTAGTTTTATTCATGTAAAATGCTGTTTGGATCTAAAAGGAAAGGGAAAATCCACTATTTCTCTCAAGGTCCACTGTGTGTGCGTATCAACTGTGACGTAGAGTAAATTTATGTTCTTGACACATCTCCCGATCTGACAACTGAATATACAGTTTACCTCTTCATTCTTTCTGATGTTTCCTTTCTTTTCCCTCATTTCTTGTTAACCCTTAATGATCCCTTTACATCATTGGGCTGAGGTATTCAAAAGGAGAAAAACAGGAAAATTCAATCTACGCACTTGCCATGGGGAAAGTATTTCAAAAGTATGTCTTGCAGCAAAAAGAGTAAGTACCAAAACTGCACATGAGGTATGTGCAATATAGTCAATACAATTTTATTTCTTTAAATAACATAATGCAGGCATAATACAACAAATAATGCAAATTTTTGAGTCACAAGAGTATTCATATCTTTCTACTCCCTCTACCTGTGTGTACTTGAAGACAGTTGATTTTCCAAAATACACAAACAAATCAAAAAAGATACGAATGGACACTTTAAATGAGACATAAAACACTATATATATCATGTTTAAGGTATTTCCAGTATTCAAACTTTACACTTTTGTACATAAAATAAAGGACATTTTACAGAGAGGACAAAGAGTAAATGAACATCTGCTCCACACTAACTCCATAATGAATCTATGTACATTGACATGGCCCCTGCATTTGCATATATCTACACTTACATTTCACAGCATGTCCAACATGCTAAATTGACATTGCACTCAATGCACTGCGCTGAACAGCAAAAGACAACAAAAAAAGTACATAAATGTTAACTTCATTATGTCATCCTGCTATGTTTTTGTTTTATTTGTTTTTTTTTAATTTCTCTCTATTGATTTTAACCCATTCCTAACAGGAACCTGGTATATCATGTTCCTGTGGCATCAACTTATATACCGGAACCTTGTATACCAGGTTCCCAAAATGTAGACAAGAGTGTCTGCATTCATGGCCTAAATTCATGTTTGTTTGTGTTACGCTGATCAGAAAAATCACACCGATTGAAAGATTGAAGTTTCTTCTCTCAATATCGGTTCTCTTTCTGTATCAAAACTGCATGTATTTTTGTCAACTTTACATTTTTTCTAATGCAGCAGTGTGCTTGTTTTGCTATAAAACTTGGATGGAGACTGTACGTAGCTATGAAGGCAGAGCTCAAGAGGTTTTGACTTTCACTGACCCCATTCATGCCCTTGTAAGGGACAACAACAAAATTTGCGAGCCAATCAGTGCATGTTCTATCCATACCTCACGTCCAATCAATATTTTGCATTGTTTGATGGCACATGTAGTTGACCGTGGCAAAGGGATAAATGTATCACTTGACTGCTTTTCGCACAGGTGGATTACAAACCTGTCCTTCTCTGTTGACAGTTAAAAAAATCCTGTTGGGGGGCATCGAAGGCTCTCGGAGGAACGGGTTAACGTGATGTCAGAAAAAAAAATAAAAATCCTAAATTGGTACACATTTAAATCCACTCGGATCTTCACAAGACTGTGCATGTGAAATGCTTATCCATAATAATCCTAAAGCCCTTGATGCCAGATTTTATTTTATTTTTTTTTTTAAGAAACATGAAGAGCAAAGAGGGGAAAAAGAGTAAGCGACGTGTGAATGTGTCTGTGTATCCAATGTGATCCACACAGGATATTTGGCATTGTCAATTCCATGAGAATTGCTGGTACACATGTACATGGCAATTCATGGTCAAGCCAGCATTAAAAAAAAAAGTGCTTGTCTACAAGTTCAAGAAGACAACTTTTTGTCATTTGACCCATTTCCACACAACACCCTGAGGAACGATTTAAAGGACAAGTTCACCTTCATAAACATAAGGATTGAGAGAATGTAGCAATATTTAAGAACACATCATTGAAAGTATGAGGAAAATCAAACAATCCGTTCAAAAGTTATGAATTTTTGAAGTTTTTGTGCAGTACTCGCTGGATGAGAAGACTACTGCAGTGTATGAATAACTTAGATGTCACATGCGTACAACAATATAAGGAAAATATAAAGAGAATTTCACAAAATTCCATCTTTTGAAAAAAGTACACATTCCTCTGACTCGTTACCGGCAAATGTTATGGGTAATATTATTCCCCCTGCCTTTAGAAAGAGGCAAGTCAAGTGCTCTTTTATTATGCGAAAAAAGTGAAAATATGTTGAACTTTCTTTTACATTCTCTTTATACTGTTGTACGCATATGACTCACAAGCTGTAGTAGTCTCCTCATCCAGTGGTTCCAACACAAAAAATTAAAAAATTCATAACTTTTGCATCGATTGTCCAATTATCCTCAAACTTTCACTGATGTGTTCTACTAATATTGTTGCATTTTCTCAATCCTTATGTTTATGAAGGTGAACTTGTCCTTTAACATCCCGATTAACAGCAATTGGAAAAAGCAAAATCGTCCAAACGATGAAAAGGATGCTGAGAATGTGCACACACGGCTACACAAGTACATGTATTATTGAAATGTACCTCATTCAAGATAGGGCAGATATCTCAAAATAACCATGCACACTGCTGTAGAGAATGTACAAGCACCAGTTCAATTCTCAGTCTCTCTAAAGAAAACTTTCTCAGTTTTATTAACACTTTTCAACCAAACAGATATGGAATATACTGGACACATACTTCCCTTTAATTACACTGTGCTGTCAAGGAAGTTGATATATAGAGTAAAAATGACCCATTTCAGTTCACAACCTTTTTTTTTTTTCTTTTTTTTTTTTGGGGGGGGGGGGGGGGGGGGGGGGGGGTCTTGAAGAAGCTTAAAGGTGCATAGTCCCGGTAGTGTAGAGGGCGCTGTTGATGAAACCGCCGATCACCGTTAACACTGATACGATGATTACCGAAGTTGAGCCGTCATCAAGAGTAAAGTGCGTAGGTGTTGCTAAGTAACGTTGCCTTAGTTTTCTTCTTTGCGTATCACGCAGTCTGTGGTAATGCCAGGGTGCGTGCATATGTGCTTGTTATTATGACATCACAAAAGAAGTTTGCTAAAGCTATCATACCCCTCAGCCGAATCATGAGCCGAACTGTGATCGGACCACTGACTACAGTGAATCAGACTTCTTCGGACACGGGGTAGTGGGCCACAGTGTAAGTCGATAGCGTAGGTCTCTATAGGAAACTTGCGCCATGCGCCCGCGTACGCATTTGACTAAAACACTTGGACCATGCACCTTTAACAATGTCATACAGTCAGTACTACATTCTGTCAAGTGAAAATCTTCACAAAAGAATTTCAAAAAAAAAGAAGAAAATCTAAACATACATGTCAAAAAAGCACAATACATTTCGACTCGAATTTAAATACCGTAAATTTTGATGCAAGAATACACTCAAACCAGTGACTCAAAGAGCAAATCATGAATTTAATGATCTTTTGCATAGATTTATGCGGAGATTAATATTCATGTGCACGTCTAATGACATCAAATCTGAATGTATGCAGTCAAGGTCAAGGCGGTAGTACTTTTATGGAGGGCAAGACTTTGAAGGGCTAGGGCATCCATTTTTGCTGAAGATAATTAGCCCATGATAAATGGATATGGATTAAAAAAAATAATGAGGAAAAATGGGAAATATTCATAGATCTCATGACATTCTTTACATGCAAAAAGCACAAATTTTAATTTTTGCTATACACTGACATGTGCATGTTTTTTTTAATGCTGAATGTATTTCAGGTAAATATGAAACAAATCAGCAAAAAAAAAAAATAAATAATTAAATTTTCCTCATATCTCCACTGATGCATTGAATGCAGGGCTTTGCAGCACTAGTTCTTCTAACAGAACTCTGCAGGGGACAGTTGGTAGAAACAACACAATAAACATTCATCTCTTCTGCATCAAACCTCAGTGTATTGAAAATAGCTAATAGCCGCATTCACACGCAGGAGAAAACAATTATTTGCATTGCCAAGTGAAATTTGACATTATTTGTCACCGTCCTCACACACACACAAAAAAAGAAAAGAAAAAAACAAATCACTTGGGTGCAAATGAAACACTTTGACACTTTCGTAGTGTTCACATCTAATTCAGATTCGATTTTCAAAAACTGTTAATTTGGGTGCATGTGAACGGGACTACTTATACATAGGTCATTTTCAAAAAATGCATGCTTTGGACACGACACTGAGAACTAGCCCATCCACTCAATGAGAGTTCCTCCTATAGATAGATGGAAGAACTTAGGTACCTCAGGTATCTTTTGTTTAAAATTCTTCTTTTTGAGATGCAGCTCGCGATTCTGAACAAGCAAGGCAAACAAAAGATAGACAAAGTGACAGCACCAGTTTAGAACATCTTGGCTGCAGACAAATATTACAATGATTTTTGCAAAAAGTGGCACCACAACTATTATGCTTTCGACAAGAACCGACAATGAAAGCTTTTCAGTGCAAATAATCTGTGGCATATTATCTATGATTATATTGCACCTAGTACTCGAGCATTAATGGGCCAGTCAGCAGAGAAGTTGGTGAAAATAACACATATTACTGGGCAACTGATGACTTTATAGTACAGTATCTGTCTGACAAACCTGGGTCTACTATAACTCGGGTACCAGGGGGAAAAAAATGTGTCAGCACGTCACAGTTCGGATAAAAACGATGATTTACAATGATTCATGCACCAGCTTCTCACTCATCTTCAGAAACATATTACTTTACATTCATATCAGTGCAGAAACTATTTTCCGAGTGGCATTGTAACGCTGCACCAACGTTATGCTACACCAGGATAGAAACATACGAATTCGTCCATAAATACCTCAATTTCTCGTACCAAGTCAGGGCATTACACATACCGCCTCCTTCTCATTACATTTTTGATACATTATCATCGCATTACCTTACTGAAATTGCTCTATTTTTACCATCAAATGTGGTCACTACCAAAGGTGTGTTTCCCTGATTTCTCCAATGATTTGACTCGCCTTCTGAAGAGCCTGTTGAACACAAACATAGAAAGAAACAAAGATGCAAGACGTATACCACATGATGTTCACTTCCTAATCATGGCAATGTGTTCTCTAGGTCTCTTTTCACTCTATTTGGAGTGCTGCCTTTATAAATTATTTGCAGCCGAAGCTATGGGTAGTGACCTGTGACTTAAGATAGACAATTCTCTGTTGCATCACATTAGAGATGCTTCGTTACGTGAGTCCCATAGCCCATGCAGTCATTCACTCTCTTCTTTCAACACAAAAATTCTCAAAAAGGGCAGAAAACATTTTATCACATGATACGTACAAACATCAAGGTCCACCATACAAAATGCCATAATAAATGACATGGGAAAAACCTAACTGAAAACTAAACTTGTCAAGAAACTATTTGCATATAATTTCTGCTGACTTATTTTCTTATTTTGATGATAGCCACACAGGTGACACAGCAATAGAACATGGCTACATAATTTGTCAAAATCAATTCAAAATTCAAGGTGTCAGCAGAGTGTCTACCACACACTTGATTCGATGTTAGGGATCGCACCTCATTTTAAACAACCACACATTTGATTTAAGCATTGCACTTCAATTTAGAAGACCCACTTACATGATTCAGGCATTGATCACACATCACTATGGACAACCACATAGTTTTCATACGGGCACTGCACTTCATTTAAGTCTAGCACACATTTGACGCATGCATCACGCCTCATTCTGGACGACCACCCAGCTGGTTCAAGCACTGTACCTCCTGTGCATGCCTCACCTCACTCCAGCTTACTCACCTCACCCACCTGTTCAATGCAGGCATCAATCACACATCACTTTGGACAACCATATAGTTTTCATTCGGGCACCGCACCTCATTTCGGTCTAGCACGCCTCATTCTGGACGACCACATAGCTGATTCAAGCACTGTACCTCTTTTGAGATGGTATGCGTGCACACCTCATTTCAGTCAAGCACACATTTGATGCCGAGTATCACGCCTCATTCTGGACGACTACACGGTAGATTCAAGCACCGTACCTCTTAAAGGCATACGATCATCATCCCTAATGGTACATAAACTCCGAACGACCGAAGCTTGTGCATGCAATTGCGCAATGCCAGACTCGGTACTATATCCATAAACGTGTGGGACAATGCTGCCACTGAGACACGTGTGTGTGTGTGTGCATGTGTGTGTACGCATCATACACAAACATTGTCACCACGAGCTGCGGTGATTGGAGGAGAGAGGCCAGAAGACGCGTGGCTCTTTTGGCCTCTCTTCATGCACATGCGCACTGAGAGTGTGCGTCCATTCGGAAGCTCTCGTGGCTCGCTCGGACAGCCATTTTGGGTTAGGAGATTAAGCACAGAGCTCTTGTAGTCTAGTGTGTTGTTCGCTGACCCATTGAGCCAGCGCTATTCTCATTCGGGGTCACTACATTTGATACAGAATGGGGAAGGCAGCATGTTGCGTTCGTCTCCGTGCCGCACAAACCACTCGCCACGATTGTATGCCTTTAAGATGGTGGGCGTGCATACCTCATTTCGGTTGAGCACACATCTGACGCACGCATCACACCTCATTCTAGACAACTACACAGCCGATTCAAGCACTGTACCTCTTTTCAGACGGTAAGTATGTAGACCTCATTTCAGTCAAGCACACATCTGATGCACGCATCACACCGGACAACCACAAGGGTGATTCAAGCACCGCACTTCTTTTCAGATGGTAAGCGTGCACACATCATTTCAGTCTAGCAAACATTTGACGCACGCATCACACCTCATCCTAGACAACTACACAGCCAATTCAAGCACTGTACCTCTATTGAGATGGTAAGCGTGCACACCTCATTTCGGTCAAGCACACATTTGATTCAAGCATCACGCCTAATTCTGGACGACCACAAAGCTGATTCAAGCACTGTATCTCTTTTGAGTTGGTAAGCATGCACACCTCAGTTCAGTCAAGCACACATTTGATACAAGCATCTTGCCTCATTCTGGACGACCACAAAGCTGACTCAAGCACTGTACCTCTTTTGAGAAGGTTAGCGTGCACACCCCATATCAGTCAATCACATTTGATACAAACACCTCGTCTCATTCCGGACGACCACACAGCTGATTAAAAGCACTGTACCTCTTTTGAAATGGTAAGCGTGCACACCCCATTTCGGTTAAGCACACATTTGATACAAGCATCTCGCCTCATTCTGGACAACCACACAGCTGATTCAAGCACTACCTTCTTTCAGACAGTATTCACATGCACGTCTCACCTCAATCGAGCTTCCCCCCAGAAAAAAACTCACCTGGAGCATTTCCTGAGCGTCTTTCCTCCTCTGGGCCATGTGTTCAGACTCGTTGAGCAGGGTGTCGATCTCCGTCTGGCGGTAGAGCTGGCCAACCAGCTCGCTCTGAAGGTTGTCCCGCACGTGGTTGACCAGGAAGTGCATGATGGCCTTGGGCACGCTGTCCTGGATGTTCTTGCGCACGATCAGGAAGTAGCTCTGGATGAGCCGCTCTGCGGGTCGAACAGAAGATGTTTCAAGTAAGTAAGCAAGCGTTGCAGCTACTGTTTGGGTACTCACGCATACACTCTCATAAATATAAATGTCATGGACTGAGGTTGCGCAACCCTGTTTGTATACAATCCTCATGTTCTCCTCTCTTTATTGTCTATATCTCTCTCTATCTTTCTTTGACATGTAAATCACTAAGCCATTATATTATGCCTAGTTTATTTGTCTCAACCTGTGTAATTGCCCGGTGACAAAAGCAACGAAAGGCAAAATCAGTTTTATACTACCGTCATGAAGACACTTAAGCAATGCTACTTCTGGTTTTAACAATTGCAATAAATGGGTTTCACCTGTAAACTTGGACCATGCATGAACTTGTCAACTTAAATGAATCGCAGGGATTTTGCACTTTGTCCATTTCTGCCAGAAATTGCTCTCATGGTCACCACATGAAAACTACTAGCATTGCATGAAAACTTCATTGTGCACTCATGGCTGGTTCATATGACCAGATAGACAGAATAATTCAAAATAAAGGTGACATTTTTTTCCCCTTTGTGAAGGTAAATCTGTCACATGTTCCAAGTTGCACAGACCATATCGCAGCCAAAAGAAGGATAACTTTAATCGTTTATGTAAAACATCTTGGCAACATGTATGCAAATTATGGTGGAAAAAAAAAACTTGAGAAAGAGAGACAGAAGGAAAGTGCAGGACATTGAAAATTAAGAAAAAACACAAAATCTACCAATATCTACAGAGAAGCACTTTGACAACATTGAAGACTTCCACAACCACAAATGCAACACAAAGTCTTGGCAGCCACAAAGAATGGCATACTTCACACATAACATTGCACTCCACAGGGATTTTCCTATACATGTGAATTAATTTAAAAAAAAAAGAAAAGAAAAATGTTTCCATACTTACTGATCACATCTACATCCCTCTGTTCCCTCGTCGACAATTTCCTAGTGGCAGGTACATCCGGCTAAGGAGAGAGTACAATATTTCAGTTACAAGCACATCATTTTCTGTTTTTCCACAAAGTTATCGGTAGCAGCATGAACCCAACAGGCTGCCCTACACTTCTGTGGAAATACCCATGTGGGCTTCTATAAAAGCTTTTGGTTTATAACTCATAAGTCAAGCATGAATAGTAGTCCTAAGTCTATGGGGGTTCCTCACTCGAAGAAGTCTGCATCCGCAATGCAGAAAGTTTTGTTATTCTACAAAATGCTCTTAGTGGGAAAGCCAATTTGGGGGAAAAATAAGTTGGCCAAAATTAAAAGCAAGAGGAAAAATAACTAGGGTTCCATTACCTGCAACCTGAAACCTCTGATGTGTAAGTACTTTTCACAGGTGTATATCAATACTTGTCAGTCTTTACTTGTAGGGGTCTCTAGATTAACATAATACCTATACAACATTGATAGGGCAATGAAAATGATAATGGTTACAGGATCTCAAAGGCTATAAAGTCTCTAAGAATAAAACAGAGCATTCAAAAGCTGAAGAATGGAAGGGGTAAAAAAAGGAAAAGCCCCAATCAATGAGGACTTTACAGGTTCTGAGAAATGAAAGTTTAACAGAATGGTATAATGAATGAAAGCATTGAGAACAACAAAAACAAAGGATCTGAGAATGGAAAGGTTAAGAACAACAAAAACAAAGCCTCTGTGACGGGAAAAATAGCACACAAAGAAGAGGCTCAGACAATTTAATGGTAACAGAAAAATGGCTCTAAGAATAGAAAGATTTATAAAGAAATGCTATGGAAATGAAAGGGTACTCAAAAAAGAGAATTTCAGGGTTAACAATAAGCTCTGAAGATTGATGGATCAACATAATTGATCATGTAATAAAAATGCCCTAAAAGTTGTGAGGCTATGAAATAGCTCTTATGAATTACTGTTACGTTTAAGTATGAAAGGGTTTTAAGAGAAAGAGTTATATAATATTTCAAGGTGAAAAATGAAAGGATTGTTAAAGAAGCTGTGCAATGAACTGGTAGGGTTAAAAGAATGACAATGAGGAATGTGAGTTTAAAAGGGGGGGGGGCTATGGAAATAATAGATATTTTTATAAAAAGCTCTGAAAACCACAAAAGATATCCAAAGGAATATCACAAAACCAAGAATTACAAAAGTTTCTCAAGAACACCTGAACAGAATGTAAGCAATAAGGCACTGGGAATTGAAGTGAAAATAAAGAATAAGTTGACAAAAAGGCCAAAGGATTTCAGGGAATTAGAATTGAACGGTCTGCAACACAGACAATCAAATATAAGAGAGTACTACTTGATCTGTAGAAGATGCCATCTCTAGCAGTGCTTCAGATCTTTGGGACTTGACTCTGGAATCCTGGTTCTGGAGCAAAATGCAATTGAGTCTGTATATTCCGACACCCTAAAATGATCCCTTCGAACTAAGCATTGATCATGCTACTCTTTTTACCTGCAGATGGAAATGTCCATTGCAACTACTTGCACTCTCCCCAACATACTGACTCTGTGGGGTCGCTCTTAGAAATACTACTTCTGGATCTGAAAGAAATGCTTTTTAAAATTAATACAGACTTGACCCTGGGACCGTACCTCAGGGCCCCACTGGGGTCATCCGTTTAATCAGAACAACTTTTTATCCATCTGCCCCCAAGACAAGACTGACTTCTGCCCAGTTTTATAAACATTACGCCTACCAAAGGGGAGAGTGTTCTCTGGGCATTTGCTTTGATAAATAGCACAGCGTAGCAGCATATAGCAATGAAATGACACAAGTAAAGCATAGAGTGTGAAAGAGAAGTTGGTGTCGTGTTGACTCACCACATCTGGAAGGAGATTAATTCCCGGCATTCGCTTGTCGATCTTGGGACTGTTAATCTGGGGTGGTGTGCTGACCGATGCCAGGCTTTCGACACTGGCAGACTTGCTTGCAGGGGCTGTCCTCATGAAAGGAATCCAAGAACTACTGTCTCTACTATCACTCCGTGGAACAGCGCCCTCTTGTGTTGCAGCCTGAATAGTCTGCTAACAAGACAGAAATAGTGTTGATGCCAGGTTACAGAGCCCAGTGATCACAGAGGGATTACCAATGCTAACTCCCCATTTCAAACTTGCTGTGGAGGCTTGGAACATAAACGAGTTGCATGCCACTTAAACTTTATAAGAGTTTTATATTCCATTCTCATACCATCTTCTTAATCTAATATTTTCATCTGATGAAATATTCTTGGCGGTTAAAAGCGGGATTCACACACTTTCTTGACTCTGCTGCAAGGAGTGAATCTCATGTTAACCTAATAAATATATATCATTGATCAGTAGATGATAAAATTCATCCAGTACAAACCTGTGTACAGGAGAGTGGGTCAACTACAGAACATTTTAAGTCTTGAAAAAAAAAAAAAAGAGGAGAAAACTATCAACACATTAATATTTTTCCTACAGACTCAGTGGTTAATAGTTTTCCCTTCTTAAAGATGCACAAACTGATACCTACCTTGGCTTGTCTATCATTCTTCTCTCTGTGGTTTTCCTGTACTGGTTCTGGTACTCTGCTGGCTGTCGACTTCCGCATCTCCCGGTCATTCTGCTCAACTAGCACATTTACAAGACTGGCATCGGCAAAGTCTGGATGTTTAGTGTTGACGTATGCTAGCTCTATACCGACTATGTTTTCGACCTGCAATGCACACACAGAAGACAAGCGAATTGATGCAAGTGTCATATTTATACTACAACAGAACATACTCTGTTATTCATTCTTTTCACCTTTACAGAAAGCACCCAAGCGAACAATCATAAGAGCACTTAAGATACATTAGAGTACCAGGTTTTTCTCTAAGTGCAAGTTTTTTTGTTTTTTTGTTTTTTTGGGGGGAGGGGGGCAGAAACCCCCTATCAAACTTAGTTTAAACAATAAAAATTCATGAATCTTTTTAAAACGACTGCCCAACTTAACTGAAGGATCGAGGAAGTGTGTGAGCTACAGCTGATGATTTAATCAAAACAGTTACACACATAGTTACTTCATATAATCAGTATGAAGTGGTTAGAATGTAAATTGTGGCCATCAATTCCTCCCCCCCTCCTTTTTTTTTTTCACTGAAAGCCAAGCTCACAAAAATCTTGCTTTTCAGGTGTAATTGTACCATTGAATTTGTGGAGGGTAGCCTCCGTCTGAGTAGTGAGGTGACACACTCGACGATGCGGTCATGTAACCTCGGGAACCGCAGCAGTTCCTGGGTACCGCAGTGCTGGATGATGCGCTGCATCTCCTCATGCACCAGCTCAATGCACCGCATGCTGGGTTCCTCCAGACGCTTGATCTGCCGCTTGACCAGGAGTTCGAACGAGACCTCGGGTACAAACAGGGCTGGTCTTGGACCCTAATGAGCATTTCGAGATGAATCAAGAGGTTGTGGGTAATCTTCTGCTTATTCTAAAGCCATCGTGGCATTTGCATATCACAAAGAAAACATAAAAACAAAAGACTGTTTCTATACAAATGACATCATTTACGCTAGCTCTATATATCATAATATCATAAATGATATCATAAATTCTTCTTCATCTTTGAATTTTATACTTTTTGCTGATGATACATCCATTATTACATCAGATCATGATATAGGAACCTTGTTAATCATTTGAATAGTGAATTATTAAATATGTTGTATTGGTTTAAATCAAACAAGTTATCTTTGAATGTTCACAAAAAGAGAGAAAAATTGTTCGTTTCAGAAAACTCTACTCACCGGATTTTAATGTCAATGTATCAATTGATTGGTTTTCCCTTTGCGAGAAGCAGGCTACTAGAATTTAGGTCATACAATCGATTCTCATTTGACCGGGAACAAACATATATCCTGCCTACAAAGGACCCTATCAAGGAATATTGGCGTACTTTGGAAGTTGACAGATCTTTTATTTGAACGATCCCTGATTATCTTACGTAATTCTTTAATTTTGCCTCACATATTGTATTCACATATTGTGAGGGGAAATTGCAGTATTACTAAACTGAATTCATTGTATTTACTCCAAAAGCGTGCCATTCACATCATTACTAATTCTACATACTTATCTCATACAGATCCTTTATTTCATCGTTTGAATACTTTGAAGCTTCATGACATCCACATTTTACAAACAGGTATATTCATGTACAAGTACGCAACAAATCAACTTCCCTCTTTATTTCATAATATATTTCACTTAAACTCGAATATACACACATATCAAACTCGCCGTTCGACAGACTTTCATCTTGTGAACCCCAAAACTGTTTTAGCTCAGAAATCAATTAGGCATTACGGTTCCGACATCTGAAACAACCTACCTGATCAACTAAAGCAGTGTACTTCACTTGTTTCCTTAAAGGCTCATCTAAGAAAGTATCTGTTATTGAAATATGTTTCCAGTGAGTTGTCTTTGATCAATGTACTTATTTTTCTTTTTTTCTCAAGTTTCGGTCAGCCCTGACCCATACCAAATGTTCATCGATTTTTTCCATTCCCTCCCGTTCTTTTTGCTAATGACTTTACAGGGGCATTTATTTGTATATTGTATACCTTCCGGTAAAGTGCATACCTTACGCCAAAAATATACGAACTATAGCATTCATTATCTCTTGCACTGTCACCTGCACACACGACGCACTGTCACTCGAACACACTTACACTTCTATTGTCTACTATACCAGTAGTCAATAGCACTGCATGCTTTTCTTTCCCTTTAAAGCGCCAAGTCACTGTTTTTCTTTTCCGTTATTTTTTTTCTTTCTTTAGCAAAATGTGTTTCGTATATTAAGATTAAGAGTTTTATGAGGAGATCTATAATTTATGTTGTATTATATTCGTATTACATGTATAGATAGGGCCTCATCCATGTCAAGTTCTGCTTATGATGACGGTCCCCTGTATTGATTTCTCCTTTGTTCATAAATACAGAATGCCTTAATATGTTGTTTTCATTCGTAAGTCATTACAGACTGATGTTGTTATGAAAGTGACTTTTCTTGTATTGATTTGTATGTTAAACTCTCCTTTTTTTTTGCATACTCTGTATCACTTTGTTTTCATTTGTTATTGCATTAAAATGCAGAAATAAACCAAACCAAACCAAAATGAGCAGTAAATTAGTGCCTGCATAATTTTTCCTTTTTTTTCCGGCAATTTCTTTGAAGTTCTTTACATCAGCATTTAATGAGACGTCTGAAAAATAAAGCAGGGTATGGATCTAACGCCAGGGAATTGGTTTGTTTGTTGTTGTTGTTGTTGTTATATCAGAAAGAATGTGGTTATAGAGGTTTTCTTTCCACTGTTGCCCTTGGTAAATGACAGATGCTCAATCTGCATTGAGCCTCCAATCGTATTTACAGAGATTGGCAATTGAAAAAACAAAATCTCTATAGATCTAATATCAGGAAGAAAAGATATAAGAAAATAATGTCTGGTTTTGAAAACTGCAACTTGGTGGTAGGTCTAATCAGGTTTTTAAAAGGAAGCACTATAGCATGATCAACCTAAAATATGAGACCACAAGTTGTGTTCAACTCACAGTTGCATTACGGATGGCTGTCAGGATGTCTATGGTTCTAAGCCCACCAAGGGGGTCTATACCGTCTAATGTCCTGCCAAAGGTCTCATGGAAAATATAGCAGATTCTGGCACCACCACACCTGAAAAAGGACAAAATCAAATAATTGAAGTGAGTGTTTACCTTGTTTTTATAGCCGCAACAAAATTCCATGAAAATAGGAGGTATGTAGAATAGAAGGATCAATAAAACAAATCACAAGAACAAAAGGTAATTCAAAGTGTAAGGCTTCACAAATATAGCTTTGAGGACATTAAAAAAATAAGGGTTAACAAAACAGTTCTTAAAACGAGTTAATTTGTGGAAGAGTGAGAATAGAAGAGTGAACGCAAATAATCTGAGAAAAGAAGGCGTAAGAAAAAAAGTGCAAGGGATAACAAAAAGCGCTATGAAAATAGGCTATAGAAATCTGAGAAATTAAAACAGTAGAGCTAAAAACTAGAAATGTCGCTATGGCGACTGATGCCTCCGCCATAATGCATGATTCTCCCAGTATGTGTATAGTACAATGTCTTCACAATGTGTAATGAGTTTCACATAACTGGCAAAATATTGAAATGACAGGCTTGTCAGAAACATCTTGAATGTTCACTTTCCTTGAACTAGGTTTGCTATAATTGTCTATGAAAGAGTTCAGGTACATGTATTTTGGGAATTGAGGATTTTTACTTAACTTCTGAATGACCCTTTTATAAGTTTATGCATTGAGTAATTTTAAAGGTATGAAGAAAGAGTGTAATAACAGTGCAAAACAGATTACTTTTTGCATTAAAACCTTGCTTTGACCCTTAACCTTTGACCTTTGACCTTCTGGCAGGAAATTTCCAAGAGAATCTCCATTAGGTAATACAGGTACATATTATATATTGAATTTTTAAAATGATAATGCAAGCATTGCATATATATACTAGTATATGAGGGAAATAGTAAAATATTGAGGAGTTGACCTTGACCTTTGACCCCTGACTATTGACCCACGACCCCTATATTCCCTAGATAATCCCTGCCAGTCAGTACATGCGTATGTACCAAGTTCCATGAAGATACATTGAACCGTTTGTGGGAAAAGTGAAATTGTAACATTTTCACCTAACCTTTGACTTTATGACATGAAACTCTCTCTGGAGAATCTTTAGGCAGTACTACATGTCTACACTAAGATTCAAGAAAACACCTTTGGGCATGGCATGGATATGGAGGAAATAGCAACATTTTTAGCATTTGACCTTGATCTTTTGACCTTTGACCTCTTGCCAATGTCACTAAAATCTACTCAACTAATTGCCCCATCATACATCATCCTTGGACCAAGTTTGGGGAAAGCTGCTCCATCCAGTTTTGAGTTATCACATAAACATAAATTTTAGGATTTGACCTTGATCTTTGACCTTTGACCTCTGTCCGATTTCACTCAAAAATCAATCAAGTAATTGTCCCACCATACATTATCCTCAGACAAAGTTTGGTGAAATTTGTGCGATCCAGTCTTGAGTTATCGCGTAAACAGATACAATTTCATGATTTGACCTTGACCTTTGACCTTTGGTCGATTTCACCCTAAATCTACTCAAGTAATTGCCCCATCATACTTAATACTTGGACCAAGTTTGGTAAAATTCCAGTAAATATTACTCAAGTTATCGCGTAAACGAATGCGGACGGATGTACAGACGGACGTACAGACGGACGGACGGACAACCCGAAAACATAATGCCTCCGGCACCACTTCGTGGCCGAGGCATAAAAAAAGAAGAATGGCTATGAAAATAGGCCCTGCAGATTGACAGGGGGAAACAAAAGACTCTGAGAATAAAATGGTGACTTTAAAAAGCAAACGCCTCACAAGATGGATATGTAGATATTGAAGGCTCTGACAAAAAATGGCTCACACAAAGGTTTCAAACTGGAAGTGGTGAATAAAACAAAATGGCTATCAAATTAGAAAGGTTAAAAAAGAGAAGGCTCTGCAAAATAGAATGGTTATACTAAAAGAAAAAATGCTCTGACAATATCTACAAACCTCTACAAATTTGTAAACAGTTGACAGAAAAGAATGGCTTACAGAAAATTAATTCTCGGAGACCCAACCCTCTTTAACTCTTTTTGCAGCAATGAGTATCAAACGTGCACAATTTCTCTCACATGCAACGTACCAGTGGACAAGAAATTCACATGGTACACAGGGGGTTAAAGAAAAAAAAAAGCAGAGAAATCTTACAACTCTGACGTCTCGATGTTCTTTGATGTGCCCTCGATGGTGGCACAGTACTCAGCAGCAAACTTAGTTATGATCTGGAGGAGCGTCTGGCTCTTGTCATCCACGGGCTCACCAAAGGATGCTAGCTGCTGCTGGAACTGGGATGCCATGACATTGACCCGTGTCTTCAGTTCAGGCAGGCAGTCACGGATGTGGTGCATCAACAGCTGGAAGGATTTGGGGGGGGGGGGGAATGAGAGGGCACATTGTAAATTAAGAGTTGGAAAATTTCTACAGATATTGCTTACTACTTAATGTTCATAAATTTGGATATATGTACAGCAATTACGGTTTCCTCAACATGCCTGCAATACAAATAAAGATACAATATAAATAAATTATAAGTTTTTGTTGTTGTTGTTGTTGTTGAAAAGTACACATTCCCTCAACTTGCTATGGACGTATGTTACGGGTATTATCATTTCTCCTATCTTCTTTAAAGATGCAAGTCAAGTGCTCTTTTATTATGCAAGAAAAAAGAAAATTAAGTTGTGTTGAATTTTCAAAATATTTTCTTTACATCAAGCTACACACGTGACATCACAAATTGTAGGAGTCTTCTCATCCACAATGGCAGCAGTGAAACTTCAAAAATTCACAACTTTTGAACGGTTTGTCCAATATTCCTCAAACTTTTGCTCATGTGTTCTACTACTACTGCTGCATTCACTCAATCCACACATATATCAAGGAAAACTTGTCCTTTAAATGCATCAATTATAAAGAAGAGCAACGAAAATAAGAAAGTATGTCAAAACATTTTTAATCCATAGTACAAACAAAAATATGACT
Organism: Diadema antillarum; assembly: GCF_040938485.1. Classification (NCBI taxonomy): domain Eukaryota; kingdom Metazoa; phylum Echinodermata; class Echinoidea; order Diadematoida; family Diadematidae; genus Diadema; species Diadema antillarum. Next base: position 1,024,005 of record NW_027270978.1, read on the forward strand.
CCATAACACAGTCCTTTTTGGCATAAGAAGGAATGAAGGAGTGGAGGTGCGAGATGCCTGCACAAATCGAAACTACAACTGTAGGACTGTCACTTCTGTACCGAACTAATAAATTGAGTTCAGATGCATAGTCTTGGCGACTCCAGCATTCTAAACTGAAATGGGGTGGTAAAATGAATTGCAGCTGTAAACCCAATCTACTTTTAATACATTTCTGGTTTGCAAGTCATTCATTCTTCCCCCTATAGGAGTCTTATGAAGTTATTGCACACTTTTTTTTGACCCAAGGGGACCCTTTTGATAGGGTCTGGGAAACCCCGGACCACGCAGAATTGTTCAGAGGGTCTTTATCCTCTTTTTCTCACCCTGTTCAGCGTTCTCGCCAGGTAGGGGGACCCGTTGCGGCTGGCAAGAGCTGGGTATTTCCTCTGCAAGAATGCTCCCTCATCCTTCATGGCATCGTCGATTTGCTGCGGGGGCGAACAAAATGAAGAGATAACATCACCATTTATTTGAAGGAGAGAATACTTCATAATCGCATAGTGTCACTAGAGAAGGGACTAGCATGGTCAGCGCTATGTTTATCCTTCTCTCTCTCTTTCTTCCACAAATATATACTGTAGATACACATGTGTACTTATTAAAATAAAAATATATATAAAACATAATATATAGAAAATTATATAACAATGTGCGAATCAGTTTTGGTGCCTCGAAGGACAATTTTTGACAAATGAACTATATGAATAAACAGATGAAACAAGTAACATATACAGTGGCATGATATAACTGGATGAGGAAAGAATCATAATTTTAAAAAGCTCACTGTCATCAATCTAACACTAACTACATACTAATTTGACTTACTAGATCCATGGTCCATGGCAACAACACTCTTCCTGGTTCTAATCAAGATGTAAATGTAATTACCAGGTAAGATATGCATCAAGAAAAAAAGAATGCTATATACAAATATCAATGGCTTTCCAGACGTGCTGGCACTATTACTCTAAACATTATTTCATGTTTGACATTATTCAATCCTTTCAGTATAGTCACTCTCTAAGATGATACAAAAGCATGAGGGATGATAGCTGCAGACATCAGCCATGACCAACCTTCTTGTTGTTAATGTCCATCTGACTTCTGTTGACAATGCCGATTATTCCAAGTTTGACGGGAATCACTGAAACAATTTGAGTAACACACAGACAAAATTTGAATCTCCCATGATTCACCAGTTTGGTGCATGTACTTCCTTTATAAAGATTCATTTATAAAGAAAATGATCAAATAGAATACAACGGTGATACACTGCTCTATAAAGCACAAAGACTTAAAATACTGGAGACTGAGCCCAACTACAAATGAAAAATCAACAAATAACTGAGAAGAAATAAAAAAAAAGAGGGGAAAAAGAAGATAACATTAAAAAAAAAAAATCAACATCTAAATATTTATCTTCTCTGGACGAAAAACCCTTTTCTCTGATCCCTACAGAACTTACAACAAGCTGCAAAAAAAGGGTATAATTTGGTTCTTTGCCTTTTCTTTCCTTTTTTTGTCATGTTAGTAAATGTGCTATATTAGAGAAGTATTGCTTTTTAAAATAACAATGAAAACACAACAACAACAATGGTGTCCATCCATAGAGTTTTAATGACATATTACAATAGGCATGGGTAAAAGGCACTAAGGCATTGATGTAAACTTGCCCTCCAATCATTTACCAATGAACATCATACTTTATCACATAACAGAATATGACAACAAACATTAATGCATATATTGTACTATTGATATATTTGAGTTTTACAATGCTTTTACTCCTTTTTTTTTTTTGTTTTTTTTTTTTGGGGGGGGGGGGGGGGGGGGAGGGAACAGGATATCTATGAGATCAGCCATGCAGAGTTGTTCAGTACAAGGCTTTGCAAAGACCCAAGACCTATATGTGCTTACCTCTGCCACATAGAACATCAACAGCATCAGTGCCCGCATCCATGAGGTCCAGCTTGGTGATTACAGCAAGTGTTCGTCTCCCTGCCAAATTTAAAAAGCGAGACCATGCATTCTTCATTTCTTCTCTTCTTAACAGTCCATTTCTCAATCCCCTCACTTACTGTACTAGCCATCTGTCACAATGTAAGTTGTGTATGGTTTGACAAACATATCGATGATCCATTGCTATTTCCATGTTGACTTCCCTCTTTTACAACAACTGGGGCCCGTTGCATAAAAGTTACTATCATGGTAACTTTGCCATCCAATGGTAACTTCCGTGGAATTCTTGATTTTGATTGGCTGTTGAGTACTGTTGCCATGGTAGTTATCATTGGATGGCAAAGTTACCATAATAGTAACTTTTATGCAACGGGCCCCTGGTTTTACAACTGTACCCTAAATACAAGACTTCCCTCTTTTACAACAACTGGTTTTACAAGAACTGTACCCTAAATATATACTACATAAACATGGAGTACAGAGAATGAGAGCATGTCTTTCTTATCAACCTAAAAGGTGGCACTACTTCAGACCAATCAATCAGAAGAATATCTTGCAAAAACAACACAAACATAACAAAGAATTTGAATCATTTGGATTTTTTTTTTCAATCCATCAACTGAATGAATTATATATCCTTGTTATTCTATATCAAATTAAGATAATTGGTATCGATTCCTCAACAACTTTCTGATAAAACCTTTTGAGAGAAAAATAAAGAAAACACAGGATCTGCAGCTTGAGCTTGAACTTAATAAACTTGTAGAATCCTTTGAAGAAAGAAATGCATAAATGAGTAAAACAAAATGAGGGGCCACTACAAATCAATCATGAGTAACATCATAACACTGCCTAGTTATTAGACAAAGGAGGAAGGATAGATTGAAATACACATGGAGAAATATAGATATATTGAGAGAGAGGAGAGATGTGAATGTTGCCCTAGTCTGCACTCCAGTATACACCATTGCCAGAGTCTTTGGCGATGCTTACCATCTGGATCTACCTCCTTGGCCAGCTTGAGAGATTCTGAGGTGGCCATGTCCGTGTTGGCCGCAGTGACTGCCAGGATGATGGAGTTGGGGTTGCTGATGTACTTCAGGAGCATTTCTCTGATCTGGCTCTCAATATCTTCCGGTTGATCTCCCACCGGCACCTAAATAAGCAAGGGGGAAGATACATTGAACACCTGCTGATCATCGCAATTCACAGCTTGCAAAACTAGATATTATGCATTTGGCAATAAATTTCATATTATACATATCTGATTTGTCTTCTTTTTTTCTTTTCTTTTTTTTTTTTTTTTTGGGGGGGGGGGGGAGGGAATTTGTTTTACCATCTTTATTCTAGAATGCATTACTATTCTCTACAAGTACTTATGCTTACATGTTATCTGTGTCTTAAAAGTGAATACAGGTACCTGTACTTACACACAACAAAGGCAGTCATTGTAATTTTGCATATTTTCATCCATGAATATTTCTTAATATATTAGTGTGGGGTTATACAACACAGAAAGAGTTTCAATTCTGTCGCAATAGTATACATTGCTCTCCCCTATGTCAGGTCACAAATAATTATGATAGTTAGATGGATAACCCAGACATGGTTAGAGAAATTTTGCAGAAGTGTCAATATCATCACTGAGAGTTTCCATGGCAAATAGTTTGCCTACTGATGGTATGTTAATCACATTTACAGTGGAACCATGTACTGTGATAACCAAACTGCTAATTACTAAAGCCTACATGTGAATGTGTTGTGCCATCACATAATTAATCAAAATTAAACCACGACACATCAGTTCAGATTCTTCTACTAAAGTTTCGAGGTGATGATTAATATCGGCCATTTGATATTTAATACTGGCGTGTCAAAACTACTATGCAGGAACCATATACAGTAAACGGCATAATAGCGAATTGGTGAATTGGGACTTCAGGACAATTTTGCAAGTGGATGAACTCACCATTGGGGAGTACAACACAACACTCAACAGAGAAATGCAAGCGTGCAAGTCACATTCATGTCGGGATCATGTCAAGTTAATATTTTTGCATGTCTTTAAATTCGTGAATAGCATCTGACTCGCGAAATTCGCGATAATACAAACCTCGCGAAATATTTGGCATACACAGTGAATGACAATTGCAATGCCTTTGCAGTGCTTGCGACATGTAACGCCCACATGAAAAAATTCTGAGTAGAATAAATGCTCACCTTTGTCAGGCCTGGCAAATCTACCAGTGTCAGGTTGAGGACTTTTGGTGAGTAGATCCGGAGGTGAATGGCATCGTGAACGATTCCCTGTGAAGAGCAAAGTTTTCCGGACACAAGAGTGACAACAAACAATTATGTCATACATGCATGATGTCTTTATTTTGATGGCACTTATGACAGAATAGATAATGTGTACCTTCCAACACTCAAACCAAGATTGTTTTTCTTACTCCCTACAATCCAATTCCGGGGTACTATTCTGTGTACAACTGTACCTTGTTTGTTCCCGCCATCCTGTCCGTCTCATTCTGAATTTCCTCCCGAATCTCCTCAAAGTCTGTGTAGATCTTGTTCTTTGTGTGCAGGAACTTGCCCCATTCATCTGACGTGATCTCCTCTGAAGGGGATAAAAAAAAATAACAAACAAACATACATTTGTATATAATATAACTGTATTTCATGACAGAAGTTTAGACAAATTCAAACGGTATGTAAACAGCGAGGAAAACCCAACAGAGAAATGCTGCTCAAACTCCAGACAATTATGATAATGCACCCCTGAGCATCAGACTGACAAACATGCCGTGGTATAAACTTTTACAATTTTCATAATTGTGACACAGATTACCGTCATAAAATCTACCCTATCTTCAACTACATGTGCAATCACATCATGCAATTTCAGCTGCTTAGGAGTGTCGGTCATGTGCTATCATTTCGAAATGCATGTTTGTTATATTCACTACAGATGTCACTCAGTCCTTGTTTTCTGTAAATATTTGTACACTACAAAGGTTATACAATAAAATGTAAAGTGTGTACGGTCCCATGCCTCCTGTTGAATAGTGACTCTAGATTTAGCTTTTGGGATATTCATATCCTCAGCTCATGCCGGGTTCCCCCCCCCCCCCCCCCCCCCCTCTCCTTCACAAACCCATAATACTACTGCCTTCCTACTACAGTTGATTTTGGGTCTGTGTGATTGTGTACTGACCATTCTATTCTTGTCACATTCAGATATACTTTTGTATATGATTAAAATGATGATGATAATAATGATCACAACAATAATAAATACATATTAGTACAAATAACACTCACAAAGAAAGAGAGTAATAACGATGATACTATTGTATATGAAAAAAAATTAAAGTTACATAATCTGGAGAAAAAAAAAGATACATACTGCCAAAACTCATTCCACTGGGATAAGGGAGGGGGAGAGGTAGATACAGGTCAAGAAGCATAAAGGATTAGTCACTGACAGTACAATAAGAAGGTAGTAGAGATTGTAAGAGGTATACAAGTAAGACCCAATTACAGAATTTCAAGACAATTACAAATATGTATGTCAATAACTACACTAATGATACAGGGATCTCCAATATTTATCTCACTTCCTACTACATGAAGAACAGATCTGAACAAAACTTCTCTCCACTGCAGTGTTACAAACAGAATCTGAAAGCCTGACAAATATTTTTGAAAAAATTGTCAACATTTTTTTTCCCTTTAACACTGTTCCTTGTTTCAAATAATATGATAAAGAACATTAAAAGTCATACCTCAAATTAGCACATTAATTTCATGTGTGTGTAGTGTTTTGTTATGTTTTAGGTGAGAAAACTATGAATAATGCTTCAATAACCAACACTATTGTCCATGTTTGATACAATCATACCATACTCCATAAGAAACTGTGCATCAGGTTGGGTTTTTTTTGTAGCACATACATGTAAAGTCAAAAGTGTTTATAACTAATTAGTGTTGATTTTCACAATATTCCTAAACACTATGGATGCCCTACAAAATGTAATGCTACTCTCATATTAAAGTGTATATGCTGATATGGGCTTCAAATCAATACACCTTGTACCTGTTACAATTTCAAAATTTCTAGGATACAGCATGTAATTCCCTCAACAATAGAATTGTGGTGTGGGAATGCATTTTTGAAGGAATTTCTAGGCCTCCAATCAAGTACCAGCACAATTTTGAGTGCACTTGACAGAAACCATCTACAGAAATTATTACTTGACTGAAGCTACTGTACACTATAAAGGACAAGGATGTCTAATGATAATCACAAATATTAGAGTACAGTATTGTATGCATGCCTCCCTATCAACCAGTAATGTTAAGTTCCTGTGCATAATGTACAATTGTAGCATCTTGAACCAATTAATCTTTACTCCGTGCATAGTTATTGTAGTTTAGTAAAATATCAATCTCATAGAACACTGTGAGCTGTACATCCACACATTTGCTGAAGTAGGCCCTACGACATGCACGGGTCTGCATGCAGTTTTTTTGTTGCTGTTTTTTTAACCCAGATAGACAAGCAAAGCAACAGCCATGACAGGACATATCCATGAATTACAAAATGTTATATACCTCATTTCTAGAATCCTCTCATCTGATTGGTTAAAAGGGGAGTCATGAAAATAGCTGTGCCCTATTTTCGAGTTAGTGTGACCGGGGCCCGGGCACAGTTAGTAAATAGGTTTGGAGACAGTCGCGACCCCGTATACATAGATCGCTCATATGTACGCACCAATGATACGACCGCTGCGCATTCGATCAGCGTGCTGTAAAAGAGACTAGCAGACTGGTTTGGAGACAGTCGCAACCCCGTACACTGTACACATAGCTTATGATCACTCATGTACGCACCAATGATACGGTCGATCAGCGATGACTACAAGTGCTGTAAAAGAGACTAGAATCTATATTTTCGGTATCTTTATTTCGGAATCTATATTTTCGGTATATAAAACAAATAATGACTGCTTGATATTCTGGGCACAGTTAAAATTATGTAGGCCCTCAGTGATGTGAAAACCATAACCATGCCCTCAGCTTCGCTTCGGGCATGGTTACGGTTTTCACATCACCTTGGGCCCATAATTTTAACTGTGCCCCTCATAGCAGTCATTTGTATACTAATTAACCCTTACTGTGCCCTGTTTGCTGATTGGCACACATGCTGGGAGTGCTTTTCTTCACTGACGGGCACAGATGTCTGGGAAATAATTTGTCAGTCCCTATTGTGTCACCATGGCCTTCCTGTTGGACTGAGGCTCATTGCTATGATACCTGAATAGTAGGCTTCCTAATTTACAACCAGGCCACATTCGGATGGATTACTTTAATGCTGATGGGAAAGTTTGGATAGCTAAGCTGTGTAAAATCTGAGGGATCACAATGTGACTCTGGATGCTGATATATGATTGCATTCAATACTAACTGCACATTCAAACAATAAAAATACCATATCCACTATACAGACCTGTAGAAATACAGCCTTTAAATTAGTATGAATCATCTTGACATACTCATGGCAGTCATTTCAAAACTGACATCATCAACATTTTGAAGAATTTCTGATTTGAGAGGAAATGTGTATTCCAGGAAATGAACAATACAATAGTATGTCAGAACATAGGAAACATCCGGCCAAAATTGATTTCCTTCAAAGAAAAAAAATGAAAGCAGCATATTACCAGGAAAGAACATATAACAGTCATTCAAAGTCACAAGTCTAGCACTTTCTTTACAGAGAATAGTATTATACAAGTAAACAGGGAAAAAAGAAAAAAAAAATCTGCAGCAGGAAGGATGCAAAAGACACATACAGTTGTACATGCGTACAGCTCCATCCAAAACCACAACTATCGGTGGGCATCCTGCTCTTTCAACATTACACCATTGACATACTGGTACTCAGAAACATGCAACTTGCAGTTTTCATGAGTGCATGTACATGCTTGTGTGTGTGTGTGTGTGTGTGTGTGTGTGTGGGTGTGTGTGTGGGTAAGTATGTACATGTGCGTTCAATTCAAGCTTAAAGGCAAAACATAGTTCTGGTACGCCTGTAAAATTGTCAAATTTTGCTCCAAAATGTACACATATGCCTTAGAAATGTGTGGAATAACGCTGTAATAACAGGATTTTTTATTGGGCAACGATGAAAATTTGATATATCAACCAAAAATGTTCGTATCTCAGAACTTACGCGATCGGGGTCAGGCTAACTCGGACTCAGGGATAACTCGGCCTCACTGGATGGAGGGGCCGAGTTGTCCCTCTGGATTGTTACAGTGTTGAACTATGGGAGCACTTCGCGTTCTGGCTGGTCGCAGTTATGGGCTGAGTTGATACAATGCCTATGTATGAATATGGCAATCATGATCTGCGCATAAATTGTCTAAAATAGGGCCGAGTTAACGTGGATCCTTCTGGAATAAATGTTGGTATACCAACTTTTACTTTTTATCTCAAAGAACTCCAAAACAACTCATCATCCCGGCAAATCTCATCAGCCTGGTAAGTTTCTTGTAGACTCTTTCGATATATTGAAAGCAAATATGAAATGATTCAAGATGGGTTCTCAAACCCTTACCAAAACTATGTTTTCACTTTAAAGGGATGGCATAGTTTGGTTGAGATGGGAGATTCTGATTGCAGTCTTTTGAGAGATGATTAAAAATATCACTTATGGAACATTAAAGAGCATACAACTAAGAGGAATTCAAAGTTTATTTGATGAAAATTGGTTTTGAAATGGCTGAGATATAAAAAAAGTAAAACAAAGTGGTCATAATGAAAGGTTGGTCCCGCCTTTTATTAGGACTTCTTTGATTTTGGATATCTCAGCCACTTAGTAATCAAATTTCATCAAAATAACTTGGAATTCCTCTTGGAATTGTATGCTCTATCATATTTCATAATTTGTTTCTCATATTTATCTCACAAAACAAAAACAAAAAATGAATTTGGATCCAGGATTCTGGGTCACCACTAAAAATGAATCACCTGTTCCATTTACTGTACCATAGTGGAACCATCCCAAAAATTTCACGAAAAACTGTTCAAAACTTTTGCGGGTAATATTGCTAACAACAGACAAACAAACAAACAAACTGACAAACAAATGGAGGCAAAAATATAATATATAGATATAACCTCCCTGGCAAACGTATTGGGAAAGAAAAAGGGCAAAAGAAGCGCTATGTCACTATAGTAGCATACATGCTGAGGGCTGACCCTATCACTGTTCCAGGGAACAACAGGCACCCTTACTCACCATCATTGATTCTTCCTGTCCCTGTGCATTGGGTAGGGGACAAAGGGGTGGGGTGGGTACAAAAGACACATACTTGCCATCAATTATCGTGTACAATATTTCTTCTGGGGGTGTTTTTTTTTTGGGGGGGGGGTTGGGAGAGGAGGGAGGGTGGGGGATAGGTAGAGGGAACTTTGCATGGCTCATTGTCTTTAGGCCAAAAACTTGGTACAGCAATGTAATTTTACAATAGGCAAGTTTACTATTGATATTTTTTCAAACTTTGTGTTGATGCAATATCTATGTAATCCCCCCCCCCACACACACACCTTGAACTATTACATTCACCTGTCTTGACTGTATTATTTCAAAACTTGGCATCTACATTACTATGCATGTACATGGCACTATGTATGCTATTCTAAGTATTGCTATGCCAGAAGAATCTCTGGCTACTTACAGCTTCCTGGTTATCACACATAGCCTATTCTATCACAAAAGTATGTATGATGTACAAAGTATACACTCTCCATACTGACAAATGTGAATACTGTGAGTTGAATGCCAGTTCATCAGCAACAGACCCACATACAAAATTAGTTCCACATGTATGATATAGTATTTGTGTAAGAGCATGTTTAAATGCAAACAGCAAAATTTGAATACTTCAGTATTGTAAGTCAGTATATTAGGCACAGACCAAAACAATAGTTTACTGTTAAATGTCACTGCAACGTTTATCTCTGGAAGAACAAAAACAACAACAAAGACTTTACAAACTTCTGTATACTTGCAAGAATCAAGATAAATCAGGCATCTGACAAGTTTCTTGGTATGATGTAAATGTAAAAAAAAAAAAAATTATACAAGAGGAGAAAATGGGAGATTACACTTTCAGACAAACTAATCTTGAATAGTATACATGATATGTGTGTATGTGCCATTTTTGTACCACCTTAACTGCACACAATACTTTCTGACATCTTGAACAAATGACAGTAAATTTTGTTCAACAGTGCAGTTATAAAGTACCATTTCTGCAACCTGTTTGGGAGAGGGGATAAACCAAGGAAAACATAATGTATAACTCCTTTGTCAACCCCCCCCCCCCAAAAAAAAAACCACAAAAACACAAAAACCACAACAAAATAAAACACATAGATATGACATACCTATGTCTGTGTGCACTGGTACAAAACATGAGGGGGAAAAAACAGCTCCTGAAAAGAACAAGTCCTGAGATGAAATAGTCTTCCTCTCAGACTCTAAATTTCTCAGTGCCAGATCATCTAAAGGTGTATGTATGTCAGAGGTCCATCGACAGATCTGTCCACCAGACATTGCAAATTAGGGAAGAGAAGCATGAATTGTTGACCTCTTTACAGGCACTCACCTTCTCCATCCCCACTTGCTCCCCGTTTATCCTGAGGGTCAACATGGATCATCTGCAGGACCAGAGGTCGTCGAGTCACAATGCCGCTTCCTGTGCAACGAGGAGCCAAAAAAAACAGGTAGACCTCAATGGCACTGATGATGGAAATGACAATGAATTATAGACAGAGCAATACACAGTATACGAGGGATGTACACATATGATGCTTACTCGAAACCATTATAGAAGGCCATAATCAACACAAATCGATCTAGTCATTATTGGTTGTTTAAAAATTGATGTGATATGGTTGTTAAAATTTTGTGGTGCACCATATGTGGTACAAATGTTTGTACAAGTTGTATGAAGTCTGTGAGTTATCCTTGTTCGCTTGAATTCTGTGAAAAGCTGAGACGACAGCTGTTGGTGCTTGGCGATTCAAATGAGTTTGCAGTCCACTGTGGGTATATTGTACTCATCCCTCTCTCTCTCTCTCTCTCTGCATTGTAACAATTTGTTGGAACTGTAGCCAATTATTCAAGATCGCATTCCACATAATTATACATTACAGTGTATGTAAACTTGTCACTCAGACAGAAGGAAAAGTCATCTTTCATCAAGTGTAACACAAACTTGCCTGCCGCACATGTGTTGTGCGGTTACCTTCATGGTTTTTCAAGGAACCCAGCATTACAAGCCGTAGAGTTGTTTTTACAAAACATTATTCTCCACAATCAGGTAACTGTACAATCAACTGTCTAATTAGTGATAAATCTGCTCTTGAATTCATGTCAAAGTAACATTTATTATGAAAACAACTATAAAATACACTTGTTGACAGAAATGTAGACAAGCCTGCTACTTAAGGCACCCTACTGGGAAAATTCCCTCTAGTTGTGAGTGAAGATATTCATTTTGAAACAAAGTTATCTCTCATTAGGACGGAAATTCTCAAGTCTCTACGGAAACATGGTGAGTTAACTTTCTTTCCTGTGTGAACTAACATATCAGGCAGTTGATTGTCTATTACATAGGATACTGTAAGGTTACTCTGTATATAGTCAAATTGTAGAAGATGTTTTATCACAAGCCCCTTTTACATGCATGCTATTGATAGAGAGAAAAAGAACAAGACATCTCCAGTGCCAATATGAAAAGGGATTTTAAAAAGTAACAAATTATACTTGTACATGTACAACACTATTGCCTCAAGCTCATGAATTCTATTTCTTTTTTAAACTTCACTACAATGTGACAAATAGGACATGAATAAAATGCTATTACTCTCTTTGGATCAAATGATATTGATGCACACTGTGATGGGAATCAAAAGGCAAAAAAAAAAAATAGTTTTTTGTTTAAAAATGGGAACAACTGCTCTTGTATAGTGAGCACACTACACACAATTTCACATAAAAACATATTTTTCATTTCAACAAACATATTTTGTTAATTTGATTAAAGGAAAGACAAGTGCATGAAAAAAATTCAGTTGACACCTCCTTTTAAAAACATGACAAGAGAATATTCATTAGAACAAGTTCATCAAAGGATTCATTATTCTTTATCATAATTACAGCACCGAGAGGAAAGCAGAATACTGTACCTATACTTTGACCAGTTATAAAATATTATAACAAATAAATGTAAATATACAACAAATTAACACTGATTTAAACAGAAAATGGATGTCTTGTTTTTGTCTTTCCACAAATTTACTTATTGTCACCCAAGCTTAAACCCTATGCCAAAAGATACAAAAAACATGACAGATCGTTTGTTCAACTTGCTTATTAATGATTAACTCAATAGATGTTTGGATTGTGCAAATTTTGTCACTGGGTAAATGATACAGCTGTATCTAGTTACCAGTATACATACAGAAATGAATGCATTGTTTCTGAGATGTTATAATTTGAAGGGAAATATATCACACTACATCAAGTACTTGCTAAGACCGCTTTGGAATTTATATCAACATACATCTTTATGTGAACAATTACTGACATGAATAAATAGCATACCTAGGTGTACATTTGCTTTGCTCATAAAGATGACATTAAAGGTACTGTTTACCACTGGGAGCAGTGATTTAAAAAATGTTTGAGATACCACAGTTGATGCATATATGTGTAGGTCAGTTGTATCACACATCCTACCGCGTAAGAATTTCACAATAAAGCCTAAAATATAAGGAGATATCACTATTTTTCTCAATAAACCATAACTGTAGACCGTTAAGTCTAGCAAAATTTCTATAATAACTATTGTTCACATTGTGTATACTTCACAATACTTAACATTAACTATACTGATTTAAAGTCTTACATTGATTTTTTTTTTTAATCCCTAACTCACATTTAGAACTATTTTGAAGCACTAAAGCTGGATTTTCTGTTTCATCTGCAAATGGTAAATTATGCCTTTAATGGGGGAAAAGGATATAATGTACATGTAGAATACTCTTAGTGTACATGTATGTATATTTGTCAAATTTTTGGCATACCTCTTGGAAGGAAGTCTCTGCCAACCAGGCTTTCTAGAACTGAACTTTTGCCGCTGCTCTGTAACAAGATAAAAATGACATGAATTCCACCATGAACATTTTCACAAAATAGTGAACATACAGCTGTACTGGGATTATTATATTTCCTAATGAAAAACATAAAAACATATCGACTGTAGGGATTTGTTGTAGGCATTGTTGATAACTTTGACAAATTATCATTTTATATAGTGAAATAATACACATATTAGAGTCATTTGTAGATAGAAAAAGCAAGCGCTTCTACGCACGCTCATGTTAGCATGACGTCATTTTTTCATTTATGAATTGGAGCTACACTGAAGCTGCATCATCATTGGCTCTTTACCCCCGTCATTTACATATTTTCCCACAACGTTATAACATACAATGTATGTGTGCGACAATTTCCAGCACGATCGACCGAACAGTTCGATACTAAACTCGGCATTTTTACATTAAGTTTTCGACTATTGGCAACAGATTTTCCTCCTTCGGAGTAACCATGTATTCAGCGAAGCTATTGTTGTGTTAGATTTGGTAAGTCATATTTTTACATGATTTTCACATTTGAATTTGTGAAGTAGTTCGATGTGTACTTTGGTGTGTGTGTATCAATACCGGTACATGCAATTTTTATGGTACCAACATGTTCAGGTGTGGAGCGACACACATAAGAAGCTCAACACCACAATGCAAATTGGTCGCCATATTGTGTGGCTTGTGTAGCGTTACTGTACGTGTACTTGGGAGCTCTTCAGCCGAGCTCACCGCCATACATGGCCGCTACATAACACGATATTATGACGGCGAGCACGCATGTTGAGTGTAACGCATTGTGTACACCACACCAATCCACAGAGTAGTCAATCTCGCACACCGCGCTGTGTGGTGAAGCGAACGGCCGGGCGATCAGCCAATCAGCAGCCCAGCTATCTGGTCACGGCTTTCTATGGGGATTCTTCTACGTGCACTGATTGTCATTGTACAGCAAGCTGTCCATAATTCGACCACAAAGCTGTCCAAAATTTGGACTGCCCGCTACATGTAAAATCCCATGCTTTTGCGCGAAGTCAAACCTTGGGCTTGGCAAGAAGGTCGAACCTTTGCTGAAATGAGACCACACCATGTTGTTCCACTGCGCTGGCATTGCTGACTGGTTAGGCAAAGAAGGACAGTTTGTGTTTTGAATGAAACGAATGTGACTGTTCTTAATTAAGGTAATGGAAAACTATTACATTAGTGCATATCAAAAGGGACAAATGAAATGGCGTCCTCCGTTTGGGACGAAAGGGCGTGTGTTGCAAAGCGCCGTACTGATACCCAAAACCACAAACAACATCATTGTTAACTATACACAGCCCAGTCGCTGTATAAATAGCGACAGGGCTGTATCGAAATGGCCCACAACACAAAGAAAGCTCAGCGATCGCTTTACGATCGCTTTGAGTTTTGATACTTGACATCATTTTTTGTCACCTTAAACTCATTAAATCAAATGTATTCTTCATTAATGACACTACACAGCTATGTTATCGATATTGACATACACATTTAACAACTTACCGAAAATGAAGATAATATGCAGCATGTGCAAACGGTACATCTGATAATTGGGAGTTCACGCAATCAGGAATGCACTTTCAAAGGTCACGCTATCGACCTTGCTGCTACCAAAGAGCGCGCGCACGCAGTACAAAGTAGATCGCTGCCCTTCCAGCCACGCACGCCCACGCATAATTTGCATTTGCTGAGTGGTCAACGCGCCATTTTGAATTCTGCAATGATGAACCCCGATGGTCGAGGATTGCCCTAGAAAGTGCGATTTTTTTTTGTTCAATGGACTTAAATGTACCTTCTGTAAAGTGTAAGCATGCACATGTAAGCATGCACATGCACTTTAATAATGTTACGTGATCGTGAGTAGCGTACAAATGTCTATAAGTAATGTATAAATTGTTATAAGTTTTGTAGTTGTGTCGTCATGGTTCCCCACTTTGATGGCAAGACCCGTCTGCCTGAGCTGAGGCCCCATCTGTCTGGTCGGATCGGACTACATCATTGTGAACATCGGGCTACTACTGGCTGCACCACACACCACACTGCATTGTACGTAAATTTACTTGACCTAATACTTAGGTACTGCACTGTGCGTGCTGTACACACCAGTGCCAATGGCAAATGCAATGTAAAAATGAATGGAAGAAACAAAATGCAAAGATCTCTCAATCAATATTTACCTGATTTCCAACAACTACTATTTGCGGCAACTGGATAACATCGGTTCCAACAGTGTTAAAGACATCTTGAAGTTTATTAATGACTGGTATTAGAGCTTCCATCTCAACAAATTACCGTTTGACACGGTCTTCTTCAACTATCATTCAGCAGAGGTCCGGTGTCCGTTCCGATCCGCTGCAAGCAAGTAAAAAGTGAAATGGGCACGGTTAATGTACTATTGCAGTATTAAGATTTAAGATAATCGATGTATAAAGACACCACTGCTAAATTTTTTATTTAAATTTTTAGTTTTACATATTATATAGATTATTTAAATAACTTTATCAATATTTTTAAGTTCATAATATTGTTAAAAATGTGTTTTTAAAAACAGACAAATACCCCTCTTAAAATAGGCAACAGAGTAGAGCTAGCTTTGTTATCAGTTGTTCAGTTGGCTGCTAGTAGCACTCTTCGTGTAATATTGTCGAGCTATACATGCGTGAGACAAATAAATGCACGAAAACGACTGGACGTTTCTAATGCAACGAGATACAACAACAACTGCACTCGGCTCAACCAGGAAAGAGGTGCCAAAGTTTTGCTACTTTCACGTATATTCTAACTTTTGACAATCTCATATGAGCACTATGGGAACGTGTTACTCTTCAGTTATCGCTACTTAGAAACCGACAGACTGAATGTTTGGTAAGCCACGATTACCTGAGTACTGAATTTCTCCCCCTCCGGCCCCTCGCGCAGAGGCGAGTGATCAAGGGGCTTGCCGACAAGCTGTTCCAAAGACGCCCGGTGGCGCCCGTGGCCTAGTTTGCCAATGCCCGCTGCCCGACATGCACTGCACTGCTGCCGCGCAGCCAGCTCAGATTAAAAAGATTAAAATAAAAATTTAAAAAGTCAGTATTTTTTTTTTTGCCTTGATTTACCTTGATGTTGTATACTAGACTTATTTGCCCCTCTGCATCCTCCTGAGACTTGCTGCAAGTGTTACTGTGCACTGGGCTTTGTATGCGTAGGGCAGGCCAGGAGAATTATGGGAATTTGGTACGTATGCGGTTCATAAATTTAACAGTTGAATTTATGTTTCCATGACTTCTCGAGATTTGATTTGAAGGTATTAATAAACTTTACTGCTGCTATTGATGTCTTCAGGTGGTAGGCTGTTCCATAAGTTAACTACTCGGTGAGAGAAGTTCCTTTGCCTAGGCTTACATTTGAGTTTGTGTTGATTTTTCTGAGCTTAAGTACACTGTATGTGACCTCTCGTCCTGGAATATGTATATTGCTGGAAGAAATCTGAGCTATGCAAATCGTGTAGGCAATTTAAGATCTTCAATTATCTTAAACGTCTGGATCATATCTGCTCTGCATCTCCTAAATGATAATGCTGGGAGACCCAGTGTCCTCAGTCGTTCTGTGTAGCTCAGGTTTCTCAGGCCAGGTAATGAACTATATGCAGCCCAGTGGCTGTAAAAACGTGACCCACACAGCGACTGGTCGGGCTAGTCTGTAATATACAGGTATGGTAGTTAAGCCACATCTCGCCACCATGCCCTATATCGCCATAGCCGTATAAATTTACTGCTTGCACGTAAAGCAAGACAAAAGTGTGCAGTAAGATAGGCCCAATATGCAGCAAACATGCATTGGTTTGATTTGCTGTTGAGAAAAAAGGTGGAAACAGGCATCAAATTGCTGAAATTTTTGATTTTCTGGAGTTTTCAATTTGGCATTTAGCCAGTTTTCTAAAAATTTCACAGGTCTATGCCATGGAATGCGTCAATGCAATAAGACAACGATATTTCCGTCGATGGAATCCAAAATGAGTGTGTGAGATCGGGATCTGAACCTGCAGTATTTTTAACGTTGGTGAGGCGAAAATCAGGTAGGGCCTACATTTGAATTTTTTTTCACATCAAAATCCCAGTAAAAGTTTAGGGGTGGCGATATCCGGCCTACCAACAATGAGCAAAAGGAAACTTACACCGTGCGCAACTTGTGGCAATATTCTTGTAAGGCGACCTCAAATTCTAATTTTGAGAACAGCATCAGAATATATAGAGTTTTTTCCACAATATGAGTACATTTTTAGCCGATTTACGTCAGTTTTGACATTACAATCACTGGTTGAACGTTAGGGAGGCTACATGTGCCGTACCCAACCATATGGTATTACCAGACAGTATGGTAATTCCGGATTAGCACACATTTGCACACAACATCTGGTACATTTCTGCGTACTTGTACTAATGACATTCAATATGGGCGGGACTTCGTAGACTATCCTCACAGAGTGTATGGACAGAAATCGCGAAAAATGCAACACAAAAATGTAAAAAATGCTACTTTAGAAGATGTCAATTTAACATAAGATTAAAGATTTTATTACATGAACTGTCCGAAATGTTCATGTTACAGTAGATATTCTACCTCATTTGCCGTTTTTTTTTTCTTTGTCGTCCACTCGCTAGGAATGTGTACAGTGAATCGAGGGTATGAATTGTGATTCTGGTGCAAGGACAAGGTGCGAAAGACGTCAATTATTCCATTACGAAAATCGTGTCTGGAATTATAATGCAATTTTACTGTAACTTTTGTTTCTGCAGAAAACCAAGTGTTACAATGAGCGTGTTTCTACTGAGAGCACCTCACATCCCTGGCATCGCCACGAATTTTGTCCAACGCAGCACCTCGTATTTTATGACCACTCGAGCTGTTTCTACTGAGCGATAAAATACGAGGTGATGCAAAGGTGACGTGCAAATGCGGCGATTCCGGAAGTCAGGTATTTTTAAGTCACAGCTTTGGGTCACGCGCGCACTGCCTGTTAATACGATCCGAACCCTGCCTGCTTTGCTACAACTGCGTCGGCTATTTTTTGATTAGCCATTTCTCTTCGTCTTCCCATCCAATATACCCCGAACTAACATACTGGTATCCTGCCACTGACTGATGAGAAATCTTTGGAGATCGAGGGTCCAGTTGAGATTTTCTCAAGGCTGCGACATACTAATGTGGTACTCTCGCGATTCGAGACAATATAAAATTAAATAACGCGGTGTAAAATCAAGTAAGTGATGAGGGCTTAGAAATGCAATAAGTTAGGCTGTTAATCACGCGAACAATAGGCGACGAATGCCACAATTCACATGTAACGTAACGTATAGGGCCTATAACACATACACAAGCGAGTTGGTACCAACAAAGCATAATGCGAACACGGTCGCTGTGTGTACACACGTATTTTGTACACATGTGTGCGATGAACCGATTGAAAAGCGCGGGGAGAAATTCTAGACGTCCGATACACCACGAATTTCGCTACCCGGTGTGTTTCTACTGAGAATCGTCCTTCGCGTCACCACGCATCGACCACCTCAATAGATGGACGACGGAGCACCTCGCATCAGCCGGCATCGGCCACTACCAGATCTGTTTCTACTGAGGAAAAATTCGAGGTGTCACCACGCATCGGCCGGTATCGGCCGGCATCGGCCGGTATCACCACACATCGGCTGGCATCACCTCGAATTTTCGTCGCTCAGTAGAAACACGCTCAATGTGATTTATATTTGTATGCAAAGTACTTTTATTTTCTTCCAGGAATAAAAAGAAATCATAAGGTTTTTGCCAATTTTGTCATCACTTAAAGCAAGCGTAGAAAGTAAATGAATATATGTCTAGAAGAATGGAAGGAATTGTCTTCAGTGTTTAACTGGAATGATATTCATATTATTTCAGATTGTTTGTATCTGCCTTTCCTGTTTTATGTATCATCCTGTGACATTTATTTGTACCTGAATGTTGATAAGTGAATAAAATATCGTTGTGGAAAAAAAAAGTTAGTCAGGTGAGTTAGTTTAGTGCATGCACCATACATGTGTGCACACATGTGCATGTGTGTGTGTGTGTGCGTGTGTGTGGGTCAAGCACGGGTGCACGGCCAGTTCACAAGTGTTATGTAATGTCTATATACAATTATATTTGCCGGTTGATGCCAGGCAAAATATACACACAGCTCACAGGTGCTGTAGGTGCATGTATACATGGCTCAACACTAATAACTTTCTTTTTCCAGTGGCTCAAAAAAGTCTTTACATCTGAAACTTTGGTGGCCTGAAAAAAAAATATATATTTGTATAGTATATATATTGTATATATATGAAGTAGTCCAAAATAAAAGCAAAAGTAACAATCCATTTTTAATCGATACTGCCAAATCGGGCCACCAAAAGATAAATTTGGTGGCCGAACACCAATTTTTAGTGACCCTGGGCTACTGGGCCACCGCCTAGTATCGAACTCTGGTGCTGTATTTGCCGGTAAGTGCCAGCAGCATACCACACAGGTATTGTATATTGTATTTATATAGTATAAAAAATGTAGTATATATAGTATAGTATACTGTAAAACATGATATATTCGCGGCACAAAATTTTCGTGAATTGGAGCCGACGGCCTTTTTCGTGGCAAGAAATTTTCGCAAATTGCCTCTTGCGTTCAATGCATATAGTGTAGATAAGAAATTTTGCGTGCAATTTAATTTCGCAAATCTTGGCGCTCGCGAAATTCGCGAAATTAAAATGCACGCGAACATTTCTCGTTTTACAGTTTAGTATTGTATAGTAATGTACAGTATACTGTAAAAGTGGATATTTTGGCACGACTAATTTTTCGCACTCGGCCGGGCAAGAAGAGTTTCGTGTGTTTTTAATTCCACGGAATCAAGACATCAACGACTAGAACATACTGGCAGCAGAAATATTCGCATGCTTTTATTTTCGCATTAGTTTCTGGTTGCGCGAAATGCGCGAAAATTTCCACTTTTACAGTATAGTATAACATTAGTATATAGTATAATGTTATATTTAAACAACAATTGTTAGTTTAGTTTTGTCCATTGACCAGTAACAGTAATTTCCTCATGTTTGTGTCAGGTGTTATTTTAGACAGCTCACCTACAATTGCCTTGTTTAATCAATTTATGTCACATGATGTGAGTCTCCTTTAAAAAGTAATTGTATCGCTCAGGTACAAACAGTGTGCAACATCTGCTTTGGCTCTTGTCATCAACATATTATAGGTACAGTGGAATATACAATGTAGCAAAGCACTACATGCTGAAATGAGAGACTCGGCAGCTACACACTGTATATTGATTTTAAAATACCAAGTGAGTGATGTTAAAGGGACTGTACAGTATTGGTTGAGGTGGGGATTCATGTTTTGAACATTCCCAGGTGAGATAATGAGAAACCTTTTATGAAAAATGAAAGAGCATGTAATTTTGAGAAGGATTCAACAGTTATTTGATGAAAATTGGTTTTCAAATGGCTGAGATATCCAAAAAAGTGATAATGATAAAAGGCGACAGGCCACGCCTTTTATTAGGATTCTTTGTTTCACCTTGTTTTTGGATATCTCAGCCATTTCATAACTGATTTTCATCAAATAAACTTTTGATACCCCTTACAATTGCATGCTCTTTGACATCATATAGAGTGGTTTCTGAATATCTCGCAAAACGTTACAAAAGCTAAATCCTCACCTCGACCAGAGCTGTACACACCCTTTAACATCATGTGACTAAATATGTAGACTCCACAGGGGTTCCCATTAATGCCATGTAACGTGCTATTACTGATATCAGACCAGATGAAGAAAGTGCGTAGTGTTTGATCACGAGTTGTGCATGTACAGTGTACTCTGAATAACCAAGAAATGTTTTGTTCAATATTATGTCTGGTCCCGTAATGCTTTTTATGCTGAGAGCTTTAGAAGGAAATTCTATCCCATCCTTTATATTGTGATGCAACTGAGGTTTTCCTGACTTATTATTTCATGTGTTAGTTAATGTGTACGTACATGTACATTAAGCATCAAATTGTCATTCCCATTCTGTGAAATGATCATCCATTATAATTGCTCTTTTTTCTTCTTTATTTTTTTGTATGAATGCTGATAATACTCAAGAGAGTACTGTAGAACCAGAAATTATCACCTGCATGAAACTTTCATGGATTTTGCACTAAGCCAGATTTCGCTAAAGTTTTGCCTGCACAATGCACATTGAATGCCAGAACAATAATGTACTTACACCATACAAGTTAGTACAATGTGTACTTGTCATGCGTATTATTTGTAGTGTGCTTTAAAAACAACAACAACAACAACAACAATAACAAATGTTTCGGAATGCACATTCAGTTTTGTTTTATGTTTTACATCAACCAGCAGTGCGTGTTCAACAGATCCCTGTATTACTAGTAAATTGTACAAATGTAGCTCTGTCATGCCGTAATTTTTTCATGGTCAGGAATTGGCAAAAGTTTCATGCCAAGAGACGGGCCATCAGCTCCAATTTGCAAAAGTTTCATCCTGCGATTGTTTCTGGTTTTACTGTGGTGAAAAATGATGGAGTAAAAAGGGAAAGAAAGTAGAAAAAGGAGCAGAAGGAGAAGAAAAGAATGAACAGATGGAAATGATGGAGGGGAAGAAGAGAGAGAAAAATAGAAAGAAGAAGAAGAAGGAGAGAAAGATGAGAGAATGTTTGAGAGTGAAAGGCCCCTGTACATCTTGCATCTTTTAACCCATTGAGGACAGTTTGATTTTGCTATGTACAACACGCATTTCCCATAGACACTTGCCTAAGTATGCTCGCGACTTGTCCTCAGCGGGTTAACTACTTGTTCTAATTTATATGATGTGGTGTACGTATAATATAAAGTGTGTGTATTTGTGTGATTGTCAGGTATTTAGCACTTTTTGATATTCATGTCCACACAGTGGACTGCGACATGATGATGTAATTTGAAGAAATTGCGCATGCTCGGGTTCTCTGGCACGATCAGTATGAGAATGGAAAATGTGTCCATGGGGGATTTCGTGGTCTCCTTGAGTGTAGGATGGATGAGGACATCCGGCGTGAAAATCAGACCGTCTGGGGGCCGAACCATGAGTTCATGATGGCAACGTGCATAGTGAAAATCGAAATGGGTTCTAACTGCTTGTAGGTAGATGTAATGAGTGGACCAAAACAACCTGGCACCGCTAGAGAACGAGAACGGCATCCCCGTCCACACAATTGAAGAGACCCCCATTGTCCATGAGAGGAAAAAAAAAGTCCTTGGCCACTAGCCACAGGCTGCAGGACAGGTGCCTGACCACTGTGAGGGTTATGCACATTTTGTAGCACTGTATGCTCTGTTGGGGAATACGTGGCCTATAGAATCAAAGGAATGCTTACATTCAGGTACTAGTATCACATAGAACAGGTTGGGATATGTCTTTTTTTTTGGTAGTGGCATTGGACAAGAAATACTTTTCTAGTCCATTGCAAGTCACAATCAATTCAGCTGTATTTTCAAGCTTCAATATCAGGATCGATGGATAGGTGACAACCATGGCATGCTACCCCGCCAAACTTACTAGCTTTATCTTTGCAGATTACATTTGCACTGGTAAAGAACAAACAAGAGGGATGGGGGATGAAAATGTTCTGGGTCATACAGATTAGGCATTACAAATCCTGAGTTTTCTGGGGGGTTTCAGATTTTGTTTTATCCAACATTTTTTTCCTTTTGTTTTTAAAGGAATGGTGTAGTTTTGGTTGAGATGGGGCTTCAGGTTTTCTCAACTTTTCATGATTTTTTTAATGATTTTTTTTATTAGATTATGAAAAACATCTTGTGAAATATGTAAGAGCATATAATTCTAAGAGGAATTCAAAGTTTATCTGAGGAAGACTGGTTTTGAAATGGCTGAGATATCCAAAACAAAGCTATCCTAATAAAAGGTAGGACCCAAATTTAATTAGGATTGCTTTGTTTTACTTTGTTTTTGGATGTCACAGCCATTTTTTAAAACTGCTTTTCATCAAATAAACTTTGAATTCCTCTCGGAACTGTACACTCTTTGATATTTCAAATAAGTGATTTTTCATTATCTCACCAAAAGTTGAAATCTCAATCCCCATCTCAATGAAAACTGTACTATCCCTTTAAAGGGATTGTACAGTACTGGTTGAGGTTAGAATTCAGGTTTATAACATTCCTAAGTGAGATAATGAGAAACCTCTTGTGAAATATGAAAGAGCATGTAATTTTAAGAAGGATTCAACGTTTATTTGATGAAAATTGGTTTCCAAATGGCTGAGATATCAAAAAAAAAATGATAATAATAAAAGGCGACAGGCCACGCCTTTTATCAGGATCTCTTTGTTTCACTTTGTTTTTGGATATCTTAGCCATTTCAAAACCGATTTTCATCAAATAAGCTTTTGATACCCCTAGAATTGCATACTCTTTGACATCTCATAGAGTGGTTTCTGAATATCTCGCAAAACGTTAAAAGCTAAATCCTCACCTCAACCAGAACTGTAGACACCCTTTAAGCCAAAATTACAGATGTGAGTGTGTCTGTGTTTGAGGGTTGGGGAGGGGAAAAGTTAGCCTCCTCCAGGGCCTCTAATTCTGCATTCCATGATTTATATCATATGTGACCCGCTACAACGAAAGGATCCGAAAGTCGGGGGAGGGCAATTTTCTGAAAATGGCATGACATAATTTCCGTACACCTCTGCTTTAATTTCATATATAACACAAGTCATAAAAGTAATTGGTTGCAAAGATATCAATGATTTTATTAGCACATGTCAAGTGGTCGAGGAAATCAGAGTTTGGAGAAAAACGCCTTCAGAGTTTTCCTTCCTACGCTATCATGATCAAGGGGAGCGAGATAGTTTTCACCACTTGACAATAGAAGGTATGCTCCTAGCGACCTCTGCGATGTTCATTCAAGCTTAGCGCCAGCGGTCTAGGCACGACCAATCAGTAATCAGGATGCCATGCACTGACCAATAAGATCACTCCCTTGTTGCTAGGGGCGGAGTCTAGCTGCGGCGCTAAATCCAAATCGTCGGACACGTTTCTGTTACGTTGAAAGTCGGAAAATCAAGGCCCAGAAAAACGCTGATTTCTTGCCTTTCCTTTGATCATTTAGCTTCGAAATTTCGGCAGATGATAGACAAAACATTAGACTACAAAATTATGCCAAAAATAGAAATCCGATTGTTTTGACCGATTTTGATGATGTGACTTCAAACTCGATTTTCACGGCTCAGCTCTCAGCGACTTTAGGATCCTTTGTTGTAGCGGGTCACATATATCAAAGTCAGGAAAGTTGAAAAATTCAGGCATTTGTAAAAAGTAATCTGAAGTAAAATAAGTAAAAAAAAAGATTACAGTATAAAGTTAAATCTGTTGATTTTGATTATCAAAATAGAGCTGATAGATACATGAAAAACTGATAAATATTATCAGTGCTAACCTCTTGTAAACATTACCTATAGATTGTAAATCTTTCAAGCAAAGATCATACAGTGTACTTCACTTTTCAATAGCTGATGTGTTTTGCCACACCTATTTCATCCATACATGTATTACAAAATCTTTGATTGAATCTTCTTTATCAAATCTAACTGGATTTGTCAGCATCACTTACAATGTATGTTTGTATATAAAGTGTTTATTCACACACACATATATATATATTTGAACATTCTTGTGACTTTTTTCTTTTAAATGTGGCTCAAAATATAGAACTTAATAAAAGCATCACTTGTAAACACTATACTCTATGGCAGTTATAAAAGTCCTGCATAGGATGCATACAAACTTAGTGAAAGGCAATACAGTATAGATAGATAGATAGATAGATAGATAGATAGATAGATAGATAGATAGATAGATAGATAGATAGATAGATAGATAGATAGATAGATAGATAGATAGATAGATAGATAGATAGAGAGAGAGAGAGAGAGAGAGAGAGAGAGAGAGAGAGAGAGAGAGGGGGGGGGGGAGGTAGAGTGAGTGGGAGCGGAACAGTGCAAATACAGACAATTTCAATCATGCACCCAATTTGTTGACCAGTCATTGATGGCCATACAAAAGATGGAAGGGTTCATGGACAATATTCTGTAAGGTGTGCAGTTGATTGCTCCCAAGCATGGTTTAAAGAAAAAAAAAGAGAGAATATAATGGATGCATTCCGCTCCGGTAAGAGTGACTTTTAAATCCCTGATTGGACTAGTGTTCGATGATTAGTGCAGAGAAAGGGGGGTAATAGATGGTTGAGCAAAAGACAAAAGATACCGTAGGCGTGTGGGTGGGTGTATGCCTCGTATACTGAAGTGTTTACACCAATATCACATAAAAGGCAAGTGTTTTTGCAGTACCTGTATGACATTAGTACAGACGTCAATCCTCTGTTGGAAGTTGATTAGCGCTTGGCATTTTTTAGATGCTTTTTTTTTAAAACTGAATTAGTCTCCGCCCCATGTTACCTTCATGAACCATTTCCTGTTGGACCT
This sequence comes from Diadema antillarum, assembly GCF_040938485.1. NCBI lineage: Eukaryota > Metazoa > Echinodermata > Echinoidea > Diadematoida > Diadematidae > Diadema > Diadema antillarum. The sequence continues at coordinate 1,049,797 of NW_027270978.1, forward strand.
GAGTATAAGCCCGGTGAATTTCCTGCTTGGTTTCATTCTGTCATGCACCCATCATTGTAACTTTTGCCTTTCCCTGCTGAACATTGTGTTGCAATTCAGAGGAAGCAATTCAGCGGCTGATCAGCCTGGCTCGAAGTCCGTATTATCACTCAGGTAGCAGCTCTGTCATTTCCGAGACACAAAAACCAGTTGCGATTCATGTGATTTTTGTGATATTTTCTTGTTATTTGCTTTGTATGATTTCAGCATGTATTTTGATATGATGACGATGAGTTGATTACAAAGATGTACATCTCTTTATATATTTATTTCAATTTTGCTAATCTGACTTTGGTATCCTAAAATAGGAAAAGTTTACTGAATGTGTGTGCTTGTGTTTGATAATTATTTGATTGACGCATTTGATGATTCTTAGTGATGATTTCATAGTGTCACTAACCAGGCGTGTTTTAGCTGCATAGTAGTTGTGCTCGCAATGTTACAAGTAAGTCTTGGATATATTGTAAAATCAGAAATGTTTGCGTGCATGAAACTTTTGCAATTTTTGCGAGAAGCCAAGATTCCTGTGTTTGTCTACACAATGCATTGAATGCCAGTGGCAGTTTGCAAAAGTTTAATGCCTATTAATGTTTCTTGTTTTATAATACACTGTAAAATTTCATCAGGTACAAATGTCATTCACAAAACTGCATGTGTTTGAAAGTTTTGCTGTAAAAATTGTTGTGATGATTTGATGATAGTGATGAATCCTGGACACAAACTCAAGTCTGGTGAACTTATACATGATTGCTGTAAATGCCAATGGGATTCAGAAAGTTTTATGGTGATACTCTGTGAGACATACCAAACAATACCTTTTACAAGGTGTGTACATTGATTGTAGCATAGCTGGGCCGTGGTGACTCTAATTGTTTCAAACACAAACAGCCATTGCATTTAGTTATGGCTTCAAAGCTTGTTTTATTGAGAAAGGACTGAAAACCTCTATGTGTGAAAACAATAATTGAGCAATTGTTGGACAAAATCGCTTGAAATTTGTGTTGAATTTGTATTTGTTTTGTATGCACAAACCTTTGTAGTGATGAATTTAATCAGCTCTTTGTCAATTACAAAGAAAAGTAACAAAGCATCCATAAAGAACACATCTTCCATAATGGATGCTGCTGGCTTGGACGTGTGCATGTATCACATCTTAGTGATCATGTTTTTGGTTGTTCGATAATCATAATTTTGGTCTCAAAAGTAATTCTACTATTTGTATTCATAGCCTCGTTATGAGGTTGATGGTTTGTCATGTCATACTCTCCCATAGACTACAATATATCACAAAAGGAAAAGGAAATGTTTCACTGATTTGATAGTGTTTTGCCATGATCATACACTGACATTGTTCATTTGGTCTACCTAAAACTACAGTGTAATATACCGGTACTCTTGTGACAGCCAATGTATGTGACAAAACCAACAATGAGCCATGTACAGTGTTTAGCTACAAAGGGAAATTTGGGCCGGGAAGGTCATGCCCAATTTTGTTTGTCTGACTTTGTAATTTATGAGGTGAGCTATACGTCTCTTCCCAGAAAATATTTGGAAGTCATACACAGGGGGTGGAAAGAGTGTGATTGAATACTTTTGCAGATTTTGCACTTTGTGTTTGTTTGTTTTTTCAAATCATAACGAGGCACAACAAATTGATATTTTCCCATTTCCATTTGGGCATATATTCAATACCAACTGTACTTTTAATAAGCACGAGGGCATATGGGCTTGTAGTGACTTGCATAATTCTGAATAATTCTGAACCAAAGAAGTGTTCATGTTATTAAATACAACAAGTACAATTTGGATATTTAAATGCTATGGTGCACAATGTATGCCTGTTAATTGTTTGTAAAATGGTACATGTATGTTGTGTAGAGTGGGTAAATTGAAAGTCATACGTTTTCTCAAGGAACATCCCATAAAGACAATTTCTTTTTCTTTTTTCATATTTTGGGGAGAAAGGTCAGAATTCACAGAAGCAATTTGAATGTAGTCTGTGGATAATTCAAATTTTCAGTTGTGTAGTCTATGCAGGTGATACATGTTAGTAAATTGTTAAGAGCATGTGCAAAGTACCTGTGTGCATATTTTGCACTTCATTTAATTCATGAATTTATGGATTTGATGTAATTTACCTGTGTGAATTCGGGCAAGAGATGTAATTATTATTGTGTATTAATTGTGATGTAATTATTATTGTGTATTACTAAGTGTATTGGTCCACAGCATTTTTAGCAATCATACGCAAGGCTCTACTCTATTGTTTTCTCCAAGTTACAGTATTTATTCGTGTCGGTACATTGTATGTTTGTTTGTTTGTGGCATTATTTGAAGTTGCAGAAATCGATACCTCTTCAGAAATGTATTGATGTATACCATATGATACATGTAGGCCTACCGGGTATTTTATTTTGCAGCCTGGTTCCTCACTGTATTTCTTCTTCAACTTATGTATCGGAGTAAGTATAATGCTTTTGAAAGTGCAGAATTCAAGTCAAATAAGATCAAATCAAATCAATTCAAATCAGAGTTGCTTTGTTGTGTTATACCATTCAGGTAGTAATCAAGACCAGCAGCGGTGGGATGGATGAGGAGGAGGTGAAGATCAAACAGGAGATCTACGCCGGATCCACCTCCGTGCCCGAGCTGCCCCCCAAGGTCGTCAGGATATTTGTCAGCTCCACCTTTGTTGGTGAGTTGGGATGACAATCGCAAGCGCTTATTAGCGTGTGATTCTTCCCATCATAATGGCAGTTTAGCCTGTGGAGAGTTCAAAGTTTCCATCAAATTTACTTTAGTCTGCAAAAGAGCAAGATAGTTGATGACATAAAACTCCAAAGAACACACATGTATGGAGATTCTGTGAGTAGTGAACCCTTAAGGGGGTATCTCACTGAGCGGCGAACGTTTGCGAACGTAGCGAATTTGGGAATTCGCCAGGGTTCGTAAACGGTTGCAAAACGTTCGTTAACATTCGCAAGAAAGTTCGCAAACGGTTTTTATTGTCGCAAACAGTTTTTCTTGTCGCAAAGAAATTTTGAACATGTTCAAAATTTCTTTGCGAACCTTTGCGAATTTGTATTTTCGCTAACAGTTGCAAACATTCGCAAACATACGCAAAACACTCATAAAACACTCGTAAGAATTCGCAAACGGTTGTAATACGGTGTCGCTAACATTTTTATATGATTCGCCACTGCTAGCGAACAAGTAACCACATGGTTCCTATATAAAAGCTTCTGAAACAGACAAGGTTCCACTCTAAGAAAGTTCTTGAAGCTCTTGACATCTCCATCATGATTGTAATTGCTTCAAAAGCTTTTCATATTGACTAAAGTCTGTCCTCTGCAACAAGCACTCTCTGACTCTCTTTCTTTTCTTCTTCCTTTCTTGTTTTTCTTTATTTTATTTCTCTTATGCTGCACAATACATAGCTGTAGCAGCAGCCTGACAAAGCAGCTCTTCATGGATAGCAACACCTTGAGCCTCTTCTTGGCAGAAATTTATTTCCATATCCTGGAAATCCATCTTGAACGGTTGTCACAAGAGATCTGAATTCAGTGGAAGGTTTTATGTCGTTTTATGGGTATTACTATACACAATCGCCTGGTACTTTTCTAGGTCCAAGAACATTCGCAAAATTGTCGCAAAGGATTTGCAAACAGTTGCTAATATTTGCAAAACTGTCGCTAACATTTGCAAAATTGTCGCTAACATTTGCAAAATTGTCGCTAACATTTGCTAACATTCGCTAATATTCGCCACCTGTGTTCGCAAACACTTTCGCAAACATTCGCTAAAGTGTTGCTAATTGTCGCTAAACATCGCTAAAAGTCGCTAACTGTCGCTAATGGCAGAAGCGAACTTTGATTTTTCGCAAACATTCGTCCGAAAAGTTGGCGAATCTCAAATTCGCTACGTTCGCAAACGTTCGCAAACGTTCGCCGCTCAGTGAGATACCAGCTTTACATGGGAATTCACCCCAAAACACATGTGTACATGTACAGTAGATTATTAAGTGAATGTAGAATGTTAGAAATTAAGAACATGCCAATGAACTTTGAGGAAAATCAGACCATCTGTTCGTAATTATTTGCGTTCTAAAAGTTATGGTTAAATTCATGTGCTATGACTGTTTTATAATGAAGGCAACAAGTCCAAGATATCGCAGTATGAGTTGTAGGGTGTGTGTGTGTATGTGTGTGTATGTTTGTATATATTTATATTACTGTGTGTGTCTTTCAGATCGATTCAGTTCAAACCGTATTTTCAGTTTTTCAACTTTTCAACAGTGCCCTGTTGCATGTAACCTAATTCTATGGCAATCTCATGCTCAGACTAACCGTTACTTTGGTCCACTGTTCCCTTTTGGGTGAAATTTGCAGTCAGAGTTGAACTTCTCAGATTAAACAGAAAGTGTTCTCATTCATGTTGTAGATGCGGAGGCAGAGAGGAACGTCCTGCTGAACGAGGTCAATAACACCCTCTGGTGGTGGTGCAAGCACAATGACCTGGACTTCCAGCTGGTGGACATGCGGTGGGGGGTGCGGGACGAGGCGTCCACCGACCACGCCACCACGCAGATCTGCCTGCGGGAGATCCAGAAGTGTCAGCGGATCTCCATGGGCCCAAACTTCCTGGTGAGTTGTCTGTCAGGAGTGCAGTAGATGGAGTAGTTCTCGACATTGTATCTTCACACGTTTGACCCAACATTTCAAGGTCTGCTTTGTAATGGAATCGGATCGTGCCAAGTTTAAGCTCAAACTGGACAAATTGTTGAAGGATACTCTATCTTTAGACCTTAAATGGGAGCAAGTTACATTTGTTAATAGTATTTTAATGATGTTGGCAAATTTCTGTGTGTTTATGTGAGGATTTGACAGTTAGTAGCTTATTAATTTTTTGTAAGCTATGTTGAGAAAACATGTATGGGTAAGCCTGATTGTGGCTGAGGGAAGAGGGTGGTTCACATGCAGATGTTTCCTTCAAGATGGTGTACATAGAAATCTCCTGAGGGATGTTTGTCATCAAAAGCTCCGATGATGTTTAGAGCACTTTACGAGAGACATTAGCAAAAACTAAGCTTGCAGTGTAACATAAAATGCAGGAGTGTCTTGCACAATTCATGCATACATTGTACATGTATAATATATTGATGCAACGATCAGCGATTCTACAATCTTCATTTATTGGGTGCCTTGCCTCTCAGTTCCTGCTGGGACAGCGATACGGATACTGCCCTCTGCCGGCAACCATCAAAGCATCCACGTATGGACTCCTCGAAGAGCACGTCACCGACAAGAGCGACATCTCCCTCCTGTCGTCATGGTACCTCAGGGATGATAATGCGGTGCCTCCGGTCTTTGTCCTCCAGCCCATCTCGGAGGATGCGAGGGAGCGATGGTCGGACATTTCGGAGCAGCTGGGTGCGATCCTGAGGAGGGCAGCTATGGAGGCGGAGCAGGGTGGAAAGATAACATCGATTGAGAAGCACTCTTTCTTTACATCAGGTGTGTACGGGTTTATTACAACCATTCTCCTAGGCAATCCGACAGATACTGTACAAACTGAAGATGGCTTGAATGGAATCACAAGCCATGGCTCTTTGTATAGTGCAAGATACAACTGATGACCATAGACACTTTGAACATTTCATTGTACTCTCTGGTCCAAATGAGTTTCTTCCTCTCTTATTGCATGTAATTCCTGGCTTATTCTGTTTGCTAACTATTGTCAGGCAGTTTGGGAGGACCCTAGGGGGTTAATATGAATTGTCCATTTTCCAGTGCGTTTATGAGTGTAATGGACCCTGTTAAGTCTTTGCAATAAATGAAATAAGGGTATGAAAGTGTTGATTGTGACCATGTTCAGTACAACATAATGCGAGTTTGTGTATTGTTTTCTTTAAAATTAGTTCATTAACTGTCATTTCTTACTTGTTGTGTAAATGTGTTTGTTTGTGTTGACTTCAGTGACAGAACTTGAGATCAGAGAAGCTCTAGAGTCCGGTCATCCAAGTCAGCACTGCATGGGTGTGACAAGATCCATCACAGATCTTGAACAGCACCTTGGAGAGAGAAATGCCAGAAAGTGAGTGAGATGCACACTGAATCAGAATGCAAAAGGGGAAGGGATTGTGCCTTGTGCTAACCCACAGCTTTATTTTGAGAAGAATAGTTCTTCAAAGAATCATTCAAAGGTATTGAGCGAAGGATAATGAATTACCTCTTTCTTTTCTGTCATGACATGCAATAGACCTCAATTTGAATATGCAGTTGGGAACTTTAGGATTGATTGTAAGAAATGATGCATGCTTCATGGATGTAGATTGATGTCTGAGTAGCAGTTTGATTGTAAACATGTGGCTTAGCACTCTTAATTGTTTCCAATTTGTAAACTTTCGTTTCATTCCTTTCATTTTGAAGATATCATTTTAACTTGAAACTGAAAACGTCAAATTTAACTGTTTAGGGATAGGTCAGACGACTGTGGAATTGCTCTGTGTAGTCTGAAATATATATTCCCATGATTGAGAGTCTTTTGTAATCTGTTCGGCCATGAATTTCCTTGGCCCAGATTCTGTGACATGTCTGCTGATGGCAAAATCCGAACTGATGAACAAGTCCTTCTGTCAGACCTCAAAAAGAACTATGTGCTTAATCGTCTGGAGGCACAAAATGTACACCACTTTGACGTGAGATGGTCTTCCAAGGGGATTGACCCTGCCAACAGCAATCACAGAGCCTACCTTGATCAGTTTGCCGCCGCGATCACAAACAACACCATCGACCTCATCAAAACGGCACAGAGCACGTACAAGCACTACGCGCTCGGCAAGGACGAGCTCTTCCTCGAGGTCGCCCACCACGCGCAATTCTGCCGTGACAAGTGTGCCAACTTCCAGGGCTGCGATGACATCATCGGCGCTATCTTTGAGAAGATCAGAGACGACACCCTCCAGAAACCAGTCGCCATTCACGGCCCCTCCGGTAGCGGGAAGACCTCCATCATGGCAATGGTGCAGCAGAACGCGACGAAGCGGCTGGACTTCCCGTGCGTGGTCATCGCGCGGTTCCTCGGCACCACCTCGCAGAGCTCCACCATCATCAACGTCCTCCTCTCCATCTCCCGGCAGATCTGCGCGGCCTTCCAGCTGCCGGACACCAGCGAGACCGTCAAGAGGACCCCCAAGGAGATGTTTCCCTACTTCCATTCACTCCTTCACCACGTGTCTTCCACATCGGACCGTCACCTCCTGGTCATGTTTGACTCCCTGGACCAGCTGGAGAGTGTGCATGGGGCTCACAGGTACTTCACTCTATTCCATCTGTACTCTTCCAGAGGATATAGTTTCTGTCACTATGACGACCATCAATACTTTTAGTGTTGATATACAGACACTTTTGGTTTTAAGCAACCAGTGTGTGAAAATGGAAATTGCAATTGTCAGCTTTGGACACACACAAAAAAAAAAACAGCTAATGATCAAGGAGTAAGTTATCAAATTTCTATTGAAGAAGCTCAGACAAATTAAGACATATCCAAAAATATCTTAAAAGTTTCCTCTCTGGACAAGAAGGTCCAAGGTCCCCATCACTTGATACATGGAGATGTTATACTATCAATCCAGCCAGGGTGTCATATCTTCGATGCTCTTCATATATTTCAGTCTCTCATGCAATCACTCATCTTTTTGTGTACTCTCTCATCTATGTCTGGCAAGATGTCTGTGGCTACCCCGCAATCTGCCGCCCAAGATCCACATTGTGGTCTCCACCCTCCCGGACATGTATGGCATCCTCCAGAAGCTGGAGCAGCTGCTAGGCAACCAGGACTGCTTCCTCCCAGTGGAGCCGTTATCCGAGGGCACCGGGGATGAGATCATGCACAACTGGATGAGGGGCATCAAGAGAGGAGTCACAGATGAGCAGAACAACATCCTGAAGAGAGGTAGGTACTCAGTAATGATTTGTGCCCATAGATGTGGAGATGTTTTCGATAGTGTAGGGTTCTTGCAACCAGTAACCAAGAAAATGTATTTGCCTGCATCGCACAGTATCAATGGCAGATTTTGCTCATGTGGCAACAAGTGTGAACACCTCTTGCCAATCAGGCAAGCAAATGCAACACATGGGGCCAAATTCATGAAGGTGGTTTAAATTTAGTCCATGGTTTCCATTTTTGGACCATGGACTAAAATATTAATGATTGAAATAGTCCGTATCAATGCGCTTTTGTAACTGGACGTCTGTTGGCATACTCAATCGGTCAATCATATTTATGCAGAAGAAATTTGCATAAACAATGATTTGAATTTAAACCACCTTATGTGAATTTGGACCATGGTATTTAAAAAAGAAAAAACATATAGAAAGCTATATTGCTCTTAAAATGTGAATAAATGCCAGCCCTTCGTACAGGTAAACCAACAGCTTGACAGGCTTATCCTAAGATAAAGTACACATACTTTGTTTTTATGCAGCAGAAATACCAAGTACCACAGATAAGTAAGCTTGTCACAGTAGACATATATGGGATGGATCTTTGTCTGGCAAAGGGAGGATGAACAAGGTTCACTGCATATTCAGAGTCGGATAAGAGTTTGGTGTAGAATGAAATTAGAAGGTGACGCCATTGTGGAGATGACGTGTGTCTTCCATCACAGCATGACGGTGATTCTGTTTCCCTTCCGATATCCAGCTTTCCTGCAGTGCCCCCAGCCCTTGTTCCTCAAGCTCCTATTCGAGGAGGCTCGCCGCTGGAAGTCCTACACTGTAGTGAGGGAGGAGGATCTAGCCGTGACGGTCAGGGCAGCCATCTGGAAGCTCTTCGAGCGGCTGGAGAGGATGTATGGCCGCTGCCTTGTTTCTCATGCTCTTGGATACATCACAGCAGCTAGGTGAGAACTAGGGTGTGAGATAGTGTTGTTTGCATTTGGAATGGCCTTCACACAACTGTGGTTTCAGCTCCATCTCTTGAGACCTTTCGGAGCAGTTTGAAACCACTTACACTCCGATAACCCTCATACTAAGGATTTTTTTTTACTTGCACCATTAAGTTTATCTTCTTGCACCAGATGTGATGTTTGTTCCTGTAGTCACACCTATAGCACCCAGTACGACAATACTCTTTGAGAGTGATGTACTTATTGGAAGAAGAAGAAGATAATTAGATGAAATTTTTCATATATCTCAATCGTTTTGTTTTTATATTGCTCCTATTGGTGACTCTTATTACAAGAACAGCATATGTAATTATGTGCAATGCCTAAGGCAGGGCTCAACATTTAATGGTGGTTGCCACCAGGGCTGTAAAAATTTGATGTTTGGCCACCAAAAATTAATTTTGTGTCACCAAACTTCCGAAAAGGCAAAATTTGGGTTTTGTATTTGCATTGATATGCAGAGAAAGTGGCTTGATCCTTTGCTATTTGATATCGTAGAATAATGGCACTGGGGGATGTGTGCCTTTTTATCTCTTATGATATGACCATGTAGTTGCTTTCATTAATGTGTTCTGATTATGTAACACCAAGTAAAATTCTTCTCCCCCCCCCCCCCCCCCCATCCATCCCTGGCAGGAGTGGGTTGGCAGAGGCTGAGCTGGAGGACATCCTGTCCATCGACGACGACGTCCTGGACGAGATCTACCAGTACTGGTCGCCGGTCGACCCGACCACGGTGAGGATTCCGTCCCTGCTCTGGACACGGCTCAAGTACGAGCTTGAGGAGTATCTGGTGGAGAGGCAGGCTGACGGGAGGGCTGTGATGGTCCTCTACCACAGGTAGGTGGCATGGTGGCTCTCACCTATTCCTACAGTCTGGTGGAAAAGCATTAGAGGGAGAAAATCATTTATTTCTCGCGTGTCAAATTGGCGATGTCATCAAAGTGAATGTTGATTTTAAATGATTGTATTTTGTTTTTTGGAATCATGACTGATAGGGTATACCGTAAAAGTGGAAATTTTCACGGTGTTGAAATTTTTTTGCATTTCGCGTAACCAGAAACTAGCGTGAAAATAAAAACACACAAATATTGTTGCTTGCCATATGTTCCTGTGCGTGGTGTCTTGATTCCGCAAAATTAACAACACGCGAAACTCTTCTTACCCGGCCAAGCGCGAAAACTTAGTCGCGCGAAAATATCCACTTTTACAGTAGTCAAATTATAATAGCAGAACTGAAAAAATGCTTCCCTTTGTCCAATGGGATATTTTATTGTCGAATTTTATTATTCAATTTCCTGTGAAATTCATTTAATTTTCGGAGGAAACTTGGCAATCAGTGCAGAATTTCCATCATATTTTGTTATTCCCCACACCCAGACATTAACTCAATGATGTTTGTGATCCTTCCAAAGGCAATTCAAAGAAGCTGCCCAAGCCAGATATCTGAATGACCCAGAGACGGCCAGAGAACGCTATAGGATTCTGTCGGATTTCTTTCAGGCGAGATGGTGCGACACCCCAAAGGTATACGAAAATTTGTAATTAACTTCCAAGCACTCACTCAAAAAAAAAAAAAACAGGCAAAAAAATGAAAATACAAACAATACATAGCTTGAATGAAATGCTATGTCAGCTCTGCTTGTGGAAATATTTTGATGCTGCATGAAAAGATCAGAAGTTTAAAATAAATTAATTTTGGCATATATTTCTGGGTTTGCATGGTTTTTGTTCAAAGTTTTAAAGGAAGAATTTGTATTCAAGAAATGTTGCTGCATTGAAATGTATGAAAATATATGCCTCATTAACTGTTACGCTCAATTTTTTCTGCACCCTGCAGACCCTGATTCTGACCCAGAGGAATGAAGTCCTCCAGGCTTACCGCAAGGTGGCTTCCCAGCCGCTCCGCTTCGACAGGGAGTTCAACCGTCGGAAGATCAGTGAGCTGCCATACTGCCTGCTCTTTGCCCAAGACATCCCCAGGTTCATCGAGGTAGGGATGAAATACATGGTATAGCCCTTCTATTCCTCATTGCTTCATTCTGTTAGGATTCCCATGTTTAACCCTATTCTAACTGGGCTATTTGAGACCAAGTTTTTACTGGGGGGGGGGGGGGGTCAATTTGACCCCCCTTCAGATCTCGACCACCGATTGCGCGATCGCCGCAAAATTTTGCCTGAACATAGAGCCGGATGTCAGCTACAAGATTACATGGTCATACAAAAGAAAAATTTTGATTTTCTATTTTTAGTAAATTAATTATGCAAATTTACGCATGAAATCATATTTTCACCTATAACTCCATTACAAAGACTGAATGATTGCTAAATTTTTGTGTAAGAGTTCCTCAAGACACATTGAACAATTTTCTTGTAAAAAAATAGCACAATCAAAATCAGTTTCTTTTGATTTTTATTGTTTTGTTAATTTCTTACGTATTTCATTGTTTTTTTTTACCTTTTGTTTGCTATTGTTTTTTGGCCAAAATTTGTTGCAGGCACTTTTTCAAGCTTATCTACATTAAAATTGATTAATTTCAATAGTTAAAAGTTGAAATAATCTAATTTATATCAATTTAACCAAAAAACACAATTTGCATTGGATTTGCACACGATATCATGAATTTGAGCCATTTTCGGGTTGACATGCATACGCAAAACATTACGTAACTTCAGAACGGTGTACCCGGACATCGTAAATTTGGTCTCAAAATATGCAGGAGACTTCAAAGAAAAAAGTCATGAAACGACGCGGCAAAATCTTTGCGCGTTGCGGAATCGCGGCGCGAAATGTCGAGGGGGGGGGGGGTCAAATTGACCCCCCCCCCCCAGTTAGAATAGGGTTAAAGCCCTTACACTAAACTTGAAAATTTTCCTGAGAAATGGCTTATGACTTGGTGGGAACACAGTCCACATGACATTCAAACATCCATTAGCACCATCATAGAGCAAAAGCTGATTTCCCATCTGAGAGTAGTTTATGATATTTGCCAAGAATCTGAAGTATTTTTCTCAAATCTTTGCTGGATAAGTTTCTTCAACAATTTTTCTTCTACCATCTACTGGTAAGCTCATTCTTACATGAGTGCAGTCATGCTTGATAGTGTGGCAAAGTGTGTGGTTGTGGAAAACATATCTGGGAATTGTGCAGTGATGAACAAGAACTTGACTCAAATACGTCGTTCCTTTCAAGGACAGTTATCTTTTCTGCATTCATGCCTGGCTGCTGCAATCATCAATCGAAGAGGTTCTAATGCAAAATTTTCATTTACTCCGACAAAAAATGTGATGAAGAAAATTTTTTGAATTGATTCTCATTGGTGTTCCTTTGCCTCTTCAGCAAACGTTTGGTAACTTTGAGTTCCTGCACACCTGCTTCCTAGCTAACTCCACCCAGTACCTGATTGAGGAGCTGTCGTGGGTACTGACCCATCCTTCCATCCTGGGGCCAGACCTGCACTCCCAGCTGGCTCTTCTGCAAGACACACTCAGGTTTGTAGCACATATGGTGTCGCAGTCTCCCACTCGTACTTCACTACTGTACATCATGCAGAAATATTCTTGGTACAGTATTCTTTTTTTGCAGATTCCTCACTACTTTAGGCTAGTGTGAATTCTAAAACTCGCAAACATGTTGTTCATGATTTTCTTTGCACATTTGAAGGGCTTTAATTGTGTGTTTGGTCAGCTGATGATTAATACTACAGTCGTAGTACATGTGTGTGTCCAAGTATTCATATAAGTGTGTGTATGTATGCTGGTAACTATTTGTGCAGGCTATACATTTGAATGGATCGTTTGTGAGTAATAGCACATCAGTTTTCATGCATTGAAATGTAAAATCAATTCAGTCTTTTTTTGTGTGCATAGGAAGAAAATGTACATTGTACAAGTGAGCAATTGTGCAGAGTGAAATCGAAGAACCTGCAAATATATGATTTAAAGCTCCTTAGTGGAAAAATTTATTAGCGCAAAAATAAGGAGTTTTACAGTAAGCTTTCCCGACACTTTTCCTTTGGAAGAGTTAACCGGGGCTCTTCTTGTTAATATCAATATTGTTTTTATGACAGAGACCATGCTGTGCGTGTGCCAATCTCAATGAAAGCATGAAATATGTGCAGGTAGTGGAAGGGCTGGCAGCTTAACCCGTTGAAGACTAGTCTTGAGTATACTCGGGCAGGTGTCTATGGGAAATGTGTGTTATAGCAAAATCAGGTGGTCCCTGATGGGTTAATTTCTCCTGTATCAAAAGAGTTTGATTCTTGATCGTCACTTTGCCTGCTTTCCTGCAGGTTGGCCAAACCCACCCTGGAGTTCAAGAACAACCTCCAGCCTCTCGCAGTGGAGCTCCTGGGTCGCCTCAGCAACTTCGCCACCCAGTACCCGTCCCTGATCGGCCGCCTGGTGTCCGGGTGCCACCAGTGGTGCCGGGAGAGCAGCCAGCCCTACCTGGTTCCACAGATCAGCTGTTTCCCCACCCCTGGAGGTCCCCTCCGCACCACCCTCATTGGGCATGCGGGTGAGAATGCTCTTAAGGGAATACACATGTGTTTCCAGTATGTTGAAGAGTGAAAGACATATATCAACCCATCAAGTCCTGGTGAAAATTATTTACTGCAGAAATTATAACCTCAGCTTCATCAAATTGGCAACTCTGACTTCACTGTTGAAAGATTAAATGGTGGTATTAAGTTCATTTCATCTGCACAAAATTAGAGTTATCAGTTTGACAGAGAAACAAGCAGCCTTGTCTGTTTGATAATCAGTTGCCAATTTAAGTCTTGTTAATATGATGCCAATATAAAAATTTGTCATCAATTTAGCAATTAAGATGTGCCTGCTTAAAATGAACATATTGCAAACAATTTCTGGAATTCTATTACTCAGGCAACATCTTGAATCTGGCGATTAGCAACGATGGCAAGTTCCTGGCAACGTCCGACCAGGAGGGGACCGTCTACATCTGGGAGCTGGGTCTGGATGAGCTAATGCATTCCCTGAGAGACCCAATGGGTAAGACTTCTGGACAGCTTGATTAACATGAAAACTCTTGAAACCCTTCAGACAAATCAAGATGATATGAGTTTTGAACCAGCGAGAATTTGTTTTATTCACATTCTGCAGTCCTTTTGCAGAAAAATAGAATAGTGTGTGTATGTGTGTGTGTGTGTGTGTGTTTTTTTAGATCACTTCAGTTGTTGTTTTTGTCGTCATTGTTGTTGTTGTTGTTGTTCTTTTTTTTTATAGGATTGACAACTCAGTGAACAACGGGAAAAACACACTGAGAGAGCCATTGGAACGATGTTTCCCATTTACATCGGTGAAAATAGTTGTAATTGTATACTAGTAATGTTAATGTTGATGCTGTTACTGAGAGTACTGGCTTTAAATGTTTCCAATATCAGCAGAAATATGATGGGCCTGATTAGAGTCTCTCTGAGGGAGTAAGGGTCCAATGTGAAATTTAAGATTTAAGATAATAGTTGTAATGGCGCATTTACACGCTGTACAAACTTTTGGTTTTTTATGTCTGTGCCAATGTAGGCCTGCTGTCTCAGTGAAGATTTTTGCATAGTTTGTCTTTGCAACCTTGGTTTCTCCATATTCAGGCGGAGCGGTCGATCAGGTGATCTTCTCAGCCGACAACAGGTGGATTGTGGGATGGATCCGGGACTCGGTGACCCTCCAAGTCTGGAGTATGCAGAGTGGTGACCCCATGTCGAGGATGTCTGTGTGTGAGGGGACTGGGGACTCTAACAAGGAGAAAGGGCACCAGGCCTCCATTGCTCTGACCAGTAACTCGCAGACCATCATGTGTGGTGTGTCTGACAAAATTAAGGTGACTTGGAAAGCTTGGGGAAGTTTGAAGGGGAATTCCGGAGCAGTTGACAGTTAGTCTGATAATAAAGAGTTAAATTTTATAAGCACATCATTGAAACTTCATTCAAATTCGGTGAAAATTAAGGAATTTATGAAAAAGTGTTGCTAAAACCAGATCTTGAACTGTTGATGTGATTATGCAAATAAAAGAGTTGATAATGTCATCACCTCACAACTTGCCATATACTTTGTACCTTAAAGGGACTGTACAGTTCTGGTTGAGGTGAGGATTTAGCTTTTAACGTTTTACAAGATATTCAGAAACCACTCTATGAGATGTCAAACAGCATACAATTCTAGAGGGTATCAAAAGTTTATTTGATGAAAATCGGTTTTGAAATGGCTGAGATATCCAAAAACAAGGTGAAACAAAGAGATCCTAATAAAAGGCATGGCCTGTCACCTTGTATTATTATCACTTTTTTGGATATCTCAGCCATTTGAAAACCAATTTTCATCAAATAAACATTGAATCCTTCTTAAAATTACATGCTCTTTCATATTTCATAAGAGGTTTCTCATTATCTCAATAGGAATGTTATAAACCTGAATTTGTGGAAGTATTGGTCATTTACAGTAAATATGGGGCATTGTTGCCCAATTCTTTCTTCTTCTTTTTTTTCACTTCTGGAAACAGTGCTTCAGATTTTAACAAGGAATGCTTTTCTTCATGCCTTACTTTCAGATGTTTTCAATCCAGTCTGGATCCTGCAATCACACACTGGTCATTTCTAACGGGCCAATCAAGGGACTCTGCCTATCCCACGGAGACAAGTTTGTCCATGTCATGACCGAGAAGGCCAGCTGCTTGACCTATGACCTCGACACCTTTGACCTGGTGTCCGACCTTTCGCCTCACGAGGGGCAGGTGACCTGTTTTGCCAGCACGGAGAGTGGTCAGATGGCCTGGGGTCAGAAAGATGGGACATTTGTAAGTTGGAGTCATGTCAGAGGCAGAGTGTTTTATACTTCAATCATGTGTGTGGGGAAAAATTCAGAATTGGATGTTGGTTTGTTTAAATTACCAAAATGATCCCCTTGTGTGCAAGCTAGCCTGTACCTGGATTCCACACACTCCTTTTTCACCTCTACCTCTTTTAGAACGTATCACATTTAGGTCATGACTTGTTCTCGGTCATCTTTCAGAAGTATTTTGCTTTTAAATTTCCTGAAGAAAAATGTTCCTCCTGGAGAAAGTTGCTTTGAAACAAAGCAGTTTGAAAGCACACACAGTAAACAGGCACAAAGAAGACATTATAATAGTGACATTTCCATGACATTTGCTCCTATGACAATTGCCCCCATTAATATTTGCACGCTAAAGCCAAACATAATTTCTACCCACAAATTTAACTCTGACCCTAATCCTAAACCTCACATCAAACTAAAACTAAAACCCTATCACAACCCTAACCCTAAGTCCTTGGAGAAAATAAGTCCAGAGCAATTATCACTGGAGCAAATGTCGTGTCACCAATGATGACAGCATAAGTAAACTTAATCAATATCTGCAAATGAGCATTGTCAGTGTGTTTGTCAGTTTTGATGTCCACAACTAGATGATTGCAGAATCATCAGCGACATTAACTCAGTTGATAATGAAGCTACCAAACATTACAACAGCAGATTGAACATGTTTTTGTTACAATTCTCTGCAGTGCTATGTTCGCCGTGACGACCAAGAGAACAACAAATGGAATGTCCATCTGACGGAGAAGGTCCCTGGTGACACAGTCACTTGTCTGTGCATCAAAGAAGAGTTAAACCTGGTGATAGTGGCTGCTGACAAAATAACCTATGTCTGGGACTGCATCACAAAGAAAGTGAAGCATGAGCTGAGAGGTATGTCAACTACATTTCATCCATTGAGAATGGAAATGGAAAATCACGATGTAGAAATTCCATTGAATTGTTCCCCATTTGTTTTCTCAATTAATATTCAGTTTACTACAGAGAGAGAGAGAAAAAAAATCAGATTTTAAGGCTTGTTGAAATAGTTTTGAGCATAGGCAGGAAAGTGTATGAGCCTCATGAGTAAGAAAACCTGTGCATTTATATGAATTCTGAAATTGTCTTTAATAGAAATATCTGTGAAACACCAGCATGAATATCATAGTCAATTATTGTTTGGTTCTTGGTGAGTGTCTGTCTATATTGACTTCATGTTGTGGTGATGTGGTTAAGTATTCGTCATTGTACAACATACCAGTATTTCAGTTTATTTAGAAAATGCTACCAGTCACCAAGGATAAATACTGAATAAGTTGATGTTTATGTTGACTTGTATCTCTTCACAAGCTCTTGCAGTTTGTGCATACACAGTGAAGTGAAGAAATTTTGTTACAGCTCACACTGATGCGGCATTTCTCTGCCTCCAATGTTTCTGCTGTCACCAGGTCACGATGAGTGTGTGAGCTGTATGCGGGTAACCCGAGGCAACAAATTCCTAGTGTCCGGGGGCAACGACGATGTGATTATGGTGTGGGACCTGTCCCAGGGCTTCAGGATTGGCATGCTGGAGGGCCAGCAGACAGACATCTCCATCCTTATTTACCATGGCAACTTCATCGCTTCCGCCTCTTTTGTCTCGCCCTACATCAAGCTCTGGGACATATCGCCCAAGTATCTCTCCCAGCAGCAGCACAAGCTCGTCGACAAGCGGGGCGTGGCCGCCATCACCGGAGACTACAAGTATGTCATCCACCAGGACAATGTGGCCCAATCCAAGATCTGCGTGTGGGAGACCTCGACGGGAAGTGGTCGCGCAGTGGAAGTCTGCAGCTGCAATAGTGCGGTCTCCGCCTTTACCGTCACCAACTCGGGCAAGTGCGTCGCCGTCGGATGCGAGGATGGGAGTGTTGTTGTGTATGACATCGCCTCGCAGAAAGTTTTGGGTTCGGCCCGCACCGCAGAGAGTAAGGTCACTGCGATCTTTCTGCCAGCGGGCGACCGCGTCATGGCGGTGGCGCACATCGACAACACGATCGCCGTCCTGGCATTTAATTCGCTGAAGGTGCAGCGCCAGCACCAGGTGGACGTGAAGGGGAGCCTGTCGCATGTCTGCATCACGCCGCGGGACGCACTGGTGATGGCCAGTGATGCGGGCCTGGTCTACGTGAAGCTGTCGGCTTCCAGCGAGCTGATTAAGCTGGAGGGGAATCAGAGCCGTGTGAACTGCCTGGCCGTCAGCCCAGACGAGCAGCAGCTGGCCTGTGGTATGGAGGAAGCCAATGCGCTCGTCTGGGATCTGCAGCTGACAAGAGCTGACCTCCAGATCAAAGTAAGACAACATAAGCCCAATTCAAAATGACTGTAAAACAAGAAATTTTCTTATGCACGCAACTTGCAAATTTCATGGGATCCCAATCTTCATGAAATTATTAAAAATGCAAGCAAAAGTTTTTGTCTACACATTACATTAAATGCCAATGGCAGTTCACGAAAGTTTCATTCCATCAAAAAAGGCAGTTGGGTCTGATTCATGAAAGTTTCATGTCACGACTATTTCTGGCTTTACAGTAATCAAAGTC
This sequence comes from Diadema antillarum, assembly GCF_040938485.1. Taxonomy (NCBI): domain Eukaryota; kingdom Metazoa; phylum Echinodermata; class Echinoidea; order Diadematoida; family Diadematidae; genus Diadema; species Diadema antillarum. The sequence goes on from NW_027270978.1 coordinate 1,068,193, forward strand.
TGGTTGGGGATTTATGTTAATGAGCTGAATAATTGCTCTTTACATGGGCCACTATTTCCTGATGTATTAAGGGAGAATTTAAGTAGACAGACATTTTGGTATTTGTAGTGTTTCTGTCATGAGTGCAACTTTGTATTCAACACAATATCCAGATTGCAAAATATGAGCATTTAGGTTTGTACTACTGCTGTTGAAGAAATTGAATCTTTTTATTACATTTTGTTACCTTTATGAAGATTTGTTTTGAAAGGCAGCATTTATGGTAGTATTCCAGATGTTAATCTGTAGCTCAATCTTGTTACATGAATTTGTTGGAAAGAGGTTTTGTTTATCTTGAATCATAAGCAATAACATGCAAAAGCTCTAATACATAAATAGTTATGCTTCAGCACTAATATTGAATCTGAAATAATTCGCTCAATGCTGGTTTCTGATTATTTGATAGTATTGGGAAATTCAATTTTAAATTTCATTTAGATATCCTGGTTGTAATGTACTCAGGTGCAGGTGACATGAGAAAGAGAACAACTGGATGTACTAGATCAATATTTTTATTTGTGTCAACTTGCAGGCCAAGTCAGTGAATCATCTATGCTTCACCCTGGATAACACATACATCATTACAGCCGGGAATGACAGGGTAAGCATTGCTGAACAGTGTGATATATTGTAGAATGTGGCATTGTAGTGAATGATGAGTGACATGAATGACAGTATGTAAATGGTAAATGGTCACAAGTGCGATGGTACAAGATTGCGCACGGGGTGAAAGAGGAGATGCCCTATTCAAATTAATGATTCTTGCGAATGTCATGTCATAAGTAGTTGAACAGATTGGTTGCAGAAATCTTGTTGTATAATATGGGCAAGAAAGTGCGATCAGGTGTTGAAAGGTTTGGCAGATTTCAACACAGTGGTTATGGTTATGTTGTTTTAATAACCCATATCATTTTAAGGTTAGTTGATTGTTTTGGGGGTTTTTTCAGTGGACTTGAGAAATCGTTGTAGGGAACATGCACCATTATTTGTAGCTGTTCTCCTCAGGGACCATAAATCAAGTGTGTTTGTTTCTAGTTATTCTTTTTTTTGTATAATCTGAGAAAATTGGCTCGCCCTTCAAACATTTTTTCTGCCTGCTGTTACCTTGTTCATCTCTTCCCTGTGCACTTCCCGCAGTCCATCCATGTATGGCACCGCAGCAATGGCAGCCATCTGCTGAAGACCTACGTCTACTCCAACCTGACCAGCCTGGCCGTCACAGAGGGCGCCCTGGTGGGTACCACCCTGATCGGTCAGGTCGTCGCCATGACGATCAAGGTCCGTAGGAGGGCTCTGAAGAGGCAGACGTCAAGAACTTGCGCCATCCTGTAGAATCCGCTGTAGGAGGGATCCTTGGTAGGCATGTTGTGGTACGGACGGGTAATCGATGAGGTTCCTTGATGGGCTTTAGTTGACTGTAACCAAGTAGAGCTTGCTTCCCTTTGATATCGGTGATGAAGAATGTGAGCTTAAACTTAATACTGTAACTTGTGCTTTCATGGGAATATTCAGGTCTTTTTGTAACATTTTTTTCAAAGCTTCTTCCAAGCATTGGTGCAAGTGACAGCCTGTCTTCAGGGTGCCCTTCTGTCTGCCAATCTGTCTGTCTGTCAGTCTGACCATCTCTCTGTCTCTCTGTCATATTTAATTCATGTTGTTTTGATGACTTGAGAATGACTTTGTAGAGGTCATGGTAAATTAATTTGATTACCATACCAGATGCAAACTGATTGGATTTGGTTGGTAATTTTCAAGCAGCCAATGCTTCTTGGATGCAGAATGGGATGGATGTATGGCATTGGATGCAAAGGCATTTTAGATGTATAATCAAAGTAAATGATGTCTTTTTTTGTAATTACTTTAGTTGCCTGAACCAGGTAAAAAATTGCATATATAATACAATTGTACTTCAAATAAATATTGTTCATGATATACTTATCAGGGTAAGTCTTTCCAAAGTGCAAAACATTTTTTATTGACTCTGTAATATTTTTTGATCAATGCGATTTGTATATATTTTCATATTTATATTACTTTCCATTATCTTAATACCATTTTGGATGTCAAGATTAGTTACGCGTAGTGAGAGTGATGGAATAATCCTCTGTATAAATGATGTTGTTTTATCTTACTGTGGAGTTAATATCACAGATCCCATGCTGTCTTCCATGACTTACATTGTACTTTTCACAAAGATGAGAAAGCACTACCTCTAATGACATGTGATGGATGAAACTGAAAGGTTCACCTTCCCAGGAAGACGAGGGTGTGCCTCATAGTAACAGCATGCCAGACAAATTGTGAGTGGATGAAGCCAGCTCATCCTGAGCAGTGTGTGCTGTGTAAATGTGAGGTGGTGATCCCTCTCAAGTGACAGTTCTTGATAATTGCAGTCAGGCTCTCCTGAACTACCTCATTGCCCAGTGCCCATCAGTGTCACAGTAGATAATATACCCTGAGTCAATAATATGCACCTAACCATCAGCCATATACAGGGATGCACACGGGGACATTTGTTTTGAGTTGCAAAACTTTAAAAGCAGGAGCTACATAGACAGGCATTCCAAACCTGTGTCTCATAGTAGCTGATGACGGAGATTATAAATATGCAGAAAATATAAGACGTTATGATGACCCTGCCTGAAAAGGCAGAGAGTACTGCCTTGTATTTGTAATCAATTCAATGGAACGTGACTTGCTTTGTAATCATAGAATGTGACATTTATTGACAATCCTCAAGGGTGCAATACATATGAGAATTTAGCATGTTTACACTTTAAAAAGTGAACTACAAAGGTTTAGGCAATCAAAGCTTTAATGATATTTTCACTTTCTTTTCAGTTAGTACTTGTCGTGCATCTAGGCTGTCTTCTTATGGGAATGGAGCAGCTTAATCTCTTTGGAAATTGAAAATTTTGAAATAAAACCCTATTTTTGTATAATTCTTTGTAATATTGAGGCTTGTGGGTATTTATCAGTATTTAAATGAAAAGATGATGAAAATTTGTTATGTTTTGTCATTGGATAAATCCAGTCTATGCATCAAAATGTCTTCCAGCCTTATCAAGGGAAACAATTCATAGTTAGAGTGTCTTTTTTGTCTTTGCATTTTTGTAATAAATTTTATAGTAGCCATTATTTGTTGATTAAAGAAAAGCTCTGAAATAGACAAAGACCTGCTCCAGGTTCAACTGATGGCTGGTTAGTGATAGAGATGACTCTTTACTCAGTTCGTGTTTGCTCTATTTTCTTGCACAACTTAGAATTACAGCTTTACAATCTTGCACCAGCTTGAAGACCTCCAAGATTGTGAGAACATATAAAATAGGAAGGAAAGACTATTCAAAGAATGCTCTATTTTCCAACCGTTACACTAGGTGTTTGTGTAGCAAATACAATATGCAGGTATATGTGATGTCTAAAAGAAAGGGTTCCATGACATTTGCTCCTGCAACAACTGCTCCCATGAAATATCTACATGCTATTCAAGCCAAACATAAATTCTACCCACAAACATAACCCTAACCCTAATCCTAATCCTCACGTCAAACGAAAACTTAAACTCTATCACATCCCTAACCCTATTAAGTCCGTGGAGAAAATCAGACTGGAGCAATTGTCACAGGAGCACATGTCATGTCACCCAAAGAAAATAATGCAAGAAAGATCTTGTGCATGAAATCATGAGGCTGATGTATTATTTGTGTAAGATATTTGAAAATACTGTAATTGTGATGGTTTTAATTGGTTTTGTATGAAATGTTTGGGTGTCATAATTATTTTGTGTTGTGTGTCCATCATATTTCTCTAGATAATGATATGGAAGTATTTTGGGCCGATTGTGGCCAGAGAATACACATTTCATGCAGCTTTTTCTTCTCTCTCTCTCTTTCCCTTTCTTGAACATGATAAGATGCATGATACTGTATATGTTATATGTTTGTTTGTATACTTATGTTTTTATTTCTATAAATTTTTGTGACTTAACTACTCATATTTGTGAAATTAACACAAAGTGAAAATATTGCCCCTCTGTGCAGGAATACAGTGTCTTATTGTCTCCAAAGGGGACATTTGCTATCTTTTCTCCTTATGAGGAGTAATACTTATTTCTCGATCTGTGGCCCTGGTTCTCTGCCATGAATTTACCTACTCATTACATTGGCTCTCAGGTTTGTGAAATACTGGTATGCTTGTGGAATATGTAGCCACATACAGTGTATGCAATACATGATTTGTCTTTCGCTGTTCACGTCTTTCAAGAAAGTTGGAATATCTACTGCTTCTATTAGAGTGCATTACCATTTTGAAATTTATTGTGCACTGTCAAAGAGGAAAGTGTGCAACACTTATTTTTCTGTAACATATGCCGTTTTGCAACTCAAATATTATGTTGTACATAGTGTGTATTAGATATCTGTGCAAGGCACTGCATTGTTTGTTTGTTTTTTGTTTTTGTTTTTTGGTATGAATTTGAACTATTTTGTGAGAAATTGCCTATGAAATAGGAGCACATTTAGCATGTGTACATTTGTACCGAAGGTGCATTTTATTTTTCACTGTTTGGGACATTTGCTGTTTGATACTGTAGCAGGGTTTTCTCACTGGTATGTTGTACAGGTAGGCATTTCTATCGCATATGTGCATGCATTTGAGTAGAAGATAAGGTGTTTGATGTGTAAACTAACACCTGATAGTTCAATAGCAACTGACATGACAAAAACAAATTGAGTTTAAAACATAATGCTTGTCAGAAATATCTTTTGTTTTGGAGCAAACTTCCTCACATCGTGCGTTACCTTAATCTGTTTTCTCTCCTACATGAAATGAAGATATATTTAGACTGAGCCTAGACCATGCTTAATAGACGTACACTTGTAGAGGCAAAATAGATTGGTTGGTAAGATAAGTCATTTGATGCATGTATGGTAATCTGTGACATGAATATGGTTCATTTGCATCCTCAACTTAGTTTTAGAAATGAGCTGTTACCTTTTTTTCTTTTTTTGTCTTTGAAATTATCTTTTCCATGGTAATATATATTTGATGCAAACGGCTGAAATAAGACTAAGAGAGCAACGGCAAGATACCTTGTATGTAGTGATTATACCTCCCAGTGATAATGTACTTAGCAAGTGTTGTGCATACACACATTCTGACCTCCTGTGTTGATATACAAACCTGTTGAAATGGAATGAGTTTAACAGGTCACAAATGAGTACCAGAACAATCTATTAATATGTTCATAGCACTTTGTTGTCTTACCATGTCTTTCGAAAATAATGCAATCTACAATGCTTTTTTTACCAAGAATGCAGAATATATCTCTTTTAAATCAGGGTTTGCTGAATTGCGCAAAATGTTTGAATAAACTTGACAATTAACGCATGAAAAATCTGTTGTCTATCGTGCTCGATGTCTGTCTTGACAAAAGTTTGTATTTTTCTTTCTCTCCTGCTCTGCAAAGATATCTTCATAAAGAACTAATAAGTGTCCCATTGAACTTTTATGTGTTTGCTCAGTTTTTGCAGCGTTTTAAGGAAGTATTAGCCTTTTCTTCAGGCCTCATAACTTGTTTTTATGTTCCACGCCATGTAACTGATTTGAGATTAAATTATCATGGTGAAGAAAGGTGAAGCAAGGGTTGAACACACAGCAGAGTGATGCCAGCTACTTGGGCAGCATAGACACAGCATAGGGTTGTGTAAGCACGGTATAAAGTCAACCTTGCCTAAAGTTGAATCTATCGGACTGAAGAAATAGCTTTGACTTCCAAGAAAATTCGACTTATGAGGGGTTAAAATCAATAGAACATAAAGGCAGGAATTCACGAAGATGGTACAAATGAAACCATGGTTTAAACCATAAACGACAAAAACCATGGAGCGCCAAGTGTCGTATGGAATATTTCGTTACGAAATCAGTCATTTCGTCGATGAAATGATAATTTCGTAAACGAAACGGTCACTTCGTCGACGAAATGACCAATTTCGTAACAAAATATTCCGTGCAACACTTGGCGCTCCATGGTTTTTGTCCATGGTTTCATTTGTACCACCTTCGTGAATTCGGGCCAAAGAGAAGAGGACTTGAACAGTGCACTCCCGCTATAACAAAGTCCTCGGGACCGACGTTTTTCTTTTGTTATATTGAAATTTCGTTATAGCTGAACTGTGAAGTACATAAAGATATTGTATGGACAATAATTTTGGGACCTGAATTTTTACTAGTACAGAGAATTTTGTCATAACTGTCTTTGTTACAACGGGAGTGCACTGTTGCTATTTATATCATTGTTTCCTTTAAAAACATGTGAATTTTAAGAATTCCATAACTTTCTTACCCTAGATCCAAATTTTTATGAAATCTCTACCAATCTGTTTGTCTTGATTTAACCCTTTCTGTGCCAGGGACTTTAAACAGTAAGTACAATTCCATGTTTTTGTTTTTGTTTGTTTGTGTGTGTGTGTGTGTGTGTGTGTGTGTGTGTGTGTGTGTGTGTGTGTGTGTATGTGTGTGTGTTTTGCTTTGATTTGTTTGGTGCCATCGGCACTCAAATCACACAGTTAACTCTCAGTACCAGCCAACTAAAAACATGATGTGGAATGAAAATAAGATGATAAAAGAGCCCTGTGTACTAAAGACAGTGCATACCAGGTGGGACTTTACTTTGACAATGATTGGGAGCTGAAGTTTAGGGGTTCCATTTTCCACACAAAATACAAACAAGCCAACTCACGCAAAAGACATATATAGTACATTTCAATATTTATTAGTGCAGTCATTGGCAGCAAAAACAAACAAACAAACAAACAAACAACAACAAAAGTGATATCTTTGGAACACTGTTTACATATCTACATACTGTACAGAGCAATCCAACAAATTTACAGAAAAGACAAAGTAGTTGAATATGTAGCAATCTTGTTTGGCAACATGCTTATATATACACACAACTGTAGTTCATTCTACTTCTCAGTGATTTTTCATCCTTTTTAAGGGACAAGTTCACCTTCATAGACAGGTGGATTGAGTGAATGCAGCAATATTAGTAGAACACATCATTGAGAGTTTGAAGAAAATCGGACAATCCGTTCAAAAGTTATGAATTTTATGAAAGTTTCTGCGCAGTCACTGCTGGATGAGAAGACTACTACAGCTTGTGATGTCACATGCATACCACGATATAAAGAAAATTCAACATATTTTCACTTTTCTCGCTTAATAAAGGGGTCACCTGACTTCCCTCTCTCAGAAGGCAAGGAGATTAATATTACCCTTAACATATGTCAGTGACAAGTCAAGGAAATGTACACTTTTTTCAGAAAGTAAAATTTTATGAAATTCTCTTTATATTTTCCTTATATCGTTGTACGCATGTGACATCATACACTGAAGTAGTCTTCTCATCCAGCAGTAAATGCGCAGATACTTTAAACATTCATCACTTTTGAACAGACTGTCAGATTTTCCCCAAATGTCCACTGATGTGTTCTACTAATATTGATGCATTCACTCAATCCACATGTATATGAAGGTGAACTTGTCCTTTAACACCAGTCCCACCACTGCCTGCTTTTACATTTCCTCTTTGAGGCTAAAGCATTACAAAACGCAGCCAAGTGACAAATACAGGTAGATGAGCACAGCCATACTTTCATGCGCTGTGATTGTGAACACTTTTTGGTCAAGATGAGACATCTTGGAAGAATTTTGAAAACTATAAAACATATAGCAGTCACTACCAGTTCCCTCACATACAGCATGATGGGTCAACCATTTGACACGTTCATGGTCATCTGAGATTAAGACAGATTCTTGCATTTTGTTGCGCTTATAAATCGGATGTCACCGATAAGATCTTGTCGACCCGGCAAACAAAGGTACTGCCATTCAAATGTACAGCTGTACATTCCACGAACAATCCCTTATCCCATGGCAAAGTTTCTCACTTCAAAACTGTGTTCACAGCAGAGAGGCAAATGCTGACTTGGAAATTTCACGCTATCATTGCAGTTACACACTATGCTAAATTTTCTCTGGAAATTCCAGAGATAATATCATAAAGGGGAAACTATTCCACAGTTGTTGTTGTTGTTTTTTTTTTTAAATCAATTGATGTTCAGGTACGTTTAGGCATGAAATTGTGCATTAGTACCATGGTTGTCATGAATGCAATTGATTATAAATGTTGCCGCAGATCTTGGCCATACAGTCTTTCGGTTGTCTTTCATTTTCTTGCTGATGTTTAAAAGGAAGAGTCTGAATTTCAATCATTCAGCATGCCAGATAGTAAGCGAATAATCAACGTTGGTGAAGGTGATGGGACAAACTATCACTTCCGAGGCGATCTGGATGTAGCTATCTTTCCGAAGCGCAGCTGAGGAAAGATAGCGTACACATTCAGATCGCCAAGGAAGTGATAGTTTGTCTCATTGCCTGAAACTAAAAGTTGATTATTTGCTTTATATTCCACATCTAGGGTCCTAGAAATTCCCATTTTATTCCACATCTGAAACCATTTTAGCTGTCTCTAGGTATCCTTAGGGCTTAGGCTACGTGTGCGCGTAGATGACAAAACAATGAGTTTGCTGCGCGCACCGCGCGGCACCGAAGTGAAAGTGCGTTGCACTGTGTACTATCAAGTGACCTAGGTGACATGATAGTCCACAGTGCAACGCACTTTTATTTCGCGCATACTCATCTTGCGTTAGGACTGTGTAGACTGTGTGGAGATCAGCGAAACAAAAGGGACTATCAACATAGAGTGTAACGAACTTTTCTTCTCAGGTGATGTGATGGGCAAAACTACGCTTCATCACATGATCTGCTCTGGACCAATCCTATTGCAACATTCTTAGTATGTGGAATATAAAACAACATATTATATTTCAGACCTACAGGCAGATGTGTACACAAAGGCACCCTACAGAAGCCCAACTTCATAAACAGTTTCAATCACAGCAACTCTTGATGCAATGACAAGCAGAGTGGTAATGACAAGAATAAAGCTTCCTGATTGGGTGCGGCTAAGAGAAGTTTTCATTCTATAGCAAGAGCTGCTACAATAACATCTTTCATAAAGTGAGACCCGGAAGTGCTTCCTTGTTGTTACTGCTAAGTGGTTAACATCGTGTCATTACAAGAAATGACAACAGTCTTCACAACAAAGTTGATCTAGATACACGCTCGTAATGGACGGAAAACACACAAGATTATCACATCATAATGGCTCCACATTTGGTCGTAAGGGATCAGAGTCGGGTCACAGTGTATATACGGCATGCGATTACGCATCTGTTTGCTTATTTTTTGTCTGCTCATTTTTTTGTTTCTTCTCACTCATCCAAAAACAAACAAACAAATAAACAAACAAACTGAGTTCTTAATAGTCTGCACTCCTTACATGGCAAAAACACAACAGTTTGCAGATTGTTTGAGAAATTTCAACAATGTGATAGACATTAATGTGGGGTAAAAAAAAACCCCACAAACCCCACAATGAAATTCTGAAGACATGCGCAGCACAACACAGCATTACGTGACATTTTCTTCTGACCCCAAAGAGACAAAATGCATGCATAACAGTGGTCAGGGATGAATATATCTTTGGAGCAATTCTGCATGGATCAAAAACTGCCCTCTACTGACCGTAATAATCCCAGACACACCTCTTTCGAGATAGGTAATAGGCCAGACATGTTTTTTTTCAACAGACTATACATGGATCAATTGAAAAAGATTTTAATACTGTTGTGGACCATGTATTTTATTTTGTTTTGTTTGTCTTGCAATATTGCTTTATGAAAAGAAAAATTAGAATAATCAAACATACGAAACAGGTGCTTTAGCTGACTTCTATAATTCACCCATTTATTGATGCACAACTATTCACATTTACGAGACATTTATCAAACCGCAATATATACCTTAAGTTCGTAATCATGGTGATTTTGGGGCAGTTACTCCATTGGAAAGACAAATTTGAGGTGTTTTTTTTTATTTCTATATCTATACAAAACTATGAAATTCTTCATTATCAACAAAAACTTTTGGTCCAGCTGATTTAGGATGTGTGTTATGCAAGTGATCTTTACCTTTAGTATTTCAGAGTGTTCACTGGTCTAATGTCTGCAAAACAACACTACTTACAATCACTGATGATTGCTATGTAAATGAGACATTTTTGGGAACATCTCGTTCTACTGCTATTTCTTCACGAACTCCTCTTACACTGGCAGTTTTTCAGATTTGTGCTGTGCAAACCTTGCTTGAAAATCTCTACCCTGGACTAATCACAAAGGAGGTACTCCCGTACTGTTAGCATCACTTTCGTGCGTCACCTTCACAAGCAGGCGACGGGACTGGATACAGCCAGTAACAGGGGGTGCTGCTGCAGAGAGGGGTACTCAGGCTGCTTTTCCACTGGAAACCGGTTCCTGAAAGTCACTGCCACTGCCAAGGGTAAGGGAGGTGAGGCAACTCTGGATCGGAACAAAGTGGACACCAAAACAGCAACTTCTGCCTCTGAAGTTCCACATTTGCCTCCTAACACACAGAGAAGACAGTGCTCCACTAAGTTCTATACACTGCTTGACAATTCTTGCCAGGGTGTTGGTGTGCAGAAGAGATGACCTCGAACTCTATTGCATGTGGTAGCAATGATTTCATCCCCCTCCTCCCCCCCCCCCCCCCCCCCCCACAAAAAAAAATAAACAAACAAACATGAAAGGGGCAGAGGATTGCCGCACCCATCTGCACTAACTGGCTTTCATTGTTGTAAGAGGCTGCACAGGGAATACACACATCAGAACTATGGCTAGTGCATGTTTGTGTTGGGGGGGGGGGGGAGGGGCTTGTGTAAGGCAGTGCATATCTCTAGGCTGAGTGATGAAAGAGCAGACTCAAGTATACAGTGTCCACTTCATGCAACAAAATTGCATCCTTCCCCCCTTGACCCAGCGGTGTGGGGGGTTCACGGGTGGCCCATTTCATTCGCTGCAAACTGTGATACATTCGAAAAAGCGACAAATAGCACCGGTCAGCGAATATGTGCATCGAAGCATATGCCCATCAGTAATGGTCAACTCCAATCAAGATTTTTCGGCCATACGTGTAATCAAACAGGAGATCAGTGATGAAGCTGTACACAATTCATTATGGAGCTTCTAGAATATATCCAAGAGGGGCTACCCTTCCCAATCCATGGTATCCCCAGAGAACTGAGTCTTGCAGAGGGCTCCACCGTGGTGGTGCCGCTACTTGGCAGCGACGTCAGCCTGCTGGTGCTGGGGGACCTGCCTGATGAGACTGTGGTCGATGGTCTGGTGCAGCATGAGACCCAGGACGCCCGCCCGATTGGTCATCGCCGTCCGAACGTTCCTCTCCTGCTCCAAGAGGTCGTCCAGCCGTAACCACTGTGGACAGGGGGGGTGGCAAACATTCATCCATTACTTACACCTGAATCAGTAATAACTTTGCATCTTGCCACTGGCAATACATAGATTCTGCACAAGGTATCATGAGCTAGATTACTACCATAGGACAAAACTCAGCACTTCTTCAAGAGACTTCCCTTTGGGAGATCATGTGGTTTGAGCTCAGAAGGCTATAAGAAGAGGTTGAACAACCCATGCTGCACCGCAAGCATAGTTTATGGAAATTGTTCGGCTGGTTAACATGTTGAGGACGAGTCCCGAATATACTCCGGCAGTTGTCTCTGGAAATGCCTGTTGCAGCAAAATCAAAACACCCTCAACGGGTTAAGATCTACAGAAGACAGCATAAAATACCGGTAGTCGAACATTTGACCACAATTCTTTGCTTCTTTTTCTTGGGGGGGGGGGGAGGAATAGTGGAAAGGATAGTTTTTATCATTTTATTTTTTAATTTATTGATTGTAATTAAAAAAAAAGAAATCAAGAGTGCTGCCTACGCTAGAAAATACTGATGTCATTAAACACAGACGGCATTTAATATCCAACATGCGCCATACAGGAACCATGGAGAATCCTGTGTATAGGCATATAGATATAAGGCCAAGTGAAAAAAAGAATATTAGTTTCTCGTACTCACCCACATCAGTTTTTGCCACTGCATCAAAAATGGCTTTTTTTTAACAAGATAACGAAGACATTTTGATAGATTTTTGCCATTTCCAGTCATTGAACCTCCCATAAGCACAGCCTGCATATTGTACTGTACTTAAAAATGACTGGGCTAGGGTTTGTTGTCTTCAGGGATAAAACTGTTGTTTTGGAAGATGGGGAAAAAAAAGTGCCCTCATCCTTTTTTTTTTCAAAAAGTTAGGACAAGAAATTAATAACCTTTTGTTTTTCACTTGGCCTAATAATGCCAGATTCTTTGTGTTGATGCCTTACTACGTCACAATTCAAGCAAAGATCAAACTTACCCATCTGACTCTCTCCAGATCAATCTCTGCCCTCCTCAGTTTCTCCCAGTTGTGATGCTTGTTGCACTTCCGCTTGGGTAGAGGGCAGTATTTACCAGTGTCCTTGAAGACATCGGCCACTAGGGGGCAGCCACACACCTCTTTCTCACTCACCTAGTGGGACGCAAATGAAAAAGTTAATCTGAATGCAAAGTGCAACTTGATGACCTGTTCAGATGCTAACATACTGAAATAAATGATTCTAAAAAACATTTCTTTAAAAGTTTTTCCATACGAAATGGAAAGGTCAATAGAAAAAAAAAATATATGCTCAAACAGAAATAATGGGATATTTTTAATCTGCACTGGCAGCTTACCTACTGTTTCAGAATGCACTGAAGAACACACTGGCAAACTTTGCCTTCTTATTATACATCACGGTATTAATCGAGGTCGGTCAATGACAGGTCCAAATTTTGGGCACATTCACAGCCAATATTATGTTATGTGCTTTGAATACACAGTTTTCTTTATTCTTTGAAAGTAAAATCAGTGTCACCACCATTGATATCGAACTGTTTGTCTCAAATCTATACAATGAAGTATCACAATTGCTTGCTTATATTTGGTATTCTCCTACATGTTTATTTATTCATTCATCTATTTTTTTTTGGGGGGGGGGGAGGGGTAGGGGTGGGAGAGTTTCTTGTTTCTATTCTTAAGCATGACATGTAGTCAGAAGCAATTCATAAGCACAAAACATAATGCCTCAGGCCACACTTTATGGCAGAGGCATAAAAAATCTATTGCACGCAAGTAACAAATTTCAGGCAAATTAAGCAGCATTTTGTGATCACACTGCCACCCTACATACCTTAGGTTCCTTGGTGTGTTCTGGGCACAGAACTTTCAGCCTCTTACAGTACGTGTTCTGCTGGGCATTGAAGTAGTCGCAAAACATTGATTCCCTGCGGATGTAAAACATGAATCAGTAGAAATGTGGTGAAATATATTTTTTTTTGGCAGAATATATGTACCACAAAAATACATCTTGACTTAGCAAAGACAAACAAGGACACTATAGAGGCAGGGATATACCAAAAATGGGAGTACATGAAATATAAAGTCCTGATGATAATCAGTTAAATCTCATCTTAAGTTGATCTCATGAATTTGTTTGCTTTGTTGTTATTATTTTGTTGTGTGTGCATGTGTGTGTATGTGTGTGTGTGTGTATGTGTGTGTGTGTGTGTGTGTGTGTGTGTGTGTGTGTGTGTGTGTGTGTGTGTGTGTGTGTGTGCATGTATGTGTTGGTACGGGTCTAGGGTAATTACCCCCTGGGCAATTACCCCTGACCCTTTCCCTGGCCCTAATCCTAATTCTAATCCTGAACCTAATCCTAGTCCTAATCCAAACTCCTAACCCTAAACCTAACCCTAACCCTAATCTTTACTCTAACCTTACCACTAACTAGTATTTAGCCGGGGGGTAATTGCCCTCTGGGGGTAATTGCCCGGATACGCTAAAGGTGGGCAAGGTCATTTTTTGTTTGTTACGATGTGCAGTAATACCAAATCGATTGCTGTTTTTGTATATTGCCTGCATGGAAGTGAATAAATAGTATGCGGGAAAAAAGGTCATGTTTTGGTTCGTTCCATTGTTGTTGCATGTACAAATCTCAATTGCCTCCAGAAAGTTTGAGACACACTCCCAAAGGAGACACGCCCCATCCACCTATATGAGCAAGAAACAAAACCTGTAGAGACTTACCCTACAATTCTCGTCTTGTAGGCTGATCCATAGGACGTCTGGCTCTCATACTGTGTTGATGATAAATGGGGTGGGGGGTGTGGGGAGAAGGGGGGGGGGGATAATGGATGCCAAGTTAGAATTTAGAAATACATTCACATCAAACGGGGATCAACAACTTTAAAAAGATAGATACTATAGAATGTCCAGGAGCCAAATTCCCTTCAATCTGTATGGATTGACAAGCTGTGACTGATTTGATACTGCTACATATCAACATATACGTGGTAGACCTATAGTCTCATTTTTGCAGATATTGTGAGTAAACCAATATCTCTGAAATTTCATCTCTCGAGTATGTTGCCTCCCGCTTTTTCCAAGCACTATCTTGGTTACTCCTTATCGCATTTCGTATGTTGCAGTAACTTAACTTCTCTTACTTACAAACAAACAAATGAACTCCTCTCTTCGAATAGAAATCTCCCAGCACAGATTCTTAAAATCATGTTATTCACAACCAGCAGAAATCAGTGGCACAACTATCATCAAAATCAACTGAACATGGCAATCTACGATGGAGACACTGGTATTAATCCTCATCAACACTGCTGGTATTTGTTTTACAACAATTTCCTGTGAAACCAGACTAACCTTTCTGAAGCATTTACTCATATGCATGAGAGCCTTGGCCGGGTTGATGGAATGCCCGCACGTGACACAGTTGACGCTCGCCTCTGCTTCGTCCTCATTGTCCGTACTCTGTGTTGGGGCGGTTGGTGTATACGTGTTTGTGCATGAGTGTGTGTGTGTGTGTGTGTGGAGAAGGGAGTGTATAAGCAGGTGTGTGTTTGTGTGTGTGCATGTGAGTTTAAGTGTGGGGGATGGGGGAGCAAGGGGTGTATCCAGAATGAACAAAATAACAACAAATGAATTACTTCCTGCACATAGTATAACTTTAAGATGGTGTCATTTTTATAGATTCATTTTCTTTAATGGCATTATTTAAGTGGTACAAGTGTGTAAGTACAGTACCTATTCGGGCTAGAGCAATATTTCAAAGTCACTTTTTTCCAACAAGTACATGTACTCACAGAAGTTTTCCTTCATTTTCACTGAAATACACAGACAATCTCTTTTGCACAAAAGCGCTATATTTTCTTGAACATGATATAACAGAGACTAAGTAGTAACAGAAGAGTAACCCATCAATATATACTTTGAGTTTACAGATATGAAAACTTGAAGGCATGACTACATAGCATTTTCTTGCAAAATATGCATTGACATACCAACATCTGACTCTAGCCTTGCACAGATCACAAAGACGTTAATGATGGCTGTTGCATTTACATGCAATTTAACAAAAAATACTCTATTGCATTGCAGTAACTCTCTCAGCCGAAACTGGCCCTAGGCAAACATTCTCAGGTATGAGCAGTGGTAAATCGAAACGCTTGTGCTTACGTCCTGCTCGGCACTGATCGGTACGCTCTTGGCCCGGGCGATGATCTTCTGCAGCCGGACGATCTTGTCGTCGAGCTCGGCGATCTTATGCTTCACCTTCTCCATCTCGCTGCGCATCTGCTCCAGGGACTTGCGGTTGTTCTCCTCGGCGATGCAAGGGCTCTGCTGCCACTGCTTGATGCGCTGCGGGAGGAGCTCGAAGATGCGGCTGCGTCGGGCACAGCGTTAAGGGAGGTAGAGAATGATTAGAGATAGAGAGAGAAAAAAGAGAGACCCGTCAATAAATATGTGAAATTGGGGTGGGACAACAAAATCAATGCCTTTCTTCAAAATCAATCTAATCAGAATGTGTTTCCAATAAGTTCTGGCTTTTTTTGACAGACCTGTACTTGGGTAGGTACCTTGAAGAAATTGTATATATTCACTTATGAAAGTTTTTGTTTTCCTTTTTTGGTAAGAACATATAATCAATTTCATGTGATACAGCCCTTCCTTACAAAGCAAACATCACACATAAGAGCAAATCACATATAAGAGCAAACAGAATGAGACACAGGAATTGATTTCGAGGCAACTGTTTCAGGACAGCACCAGCATTACTTCCCGTAAACCCTGACGTACTTGGCCTTCCCAAGTGCAACTGCAGCCTCATTTGGCGCTACACAGACAGACATCAGGATGTGTTCTACAGCCCCACACATTATCTTGTTCACGAATCCTCCAATGGCTTGCCACTAAGAGCATTTCCATTAACATAATAATGCCAAAAGATAAATTTAAAAAATCAAACATGCACTCACTATATGGCAAGTGCAGAGCTAATGGGCCCATACACTTTGCTGATTTGATGGACTCATACGATGATGAATGGTATCAAAATCAGAGAGGCTTTTACACCTTCTCATCAGGGCATGAAGAGATACATTTTCAATACATCAGGAGATCTTGCGTATATTTTGTGAGACTCTGGAACTCTTGGCAACTGCTCTTGATGAGCCACTGATAGCTTCTCCCGCTATCAGATAGACAAAACTTTGAACGGCAACTCACTTTGTGGCCAGCTTCAGACCACACTCCTCGCTGCAATATTTGCTGAAGGATCGGGCAGCCTCCGTGCAGCCGGGGCCGTAGCACTGTTGCTGATTCTTGAGGGACTTCTGCTCCTGCGAGCGCTTCACTGCACCGTCTGCCGATCTCTTGCGCAGCTCCCGGACCTGGACCTTTTTCACCTTCACCTGTACGTTAGATGAAAAAAAAACAGCACAAAAGCATGTGAACAAAGCCCATTCTTATCTGATTAAGTACAATTACATCGCATTCAAATTGGAAGAATTATGCACATCTTTGCTTTCTTGTGCCTAAATCAATAATCTGTATTTCCATGTATTTCTTGACTATCTGCCCTATTCTCTTTGGATACATTGACCCTTCAGCAGTATGGCTTCATCTCTTCAACTGGAACATGTTCTTAAATTTTGGACAAATTTCCGCAGCTTCCCATCATCTTTTCAACTGGAACATGCTGTTGAATTCTGGACAAATTTCGCCAGTATCCCTTCATCTTGAACATGTTGTTCAAATCTGGACAAATTTATCTACTCTGAATATCTATCTAAAACATGTATGTAAGCATTCCTTTGTGTCAAAAATGCATCATAGTTGAGATTTATATCAGCTAAGAAAATTGAAGTTGGAACACAAAACTAGTTTTGGTACTGTCATTTTAGGATTTGATACAAAAGTTTCTCCACATATCATGGAACACAACATTCTTTGTTTTTTAAATTGTTCTACAAATCAATCTTCAAATCCCTCCTACGTTTTGATCAGTTCTCTTCTTCTTCTTTTTTCAAGTTGACTATGACTCGATGCGAAAAAAATGATCACAGCAACGACAGTAGTATGGATGTGGTAACAAAATAAGCAACATGAGATTAGAAACCACAGAAAGAATAAAATAATCTTTGGTAGTCTCGACACCAACATACTTAGTAGGGCTGTTATTTGTTTCCCTGATGTGTAAAATATGAACGATACTGGACAATGTTTTGGAGTTGTTTGGCGTTGTACCATGCACAGACACAAGGACTCATTTTTGGACAATGTCACTGCAAGGTCAAACACTTACGAGAATAATTTGGGGGTCAACGGAGCCAGATGAAGATACCGGAGGCAAAATCTAGCCCATTATCATGGTGCATGGTACACCTGGCTTTACAGAGTTTGTAAGATGTACATCATGAATGTTTTCCATCTGCCATGATTCATGGGAAGGCATTCAAGATGAGATGGAATAAAAAAAATAAAAAAAAAAAGATATTGAATATGCTTAGTTGAATCTTTCAGATAATGTGGCACGCAGAGAACTGTCTAGATAAAAGCCGCCCCCAAGAGCAGGGAAAGTTATCTGAACCAGAAATGCGGGGCAACTGCGGTAATTTAGTGGCATAGAAAATGTGCAACCCTTGTCACTACAGCACACATCCACACATCATAGAAACCTTCTGCATTTGGCCTTCCTGTGCCACTGCCTTGATTTTCTCCTGTCCAGCTGTTCTGTTCTGTCTGCATGCACACACCTTCTTGTAACTGCATCCAATGTTCCATCACCTCTGTTTTGCCCTCTGCGCTCCTGCTGTACTACCAGCTGACAAGTTTGGGAGGGTTGCGCTTCTCCTGTTTTACCTTTTTGAAGCTAATCACTTTGTGATCTCCATCCTTCAGTACACACCTCCAGGGTCTTGTCTCAAGTACGTTCTTTCTCTAATGCACGCTAATCTCCTTCATGGCACTTGGTATTGCACGTAGGCACCCGAGTTGTCGAAAAAAATCCATCCTCCACTGAAAATCTTGCCTCGTCTCCTACTAGTCCGTCATGCTTCTCTCGCATTTCTTCACCACGCAATATCTCCACATTTTCGCTTCATGCACAGTTGCTGTGGAGCTACATTTTCATGCTTACTTCATCCTCGAAGCTGAAGCTTAAAATCCACAGGTTCAGAAAAATACAGGAATGTCAATCACACACAAAAGCTTTTTGGCACCAGGTGTACCAGCCACCATCAAATTCAATTGTTCTCCACTCTCCACAGTGCTTGTTAATAAGTCTGCTGGGGAAATAATTCAAAAGTTCAATGCCTTGTCACGAGCCCTACCTTTTTCTTCAGCTTCAACTTCTTCTTCTGCTTCTCCTCCTTCTTCTCTTTCTTCTTCTGCAGCTTCTCCTTCTTCATCTTCTTCTTCTTCTTCACCTTCTTCTCTTCCACTTTCTTCTCCTTCTTCTCCTCCTGCTGCTGCTGCTGCATCAGCAGCTGGGCTCGCATCGCCGGGTTGAACTCGGGCGGCATGGCGTAGTCGTGATGGTGGTGGTGCATTAACTGCAAAGCGCGAGCCTGAAGGAGATGACAGACACACAAGAGTTCCACATTAATCCACTCCTTGCCCTTTGCATTACTTACTACTGTACAGGCCACATAATTAGCAAGTCTGATTTTTTTTTTTGTGTGTGTGTGTGTGAATCGGGACTTCCCAACAATTTCCCCCAAATTGCTAAATTCACAATTATGGAGTACAGTATTGAATAGAGAAATGTATGCGTGCATGACACATTCATGTCATGATCAGAGTCAACATTTTCGTGTGTTTTTGAATTCCCGGTTAGTACCCTACTCTCTAAATTTTCGGGGGGGGGGGGGGGGGGAATGGCGTTTTTCTTCCAAATTGTCTGTTAGTTTAGAGTGAAAGGCCAACCGAGGAGACTGTACTAACGGGAAAAATAAAAAAAAATTGAAGAGTTTGCCATAAAGAGATAGGAACATGAAATCATTTCCAGACTTACATCTTTCATTCAAAATAAGAGAATCTAATAAGAATAAAAATGAATAAATGAATAAATGAATGAATGGATGAATGAGAATGAATGAATGAATGAATGAATGAATGAATGAATGAATGAATGAATGAATGAATGAATAAATAAATAAATAAATAAATAGATAGATAAATAAACAAACAAACAAATAAATAAATAAATAAATAATAAATAAACAAACAAACAAACAAACATTTAACTCACCACCTCTGTGTCCGTATCATGACTGGTGGCAGAATCATATTTTTTGCCGTCGGCACCCATAAGCTTGCTCTTCTTGTTGGAGAATGGCCTCAGAAAAGATTTCTGTGGGGACAGGACACACAGCCAAAGTCAACAGCAAAATACAGCAAGTATCAAAAACGGTCAAGTTAACCATCCCTTGAAAGACCTCTCTCGCAGCAGTGATTTAAAAATGTTTGAGATATCACATTTGATGCATATGTGTAGGTCAGTTGTATCACAAAACATATGTGTAGGTCAGTTGTATCACCAAACATCCTACCATATAAAGATTTCACACAAAGCTTTAAATAAAGAAGATATCCCAATTTTTCTCAATAAACCATAACTGCAGTTTAATCGAGAAACATTTTTATTATAAATATTGTTCTCATTTTATATATCTAACAATATTAGTATTGATTATACTGATTCAAATTTTTACATTGGTTGTTTCTATCCCTAGAACTATTTTGAAGCACTAAAACTGGGTTACCGTTTCATCTGCAAATGGTAAATAATGCCTGTAATTTCATTTCTGTTACTTCCAGAATGACATTCCACAGCTAAAGCACATGTGTTTCAAAGCAGTTTATGATCAAAAATTACATTTCCATATTGTACTGCTCCAATCCACTCCTGAAGAGTAAAACGGTAATCACATTACTCAAAATTCTTGAGCCAAGACCAGCAAGAGATTTTCAGAGCACTGAACTGCAAACAAGTTACACTACACATCAACAAGCAAGCCTTTCATTGTTTATGAATCATGTATCTTAGAGGCATTAAAAATCCAGGATGTCACATCAAGATTTTTCAAAGTCACAGTAGCCACATTGAGATGTGGGATTCATATCTTTGGATGGTATGGGGATTCGATGTACTCACGCTTGCTCTTCTGATGCACTGCTTCAGACGACATTTCTGCCTGATCTTGTTTGGCCCTCCAAACTTCTTCATATCCTGTAATAGTCAGAGAGGTACAGTATCACATGCTGTAAGCATTTTTCTTTCACGAAAGGAAACAACAAAATATTGGTATCACGGTAGTCACTTGAAACAACTTGCTGCTAGCAATTGATATGTTGTTGCATCAATCCTACAGTTGATAGCATATGCATCCCTGAAACTCTTACTGTTATTGATCATTCACTTGCATGCTTAGGAAAACTGAGGGAGGATTATATAACATATAACATACAAATTTTGAATTGTGCATAACACCACTATCAAATTCCTCTTGAGCAACGTTACATTGTATATGCCTTTAAAGGGTGTGTACAGTTCTGGTCGAGGTGAGGATTTAGCTTTTAACGTTTTGCGAGATATTCAGAAACCACTCTATGAGATGTCAAAGAGCATGCAATTCTAAGGGGTATCAAAAGTTTATTTGATGAAAATCGGTTTTGAAATGGCTGAGATATCCAAAAACAAGGTGAAACAAAGAGATCCTAATAAAAGGTGTGGCCTGTTGCCTTTTATTATTATCACTTTTTTTTATATCTCAGCCATTTGAAAACCAATTTTCATCAAATAAACGTTGAATCCTTCTTAAAATTATATACTCTTTCATATTTTATAAGAGGTTTCTCATTATCTCACTTAGGAATGTTCAAACCATGAATCCCCACCTCAACCAGTACTGTACAGTCCCTTTAAGTTTAACCCTAATAACAACAACTTAAGAATACAAGAATGCAAAGCAAAGATTTCACGATACAAAGCACAAGGGCATATGGCAATGATTAAGATGCTCACTTTGTATCTGCTGACCTACGAGGCATTTCATGACAGAAAAAGAATGGATAATGTGAACGCTTCCATTTCCATCATTAAAGGTACTAGCCCACATTTGCAAACCCACGAAAATCAAAACTGCATAAAACAGGTCCAATATGACTTCAAGTACAAGTTATAACAGTAACATACCTCACCTGTTGCTCTTTGTCTATACCATTCGATAAAAGAGAGAAAATCATCGTTTTAAAATCAATTTTCAAACCGGGTCAACCTGACCCAAAATCGAATTACGAGCGCGGGCTAGCTACGTACTAACTGCGACCAGCCCCAACGTGCAGCGTTGGGGCTGTGCCGTTTTCGCATTCAGATCGAGGAGTTGTACAAAACGGGTGCCGTTTCGGCGCTATATTTCCTTAATTTTTAACAAAAACTACTAGGAATACTTACATGGGTCGATTAAACCTAAATGATTAATTTCGGCGACTGTTTGATGCATTTCATTGCTTATGATGCAGAAAATGTTGTCTTATAACGCGAATATCTTCAGCTCACCGATGCTCACTGAAACTCACAATCACTTGCACAGGCGCACAGCATGCATGCAGTGCAGTGCATTGAGAGCATGCGTAATGCGTACTAATGGATATAGCAGCAAGTCTCTCCACTGTTGCACTAGGGCAGGCTGCTTACTACTCCTAAAAAAATGTAGAAAATTTTGCAGCTTCTAGATAAATGGGTGAGAAAAACCAAGTCGAAAAGGTTATGTATTAATTGTCATTGTGTTTATGATAGAAATTTAGCTGTGCTTTATTTGTGAAGTCGCCATGAATGTGGCAGTGATTTTTGCTCCCGCTCAGCTGCGAGGTAGCCGCCAGGACCGCGCCTTGCGGCGCGGTCTCCGGGGCTAGCTACTAGTACGTACATGTAACTTACACATGTATCGCATGCAAGTAGTACGTACGTGGACCGGAGCTAGCGAGCGTTATACGCATGCATACGGTGCATTTTCATTTATTTTTATGAAAGTAATGGACTAATTGGAACGAAATTTTGCACAGGTGTTACTGCAATCATACCCAAACTCCATGCTAACTATGAGACCAATTGCTGCAGGTTTACAAATGTGGGCTAGTACCTTTAATGTCACATGACAAAAACAAAGGACCTCAACCCTCACTGGCATTGACAAATCTTGCATCACTCTAAAAAGCACTGATTCAGCACCTTACCCTGCAAAAGTCGCATTCTCCACAATCCTCTACTCGATTGCATGCGTCACAGTCCCCACACCTCCTGTTTGCTCTCTTTGGGCAGAAGAAACATATGGGAAGAACATAATGAAAAATTATGAAACACCCAAGTCAAAATACGATTGCTCTCCCAGTCAAGTAAAACTGTTTTTTTTTCTGTGTGCTTCATTGACAAACAGGCCACCTATAAGATAATGAGGCTCAGACTGAAAGTTTCAACAATGTCAACAAGAGAATAGAGCAGTTATAAAACTGTTTATTGAAAGCGCCTTGGCCCATTTATATAAGCATATAACCATCTAGCACTCATTCAAGCAACCCATCTATCCTGGTGTATCATAAAACCCTATTTTACTCCAACATACAGCCAATTATTCAATTCTTCAACTTGATAGCATCGAAATATTGTAATGAATCTCTGATCATTCCTTTTGTCACACTACACTCACAGAATGTTCAGAAGTCTTTGGGGTATGTGTATTCTGTACCCTTGAAGTTAAAGACTATGTAACCAGTGGTCCCTTTAAACAAACATTCTAATTATTTCACCAATTGTCAGTGATATACGATCATACAATATTCAATTTCATTTAATTTAATTTCGACAACTCATATAAAGCATAATCAAAGGGTATAAGAATTATACATAGAACATAGGGTAATAAAGGAAAAAAGTACTCTACCACTTTGACAAGAAACAAAACACTACTACAAAACAGGTATTTCATTAAGTGGGGCGATCAACACAGACCACTGGTCTTTCTGGGGCCAATTCCAAGATTTATAAACCAATATGGTCAATATTTTGTTTATTTAGCACAAGTCAAACCAATTCCTGTTTTCAAGCCATTATGCAAAATAAATCAAAGGCACACAGACATACAAATGAAGAAAAAGAAAAAGCACACATAGCAATCCCGCCCACCTGTGCGGCTTTGGACAGCTTCAGTCCGGGGGCTGAGGTGGTGTAATCTTCCGAGGCGTCGGCCTCCGAAGCACCAGTCTTCTCCCCTCCGGTCGATCCCTCCTTCTGGGACATCTTGAGCAGCTTCATCTTCTTGCGCCGCTTCTCCCGCTCCCGCTCCTTCTTCTTCATCTTCATCTTCATTTTCATCTTCATCTTCTTCTCCTTGAGGAGCTGCTTCTTCTTCTTCTTGATCTTCTTGCCGCTCGGCTTCTCCGGCTTCTCCGGCTTCTCCTTCTTCTCCTTCTTTTCTTTCTTCTCCTTGTACACGATGTGAAGATCTGGATGCTTCTCTGTATGATAGACACAAAAAATATATTGTATCAAAAGAATGAATGTCACTTTCGTTACTCTGAACAATGAATGAATTCTAAATCTTACATATGATCTAAACTTATCACAGGTTAGGCCGATGACCGAAAAGGTTATGATGATGGTTTTGTTAATCACAATGATTATTACCATAAACAGAAGTCACAGTGATCACTATGGCTTTTGTCAAAGGCATCAATAACAGGCAACAGACATGGAAAGAATATATCTCAATGAGCATAGAGAATCTGAAAAAGTATCAGTGGTCAAAGTGAATCTGAAAAAGTAGTCTCAGAGCATAAATGTACCGATGCCAAAGACATCGCCTTCTGTGTCAGCAAGTGCGAGTGTCTTACCAGAGTCAGAAGATAAGCTCCAAATTCCAATAAGTCATATGAAAAGTCAGAAACTGAATGATATACATGTACACTGTAATCTATTGATATAAAACTCATTTTCCATTTTCCATTAAATAAGTGATGCCTGAAAGGAATTCAAAATCACACGATAAGATTCATGCTCATTTCAGCTTGCGGGGAAGCAGGTGCTCAGAAAATAGTCACATTTTCAGCCGGCAGAACAAAATTTTGTACGTCAGATACAAAATCAGAGTGGATGAAATATTCTATTATATATATCCAGGATAAATTTTTACAAATCATATTTACTGTTACATGATGTCTGAAATACTTCCAAAATCCAACATCCGAACTTGTGTTCTTTTTCTGCTCGAGAAAAAGCAATGCAGGGAAGCTAGTTTCAACAGTTATCCCATCAACCCAACACCGACATCCAAAGGAGATATTCAAGAAGTTAACACTGGAAGTCACTCATTGTGGCGGCTTGCTCGTGCATAGTGTGCTTTTGAATTCAGTGCAATGCTGTTTGTCACAGAAATTCAGGTGTGAATCTCATGAACATGAGTCCACACGTCTTGGATGCATGCATCATGCCTCAATCTTTTTGTACATTTATCAATCTATTTATAAACATTTTTCCCCTATGAATAAGTCCTTTTTGGATGCACCTTCAAATTTTCAGATTCCCTTCCAACTTTTATAACAAATGAAGTTTTACATAGCAGTTGGCAGCTCTGCTTGTGACATGATACTGAAGATTTATCATAAGCACCAGCACTTGGATCTTAGAAAAACTAATTAGCTTCTGTCTTTTGAGAAGCAGAACAAATACAATGCAGAGAGAAAGAGCAGCAGGGAAGAGAATAACACACTTTATATGGCATACCTTTGCAAGGTGGACATGCATATTTCAAAATATACTTGGCGGCTGCCTCTTCAACACCAACACATCTGCCGTGGTACCACTCTTCGCAGTTATCACAGGCTCTGCCAAGATACAACATACAGTGTAGAGGTCATGACTGTGAATCATTCATTCTATAGCTTTCTGCTGGCCTAGTACATGTGGCACTCTTGGTGAAATTGTACAAAGTAATGGCACAAACAATGACATACTCAGAATTTTTTATTGTTATCGCGTCTTGTAAAGAGAAGAGCATCAAGCACATTTTATCTTGGTATGAAAAATATCTGACAGCCTTTAATGAGATCCCCTTCATTCACAATAATAACACTGAGGTCTGTGACTTATAACTGTAGCATTTTTTGTTTGACAATTGTCTTGTTTCCTGATAACTTTCAGTATTGTTTTCAGAACATCACAAAAGATTGCATGTAGGAGTCTTGGATGACCAACTTGTATCTATCTTTGACAACTTAATCACTATAGGAGGTTGCTTCTAGCAATTTCAGATCATGCGGGTGTACACAAATTAGCACACCAATAAAGGGACATGTTTTCCCATAATAAAAAAACAGAGAAATACTCGAGCAATGTACGCACATCATGAACTGAGAGCAATCCGAGCTTCTGCAGAGACAGTAGATGATTGGCTCATCGTCGGCAGTGGAGACGCCCCCTGGCCCGCTGCTGTCGTCCGATTTCTTCTCCGCCTTGACTTTCACCTCCCTCTCCTTGTCCTTGTCCGTCTTCTCTATCATGCTGACCAGAGTGGCCACCTTTGCCTTTCTCTCGGGCAAGACGGCAAAGGGGTATGATGAGGACATCTGGAGCTGAGAGTCATCCTAACCAGAGAGTTCAATCAAATGGACACCAAACATAAGACATTGACTTTATGGATTCATGAACAGATGAGCGGGAGACAGCGGCTGCGTGTAGTAGTTATTTATGCCCCCACGCCCAACCCTAACTAAGCTCGCTCTAACGGTTAGATCTTTAATGAGTATTCCTATTTCATTATCGTTACTCCTGTGTTTTCTCTAATAGTTACATGTAAATTTAGAAACTATGTCTAACGTTACTCAAAGATCTCCGCTAATTATTCACGGCCCTTTGAAATGTTATTGCTGCAGGGATGCCAAGTTTTAAAAAAAAAATTATGAGTGAGATTTTCCTGATTCGGCATCTCGGCATGCGAATGTGCACGCGAGCGAGGGTGTGGGAGGGGTTTTTCCTCCCTGTGGCCTCCCATGATAGGGAGCCTTTTCAATTTTTAGCTCTTAATGGTGCGATCAGGTGCATACTTAAGTGACTATTGTTTACTTATTTTGACAGAAAAAAGGGAAATACCTTCAATTGCAACTAGAGTAAAATATCCCGTTTGCTGCAGTTTAAGCATTGTTAAGGGTTTTTCCAACTTGTAAACAAATCAGGCAAATTATTTTCAACCATTTCATATATCATAGACAAGATTATTCATTAATGCAATTGTTTTCATAAAAGAAATTTACCATTGACAAACGCAGTTTTCATGATTTACCAGGGCAAAACCCGGCACAATTTTTGCCGATAAGGGCGATATGCGACGTAGTAGTTCTGCTTGTGGCATGATGTACAATCCCTATGCAATACGCGCGTGCTCCGCGATCTTTAGCTGAACGCCTTCACATGTCTCGCGAACATTGCGTAAGCGCCAATTCCCATTGCGAAAGCACGTGAAAATAGCGGGCACACATGCATTGGCCGCAAACAAGGTCGCAATTCTGGCGGTGTTGTTGATCTTGATGTCATTCTCGTGTTTTTCTGAATTTTTGTGAGGATATGTTTTCAAAATCCATGTCAGATGAACATCGGGAAAACGACAAAAAATCAAGTTTCTTGGACCATTATTTCTTAATTGTTATGTTAAGAAGTACCGAAATCTTTTTTTTGGATGCGATATACAGATGTTGTCATTTAGGTGAGAAAATTTCACTTTCGTCAGAGATCGTGCCCATTTTATCGGTTGGCTTTTGTTGATTGGTAGTGTGTTAGTATATGTGTAGTGTGCATATAACAGTGCAATGCTGTGTTTAGCGGTATATTACCAAATATGTTGTACCTGCCGCGAACGGCTGCATGGCCGCTTACTGCCGCAGTTACTCTATCACTTTAATCTTTTGAACTACGCTCATTATTATAGGTCCATAATGCAGACTTCGCCCGATGCATGCGTGAGAAAAATGGGTGTCGTGCGTGAGATCGTGAGATGGCCCCTAAATGCTCGAGTCTCACGCAGAATGCGTGAGACTTGGTACCATAATGGTAGCTCTGTTGCTCAATGCTGTATTTTACAGGCAGAAGTCGCACGGAGCACGGCGTCTGTGGCATGGACATGGGCGGCCTGGTCTTGACCGACAAGTAGTATGTCAAATTCCGCGAAAAACTTCTAATTTATAATGACATTGGCTGGGTCAGTTAAGAAGCGAACAACTGACCCAGCAAATGTCATTATTATAAATGAGAAGTTTTCGCCTTAGACATGTAAATTACTTGTCGGTCAAGGCCTGGTCTAGACAGAAAGATCCGTCTATCCGGAGGACTCTTTTATATTTTGCCATTAACGCTGTCCTCCATACGGAGGGGATCCGTGAAGCCAGACGCAGTCTCCGCGGAACATTCCCCGACGGACAGATACAGACCGATCTTCGGTCAAGGCCTGCTGCTAGCTAACGTTAGATCCATACCGGGCGGTAGGCCGCCTACTACGCAAACGAGTCGAACGACATTTCAATCCATTATTACAGAATCGCAACAGAAAAGTCTACATGCATACAACATAAATTACATGTACACTACTAGTTCTTTCATGGATGTAAAGACTGTTTATGGTAGCTGACTTACGCTAGATTCTCCTTTCTCCGTCGAATCTGCCATTTTCACAATCAAAGTTCGCCCTGTCTATAACGTTTTACAATTTCACCATTCGCGGCATTCACGCACCCCTGGCCTGGTAGAATACAACCCTCTTGATCTTCCCTCGCGTCGTTTACGCTCACAAATCAAGTTGTTTTACGATACAGTGCATGTACACCGGAAGGAGCGAGCGCCAAGTCACAAGTACAGTATGGTTCCCTACAGTATAAGCGTACTGAAAAAGCGTGCGACGCCGAGTCGGGAATAATGAAATATCCTGGTGCTAATGATTTGAGTTCATGTCATCATAAAAGAAAATAATAAAATATTTTATTACATTTTAAGAGCTTATAGATTTAATAAATTGTAAATAATTATATTAAATAAATGAATAAGTCTAAAAACATAAATTTTACAGGTTAAATTTGGGAAATATTAACCATAACATAGTGAAAGATAAATGTTTTATTAAATTGGCATAACCCGATCTCTCCCATGATCATCGTCCAAGGATATTTAGAAATCCATCTTCAATCAAAGCTTCGCGCTGCTTCGATGTTTTATGCTCATCATCCAGCCAACCAGGATACAGTAGACGCGAAATATGAATGTGCGGGCATCTATCTACGCTACGGCCCGTACGGGAGCGATATTTTGCGGCTTCGTTTGTGTTGGTTTACGCTGATGATGGATATGTGTACGTGTTAACACACGGCCGGCCGCGGCCGGACAAGCCGACCATTGCCGACGACGTATGTACAACGCATTAGAACTTTTCTAGCAAGGTTCTAAAGCTTCCACCTCTCCCGTTCTGCTGTTTCAAAAGGCCATCTAGTGTGTCGCTGCACGAAATTTCGGGTGAGATTGGTAGAAAAGGAGGGCCGTCAAATCGAGATTAATAGTATAATAGTCGCTTAGCCAAGCCAACCAACGAACGAACGGCAACGACCAACAACGTATCACTGCACTGCCACTAATCTGACTGGTAAATATAGGGGTTTTAAATGCCGGGGTTGTCATGTGGGCATGGCATGGGAGTCTAGTATAAATTTAAGAAAGTAAGGCCAGGGATCATCGTATAGACCTATTATTACTAATATTAGACCGTCTCTTTATAGGCCTACTTGATTTATAGTAATTCTAACGGTTAGAGTGGTAGTGTTGTAGTGGTAACATTAAATGTTTATGATGAATGAGTGCAATGAGGTGGACAGAATATTTCATGAGGTGAAAGATGAAATGATCCATTCAACGAGCTGACGAGGCGCAGCCGAGTTGAATGGATCAAACATTTCAAATATTCTGTCCATTGCAAGAATGAACATAATTATGATGAAAAACGTTTATTATTTGTTTTATATAGAATCTAATGCCTAGAATAGATCCTTGTCATTTGATGCTTTATTAATTTAGAAACGACAGACTGAGATCGCGAGAGTGCTCACTGAGCGCTTTACGCTAGCGCGCCTGTCGCATACACACACTGTCACTGCAGAGTGCAAACACCAGCGCGTTTAACACGCGTAGTGTGTCAGGCTCTCAATCCAATGACAATGTCAGCGAACGTGCAATGGAGCAAATTGTATGGATCCAAAATTGCACTGTGAATGGAGCCACAATTGCACGGATGATAACATTATAGTGTAATGGGCCGAATGATCAATGTCAAACAACCAGTCAAATGACAAGGATCTGTTTGAATACAGGCGTTTAAATACAAATAAATTTACTGAATGTTTATGGGGTGCTGTTCGTTATTCCGAAGGTTCGCTATTCCGAAGGGTCGTTAATCCGAAACACGCAAATTCCCTATACCTACAATGTAGAGGTTCGTTAATCCGAAAATGAAAAAGGGTTCGTTTATCCGGAAATTTGTGGCACCACGTTATTTCGAAGGTTCGTTATTCCAAAGATTGGTTAATCCGAAAATGAAATTCAGAACAATGAACCTTCGGAATAACGAGTCTTAGGAATAAAGAGCCTTCGGAATAACAAACCTTCGGAATAATGAGCTGTAACCATGTTTATGAGTGCAATGCCAATGGACAGAATATTTCATGAGGTGAAAGCTGAAATGATCCATTCAACAAGGCGCTCCACCCCTTTCCATCGAGTCCATGCTCCCTGCACTCCCTGCTGTACAGCCTTGGCAAAGCGATACTCCTCCTCCTTCTCCTTAACCGCCTCCACCACCAACTCCCTCCTACCCTTCCTGCCTTGCTTGCTGTACCATCTAACACCCTGATGAAACCCGACCCCTTTCCGACCCACCTGAACCGCACCCTGCATCTCCTTCCACTTTGCCATTGCCACTGCCTCCTCCACAGCCTCCTCCGCCCTCCACTTCCTCCCTGTGCGGATCGGTGGCCTAACTCCTGCTATTGCCTGGTCCTTTGACTCCCTCATCATCATCACTAGCCTAACCTTGCCAGCTTTAAACTCCTCCACCACTGACGTCATAGGCAATTGCAACCTGCCTGATCTGCAAAAGAATGCCAGATCTGTAAGCATTCTTGGAACGCCTAACCACTTCCGGTAGTACGAGTTCATCTTCTGCTGCATCCTCTCAACTCAGCAGAAGATGAAGAGTTAATTACTTGCAAGTGTTACGGGAAGTGCTACACCTGATTGGTGGGCCTTTTCATCAATGTCAGTGAATGAAATGGCCCCTACCGCAAATAGGCACCCTGTACAAAGCCTGCTGCAAACAGGGTTGTTTACGTTAGTCTGTGGTAAAACCCCCGGTAATCGGTCATTTAAGCTTTTCTGCAATATTTTTACAACTAAAATAGTACAATGTACATGTCTATATCATATCTACAGCAATGTATCTTAGATAAATCAAATTTCTTTAATCTCAATTTTGATTTTGTTAAATACAGTTGTATCCGGATTGAATTCCGGTACAGTACACGTAGGTGACCAAATGCAGGTAGGCTTACCCTATATGGTATCATTGTTTTGCAGTTGCTATTGTTCATTATCATTTTTTTTTTCCAGTAATATTTACTGCTGCCAAGGAAGGAGATTATGTTTTCATCTGTGTTTATTTGTTTGTGTACAAAATATCTAACAAAATTACGAGGGATTTGAATGAAACTTACACTATTACAGGAAAGGTTGGGAATGACACTAGGAACAGATGATTAAATTTTGGTAGTGATATGGAAATTTTTATTGATTTTATGAAGGATTTCCAATATTTTGGCAGGTAGGGTCAATGAACTTGGGAGTTCAAGCTGCGCATTTTTGAGGGTCACTAGTTTCTGCTAGGGCGAGGCGTGCGTGTTGGGCAAATTATTTGTATAGGGCCCCATTTTCTCTCTCTCTTCTTTCGTTCTTTAAAAAAACAAAAACAAAAACAAAAGCAAAAAAACAGCTTGAAGTTGATAAAGTAACAAAAGGCTTTTATATTGGGAAATGGAGCAATTTTCAGCATGCATACGTATGAGTGGAAATCACTGATCTCTTTTGAAGAACAAGACCATTGGTAGAAATGATCTGCTTGGCAGAGTTCTCCGCTCTTAGAGTGCTTCTCTAGTTGACAAGGTGAGAGAAAAACCAGCAAGTAATAAAGCCATCGGCATGATGAAATTTTATTTTTTTCTTATTAAATTACATTAGCAGTGGATTTGAGTAGACATTGTCATTACACCTTAATGCTTGTGTACATAAGTAAACTCCAAGTTCCATACTAAAAATAATTGCAGCAAAGAGTTCTTGATGGATCACAGACACACATAGTTCGTCAATGTGCTGTCAGTGCCAGATATCCCGCGTAAAAAAGGCAGTGGGACCAGGGCCCCATTTCATAAAAGATGTTAGGATGACAACTCTTGCTGGAATGACAACTTTCCAAAGCAAACAGCCAATCAGGAAGCTGGATTCTTGTCATTACCATGACAATAGTCATTCCAGCAAAGAGTTGTCATCAAATAAACTCTTTATGAAATGGGGCCCAGATGACATGAGGTAAGATGATTGAATTTTCCTCTCTTTTTTTTTTTCAGACTGCACAAGATGTCTGATGAGGAATGCGAGGATCGTAAACCTGTGACATTGCTGAACACTGAGGAGCAAGCCGATGCCAGCGATGAGTCCCCTCAAAAGGCTCATGGTGCCGTCCTGAGGAGGACCAGAGCAGACCACAGTGCAGAGAACAACAGTGGGTATTCTCACAAAGCTTGCAAAATTGGTACAAAACTTACATTGCAGAGATGAATAGAGCTGTATCCCATAGTTTAATGCTCTGTTTCATATGGAAAATTATTTTTTTGTAGTCTTTTCAGCCACATCAATATGAATGAAAACCATAGTCCAAGTCAGTGGTTTCTTGTTACCAGTTACACTTTTAAGAGAAGACTTTTTTTTTTTTTTTTAATGTTGGCATGGCCTAAAAGAATTGAATTTCATGGGGTACATCAGAAACCAATTGAAATTTTGCTTTTTTGAAATCATATTTCTGTGTGGATACTTAGGTGGCATAATTCATTGAAGAAGAAGCTCCCTTTGTGATTTTGTGTACATTTCCTATGGAACACAGTGCTTCATCATGATATTCATAAAAACCAGATTATTTTTACTATTAATCACTTCAATTGATTAATTAATGCCAGTAATGGTAGAAAAGTGGTCAGTGACAATTTTCAATGAAAAGCAAAGAAAAACAAAATTTGAAAATAAGAGAAATACAAAAGAAATTCCAAAAACAATAAATTATATAAGAATTGAAATGACTTCTTGAAGTTTTTATTATGTACCATTGTTGAGTATGTTAAAGCAGATCATATAACTAAAAAACTAGACTCTCAATGCTTTTAATTGGGCTAAAATAAGATCTTGGGCTTAATTTGCATAATTGATTAATTGAAAAATTTTAGACATTGATAATATAAACAAATCTTAAGACACAATCTTGTAGATTACGATGTGGGTGACAGGCATGTCAAATTTTGTCGCAATCGCACCACTGATGGACGAGATTGGGGGGGGGGGGGGGGGGGAATCCCCCCTCCGGTTTTGGCATAGCCAAAAATGCCCAGCCTGATTAGGGGTAAAGCCAGTATCATGAACATGTAAAATCATTAGTCAGTAGGAGGTTCTACTTTTATAAGGTTTCTGAAAGTTTTTAACCCTGGAAATTATAGTCTGTTTCACAAGGAAGAAAGTGTTGGGCCATGGGGTCAATGACCAGTGTCTATGTTTGGTCATAAGGTCAAGTGTCAAAGGTCTGGTTGAAATGCTAAAATTGCATTACTTAATGGAGAAATTAGTCTATTTTTATGCCTCCGCCACGAAGTGGTGCTGGAGGCATTATGTTTTCGGGTTGTCCGTCCGTCCGTACGTCCGTACGTACGTCCGTACGTCCGTACGTCTGTACGTCCGTACGTCCGAACGTCCGTCCGTCCGCTTTCGTTTACGCGATAACTTGAGTAATATTTACTGGAATTTTACCAAACTTG
This sequence comes from Diadema antillarum, assembly GCF_040938485.1. Taxonomy (NCBI): domain Eukaryota; kingdom Metazoa; phylum Echinodermata; class Echinoidea; order Diadematoida; family Diadematidae; genus Diadema; species Diadema antillarum. The sequence continues at coordinate 1,101,812 of NW_027270978.1, forward strand.
GTCCAAGTATGAAGTATGATGGGGCAATAATTTCATTAGATTTTGGGTGAAATCGGCTAAAGGTCAAAGGTCAAAGGTCACGGTCAAATCATGAAATTGTATCCGTTTACGCGATATCTCAAGACTGGATGGAGTAAATTTCACCAAACTTTGTTGGAGGATGATGTATGATGGGACAATTACTTGATTAGTTTCTCAGTGAAATCGGACAGAGGTCAAAGGTCAAAGATCAAGGTCAAATCCTAAAATTTATCTGTTTACATGATAACTCAAAACTGGATGAAGCAGCTTTCACCAAACTTGGTCCAAGGATGATGTATGATGGGACAATTAGTTGATATGATTTTAGTGACATTGGCAAGAGGTCAAAGGTCAAAGGTCAAAAGGTCAAAGTCAAATGCTACAAATGTTGCAATTTCCCCCATATCTATGCAATGCCCAAAGGTATTTTCTTGAAACTTGGTGTGGACATGTACTACTGTGTAAAGATTCTCCAGAGAGAGTTTCATGTCATAAGGTAAAAGGTCAAAGGTTAGGTGAAAATGTTGCAATATCACTTTTCTCGCAAATGGTTCAATGTATCTTCGTGGAACTTGGTACTTACGCATGTACTGACTGGCAGGGATTATCTAGGGAATTTAGGGGTCATGGGTCAATAGTCAGGGGTCAAAGGTCAAGGTCAACTCCTCAAAATTTTACTATTTCCCTCATATACTAATGTAATATAACCGGATTTCTCCAGTTACTGTGGGATCTTTACTGGGTATATATTCGCGGACACTTCACTCACGCTCAAAGCGATCAGACCGCATCTCCATATCACGCCGAGTCGACATCATTAATTCACAAGCAACAAGAAAAGTGCGTGCAAAGAAGAAACTTTATTACCGTACTCGCCAATCCGGCTACCCGTCAGGACCAGTCGCCTGACACGATGCACCACTGTATCGCCGCACGAATGGCCGATACACACAGCGTTACAAGACTTTAGTGTACAATACACTACAAAACCACGGGGGGACTCCGCGGACACGTCCGCCCCCGACGAGCGTCAGCTCACCACTCCTCGCTCCTTTACCCGAGCGAGAGTATAACCACGTGCGACCCGTGACCCCCATCGAAACTCATACGGTCATGGGGTCACCGCACGCCCCCTACGTCCTAACCAGACGTACAAGAGACACCAACTTCAGTGCTCTAACCTCATTTCATTACACAGCCCCTCCCTAAGACTAGTCAGTCCCTTGACTAGGGCAACTCGGGCTTTACATAAACAATGAAATGACCAAAACCGGATACTACAATCCCGTATCCCACACAAACAGAAACATAAACAATAACGCGAGAACAACATTTTTACATAAACTTCACAGATTAGCGTAAGCACATTTACCTATTCTTACACGCTAAAACAACCAAGTGTATGACATACATACGCGAAACACTGGTTCGCAACTTGCATTTACATAATATATTTACATAACTTAATAAACACAAAAAAAGATGTGAAAACCGCATCATTACTGAACAAGCGAGGTATTTATCACTAGGCCTATGCATCATTGTCTCCCGCCTAGCTTAAACAGACGCAGAAGTTACCTTCCAAAAGTATAGCTTTTCCGATAGTTTACATTGTATTTACACGTATTTACACACACACACACACAAAATAAACAAAGCTCTCTTAATAGCAGTCCACATTTTAAAGACAAATAGAACACTGGATAGCGTCATAAGTCGTTGCGCCTTCCGCTAGGGGTTCCCGTCCTGCACTCCAACCATAGCATCTCCGGAGAATTCCTTGCGCCGTCCCACTTGGTGTACCAGATATCCTTATCGTAAGTCATCTCGCAGACCACATGACAGATATGACAATATGTCACTGCTAGTTCAACCTGTCGAAGTAGCACATGGCGTTGCAGGTATGGTGCACCTATTGCAGGGATCCCGCAGTTTCCTACATTATATACATTAAGTTGCGGCTGTACACGAGTCACTACAATCACCTGGCGCTCTACCCAGCATCCCTGATACGAGTCATCGCATCGCTGAGGAGAGTTTCGCTTCCTTGGTTGATTGCGCCGGAGATCAGTATGGAAAACGTCGGAGAAATGGATTCATCTTTGCCGGTGTGCAAATCGATAGGGTCAGACTCTGGTCGAACGTCTGCAGCTTCGTTGAGGAACTTCCGAGGTGAATGGTGCCACGAGGACATGACGATCCGGCTCCTGTAAAGGAGCATCAATACCTCCACCAACCTCGATCAAAGACTGTAACAACGGCTCACCAAAGCACTGTTTCATTCGAGCCAGGTGCATAAAGCTTTTCTTTCCGATGTTTTCTCTTGTGTTCGGCAGGTCACGTCCGACAACCTTCCTACAACCAGGAACGGACCTTGTCATTTCCGTTGTCATGATGTGTAGCAACGCAGAATTGCATTAAAATGCACCAGGAACAGAGTTTCGGTCTGATCGTGAGAACATGCATGTGCACGCATAGCAGGCATTCGATTTGAAGGCACTACTAACGACACTGCAGGCATAGCAGGCATTCAATGTGAAGGCACCGCTGGCACTACAGGCGCTACTATTTCTTTTTGACGAGTAGGGTCCTACTGTATTTTCTTCCGGCGTAGACTTCTGCCTCTCAAACGACTTCAATTTCATGATGTCGGTATTGACAGATGAACTTGCAGGCATACCGGGCATTCAATTTGAAGGCACCGCTGACACTGCATGCGCTATAGGGTCCTCTTGACAGGCGCTATTCTCTCTTTATCTTCTCCAGGCTGCGTAAAGTCTAAAACAATACAGGCGCCTTCGCCGGCAAGCGCCTTTCCCCTGCAGGCGCCTTCGCTCGCAGGCGCCTTTCCCCTGCAGGCGCCTCCGCTCACAGGCGCCTTTCCCCTGCAGGCGCTAGGCGCCTCCGCCTGCAGGCGTCCTTCACTGCAGGCGCCCTCCCCTGCAGGCGCCTTTCCCCTGCAGGAGCCTTTTAACTTCAACTGCAGGCGTCTTTCACCTGCAGGCGTCTTTCACCTGCAGGACGAAATATACGCAAGATGTATTTACTGATCCAGCCTCACCCTGCAGGCAATGAAAAGTATAGTAGGCATTCGTAACGAGGGCACTACTATAGCACTGCAGGATAAATCCTCTCTCCTCTAATTTATTAATGCAAAACAATTTTACATTAACATGATTTAGCAGTCACCTGGTCCACGAAACCCATCCCACCGCTGCCACCAATGTAATATAACCGGATTTCTCCAGTTATTGTGTGGGATCTTTTTTGGGTAAGTTCGCGGACACCTCACGCAGACTCACAAGGATCACATCATATCGCATCATCACGTAGAGAAAGCATCAATAATTCACCGAGATGACAATCGAAGTGCGTGCGAAGAAGAACTTTATTACCGTACTCGCCAATCCGGCTACCCGTCAGGACCAGTCGCCTGACACGATGCACCACTGTATCGCCGCACGAATGGCCGATACACACAGCGTTACAAGACTTTAGTGTACAATACACTACAAAACCACGGGGGGACTCCGCGGACACGTCCGCCCCCGACGAGCGTCAGCTCACCACTCCTCGCTCCTTCTACCCGAGCGAGAGTATAACCACGTGCGACCCGTGACCCCCATCGAAACTCATACGGTCATGGGGTCACCGCACGCCCCCTACGTCCTAACCAGACGTACCAGAGACAGCAACTTCAGTGCTCTAACCTCATTTCATTACACTAGTATATGCAATGCTTGCATTCTAAGTTTCAAAACTTATTACATGCATTACCTAATGGAGATTCTCTTGGAAATTTCCAGCCAGAAGGTCAAAGGTCAAAGGTTAAGGGTCAAAGGCCAGGTTTCAATGCCCCCCCCCCCCAAAAAAAAAAAAAAAAAAAAATCCATTTTGTACCGTCATTACACTCTTTCTTCATACCTTGGAAATTACTCAATGCATAAACTTATAAAAAGGTCTGTCAGAATTCAAGTAAAAATTCTCAATTCCCCAAATATGTGTACCTGCACTCTTAGAAAATTAAAGCAAACCCAGTTCAAGACATTTCTGACAAACCTGTCATTTCAATATTTTGCCAGTTATGTGAAACTGTCATGGATCACACATTGTGAAGACATTGTACTATATGCCTATTGGGAGAATCATGCATTATGGCGGAGGCATCAGTCGCCATAGCGACATTTCTAGTCTCCATACCTTGGAAATAACTTTTAAAATGTGGTATACATTTGTTACTGCACAATGATTCTGGAGGGAATGATTTAGGTCATGGGGTCTAAGGTCAACTGATTATGCTAAAATTTCACTAATTCTTCCATATTTTAAAAGTGGCTCTAAGTGATATTATGAGAATTAGTATTTACTAGTTACTAGATAGTGATTACTTGCCATTTGTGTGAAACTGTCATCTCACATTGGCAAGATGTACTGCAGGCCTGTTGCGAGAATAAATGTGATATAGTGGGAGGCATACATTTACCAGTCACTATAGCGGCATTTCTTAGCGTTTTCATGAAATGTTAGCCGGAATCTACGTGTCTTGTTGCTTCCAAGGTGACGGTGCAGCCGTACGGACGGGGGAGACAGACATTAGACTCATCCATGAAGTTCGGCGGCATCCGTGCATTTACAACCCCCAGCATCCCCACAACAGGGATCCTCTTGTGAAGGAGAAGACGTGGCAACAGATAGCTCAGAACATCGACGTGTGCCGTGAGTACCGATTTAAAATGCGATTACACCCCAAATTTGTTTTGTTTCCTGTGGATTGGGTAAGATAAAAAAAGAATAAATGCAGATTGTTATAGGTGTCATAAAAACCAGACGTGCGATGAGGAGTTATACAGTTTGCATGTTGGATGTTCTCTTGAGGCAGTGACATTATTCACAGAAACATATTATGATAAGTTTGATTGTAGAGCAGGATAAGTGTCATCTTTATATAATTTACAGTTAGTGTATCATAATGTAGAGCAAAGTAAAACCTTTCCACTTACACCTCACCTGTGACATAACAAGGGATTTTCTTGAAGGTATGATGAAAATATCATACATTTTCTCATTATTTTCTTTGTCTGTTAGCAGCTTCAATTGCACTTGTCTCAAATTGAAAAAAAAAAGAGTTAACTCATTTTATGATCAAACTCTTCACATGGAAATTATATTTGATACGATCATGACCTTGGGATTCTTCCATCAACCTGCACACAAGTCATCAGTAGATTCTTATCTTCTTTGAAATGAAATCTAGAGAGAGAAAAAGAAAAGATAAGGTAGGTCCTTCAAAACAGTGATGACTGACATTGTTACTTGGCAGATGGGGTGCTAGATTTAATTGATTGCCCTAAAACATGATTCGTGTGTGTGTAAGCCAGTGGGAAAGTGGTGAGTCAATGGGTGCGTTCGAGCGCTCTCCTAAAGCGAACTGTACTGTACCGTACCCGCACCAGAGGAGCGCTCGAATGCTCCTAAAGTGTACCGTACCGTACTGCACCGAGCCAAAAGTGGACCACTTCCCGATGTGCTCCAAAAGCGTACCAAAAGTTTGCTGTAAAGCATGCGCGTATCATGCACATACGTCACAATGCAAAGACATCATTCTCTTTGTTAGGGACAGCTGTAAGTAGTTCAAGGGCGCCAGGTGAATGACCCTTTTGCTACAAAATGCTTGACCTCTTCTAAAGATAGCTCATGAGGTACGCTTTCTCAACAGAGCGCTTGAACGCTCCAAAACTGGCACAGTACGCTTTGGTTTGCTTTATAGAGCGCTCGAACACACCCAATGACATCATCAACGCATACTCTGCATATGTAGTCGTAACTACAGTACCAGTACTTTTTTGTGAAATTTTAAACTTGTCAAATTTTCACATTTTGATTCAAATTTGGATGACACTTTCACCATTAGATTTGATTTACTTTATTTTTCAAGGTCACTGTGTAATGACAGTCATGCATTCAAATATTGAGGTGATGATGACAACACCGCTCAGGTGATTGAAAAAATAAACAATTGTGACTTTTACATCACAGTGATCATTCAAATCACTCTTGAGTATATCAGTGATACCCTATTGATTGTACCCGATTGCAAAGACTACAGTAAAAGATAATATATTCGCAGCTTGAAATTTTTGCAAATTGGAGCTGACGGCCTTTCTCGCGGCATGAAATTTTCGCGAATTTGCCACTGGCATTCAATGCATATAGACAAGAACTTTCACATGCATTTTAATTTCGCGAATCTTGTCCCTTGCGAATCTTGTCCCTCGCGAAATTCACAAAATTAGAATGCACACGAACTTTTCTTGTTTTACAGTATTTTGATACAGTGAGGGGCCTCTCCTGTCGGTAGCATCACATCCAGAAAAAAAAAGGCTAGTTCTTCGTGTATGGTTGTGTCTTTGTCTTCATATCTTTCATTAATCTCTCAGCTTAATCAGGAAATTTATGGTGACCATTGTCAGTCACTTAATACCTGCCTATTCATTTTCTTCCTTCTCAGCGGAGTATTGCAAGCTCAGATGGAAGAGCATTCGCGATCGCTTCGTCAAGACGCAGAAGGAGATACGCGTCAATGGCATGAACGGGTATCGGAAGACCCTCAAGCCGTACCGATTCACACACTATTTGGGATTCTTGAAGAAGCACCTTCGCAAGCAAAATAGGTTAGTAACCAGACATTGTGAAGTTACTGAGAGTAATGTTGCATGTATTCATCTACTCATTTTCATTTTCATTTTCAAGAAAGAGTATAATTGTACAAAACATATCATGCAAAAAAAAACAAAAAGCAAAATGACTGTCAAGAACTGTAGATATTTCTGTCTGATATACTGCGGGGGGGGGGGGGGGGGGGGGGGGGGGAGGGGGGAATGATTTACTTTTGAAATGCAAAGTAAGTTTATTTTATCCTATAGATTCATTGCAGCATTCAATTCATTCTTATGTTGACACTTTCAAGAGTTTTTGACTTAGCTTTGATATCGTTTTTCAACTGCAAGAGGGTGCATAGTAATAAGTGAAATAATGTGTAGAGATTTGATATGGCCTTTCAATCAATTCTAATGTACATTTCACTATCAGATTTACTCTCACTAAAGAAATTAATCCCATCCTTTCGTACGACAGTCAAAATAAGTGGCATAAATCCAAATACCGATATGCTTATTTTGGTTTTTCATTTACATTATGTGATTTCAATTCTCTTGCTTAAGGCACTACAGTCCAACCTCTCTTATCCGGCCTCCCTTTATCCAAATCTCTCTATTATCTGGATGCGATCTTGTCGTGATTTTTTTTTTTCAAACTTATATTACTGGGAAGAGGGGGATTTCAAACTCGAACAAAATTCCTACTCAAAGTAATTTCAAATACATATTATTATTGATATGATTAACATAAATTCATATCAAATTTTCATCTAAATTACATACATTCAGACATACACTACCTTATACTCCCAAGTCACTGCAAGAACATGGAAAGAAAATGTTTCATTAAGTCAGAGCATGGTACGGGCGATCATTCATTGAGCAAATTATCAGAGAATTTTGAACGCAGACCAGCTAACTAAGAAGTGACATGTTCACGCAAAATTGATACATGCTCCTCTCATTCTCATCGCCTCATGTTGCCCTTGCCATTGGTTTGAGTTCATTGGCTGGACGATGACTGACATTAAAGGAGACCTCCGGGTGATTTCAGATTTGTACATTTGAACAACTATATATTAGTTATACTGAGGACAGAGTTTCACAATTAATGATAATTGGTATGAAGAATAAAAATATTTTTGAAATTTATAACGAATTGCAATGAACAACGATGATGACATGGCAAGGTCACCATAAGAATGCATGATTTGGGGCTCAAGGAAGCAGAACAAAAGAAAAAGGCATGCGTAGATATACACAGGTGAACTCGCAAGCAAGCAGTATTGTAATGGAAATACACTGCTGCATTTCTGAAATATGTGAGCCTCTATGTCGTCCTTGTTCAGTATAATTTGTTTAAGGTTTTTCAAAGTATTGTTTCTCTGCTCGAGAACCATAATAAATTTCACAAATCTATACATGGAGCTGTTGATTTGTGTGCTACATGATGTGAAATTATGAAAATTGTCTGAAATGCCCCTTTAACACTCACAATCTTTACACACACTTACAATCACACACAAGTTTTACTCAATGGCAATGCGCCAAACACCAGGCCCAGTACTGTATAGATAGCGCTAGCGTAGCTGGACTACAGGCCGCATTTATCAATAGGTTACATGCAGCTACCACTAGGTTAATAGGCAGCTGCATGCTTTAAGCATTGAGTCTCCCTTATCCAGCCGAGTTCCTTAAGTGCCAGTCGCGACATGTCTGGATAAGAGTGGTTGGACTGTATTGAAAAAAAGATCAGCTATGTAGCCTTAGGAGGTGATGGCATGGACAGTGTTATTTAGATGTGTTTGGAGTAAAACAATAAGTATTTATTAGCATTTCTGTCAAGTAGACTAATGTCTAGACAGAACTTTTGTTTTTGGAGTCTAAGCAATAAACCTTGAAATGTACCCTCATACTGATACTCATACCAAGGTTTGTTTTACATAAGGTGTGATTCATGGTACAGTAAATGGAATGTGCAACCAAACCACATTTTGGGCATGTCTCTGTTTCCCTTGTCAAAGCAGACCCCCAAGCTACCCGTATCCTGGAGAAAGCAAAGGTGTCCATGACCAGGACTCTTCGCTGTCCATCACCGATATCACAAAAGTGGAAGAGGACGACGACGATGAGGATGACGATGACGACCTCCTGCAGGGATGGTCTGCCATGGAAGATTCCAACGAGGACGTCTCCCAACAGTCCTCTCACCACACCAGCAGCGACCAGCAGCACCTCAACAACGGCCAGCACAGCGGCGCCAGCATCAGTGTTCCCAGCATCAGCGTTCCCAGCACGGACATGGGCAACGAGCGTGTCCTGAGCTATCTGGACAGTGTACCGTCTCTGACCACCTTGCCAAACAACACTTCGACTCCAGTGCCCAGTAGCTCCCCCGCGAGCCATTCCTTCTCCCTCCATCAGGAGGCGGAGAGATTCGATGAAGTCATGCACTTTCTTGTTAGTCTGGCACCGGCCATGAGACGCCTGCCTCCGCACCAACAGTCCCTTGCCAGAATCAAAATCCAGTCCGTTCTGCACGACCTGGAGTTCAGTGGACGGTGAAGTCTCATGCAGATTTCCCGAGCTCCTCTTCTTCTCCGTGATGGGGATAGATATTCTGATCGTTGAAGAACCTTTGCGGCAACAGTGGGCCTTACTTTGTATGCATAGGATGTTACCTGCATAAAGTGTAACCAAAGGGCAGAAATACGGAGGAAAGGGGAACGGCTGAAATATATAAATTCAGGTTTTAGGCTGACTGGCAAATCACGACAAGACTACCACATCTTCGCATCACAGCCATGTAGAGCAAGCATGTCATCAAAGCCTGACAATGTCGTAATACATGTGGTTGCAATTTTTGTTTCTTTATGGAGAGGCAAAGGTTAGACTTAGCTGCTGCAACCACAGCGAATCAAAGACTGCCAAAACTACCTTCCATCTCTAGAGCGGACGCAACGAGCATTCCGATGCCCCACCAATCAAGACGACCAAAAGCCCCATGTCGTCTCTTCCAAGGTACAAATATTACAAAATAGAGTTGACCCATTGGGATCTGTTTGCACAGAGTTTAAAACACGATTAAGAGACAAAGTTCTCGGAGTTTGCCATGTGTTGATATTTCTGCTCGTCATCAAACAAAACCATTCGCTGAAAATGTAACCAAGATGCTTCACTAACAATGATCTAATGGCATGATTTATTTTTCTGTCTTTTTCCCTGTGTTGTTTTAACAGATCATTCCACTTTCTGACAACTCATCCTAGTTTTATATCACATCATCGTGGCCATTTTGCTTTCAGAATGTTGGATTTTAGTTCATCTCGCAAATTGTTTAGCTTTATTGTTCGTACACATTCATGATAGGGTTGCTCTCTAACTCCATTTTGGTTGAATGCCCTTGTGTGTTCCCCTCCTTTTCTCTGTTCATTTGTGTGCTCTTCGATTCTGCTACCTGAATCCATGTTATTTGTAAGAGATGAAATAATGCATGTTTTATTCAGACATTACAGTGATTATTCATGCACACCCTGCTCAAAGATGTTGAGGGTCATATTTGATAAAGTGTTTGCTCCACATTCTTCCATTGATTCCACACTTCTGATTCATTACTTTGTGGAAATATTCATAGTGAATGTTTGTCATTCTTGATATGCTAATTTTGTGTACTGTAAAAATGGAAATTTTCACAGTGTTGAAATTTTCGAGCATTTCGCGCAACCAGAAGTTAGCGCGAAAATAAAAGCACACAAATATATTTGCTTGCCATATGTTCCAGTAGTTGATGTCTTGATTCCGCAGAATTAAAAACACGCTAAACTTTTCTTACGCAGCTGAGCATGAAAAATTAGTCACTCGAAAATATCCACTTTTACAGTATTGCTACCACTTTGACTGTCGTGTTGGTTAAAGATTTCACCTGCAGTGTTTGTCATCATAAACAATGAGTCGATTTGTACATGTATCCAAATTTGGAGTGGCACATACTTGGACATCATTTTGTCTTGAATCTTAACTGTGTAACTGTTTACCAAGTAACACATGGATGGAGGCGATTGCATTCACGAACTCCATTTAAGATGCTTTTGGGTTGCTGGACTATGGCAATGTATGATGATGCTAAACTTCTGACTGCTGTGCATATCCAAATAAGCTCCTGCCTTACAGAAAGAAACTATTCTGATAGGCAAGGAGTTGCACGGGCCTGGTCATATTATGATCACTACACTAGAATTCCCATTTTCACCACAAAGCGCTATTGCCCAGAAATGTGGTTACGAGATAGAGACACTGACAGGGTCCTATGATTAATACATGCACAGAAGGTTTCGCTGCCTACTTCACATTGTAGAATATGCCAGTCATGAACATCAAAACCAACCATGGCACCATTATTTCAGAATGAGGGAATCCAGAATTGTACCACTTATCATGATGCAGTCACTTTTAAAGAGAAAACAGAGGATGGATGAAATATTTAGCACAAGTTTGTGCATACTTTTGTGCACTGGTGGAAAAAGTTCCTCCAAACAATCATCGGGTGTGATTGTGAGGTAGCTCTCTCACAGTCAAATCATGGTTGATCATTTTTGCTGAAAATAATGTGCAAAAGATTGCTTTTAATAGATTGTGTTACTAACTTAAATTTTGATAGAAATCCAATATAGTTATGGACTTTCACACTCTTCACTAAATTTGTGCCATACTAGTGTGATTGCTGCTACTTTGTATTTATTGTCATATTTATATTTTCTTCAAAAATATCTTGTTTATACTTAGTCACATCTATAAAGCAAAACGATGAAAATCTGAGGATGGTCTCATTCCTATATTATGTAATTGCATAATTTACTAATGGAGCTGTTAAGTCACTTCTTGCTTCTTGATGCAAGTGATGACTCTCGATCTAAAGCAGGGAAAAAAAACAAAAGCAAAATAAAATCATGAATTCATTGTTCTAGCAACTGTTCTTCAGTTGAAATCTTAAAGTGTGGAAACTTCCATAAATTATAGTATGACATGAGTGAATCAGCAAGAGAGCATACACATGGCCAGAAGCATTGGGTAGTGACAGCTCTTGAAGTTTGTGAGTAATGTATGGTGAAATTAATTTTTTTTTTTTTTTGGTTAATCCTCAGACATCTAAATTGTTAATTGGCTCTTTTGCTAACACCCAACCAGAAGTTCTTGTAGTGTCATAGAACAGGCTTCTACTGAACTAAAAAAAAATATAATAATAATAAATAAAATAAAAAAATGAAAAAATAATATCACGGTAATGTTGGTATCAGCTTAAAATTTCCCCAGTAGAAACACATCAGGTAGTGAATGATGCGAGGTAATGCATGGTGATCCGTCATCCATCTTTTTAGTTTGTTGATGCTAGGTTAGTGCAAGGGACGATTTCCAGTAAAAACAATGGGTAAGGAAATGTGCAGTGTACCAAAAGTCTCAAATTCGTACTCGGAGATTCAACACGTTATTCAAATTGATCATCACATCTGTCTGATCTTTTAACATGTGACTCCCTGATGCACCACATTTTGTAAGTTTCCGCGCCTCACCCCGCATTACCGCGTATGTCTTGCTCAGAAACATTTGCGGTTTTTCAAATTGAAACAAGGTGTTCAGTAGAAACACACTCATACGTGAATATTATACTTCTTTCCAATCTTATTTCCTCTCTCCCTTCCCAAACAAAGAAAGAATGGGATTCAAATCAAAGTGAAATGCTTTGATGATATAGAATTCATTTCATATCACAATGGCACTAACCATGGCCATAGTCATGGTTGGAGCATACTGAAAGGTTCAGTGATTCTCGTTTTGTGTATTGTTGCACATTATTTTTGTGTCATTTGTGGTATTTCACATATTTCTGTACATGGAGAAGAAGGCCATATATACAAGGTACACATGTCTGCACAGATGCGTTGTGCTTTATAGAATACCAGAAGTCAATCAGAATTTGCGTTATTTGATGTGTTATATGTGCTATGGAACAGATACTTCTATTTTTTTCACAAATGATTACTCTCACACAAGAAGTTGGCTGGAATATGCCATGGAAGGCAGAAACTGTTGATTTGTTTTATTGCAGCTGTGTAGTAATCCTCCCCCCCTTTTTTTTGTGATGTGGCACTTCAAAACTTTGTTTGTTGTTGTTTTTTGCATATTGTGTGTGTGTGTATGTGTGTATGTGTGTGTGTGTGTTTGTTTGTTTGTTGGTATGTGCCTTAAGATTGTAAACAAGGACAAAGGATTATAATCATCATTTGCATTATTAAAGTAGCTTCAAATGCGATTGGAAATGCTGACGTGAAACCAAGGAAAAGCAGTTGGCTGTACCAAATGATCTAAAAATAAAGAGACATGATATGAACTCATATTTTTGGTGGTTTCTTTTTAATATGGCTTTGTCATTGTTTTTCATATTTTTTTCATAGAGTAAAAGACATCAATCTGTCATGGTCAGATTGTAGTGTAGATCAAATTTGTATGTTTTCATCACTTCAATATAATATCTTGGTAATTTTTCTTTTCTTTTCTTTATCCATATTCTGGCTGGGTGTTTATGTACACATATAACATACTGCACAATGATATCAAATCATTTTTCAAGTCACAGTGAGGGCAGTTTGATATTGCACTTGGTATTAATCCGTATTCGTGGTTCCTTTCTTGGGTCCTGAGCAAAGGGGCTATTAGCCACATCCATTATAGTCTATAATCTAGGCAGAGGATGCAGCTATTTTCTTTGCTGTAAGGCTAAATGTCTGATGTGGCGAGACTATGAACAGTGGAAGCATCCACTGGCTATATCCACTCGTCTTGCTTGAGTCGTTTTCTTATTATCGACTATGAATCGGTGGCAGTTTTCATACGAAACACTGCCGCCGATTCATAGTCAGTAACAAGAACAAGACTAAAAGCAAGACGAGTGGATATAGGCAGTGGATGCTTAAGGCACATCCACTGTTTACAGTCTCTCCATATCAGACATATTGCAGAGCAAAGACAATAGTCTCGCTGCATCAAACATTTTGCGTAACGGCAAAGACAAAGCTGCATCCTCTGCCTAGATTATAGGCTACATCCATTACAATTGGCGTATGATAGTTTATTATTTCTCAGGCCTACCATGCAGGGTATTAGGAGAATGACTGTCAATCTTAAATTGGTCAACTTTAATATGCAAGCAGTACCTTTTACTGCAGTGAATGTGCACTCAAGAAGAACTCAATCTTCCCTGAAAGTGAGAATTGGAAAGGAGAAGCAGTAGATGAAGTAATTTATGTCCGGGAACCAGGTTTATTGAATTCAGTTCAGTTCAATTGAGTTTGTATTCCATCTGACAGAATAGTAATACAAATACAAGTATACATTAATAAATCAAATATATATTGTTAACACTTAGTAAGCAATGCAGATCATAAAGTCTTTATAAATATATGAAAGAATGAATACTGCACAAGCAATGCATACTTTGCACCGGTAACAAAAAAAAAGATCAATAAATAAATCGATGGAATTTATGATATATCTTTAATGAGGTTGGCAATATATTTAGGGCTGGCAAGAAGTTTGTGGACAGTGCTATGAAGCACAAGGTCTTGTCATAGAAAAAAAAAAGAATCCCATACATATCAAGGACAAACTTTGTGCTGAATGTGTGTGTGTGTGTGTGTATGTATGGGTGTGTTTGTGTCTGTGTGGATGTCTATCTTGATGCCATAGGATTGGTAAGTTAGCATCCCCTCTCCCCGTTTCTAGGAATTTCTGGAATAAATATCCAAATAGGCTTTTCACAGATGCAGCTGAAATTATCCTGAAAGACAGAGAGAGTAGAACAGAGAAATTGTAGATTGATGTCTATAAAGCTGACAAGAGGATGTTTGTTTTCAACCTAAAGCTCCCGCAGCACTGTGTATTCATACAGTCCCGGAAATAGACATGTCAAATCTTGCATCCGTTAGAGACTTTGAACAGATTGCATGGTAGTAATTGTATTGGTGAAGATTTAATATAACTTAATTACTCTCCATTACTGCACAAGACACATACAATGACTCCTAATAGTGGGACTTCTTTAGATATGAAGGTCAGGGAAAAATAAAAATTGTCCTTTCGTTTGCATGGTTCAATAAGGGCTGTTTAAGGACAATTCCGGACCTAGTAAAAGTTAGTATTAAAAGAAAGAGTTAAGATTTATAAGCAAATTTATCAAAATTGGATCAAAATCAGATGAGATTAGAGAAGTTTGAAGTTTTATGAAGGTTTGCTAGCTTGTTTGTTTTTTTGTTTTTTTGTTTTTTTAATGTAGAATTTCCTGAACCATCAATATAAATATGCAAATGAGCGAGTTGATGTCATCACCTCACAGCTTGCCGTGTTGTTTGTATATGAAATCCTTTAACGTTTCAGTTTTTGTTGGGAGAGGGGTTTTCAAATGCAATTTTATCCCAGCGTCAAATCCTGATACGTCTGACTGATCACTACTTTGAAATTTTTCTGTCATGAATAACACTGGTTTGCAAATTCATAGCAAAAACATTTAATACACAATCAGTGGAAAATTGAGGTCATGACATAATAAGCTCACTCATTCGCATATTCATATCATCTGGGAACTATTCGGCAAAAATCAAACAATCCGATTAGCATGTCAAAACTTCTTTATTTTTTTATCTGATTTTGATAAAATGTTCATCTGTGTGCTAGTAATTTGCTTACCTTTTTTCAGAATCGAGTTATATTTGGTTCACACTTGTCCTTTAACTCTTGTATTACCATGGCCAACTTGTTTCTGCTCAATGTCTGGCTTTTTTAGAAGTTGGTCCTTAGAGGTTTAAAGGAGAATTAAACCCAAATATGTATGTGGATGAAGGGAATGCAGCAATATTAGCGGAACATATCAGTGACGTTATGAGGAACATCGGCCAATCCTTTGAAAAGTTATGAATTTATTACATTTTGGTGCTGCCATTGCAAGATGAGAAGACTACTGTAGTTTGTAACATCAATGCAGAAAGAATTCTAAAATTTTCTATTTTTTATGAAAAGTACACTTTCCCTGTTCTTGAGACTGATTTATTTTAAGGGCACTATGAGTCCCCTGTTTTCTCCTAAAAGAAATAGGTCAAGTGCTTTTTCATCATGCTAGCAAAATTAGTATATGTTCAATCTTTTTTTTAAACTTTCTTCTTATATCACGAAATGTTATACTTATACTCGTCAAACAATGGCTACACAAAACTTTTACAACTTTAACTTTTGAAGGGATTGTCTAATTTTCCTCAAACTTTACTGACCTGTTCTGCTAATATTGCTATAGTCACTCAATTTACAAATATATTTGAGTTTCATTCCCCTTTTAATGGACTTCAAGTTTAGTCCCTTTCTTGAAGAATGGATCAGCATTATCTACAAGGAAAAAAATGATAAAGATTATGAGTTTTGAACATTTGGCATGATCAATGAAACAAAAGAATAGCTTGTTTAACAAGAATGTGTGTCATGATGGGAACAAAAAGTGCATAGCTTAGCAATGTACCCTGCAATATCAGTCATATATAAAAAGCAGCTTACTGGTTAAAGTTGCTAGATTTGCATTTCGATGCATCACTAAAATGGACACACACACGCACATAAAACAAACCTCGAAACAGCTTTTCGCTAGTGACGCATTCAACATTTTGATGGCAAGCTCAAGCTGCCAGAGTGACAATAAAAGTAGTGCGCCCTCTAGTGTTGAAAGTGAGAAACATTCTGTGGTTCCCACGTACCAGGGGAAGTTAAGATTGAAAACAGTAATTGCAGTACAGGAAAATTTCATATACAGTATGAATTTTGTGCATATGAAACTCCCCAAATTCGGTGCATTTCATATCTTCTGTGCTGTCACTGTTCATAATGCCCAAATAAGACATTTATGACAAAACATCGGTGATGCATGTGTGAAAATGGCATATGGGAGTATAAAACACATAACATTGTGCTGTAAGAGCTGTTGAAGGACATCATTCAACGAGGAAAAAGTCTCACAGTTAGGCAAAAATGGTCGACACTGCAAGCACTCACTCCCTGTACAGCCAGTTGGGTCTGTCTCAACACAGTCACTCTGACTGAGTTGTGATCTACTTGTGCTGTAATTGCTCTCAGTCAGTCTCACCGCCCTGTCAGAGCTATCGATGCTTTCAAGCTGCTGATTGTCGAGTGAAAGCATATTTGGATGACAATGCAGTTCTCCATTTCCCAGAACCAGATATATACTCTGTATCAGTTTTGTTATAGGTGGACACCTCAGATATGAAATGTGGCTGCCAGCAGAACATTATGCACTGTGCTATATAGGTACTTGGTAGAAGGGAATAGTATATTTGATTTATTTGGGCAGAAAAGCAAATATCAAACAATGCAATGTCTATGCAAAAGCTTCTGAATTTTGCAATCGTATAATTCTTCAATATATTTTTCTTAAATTTTTTTTTTTAGCAGTCATGGTATGTAGTGATAGTGTGGCAGGATCGACCAGTTGTTCCAGCTGAAGGGCAAAATCAAAGTGATTTTTCTTAAATGATAGCTACTTGGAGTTTTCAGTGCTTATCAACTTTCTGACCTTCAACACCGTGCAAAGTGTTGAGAGAGATGGCAAACTTGGAGATGCGGCTTATTCTGAAATCACGCCGTACGAAATGACGATAATGCAGTGACGTGGGAACATTAGCAATTCTTTGGTGAGAAACGAGGAGAATAATATGACACTGCAGGTGGAAGACATTACTAAAAAGAAGTGGGCGTTTAATCTCTGCTGGCACGATCTACTGTACGGTAGAATAGTAAAACAGAAGTGACAAGAGCATCTGCACCATCAAGAATGCAATCATGTGGAGCTAACAAGTAACGTGCTTGGTACCTAGCAAGTAAAGTAGATTGAATGATACTTGAAAGGATCATGATGAGCTTGCACATTAAAGAGGAAATAAAAAGAAGGGGTAGGAGATACACTGCAGATGTTTAAAAAAAAAATAAGGGGGGCACCGTGGGGGGGGGGGGGGGGGGGGGGGGTTACGAAAGGCTAGAAGGATAGATTACTTCTAGTGTGCGGGGAAGATATATGGTTTAGTTCGGGGGATGTGAATTTATTCACCGTCTTGATCACATTACCGTTCTCTCAGCTGAAGGAGCTCAGAATCTGGTACATGCTTGATATATGGTAGAGAGAAAAAAGGAGAGATAGAAGCAGACAGAGGGGAAAAGAGAGAGAGAGGGGAGGGAAGCGAGGGTAGCGGACGTCACTCATTCATGCTTGAGTTACGAGCGTATGCTGATCGCTGCGAACAAACACACTTCCCTCTTCTCTAGTCTGGTCTGTGTGCGTGAGGGGTTCAACCAACGGCCAGTGTACTCTATTCAAATTTGCCGCACACACACACACACACACACACACACACACACACACACACACACACACACGCACACAGAGACACACACGCACACAGACACAGGCACGTGTGAGCTGTAACGATTTTTGTAGCGACTAATTGAAGTCGATATGTTGAATATGCACTGTGAAGAAATGCATTTTCTCAAAAGACATTTGGTAGTCAAATATGTGAATGTGAGCCGTCACAGCTTGTGTTCAGTACATGTCAAAAACTTGCCTAAGAACAGTTGGCAAGAGATGGCAGTTTGTTTGTTTTTTTCTCCCCTTTCCCCTTGTGACTTTGGTGATCATGCATTTTTTCTTTTTCTTTTTTCCAGGCAAAAAGGTCACTAGTGTGACATTTTATAATCTATAAAGTGAGCATTCCTTCACTGAAGGTATTAGTATATATATTTACAATGAGATTGAATGCCTAGAAGCCTAGCAACTGGGGGATAAATAGACTGGGCAGTGAGGATAGAGTGCGTAGTACAAGGGCATTTCTGCAGCTGCTACCAGAACAGAACCAAGGACCTAAGGATTTAGAGAGTCCATGGTCCTTTCCACTTGAACCATAACAGCTCCTCAACAGGGTACATCTGATGTTAAAGGCAATGTATTTTGTATGACAAATTGACAAAATTGCACAATTGTGAATCAAAAGGGAGAGCTGGTCTACATTTTGAATTTAACAAAAGAAAGAAGAGGAGTGGAGATGGACTACAAACCTACTATCATTTCATTTTTTTTTTCCAAAACAGTCACATGGAATCACTTTATTACGCTGTTTTCATCGTCTGTGAATGTGACTTTATTTTATGACACATAACAGCAACCAGCATTCATATATATGGCTGTTTACTCATGTCAAATGGTTGGTTGATATTATCTCATGCGGAGTCAAATGATAACAGATCTCTTATCTCAGATCTAATTACTCGCTGGACAAGCCCTAAATGAAGTAATCCCTTGCAGATTAGAGGCGAGATCAAAGAAGGGCGAGATTAGCAAGTTATTGGCTTTAATATGAATAGTTGCATTGAAGTCTTCATGCAATATGCCTTAATTACAACCTTACACTATGATAATGAAGATTACAATTATGTAGGCCTACAGTTTGAAATGCTGAAGTGGGATGATTTAGAAGAAGAAAAAAAATGTTGGGACGTGCTAGATTGTATTTTGTCCTGGTTCAAGAAGATTTGAATTAGAATCTTTATTTCATTTATTTGATCTGTTGACTCAACCTCACATCATATTTCGAGCTACAACACACTGTGGCATGCACCCTTATAACTTAGTGCACTGCCATGGTGGTACGTCACCATTGTCGTGAGCTGTTTGAAAAGTCTGTGCTGTTTGCAAATATGGATGAAACATGAATAAGATCATTTCTAGAAAATAGAAGGACAGTGTTGGTAGGGCACTCAAGAAAATGTCTGCAGAGGTTTTAAGACAATTGAGTGTGTCAAGGAAGTATGATTTGAAGAGTATGATCTGACTGCCACTGTGTAAAGCAGGGGACAAGGTCATTAATATTTCATATAGTATTACATGTTGTATACCAATTGCCTCCTTGCGGTAAAATTTATGAGAAAAATCAACCAAAAATGGGGGAAAACAATTTGGTAGTCAACACCCCCCCCCCATACTTCTGAATGCAGTGCCTTGTCAGGTGATACTCTGCATGACCGGGTATTTGTGGTCAACCAGAAGCACATGAGAGGTTATAGACATATTATATTATGCGATTTCAATATATGTATGCCATTGTACCATTTGATAAATTGTATGCTCTTTAGTTGGAGGAACAAAGCAATGGCAATTGTTTCCTTAACGGTGTCAGAGTCGAGACAATGAAGAGATTTGGGGGGGGGGGGTTTTTTGTCCCTGCGTCAGTCAGAAGACATGTATTTTTTTTTTTTTGACTGTCTGTAAAGTATCAGACTGTCCCAGAACTGATGTCATTGAGAAAGTCACGCTTATCTCACAAACGTTACAGTTGAATTGAACTGCGTGGGATGGGGGAAAAGAAGAAGAAGAAAGAATAGAACATGTGAAAGGAGGATAGAGGTATAATTTTGCTCGTGAATAACAAAATTAATTTATATATGTAGGGGAAAAAAAGAACAGACCATCTGCAAGGAGGGGGAAAGAGTGGTGACAATAATTCTTTTATTTTTCAGCAAAGTATGGAGGTATGATGATTCACGATAGAATTCACTGCACGAGGGGCGTTAGTCTGAAATTTTCTTATTTTACATGCTTGGTGATATAGATAACGTGAAATTTTCTAATTTACTTGCTTGTAGTATGTACCGTGAAGGTGATGTGAGAATTATCTCTTTTTGTGGAAAAAAAAACAACAAAAAACGTGGTCATAACTTTCACTCCTCCTCCGTTACCATTATTACTAGAAGCATTCTCCCAACAGGCTCGATAATATGCCCCCCTTTGCAATCAGAGACTCAGACAATCAAGGATCAAGAGTCAAGATTTGGAGGAGAAAGGGGGTGGGGGTGATATGAGAAAGACTTAAGTCTTTATTTTTTAGGAGTTTTATAGGTGATTCACAGTGCTGAGTCGTGATTAGTTCACTCAGGCCGCGGTGGACGGATGATTAGATATGCCCACGCCGAGGGCTGCCTCTGCGTTGGATCTGGATCGGCCACAGATGGGGGGTTTACCTTCTGTCTCCCTCTCCCTCAAGCATTACCCCTGGAGAGAGAGGGTAAAGAAAGAGAGGGGGAGAGAGAGGTGGGCGTTAGACTGGCCAAGATCTGATAGAAGATGATGGAGATGGAGAGAGAGGGGAAGAGAAGGTAGAGACAGAGAAAGGGAGATGGGGAGAAATAGAGAAAAGTGGGCGAGAAAAGAGTGGGCACGCGTCTCCAGATTGCATCACTCGGTAGTATAGGAAGATTGATGTTCAGTCTCTCCCTCTCCCGCTCCCTACCAGGAAAAGATGGTTTCTGCGTGGAACACCCACGGAACATCAGAAGAAAACGACAACCTATAGAAGAAGAGATAGTTTGCGTGTGGGAGTTGAGAGAAAGAAAAAAAGGGGGAATAGACACTTTTTGCCATTACATAATGCACTAAAATGTAGACAGCTGTAATATGCTGAAAATGAAACCAAGCAGGGGTGTCTGTAAACAAGTGTAGCTGATTCACTGATATTTGATAGGTATTTGTTTTCTCGCAATGAACCGAAAAACAAAGTCTTGATAGTAGAGAGTAGGTAATGTCGTCATTTCGGAGAACAAAAACAAATCAAAATGATGAATAGTCACATGAAGAGGCACGTTTGTGGAAAAAATAAAGGTAGAACAGAAAATTGATGGGATTTTCAAAGGAAGACAGTGGCTGAGTAAAATGCAAAGGTGTGTGCTTTTTATATGCCTTTTGTATCTTGTGCTCAAAGTATACTTTTCCTCTTTTCAGTCATATTGGAAACATGCCTATATACCTAAAGTCAAAAGGATTCTCGGTTGGTGGTCCTGATATAGTAAAAGGACAATTTCTTGACCAGAAATAACATGATTTTACAAGAAGGACAAACAATATACAAGCACAACAATGGCAGGTGTTTTTTTTTTTTTTTACATCAGATTAAACATACTAGTATTAAGGAAGATATGAAATGTGAAATGTTTGCTAATTTTTGCAAAACAATTCTCAAACAGTTGATATGAATGTATAAATAGGTGAGCTGATGATGTCATCACTGCACTTTTAAATATTCTACAGATAAATAACACTATATAGTTGCTGTTCATCATCACCATCATCATCAAAACAATATTCCATTGATCCTTTCAAAAAAAAGAAGAAACTGAAGAAAATTCAGTTCTTATGCTATAAACATTTAAAATGTAATATTTAATATTTGTAGTTGAATAACTTCAAAATAATGGTCAGTCAGATATGCTAGGTTTGAGATGGGGCATTATTGCATTTATTGAACAAAAACAGTGGACATTTCAAGATCTTATGTACAACTATGGCAAGTTGTGAGGCAATGTCATCATGAACTCAGTCATTTGCATTTTTATGCAGTAAAACTTAACATTATCCTAACTTCCCTAATTTCTCACCAATTTTAATGACATTTTCACTTTCGTGCTTGTGAAATTTCGCTCTTTCTTTACAGACTTTCTTTTATCTGGTCTGGAATTTCCCTTTAAGGCCCCTTACAAGGAACAGTAGCTTTTCCTCCTTCATTCACTCACTCTTCTCTTGTCATTATGAAGTTTCCAGTAATCTTTCCAGTCTTCCAGTCTTTCTTTTTATCCACTTTCAGCCTGTGGTGGTGAATGAATTTTTCTTTTTCTATTCTTCCTTTTTTTTTTCTTTTTTTTTTTTTGGAGGGGGGTCCCCTTCACAATGAGAGCTAATCGTTGAAAGTTTTCTTGTCAATCAGAGCTTCCAGTCAGATGCCATTGGGGTACATCCACACGGAAGATTTACTCGGCAGTCAAGGTCTCACATGACGCTCTCTGTAAACCTCGCAAACAAAGAGTCAGGTAGTATTTTTCCACGAAGAAAGGAAGAAAAGAAAGCAATGAAATTATGATTAAAAAATTTTTTTTGATTGAAAAGGTTTCTATACTTCACATAATATCACATCATGAGACATGACAGCTATCGAGTTTCACCATCAACCAGAAGTAGACAAAGCATGATTTACAGAATAGAGGGTTTCTCTTACCAGCGCATTTAGTTTTTGTAAGTCTTAAAGCTATTAAATACTCTATACTATATGCTGTCTACTCGTGTAATATGATAGCAACATTATAATGCAATGCATATTAATGTCATTATAGACATTGATTTCTCCGTAGAATACATGCACTTGGATTTCATGGCTCAAAACTATGCCTGTGATGATGGTCTCCTGTATTTCTGTTATATTTAGAGTTGCTTATAAATTTGTCTTTTGAACAGCAGGTACACAAGATTCATGTTTGCATGTATGCGTTTAATAATACTTGCTCATTTTCATTTTGCGTTATCATGGAATAATGTCGGATATCTAAATACATCATTTATCCGTTTCAACTGTTAGATTCAAATGATATTGTACTCAATTTGTTCATTCAATTGACTTTGTGCTACATATATGTATGAAAAAGAAATTCAGAAATAAAATCAATCAATCAAGCAATCAAATGCAATGTAGTTTGCCCTGACTGTGCGACAGTGAAATTGCTCCAGATATTTGAATGTGTGCATTTAGTCAAGCAGTACAAATAATGATAGTTCATTTGCATAACCAACTTTAACCTGGGAGTTGGCTCTTTTGCTGTACCATTTGTGAATAACCCCTTATCTTTAAGTAGATTGTGGTCATTCAAGTTAGCTTGAGCTAGAAGCGTGAGAATAACACATGTGACATTCTGCGTCAGAAATCTATTTGATTCTTCGCTGCTTCGTGCGTACATTCTGACCTTGAGATGTAGTTGCATTCATGACCTTTCATAGATAGTGCAAATGTTATACATTTCTAGTGCAAATGGCACATATTTCTCTACAAGCCTTGCGTACCACCGCCTGCAGGCATTGTCTCTCACACTCCACCACATTTAAGATGCAGACATCGCTGTGGGTGTGAAGCTAGCCGCTTGTACATTCTTTCTTAAGAATCTCTTTGTAAGAGGAGTGAAAAAATATAGTTTTTTACGTTGAGTGATTGAATGGAGGGGGTATAAAAGAGAGATGAGAAAAAAAAAAACTCTGTTCCTAGACATTTTGACAGTGATTGTGATGGTTTATTGGGTATTTGTTCATTGAAGTGTGTAAGGTGTGTGTATTCAGCAGACCTGTGTAGACATCATTCCTCAATCCTCTGCCTATCTGCTGTGTAGTTGTTCATTACCTGAATTCCAAGGACAAACCCTTGTTTTCTTCTCTTTTGTTTCCCCCATTGTATTTTTCCCATTCATCGCATGAATACCCAAACATGAACATTAATACAATCAATTATGTCGTCTGCGAAGGTATAATTGCCTCGGTAATTGCTCATGTGATTTGGTTTGCAAGGTGCACATATTGAATTTTTTTTTCCCCTCTTTGATGGTTCATTCTCATCTTTTCTTTTTTTACCATTGCCAATTATGACAGTGATGAGAGATTCTTTCCCCGCTGACGGCCATTTTAAGTCAAGGTCATTGAATCGGGAATTGCAGTTTCGCTGCGAGTGATTCTCATTCCGCACTTCCCTCCTGAGCCACACAGGTATTCAAGGATTCATTTAATGATGCATTAGATGCAACACACCTTGGCAGGGTCAGCGAGAAGAAACACGAAAACAAAGAGTCGATTTTTACGATGGTGTGTAAGACTCTGGCTGCGTAAGATTCTGGCTGCGTTTATCAAATTTCTCATATTTGAAACGCATTTTGATGCCCACTATCAAAATGCGTTTGCAAATGCCTTTTGGATCGCATTTCTAGTGGTGTTGCAGTTATCAATTCTGTCATGAGTCGATTAAAAGGTCTTGTCACACTGCGTAGCTCCATTGTGCAGTTTGACCTGAGGAGTAGAGATGTGTAGTTTGCAGTGGTTGGTGTAGGCAGGTCCAAGCTATAAATGGCTTTCAAAACAACTTTGCATTTATCAACTCTACAGAATTGCGTTTCTAGCTCAAATGCGTCTGCGATCGTGCTTTTTTTTTTTTGGCGTTTCAGAAACATGTTTCTAACCCCATGATCACAAAACAGCTGTGCGTTAAATATCAACTGCCCAAAACTCCCTGAAAGCTGTATAGAAACCTTAATTCTGTGCCAGAAGTGAGTTGATTAACACACCCTCTGATAAGGAAATGCAAACCATTGCGTAGATGAAAAATTGAGTGGAAAAAATCTAGTTACCCGACTGACATGCATGCTAGAGTACTTTCTGCAGCAGATAGACATAGATGTCTGGAAACAAATTGTCATTGAATAGAGGTTACCTAATCCCACCAATCACTATTATGTCACCCTTGTCTTCCTGTTGGACTGAGGCACATTGGACGTACAACTGAGTCAGCGTGCCAAACTTTTCAACCAGGTCAAGTTAGGATGGATTTATTTATTTTTTATGTATTTAATTCTGTTTTATTTTCATAGGGTAGCCCTTTCAGTTTTGTAAAAAAACAAAACAAAACAAAAACAAAACAAAACAAAACAAAAACAAAACTGCTTTACAAAGGGGCCCTGCATAGAAACAATACAAAATGCATACAAATAAGTTATATCCAAAAGTACAGTAAATCACCCCCCCCCCCCTGAAAAAAGAGAAATACAAATGGTGTACAAACTTAAGACAGAATAACAAAAGAATATGTATATATATTTATTATATATAATAAATTACAGGCAAAATGTTATTTCACAAAAAGGCTCAGAAAACATTTTCCACCATTTGCAACCTACGTCCAAATTTGTAGTATACATATCAAAAGGGCCTATTATGGATTGCTGAATGCAAAGGTGGAAAGCTTGGAAAGCTTGGCAACTCTTTTATCCTCGGCTGAGAATGAAAAGGGCGTTAAGTTACCACTAAAGCCATAGTGTCTGAGGCGCTTTAACGCCCTTATCATTCTCAACTGACGATAAACAAATATGCAATGTTTATGAGGGTGATGGTTCCGAATATTACTTGAGCGTGCAAATTTTATGGTTCTATTCAACGACACAAAGCAGATTTGAATAGAATGGTTAAACTTGCAATGAATGTAAATATCTGAACCATCACACAAATTGTAAAACATATTTTTTACCAGTGTTGATGGTTCTTAAGGTAAAGTAAAAATCCTTTATTATTTGATATATGTATAAAACTTTATACATAACTGTTTGCTTTGTTAACAGAGTGAAAACCAAATTTTAAGATGGCATCTTCTTTTGGAACATTTCAATTCCTGTTTCGCTATCAAATGGCAAACTGTCTCTCTCTTTTTTTTGTTGATTGCAAAGAGCATGTAGAACTCATACACCCTATTGATATCTACTCCCATGTTAAGTCATGGCAGATATGAAGAATGTTTCTCTCAATATTTTCTTCTCTTTCTCTTTTTAACACAAGGAAAAACAGCTTTGTCTGTCCTGCTAAACCAGGTCATGCCAAAAAAACAACAACAACAAAATACAGTATGCAGCAATATGTTGTGGTTGTTATTCAGTAAAAAGTCCGGACCAGTTGTTGAAGGCAGTATGATGGTATTGAAGAAATGTTGTCATGTTGCAGCCAGATAGCATAAGATCAACCCTGGTATCAACCGGTTCATAGATTTGAGTCCATGGGGCACTTTAGAAATGTAAATATTTGCGTGCATATCATTACAGTGTGGATATGCCTCAAAACTGTCAAAGGAAATAAGAAGGAGTTAAAGTCATCCCCCCCCCCCAAAAAAAAAAAACAAGAAAAAGAAAAGAGTGTTGTTTATGAGACAAGGGGACATGGTTGTTTGAGCTTCACATGCTGTACTCTAGTATCTGTGGCTGATATATTGAGAAACATTTTAATGCCCTAAAATGTACGAGAGAAGAAGCTGCTGCCTTTAAGAGGAGTGGAGAATTCAGGCACGCTTCCTCTTTTGATGCACTCACTGGTGCAGACATGTTATCGTCTGCTGAGCATGGTGCAGGTGTTTCAAATGTCCAGATGTTCGGGCGTCCGCAGATAAGGGTTGGCCTTAACGGTCTCGGTCTGTCTGGGGTCAACTTTATTGTTAGTATCGGGCATAAATAATTTGACTCCAAACAACAGCCTTCTGCGGGCATTGTAATTAAAGCAACTTGTTCTGTGTGTGTGTGTGTGTGTGTGTGTGTGTGTGTGTGTGTGTGTGTTTCAAATAGAAAACAGTACAATGACACTGTGGAAGGTTGAGACTAGTGACTGTCACTCTTTATCGGGATCACTGCTCACAGGAAAAGTTCCCAGATAAGGGACAATTTAGGAAAGTACCTGCGAAGTCAAGTTAGCGGGTATTAGGTCAATAATGACAGTTGCATGCTGAATGCACCAATTTGTTTTAGTAAGGATACATTTTGTGTGTATTGCATTATATATCACTGCAACAAGTTTGCATGGGGCTTTTCTGTTTGCAATACACCACTGAAGCAGTACAGGTTCATCCATGCATGTTCTTGTAGACTGAGAAATATATGGTCTGACTTATCATCCATGAGAATTTCACTTGCTTGCACTTGCCAGCGTGTGAAAGTGTGCATGACAGTATCATTCACTCATCAGATTTTATGACAGCAGCAGGATAGGCTCATCATCAAAAGGTCATGGTCAAATCCTTGAGGCTTATAATGCTTTCAGTCATGTTTTGAAGACATGTTGCCCAACTTAATTGCTTTTGTAGATGTAACATTACAGTACAATTTAACTGACATAGCGGTAAGAGCAAATACCAGTGGCGGATCCAGAGGGGGGTGCACCAGGCGTGTGCCCCCTCTTTATTTTTGGTTAAAACAAAGATAAATAAAAAGAAAAAATGATGGAGGGGGTGCGTGCGCCACCGCTCTAAGTTTGCAAAGGTGCCTCTCCTTCACGGAATTCCTGGATCTGCCCCTGAATACCTTATGAAGAGGTTATTACACTGACATGGCCATGAACTTGGTCATGCTGGAATTAACTCTGGCTGACTCTTAGTCCAAGGTCAAGTTCAACTTTTGTATTACAATAATGTTTAGGGGAATGCACCTTACAAGCATTGTTTGTCATGCATTCCTCCCTATTTACAGCATTTTTGTATACTCGAAATGTTTTGCCAACTTACATATTTCATTTATTGTGCATTGCAACATTTATATATGTGCTTATTTTCTGTAAATATTGTAAAAATGTTTCTGTTGGAGATGAAAAAAATGAATAAATGAATGTACTTGAGACAATCAGCCATGCACGTATAAGAGAGACATGGGGCTATTATAAGAATTGAGTGTCTGATGTGCGTTACAGATTGAACAACACGCAAGTGGTTCATAAGTGCTTCGGCCTTGATGCAGGCGGATATAATCAGAGCGTTTTCAGTCTCGATTGTCCTTCGTGTTGAGAATAAGAGATACCCAGAGGGCTGGAAGTATGTTGCATCTACTTTCTTGCTTGCTTTTTGATCCTTTTTCCAACTCAGATTCAGCCAAGAAGTGGTGCGTATTATATCAATTTCACGCGACCCTCGCCTGCATTAATCCAATAGGGTATAATTGGCGCAGGCCTTGTTCATGGGAATGTCTGAAAGAATAGGTCAATGTATGTTCCTGTGCCGTTCCTACGTTTCCCCACCGCAACCCTTGTTGGGTCTCATATTAGGCGCAAATATCACCGTACCAGACCGAAACATTCCCAATTCAAGAAACTAAATCCCTCCTAAATTTGCCAAGTGTAATGGCTACCTTATTGCTTTCTGGTGGTCGGTCTCTCTCTCTCCCTCTCTCTCTTAATCTTTCTCTCTCTCCCTCTCTCTCCCCTCTATCTCTCTCTATATATTTCTCTTTATCTATCTATCTATCTATTTCTCTCTATCTCTTTCTCTCTGTCACTGACCGATCTGTCTTTCTATCTACCAAACTATCTTTATCAGTCTTACTATCTTTATCTGTTTGTTGAATCCATGTTGTTCTTGTCACAAGTTATAAAGGTAACCAGACAGTGTGAATGTTTCTCCAGTGGTTGATTGTATCTTCATTCTCTTGCTGATTGGTTTCTTGCTCTTCTGGATGACTTCTAAACGTTTCAACATCTCGTTCTACTCCATCTGCAGCTCTATTCTCCTGTCAGTAAAGTGTGCCCGTCTTACAGCTGCAGCTTCATTAAGTGTAGAGCTGAAACCCAACACCTCATTCAAGTTGCCCGAGATGGGGGAGTGCTGTCAAACAGACTGAAACTGTCATTGAAAGCCTCCGTCAAATTCAGACATACTCGAGGTGAAGAACCTGTTATTTCAACTAAACGTATTAACCCGTTGAGGACGGACTGATTTTGCTACAACACGCATTTCCCATAGACACATGCCCGAGTATACTCGGGACTCGTCCTCAACGGGTTAGAGAAGTAATTAACTGAGCTTTGACGCACAGAAATTAATGTCCGTGCCATGCTGCAAACCACATTCCACACAAAAGCTTTGTCACAGAACAATAATTTGCTATGTACTCTTGTCAATCAAACAGGCAACTCTCAAGACAATCACATGCAAAATCAAAAGTTCATACATGAATGCATACACCATGGCAGATATGAATAATGCAAGGTCAAGCTGTGCTCCAGTTCCCTAATCATATATTGAAGGCAAGCACATGATTTGAGCAACACTTAGGGAAGAAACGTGATTCAAGTGGTTCAGGCTTTAAACAGAAGAAGAGAAAATTGATTATTTTCAAGCAAGTTCTTGGTGGGTGTAAAAGGCCTTGTGATTCCTTGTTTCATGAGACAATGCGATGTGAAATACAACACCAGCTGTTCTGTTGTCATTTTAAGTGCATATTTCAAGAGTTATATGTGATGAGTAAAGCTTCTTGAAAAAAGTGATGTTACTGCTGTAGTTAAACCCAATTGAGCATCAGGGAGATTTTTTAGGCATGCTACCAGCTAGAAGATATTGAAGTTTGTTGAAGATTCCTGGAGTGACGACAACCTTGAATTTCTTGAGCTCAGGCTGAAGGTCCTGTGAACTCCTGACATTTTCCAATGTTGTCCTTTCCTTTTTCGCTCACCCCTCTGCCCCTGTTATTCTATTTCACCTGCCCTACAGGTAGAATATCACTCTGCTAGGGAACCATACAGGGGTTCAGTCAACTCAGAATGCTGTCGGGGCAAAATTCAGAGCCGAGGTGAGAGCTAAAGGGGTAAAAGCTAGTTCGATCTTTCGATATTTACAAGAGCTGACCTATGCTTGAAGCACTTGGGGGAGCATAAGAAAAAAAAAAGATGTATGGTATGGAAGAAAAATACGAGCTCTTGAAAGCATCAGCATTTCTGCATTGGAAGTTGAGTGGGGAGAGGCTGCGTCACGTGTAAAATCATGCCATGGGGGCCTTCGTTCAGGGGTGGGAAGAATTACTCTCTCTCTTTGCTTTTCCTTCAAGCCCCCTCTCTTCACACCCCCACCCCATCTTTTTCTTCCCCCCCCCTCACCTCAAAGCTGCCAACATCACACCCAGCCTGTGGGCCTAACCTCTATCAGGAGTCCCTCTTGTGTTATAGTTGGAGGGGAAGCGGAGTAGAGGGTCCATCACACGAGACAAGAGTCAAGCCACTGGCAAGAAACAAGCCCCAGTACGAGGGCCTCATTTGGAGACACTGCCCTGTCCCTCCCAAATATCTGAATTTATGCCCGTGAATTACCACATTCTAGTTGTGAAAAATCTCAGAACAATCAGCAAATTTTTGTTCAAAGAAGCCAATGCATTTACGTTTAGCAGTGACAGTCGAACGATGAATGTAGCAGTTCAGTGGTCAAGGTGACTTACTTAATTACAGTTGAACCTCTCGTATCCGGACAAGTCGGGACCGGGGCTCATCTGGATAAAGGATTTGGCCGGATACGGGAGACTCAATGCTTTATACATGTACATATACATACACATGTACTGATGTAGCCCATTGTAGTACCACATGTAGTAATGTGTATACTGCAACCTTTTACATTTGGGGATGTTTGGGGATGTTAAAATGTCTGAAGGTAAGCTATTTGGAAGGAAATTTGATGTAATGTATGTTAATCATGTTGGAAGTAATATGTAATTCATGTGTGTTTGTGTAGGAGTTCTCAAGGAGTTGGGAATCCCCCTTTCCTCCCGTAATTTAAAAAAAATCACGGCGAGATTGCGTCCGTATAATAGAGAGATCCGGATAAAGGGAGGCCGGATAAGAGAGGTTCAAGTGTATTCAGAGGGAATGTAGAGTGCAGACTAGGCTTTCTCCCAGCCCATGAAAAATAATCACCTTCACAGATCTCAATATTAAAGATCCTATATGAAGGGAATAAATGTTCGTAAAATTCGTTTGTAGATGAAATATATGTTGGTAATTGACCAATTATGCAAAAAGTTTGGCTCAAATCCCCGCAAGCATCTAGATATCCGCTATTTGCAAGTCCCAAACATCCCCCTCCCTCCCCCTCGAAAACCAGCCACAGTACGGGACTCCAAAAGTTGTGACGTCACGCCAGGGTAGTTAGAGCCACGGGCCCCGGATGCTCTGTAGAAAAGCATTTGGCATCGGGAAAGAATTTCTGTCAATTTTTTTTCAAAGTCTGAAATCTCTGCTATTTATACTTTTGACACCAACTCTTTACTGTTTGTCTACACTTAATAGTATTATCATGAACTGCTTCTTCTCAAACAATTATTTTGTATTACTATGATCTGCAACAAGCCCAAATTTCACACAATTATCACAATTTTCTCCTCATAGTTTTGGTGCGAAAGTAGATCCGGTCGGCCGTCGGTCGGTATGACGTATCACCTCGCAGCTCGTATCGTATGCATTGTACGTACGTACGTGCGGTTCACATTTGTATCATCGTAACTTTTTCATAGCGGTTCGTTTCGAAATTTCGCGTCGATCAATTTTGAGCTTTCACTCCTTCCGAAAATGGCCGAGAACAGTGAGTTATCAGAGTGATCTTTTTATGGACTTTGAGGAGTACGTTAGTGAAGAGGAATGAAGCGACAAAAGCAGAGAAGGGGACGAGAATATAGACGAGGACGATGGAAGTTGGGAAGATGTAAGCTGGGGAGAGGACGATGGAGAAGTGGGAGAGCAAGGTGCTGTCGACGTCAATCCAGCCGGGGAAGCAGCGGCAGGGCCACGGGTGCCGCAACCCTATGAGCCGCTGCCTTTCGATGGAGATGGAATGGCAAACGACGGGGATGCTCCTCGTCTCGATTTTAGACATATTCATTAAGACATATTTCAAATTTCATGGCGAAATGATGTTTCTATCTTGAGAAATTTAACTTTGAAATCACAGCAATATCACCCCATTTTTTTACGAGCACGCATGAAAATGTGACCCAAATCATGTTTGCAAACAACGCCGAAAAGCTGCATTCGCGTGTGGATCTCCAGCGATCAGATAATGAGCGTACAGCGGTTAGAAAATACGCGTAACAAGCGCAGAAGCCACTCCCCCTATGTGTTGTCATACCCTGTGTGCGCTGCGTGCGTACGTACGTGCTCGGTATTCAGTTTACATTCGATTCACATGTACCGTATTGAGCGCCCTACAACACGTACGAACCCCGCGTATGTATGCAGGCGCAGCTAGCTAGCAGCAGCTAGGCAGCCCCGCCGGTAAAATTCGGGGAGCCGAGCGGACGAGAGAGCATCGCGATTGCATCCAGGGCAGCCGGCATGGCGAGCATGGTTACGTTCGCACTTTGGCTAAGCGGACATGATTGTATTCACAACCGACTTCTCGGCTTTATAGTGCCAGTGACTCGAGCATCGCGAGTGCACTTTCGAAATATAAATGCCATATAAATGAACAACGATAAGATCATAACCAATCCACAAGTAAACTAATAATAGTAGACAGAAATTTAGTCTGGTTGTTTTGCAAGACGTACGTGATTTGTGAGCGTGACTGTATCCGATATGTACAGTACAGGGTGCGTGCTATGCTGTGATGCGTGTTGTAGGCCTATAGGAGCTATCGCAAGCGACACCAGCCCAGTTTCCTGCCTCGATATGCACATCATACACAACACATACACACACACACGTAGTGACACACACACACAGAGGTAGCTCTTTGCTGGCAGCATCTGGCGTCCGCACCGTACCGCGCGCTGGCACGTACAGAGTCGCATCACTCGCGGATTAATCTTTTACGCGGGACGTTATTTTTCCAACCAAAATAAAACTAAAAAAGTCCTCTCAAAATTCTAAATTTTCTGAATATTATGTGATGTATCAAAAAATCGTTCACTAGAACATTTTTTTCTAATAATTCTTAAACAAATTAGAACATAAAATCCATCATAAGAGAGCGATATGACGCAATTTTAAAGCTTTGACAGCACTGCATTTGCGTGGACATAAGAGGGAATACCCTTACGTGACATCATAATCTAGGGGTCTTGACTCAACGGGGAATAAGGCTTCGATATTTTGACGAAATTTGAACGCATATTCCTCAAAAACCAACCTTTTTAGGGGTTTGAAAGATGTGAGATAGGAAAGTATGGTTAATAAGCCTTTCAAAAACACAAACAGTCCAGTTTTTGGCGATCGGCTTCTTATGTGAACTTTAAGCCCTTTTGCACTTTTGGCTGTCTTTGCTCACAACTCTGTGCCATTAATAGCATAAAGGTCTTTGAAAGAGGCTAACCCCCACTGTGATCCCAGGGGCTTTTTGCACACTTGCCTCATTCCTTGCCTGGAAGGGGAATTTACCTCAAAGTCAAACACACATGTGGTTTCAGTGAATGCAGCAACATTAGTAGAATACATCGGTGAAGTTTGAGAAAAGTCGGACAGTCCATGCAAAAAGTTATGGATTTTTTTTATAGTTATGCTGCCATTGCTGAAGAAGGCTATAAGAGTTTGTGATGTTATGTCATAGTTATGGAACGATATACAGACAGTTTATAAAAGATATTTCCATATGATTTAAGTTTCTAACATATAAATGAAAGAGGAGTTGACTTGCCTCCTTCAGAAGGCAGGGGGAATAATATTACCTTAACATCTGTCGGTAATTACTCGAGGGAACATGTACTTTTTGTGAAGAATGAAAGTATGTGGAATTGTCTTCAGTTTCTTTATAGTGTTCCACTCTTGTGACATAACAAATTATTGTAGACTTCTTGTCCACTGATGACCGGCACATGGATTAAATGGAAATGTTGAAAAGTCATAACTTCTGAAGTGATTGTCTGAATTTCCATAAATATGACTTCACAGAAGCACTTTGCTATTGCATTCACTGAATACACATATCATACTGTATGTTTAGGGTGCATTCCCCCATGAGTTCGTTGGTATGCAAACCCCTGCTCGTACCTGGAGCGAAGGTGCTATATGCAGATGTGTTTGTGATGGCAAATACCGGCCCAGACCCCAAAGGAATGCGACTTCTGACTTCTCTCTCCAGACAAAAGCTTCGAGAAATTACGATACCAGCATATTGATTTGACACGCAATAAGATGCATGACATGCATGTCAATGCACATGGAGAAGTTCGGTGTCTACCTTTCAGAAAAAAAAAAGAGAGAGATTGAAAGACCTTAAAGACGTACCTCAGAAAATAAACTTGAGCAAAGGGGAAATAAATAAATTTTATGGTAAACGATAAAATTTGTTGCTTTACTTGAACTGTCAGTGTCGAGTATTAGATTTCTTCGAACAATACCGTGTCGTTACATTTGTACACAATTAGACAGCAAAGAAGCATGTCTTTTGGGGAACTCTCGTAAAAAGTTATGACCCCGTTGCTTGCCCTTTTTCTCTTCTAGGTCAGATCTTTTCCACAACGTATTCATCATCAATGTCCATACTTATGAAACCTGTGCATTTCTGACCCCAAATTGTAAGAATACCTGAAATGTGGAGTATGGAAACACCAGGCATTAATTTATTTTCAAAAATAACAATAATAATATTTAGTATATATTGTCATGTTATAGTTAAAAAACTGAATTGTGGCTTTGCAAAATTTACTCGTCAGAGAGCAAATCTCTTTTTGCAGAAAGGTAAAAATAACGATCAAGTGACATTGATTATGTCACAAATGAAAGTGGGTCAAAGAGCACCAGCACCCACAGGCTGACATTTTGATAATGTGGGGGGCATCTTTGCCTTAATATCATGTCTTTCAGGGAAATTCCAATATGATATTACGTTGCTTTGTACAAAAAACCCAAATATCAGAGAAGTAAATTAATGGAAATTTTGGGGAGAAATTAGACACAGGAAAAAAAGTTAGGAATTGTAAAAGTGTACAGATTTAGACAAATTGACAAGTCAGTGTGATGTAGGTGTTAGATAGTTCTCTACTTTTTATACACACAATCTCACTCATTTCTATTTTTCTCAATGTTATGGCACTGACAGAACTTATCCATTGAGGAGTATATGCAAAAATGTATTACTCATATTGTATACCATGCACAGGACTAAAGAAACTTATTCTCTGGAAAAATATTAAAATTGGTTATTTTTTAGCACAAACCGAGTGGAGAGCTGCTCAGTTGTATTAGACCTACGTCACACAGAGTTGCCAATTTGCCTTACATTCTAAACTTTTACAGTTCATAACTTTTATTGTATGTTTGAATTTTTATCCTTTAATTTTCACTAAGCTACTTCTTTGATTTTTTAGTTGTAATACAAAGCAATGTAATATTGTGATGGAATTTCACTTTAATAAGAGCCAAATAAGTCCGTTTACCCTGTGGAGCATCTGGATGCTTCTAAGCCAAGGCCCCGTAGATATGTAATTCCACGGAGTTAATATACATTTATGGCACATTTGACTCTTGCAAAGCAGAGGGTTAGGAGACAGGATAATTATCAAGTTATGGCTAAGGTTGTATACACCCCTGACCTTAAAGATGATAGGAGCTGTAATTTTTATCATAATTATTTCATATGGTTCACATTTTTCATGAAAATTTCCTGTAAAGAGTTTAGAACCATCGACAGAAAGATTTATTTAAAAAAATTAACTTATTTCTACTTTGTGGCCATAATGATGATGCATTAAACCTCCATACAGATTCAGGTATTGGTTGCTTGTTACGACGAAAACTGATGGATAATGTGCTGTCTTGAGATTATGTACCAGGTGTCTGAAGTTTAAAACGGCCTGGGAAAAGTCAGCGCCTATCTTGCTGTGGGTTTTTAGTAGCTTCGACTAGATTTAGACACAGTGACCCCGTTCACACTTGAGAAATGAATGTGAGCTTAAGCAACAAGCAGGGTGGTGTTTTTGATCTCAAATGCGGTGCTGCCAGACGAAGGCTTACCTGCATGTGCAGTGTGTTTTCGTAAACAGTTAGTGCAGTGCGTTGCACAGAAGGGATCAGAAAAACAGTCGCAAAAGTGGAGAGTGAATTGATGTTGTCATGGCAACAAGTTCACACGATGAACTCTGAGGATTGCAGAATAATTACATTGCAAAGGCAAAATAAGGTACGTCACTTCAGCGATTCTTTGCATCACTCTTGATGAGAACGTGCTCATTTTTAAAGTGTGAATTAGATGTCTGGTTAAGTTACCAAAATCTGGGGGTCTCCCTCCTGCCCTCCTCTCTCTCTTCTTGCTCTATCTTTATCAAGACGTGGAGGAGGTTCATCGATATGCAGATTTTGTCCACATTTACCAGGTCCTGGAAAAATAAGACTACACGTGTGGTTGCTTCTAACATGAGCGTTTGTTAGAAAACACGCCGGGGAAAAGGGTGCCTGGATGATTTGTGAGTGTGATAGAGATAGGTAAGAAAGAGTTGAAATTAACGCATTGAAGAACTAGTCCTGAGTATACTCGAGCGTGTATGGGAAATGTGTGTTATAGCAAAATCAGCTTGTCCTAAATGGGTTGATAAAGACATATATCTATTTGTGTGTGTGCAAATATACGTATATACATGATATAGATATTTGTAGGAGAAATTGTTGGCTGAGAACCAGAAGGGTACTATTGCGTTCTAAGATGTGAGAGTAAATAAAAACAAAACAATCAATTTTTATGAAGTAAAGAGTTTATGTAATCAAAAATGGATAGAGTTACAAGCATTGCTCCAAATATCAGGTAAAATAGCACCCTTGTAGTTTTGTATTTTGAACATTTTACTGGAAATGAAAATCATTCAAAATTAACACCATACTGTAGAGGAGATCAAGCTCTACAATGTTATACCAATAACTCAATACCTCCCAGAATTGCAATAATGCCCTTCTAGTTCTCAGCCTAGGAAATAAAGCTGTACTCTATACTCTATACCCTAGCAGGAGAGGGGATGTGTGGAGACACTGCTTCGGAATGATGCAGATTTCAAGGCTTGGATGGCGATGCAAAGACTTGGGGAGGAGTTTTCATGGTTTTAATTATCGGAGGGACGAGGATGATTTCGAGGATGGGCGTGGGGGTTAAGGAAGGACTTACGGAGGAATCCCCCGAACCCTGTTCTTTCATGATGGAGCGGATTAAGGAGATAGGAGGAAGAGAAGAGATGAGGTAAAGGGTAAACCAAAGATGATGCACTGCTTTCATATTCCTTCATGTTATTGTGAAGGGCAAGGATGATTTCTGCTTTGTTTTTGTTTTTTCCTTGCTTTGTTTTTAGGGGTTTGGATGTCAGGATCCATTTGCAGATAATGGAAAGCACATACACGTTGGTCTCATATTGTTACTTATGAGTTGAAGAAGTCAGAATTGAAGAGATGTGAGGGGGGTTGAGTTTCCCAAAATGTCTAAAGTTTTGTAAATCCATTAACCGCCCCCCCCCCTGTCTTCCAGCTCCATACTGTAGGGAAATGCAAGTTACTGTACAGCAAGATATATTTTCATGGCAAGAAATTAAGGTGAATTGCCACTGGCATTCAATGCATATAGTATAGAAAAACTTTCAAATCTTGGCTCTTGTGAAATCAAAATACACATCAACATTTCTGGTTTTACAGTTATCCATTGCAGCTGATTTACACATTTGAATTTCACTCACCTACAGGAAGTTTGATAAAGCAACCAAGAGACATTTTCAATTTTTAACTCTGTAAGTTTCACCATCTCAAAAGGCCATTGATTTTGCAGGTTGAAGGACAGGGTTACGGTGTTAAAGGACAAGTTCGCTTTGATATACATGTACATATCATGGCCGGCGGAAGGGGGGAGGGGGGCTCAGCCCCCCCCCCCTCCACTTTTTGTGCACCATATGAAGGAATACATAAGGTGTCTTCACTTTGGGCCCTCCCCACCTTTTTTTTTAACCTGGAAGTATGTAAGTGGCACTAAAAAGAAATAAATAAAGATCTTGAAGTGTGAGCACGGTAAGGTTATGTTTTTTGCCTGGAGACCCTTTAATTTTATCATTCTACACTGTTGTGACATTATTGAATGAAGAAGTCTTCTCATACAGCAGTGACTGCGCAGAAACATTTGAAGCAAATTCATAACCTTTGAACGGATTGTCTGATTTTCCTCAAATTTTTGCTGATGTGTCCTCCGTATATTGCTGCATTCACTCAGTCTACACATGTATATGAAGGTGAACTTGTTCTTTAAGTTGTTAAACTAGTTTGATATGGAACAAAAACGTGATGCGACATTTTCAAAATGACTTAATGATGTGCATTTTTAGATGTTTGCATATTGTGCTCAGATGAAGGAAGACCAATATTTCAGTTTTTGACGTCAATTAGCACCAGATTCTCATCAAGCTGCATTAATGCAAGAACATTCATTTTGAGTCACCAGTTGAGTTTTTTTTTCCGTTTTTTTTTCCTTCTCTGTCATTTTTTTGGACAATTTTGATGATTGATTTTTCAAACATACATCCTCACAAAGCTGTGGATTTCTAAATGTCTGATGTCCCTATAAAATGACAGACATTTTGAGCATTAAGGTAGAGCGTCATAGTCCAGAGAATTTGAATCACGAAAAACTGTCGCCCGAACTTCAAAGAAGAATAGTAAAGTCCTTCTTCATCTGCACCATTTTCATTAGGGCTTGCATTCCTTAATCCTGTCGGATCACGAAGGTCTTGCCCAGAAAATTTTGTTCCATGATTGAGCCAATAATATGACCCAGGCCACTTCCCCCAAAATGTCAAGAGTTGAATTAGTCTGGAAATATTGATCTGCCTGGGTGGATGCATGTGAGCTTTTACAGACTTTGAATCTTTCGCCTTCAAATCATCTGTGCTTAAGTCTTTCCAAACTAGTTTTATGTATTTCTTCATCCTCTCTGTCCCTCTCTCTAATACACATATACACATTTTTAAGGGAAAGGTAAACCTTTTTTTTTTCTCTTTTTTGCCTTTTTTTCAAACCTAAGACAACTGGAAAATGCTTGCACATTGAAGAGACTGTCTTTTGCATTGCGTGTCAATATTCAGCAACTGTTGTCTCATTTGATACTGAAAAGCACAGAAGATTTAAACCAGTTAACCCGATGAAGACGAGTCCCGAGTATACTTGGACAAGTGTCTATGGGAAATGCGTGTTGTACTCTCTAAAAAATTTCGAGTGAATAATTCACTCCTCGGAAGGAGTGAATAAAATTTCACTCAATTAAGAGTGACTTTCACTCGTTGTCGGGTGAATTTCACTCTTGTAACGAGTGAAATTTGTGTGAAACCCATTCGCCGAGTGAATTCCGAGTGAAAATTAAGCCGAGTGAATTCCGAGTGAATACATAATTAAACGCATTTGGCTAGGCCAATAGAAATTGAGAATTCCCCTGTCATGTGTTTACTCTAAGCCAATCACCAGCCGCAATTTCCCCTGGCTTGGGCGCGGGCAGGTTTACCTGAAGAGCGACGCGTCGCCTGTGCGTGGACTGTGACACTGTGTGCAATTGCGTGCTGTGTGCTAGCTGTGCGTGTATTATGCATAGGATCACAGATTTACGTGCGTTTAAGTGCAATCGTGAGAATCTGAGCCTGGATGTCGTGATGGACGGGAGAAAATGTCTGTCTTCAAATTGAGTGGGGCGGAGATATTATTCACATTTCTGAAGGTAAGCAAACCATAGATATATCTAATTATACCTCTCCGTAAACGACCATTTATGTAAGTTACCTTTAGGGTTCTATACGAATAACCCCGGGCCCGTACTGGCGCTCCTTCGAACAATTAATGTACAATGGTTTGTACACAGTTAGCTATATGGGGCTGGTCATACCCGATAGAACACCTTACGAACAGCTAGAATCCGAGGCAGAAACTCAGCTGATGGTACACGCTAGGTGTTGGGATCTGATAATACGTTGAGTCTTGAGACAACACTTTAATTGTACACGTTGGGATCTAGGGCTTGAACTATTCAAAAAAAAAAAAAAAAATGAGTGATGAATGAAACGTTGGTCGTTAGTCATTGAATTGACATTCGAAGCACATCATCACACAGAGATTACTGTGGTCGAGTGTAGAGATCGAACTTATACTATAGGGTCCTAACTGTTACTAAGCTGTGCTAACTAAAGCAATACATTAGAAGCGCCTAGCGCCAGGCACGTACTCTACATTGCTATTGTTGAGTTGACAGCCAAATCACTGACACTGGTCTGTGTTGCCAGATGAGATGGTGATCTCGATCAGTGCGGTAATAAAGAATGGTGAAATTTGGTGATTTATGATTATTGTTCATTATATACACTGTATGTAGTAAAAAGGACTTTTATTTGCCGCTACATTTGAGCATCCAAACAGCTGGGAGAATACCACGTACCGTGGGTACACTAGCTCCCACGTCATGTGTCGTGATCATCTACTACTGTACTAGGTAAGAAGTATGATGCATGTACTGTTCGTGTTAAGTGTTGGTCCACTGTGACATCACACTTCTAGCTGAAGATCATCGTGCTCACACATCATGGAGATCGATCCCCCTTGTAGCAGACGATGACTGGTACTATTTTCAACATTGTTTTTTATGAAAGTTACAGGTGACCTTAGGTATTGAAATTTGGCAGAGATCATCTTTGGGTCTTTATAAATTCTAACATTAAATATGCTGATGTAGCTAAAAAAGTAATTAGGCCTACTAGCTTTTGTATGGTGCTCACTGCAACAAGAGAACTAACAACTGCATATTGTCTTGTGGAAATGAGTTCTTAATCCATTTCTGAACCTTGTGTTTTCATACTTTCCTCCAGATAAGGACGTAGACATGACAGCTCTTCGGGAGTGATGGTGATTTAAAGGAACTCGGTGTAGGGGTCATCATTTGGAGAACAAAGACAGATATTGATAGCTGTACAGTCTCTGTCACACGAAGAGGGTGCAGATCACCAGATTGCAAAGTACCAGATGTGGTCATACAACGACTAGCCATTGAATTCAGGGTTGACGAATGCTGGAAACACCGGGCCAACATCAGCGAAGGAGCCTCTGAGATATGGACTTCCATTGCATTAACCCTGCTGTAAGCTATTCTGTTGTTTTCCACAATGATTAATGAAGGGAGACTAGTTTGAAATTGATTTATATTTATTGTACATTCTAGAGTCTTAGTAATCATAAGAGGCTACATTAAGAGACTGAATGCTTGGTTGGTTTTATTTTGTTTGAAGAAATGATTTTCAAGATACTTCATGGAGCAGTTTTGGAGCTGTCCTTCCCTCTGACAATGAATGTCTTGACAGGTTAGTACTTGTATTTAAGAAAAATGTGTACCGTGTACTTGCCATATCGACAGAAGTGAAAACCATGTTATGGTCAGTCTTGAGTTGTGTAAGTAGAGCTGTTGCTTATGTCAAATATGTATGTTAAATGATTTTGCTCTTCAAGTTTATAATGTAAACTGGAGGAACCTACTATCCTCATGCCATTTGTATTATTCATAAAACCATTAAATTTTACTTATTTGCCCAGGAATTCAACACACACATCACTTCAAGGGGGAGAGATACTTCAAAAGCTGAGGGAAGGAGTTCTGACTGTTCCGAGGAGACATCTGCACATCAAGATCATTGCAGCATATTTGTTGTTGAAAATGGAAGCAGAAAACTGTACAGCGTAAGTTCAATTATTTACAATATTATTATTATTCATATACATGTATTATTATTATAATTTGAAAATTGGTCTGGAATACCAGTTTCCCATTGTCATGTCTTGTACTACAATGTACATTTCCATCCAATATATAACCATGTAATTTGCCTGTTCATTTGTTTTTGTTTTGTTTTTTGTTTTTGGTCTTCTCAAGTATAGAGAAAAGCAGACTAAAATTTGCCCCCCCCCCCCCAAAAAAAAAAAAAAAAAAAAGGAAAGAAAGTAGAAGGGACCGGTAAGTATAACATTGTTAATGAAGTGATGGTTATAGATTTAAAAATAAAGACTGGTATACTTGTATGAAACATGTAAACAGAGTGTACGTACAAGACTCCACGCTGACTTATTTTTGTGGTAGCCCCATCAGGCCACATGTATATTGATTTGATAATAGTCCTAATACTTATGATTTAATCATCACAATGATTAATAAAAAAGTGGGAGTTGATGTGCCATGAAGTTCAATGGATAATCACATCTTGTATAAATTTTTTCTACTAACTGTGCACATTCACACTTAACCTATCTGCATGAAATTTTCAAATGTATTAACTGATATCTGGCTCAAGTAGCAATAAATGTACTTGAAACAGTGGTACTGAATAGCAATAGAAATTAATGCCAAGAAAAAAACAACATAAAAATAGTTCAGCCCCTTAAAAGATTAAAATGAGGGCCAAATTTTTGATGTTTGCGTCGTAGAATATGATTAACATTTTTCTTGCTTTCTTTTTAAATTCAGATACCAAGTAGTGAGCAAAGGATGTTGTAGCCAAGGCAGTTGCGATGCAGTACCCCACTTTGTGAGACACCACACAAGGTGCAAAAGGACATGTAAGTTTATACTCGTAAGTTTATGTGATCTACAACTTTTTTTAGCCCTCTTTAGCAGAAAGATTAAGTGACGTACATGGTATCTTATTCATCTAGCTTGCAAAAACTTCAACATTTTCAACTTTTCTCAAGAGCTAGTGGACAGAATTAAGCAACCAAACGAGGAGTTGATCATTCTTGTTTAGTTAGGGGGCAAGGACCCAAAGTTTTTCAGATTATGGACATGACCCCCCCCCCCCACACACACACACACACAAAAAGGCCTTTACAGGGAAATTGCATCTATTTCTTAATTAACTCATTGTGCAATAATATACAGGCAATGTGGGGATTGTGATGTACCTTCTCATAGATGTCTATTAAAGTTGTGTGCAGATTGGCCTGATTCCATGACTTAGGTTCGATGAACGTTAACTTCAACGTAACGTAATGTAACTTAAGTTCCAACATGCCAGTTGCGCCGTTAATTTATAATAAACCTATTCTCGTTTTCTTCCATAAGAATGCCACTACATGTATTTCTACTGCTATCAGATCTTCATCAGTTATAGTCAACTCTGTGCCAAAGTCAAATTTGTTGAGACTCAAGAAAAAGCTTTGACTTACAATGCATTTTTA
This sequence comes from Diadema antillarum, assembly GCF_040938485.1. Classification (NCBI taxonomy): domain Eukaryota; kingdom Metazoa; phylum Echinodermata; class Echinoidea; order Diadematoida; family Diadematidae; genus Diadema; species Diadema antillarum. The sequence goes on from NW_027270978.1 coordinate 1,145,093, forward strand.
TATTTCAGGAGTATACCTGTATGGCAAGGATCATGGATTCCTTGAGTATCGTTTGAAGACCTTGAGGAGCTATGACACCACACATCACCTCAAGCAGAGAGAGAGAGGGAGAGAGTAGTTGCAGCTCCCACCAAGCCCCTGACCGAGCACCATTCCAACGTTAGACTAGAAGCCCAATGAGAAGAGACAGCTACCATCGGTGTATAGGTCTAAATACCCTTGCTTTTTCCTCTTTTGAGATACAGCATATGCTCCTCTGACGTTGGAACTTACATTCGTGTTGAAGAGTCAGCCTCATCAGGCTCAGCGGTAGTTTAGCATGAAGCTGTTACCAGGATGTACTGCAGCACTTCAACATTAAAAGTAGAACAGGGCTCGCCGATGAAAAGAGTTTGTTGCATAAAATGTGTGATTGTTAATGTTTTAAATTGTTGATTGTTGTATATTCTAGTAACTGAAAATAGTTTTGACTTATATAGTCAAAAAAATCTCCTCTTCATGGCCACATGTTAATCAATACATTCATCTGTGAGGTGTTCCAAGCATATCAAAGAATGTTTGGCCACACACAGCTTGGCATTCCGAATGATACGAATCTGGCTGCGCTCATGATTAAGCACCCCCTTCTCTCTAGGCAATTCTGACTTGCTTTAATAAAACCTTTTTATGGTCTAATATTCAAGAGAGAAAACTGTTGACAGACACTCATATGTAATTTTTTTTCTTTCCCTCCTTTTTTTTTTTTTTTTTTTTTTTGGGGGGGGGGGGGGAAATGCTACAAATAGCAGCTAAATAGTAGAATCTTCCAATGGTCATCCATGCTCTTGGGATGAAGATCATGTCTCCATGTTGTGATTAAGTTACCACATACCTTTGTCACCCCTTTGATTAGCATTGATGCAGTACAATATGCATGTGCTCAAATTTATTGCATCCATCTTCTTTGGAGTAGGGGGAAAAATCTTTAAAAAAAATAAAACAAAATTGATGGGAATCATTGATCCCTAGGGTTACGGGACCCAGAGTTATTTTGTACATTTTCACCTTTATGTAATTGATGTACTGTACTTTGAAAAACTTGTGGGTAGAAGCTCAATTGGTTCACCTTCTTTTTCCACGAAACATCTGCAGCCCATCATTGATAAATCCACGGCATTAGAGTAGATGGAGTTACTAGTAAATAGATTAGTTCTCTAACGTGCAAAATCAAACTTATGGATAATTCTTCCCTTGATCTCGTAACAAATTATTTAGATAACCTGCAACTGACAATCATATTTTGATATAGAGTGTTAGCAGTGATCTCACAACTGCCAACCATAAGGCTGGGTTCACATAGAAGTATACTATTTGGGTATTTGGGGCTCGTTTTCGAGGGCACGCGAATAGCTTGAATCGAATGATAGGATTTCCTAACACCGGTTCACATAAGAGGGCACTATTTGAATGTACCGAATAGCATAGAACAGTATAGCAAAGTGGGAAATGAGCTTGTTCGATTTTCTTGCAGCGTATACCGTCTCTCGTTTATGAAATAATGACAATTTTGGTCTGGATTTGCCCTTTAGCAAAAATAAGCATGTAGACTGACATTCTGATGCAGTTTAGAAATTGTTAATAAGATTTGCTGGGATGTAGGAGGAAGAAATCCTTACTGCATGCGATGGCGAGTTGACGGTGCGGGTGATGGTGTACTGGGTGCCCGAATAGCGAATAGCGAATAGCGAATACCGTATACTTCTATGTGAACGCAGCCTAATGAAGTCAATTGCCTAAACCGACTAGAAATCAAGACTGCATACAAAAGCTGCAGCAATGTTTACTTCAGGGAAACCTCAGGCAAAAGAACACCTTTGTTAGAGAGGCATGCATGAATGAATATTGATTGCCTTTGCTATGGAAACCACCATTATGGTGGCCAACATGACGTCACATGAAATCACTCTATAAGAAATTCAGTTTGCATGCATTAGTTGTTGCTACATCTGGCAAAACTCAGAAGGATTACAAGTGTTCAATATTGTACAATGATGCCTTATTTAGGTGAAGAAGATCAATGATATGATACATGTTGTGTCAACTGTATTGATTGCAATTCTTTTTCCATAAATAGTAGGCCCGGTTGAGGGGGGGGGGGGGGGGGGGGGGCTACGAGCCCTCCTTCCCTTTGACATTCCATGCCAAATTTCATGAAGGCATGATTATTTTGGGGGGTTATTGATTGTAATCAATAACATAAATATTTTCATGCTGGACGTGTTGCTGACAAATTTCATTGAAAAGGCAATGAAAAACAAAAAGTAAGAAACAAAGAAATACATGAGTAAATAGGAAAAAAATAGATACTTCAGAATTTTTGATGGCACAGGTTTGTCTCTTTCATTTGCTATGGACACTAGAAAGAATATTTACACAAAAAACAAAAAATGTGCCTTTCTGGAACTTCATTTCTGGCAAATGGTCTGATTTCATGCTCAAATTAGCATAATTTAGCCAAGTGACTTTTTGTTGTTGTTGAAAATCAACATTTCCGTTTTATAGATTATGTCACAGGCAATTTGTGTGTGGATTTTGTAATGATCGCACGGTTGATGGCCGAGGTCTGGGGGGTTCCAGGGAGGCCCCCCTCTGGCTCAATCATCTACATAAATACCCCACCTAAAGCCTACTTAAAGTCAAGACCGTGCTTCTCTGATCGAGTATGTTTAGGTATTTGTACAATGTACTTGTAGAGCATCACTGTGTTACATGACAGAGGATCCAAACTTGATTAACCATGCAGTATTGAAAATTTCTGTATTTTTGTCAATGTTTCGAAGCAATCACAATTCCTACTACATGTGTAATTTTTGTATTATAATATAGATAATGGTGACTATACTTTGCAAGTCTTTTGTAGCTTATCATTGAACATGCAATAATTATATTCACTTGTAGTCAAAAATTAAACATGTTCAGGAAGGGTACTTGTAAAATTTTTCACTTTTGCACAAACTTTATGAATTTGGCATATTTTCGGGGAAATGTGTGATGTTAATATTTGAAGAGTTTGTTCGCAAAAACCAATATGTCCATTTTTGAAGATTTTGAAGTACGGTCTCTGTCATAAAGTACAAAATAATACCTTTTAAATTATATATTGGTCACTGCATATAAAGGTACATTTTTGAAGTTATGATCAAAAGAAGCAAAAATTTTCTTATTATTCTCTTTATTTTTCTTGACCTTTAATCGCAAATATATCCATTTGGCACATATGGACTTAGCAGTTTTTGCAAACAAACTCTCCATTTGTAGAGCTTTGGGAATGACAGCTAGAATAGCATATTTACAGGGACCTTGTGATGATTGTGGTGACAGTTGTTCTTAAATGATAAAAATATGTAAAATTATTATTGGCCACATAATTCATCGAAAACCAGATGCTCGGCACATGAAGACTGTTTGTAATGGTGTACTGCTCTGCAGTTGAAGTTTAGATATTTCAAGAGGTATATTCCTTTTTTTTTTTAATTTCAGGTGATCCAGTGGACATCACACATTTATTTAATATAGAGAATCAGCTCATAAAAAAAAACATAACATGCATAGCATTTAGTACATTATCTTCTTATATCCCCCTCAATGCTACTTAAAGAAAGAATAAATTAATAAGAAAGAATGAAACAACAGCCATTTGGATTACTAGCTTATATTTATTCAGTTTCATGTATTGATCCAGCTCGGGTAGGAATTACTTTCAAAACTGGAACACAAAGTTGGCAATGCACTGGGCTACCAGTGGTGGATCGTTGGCTTCTAAATACATGCATTAATATCAACAAATATCTATATTATGAACGTTGCTTGCTGTTTTTGTTTGTATTAGTTTGATTGGTATTCATTATTCCAAAAATGACTCCAGACCACCTAGATTGTTCCCAAATTCATCACCATATTGTCACTTTTTCTTCCAGGGTTGAATAGCTAGTGCACCGAGTGCTGTGATCAATAGTGATAGAGATGTGTGCTCATGTAGAGTGTAATTCCGTTTGGGATTGAAAAAAGATTAAAAAAGGATTGAAAAAAGAGTGAAAAAGGAGTGAAAAACCTCCGGAGTTAAAGAAGAGTGAATACAATAGGAGTGAATTGAGAGTGAGAAAGGAGTGAAAAACGACTGACAAAAGAGTGAAATACGTCAGGAGTGAATTTAGAGTGAGAAAGGAGTGAACATCCCACCAAAAACATTTCCGTCTTTTTTCACTCTCTTTTGGAGTGAAATTTCTGTTCACTCGAAATTCACTCCACTTCTAGTGATCCTTGACGTCACTACCAAGGGGAGTGAAAATCGAGTGAAAATTCACTCTTTCTTTTTTAGAGAGTAGCAAAATCAGCCCCTCCTTAATGGGTTAAAGCTCAAGATTTTATCATTTTTATCATTTTTGGAGTAAAAAGATTTTTAGTTTTTGGAGGCTATTTTTTTTCACTGCTGTGGTCATGTTGGGACATATTATTCCATTTGACTGAAAAGGAGGAGGAAAATCTTATTTTTGCATTTGAATTTGATAGATATTTACACAATTGCATGATGTCATCTACAAAGCAGTTCATGAGCAATGGTGCTAGAAGTAACTTGGTGACTCAGTTTTTGGCACAAGAGGTAACAAGATGTGGAGCATGAACGAGTCATGCGTTCCATACCCACTTTTAGATTTTTGCTCAAATAGTCAGTTGTATGCCGTTCAATCCTCTCAGTGCAAACTTGAGTTCCGGTTGCTAACAATGTGTTTCCAGCCCTCCCTTTTTTTATTGTGGCACACTTTTATGGGAGTTCATGAACCATGCATCTATCCATCGCGGGAAGAACGTTTGTAGCTTCGGTCAACATGATTGCATTGAGACCTGGGAGATTGAACAAATATTGCTGCCATTGATAGACAGATAGATAGATAGATAGATAGATAGATAGATAGATAGATAGATAGATAGATAGATAGATAGATAGATAGATAGATAGATAGATAGATAGATAGATAGAAAAATAGATAGTTAAAATAGATCTTGTAATAGATATATTGATGTAGATAGATGGATGAATAGATAGGAGGATAACTGGATAGATAGTATAATAGATAGATAGCTACACATAGATTGATAGAGAGAGATGGATGGATGGATAGATAGTATCATAGATAGATAGATCATACAAACATGCATGCATACATGCATATGTAGATGTATGGAGCAATTACACTATGACTGTTATTGTCCACAAAAGCCCTTGATTTTACTATGTCAAGGATATATCAGAAGGGAAAAATCAGAGGAACTGTGACATACTGTATACGCTATTACTTTCAAATGCAGATATTTTCGTGAGATGTTGTTTTCGCGAATTGACACAGAGGCCTACATAAACGCACTACTACCTTAAGCGTATGGTGACATTTTCGCGTGTTGTTAAATTCACGGTCCAGCTGAGATTCGCGAAATTCGCGAAAATTAAACCCTCGCAAAAATAACAGCTTATACAGTATAGTGTTCTCAATTGCATGTCTGTTTGTTTTTTTTATCAGCAAACAACATGAAATGATTGAGGATTATGAAGAGAGAAAGAGATATACATATGAATAGACAGATAGTGATTGATATAGGTAGGGATCGAGAGACAGACAGATTGAAAGAGCCAGACAGACAGACAAACAGGCAAACATATCATGCGAAAGAGAGAGAGAGAGAGAGAGGGAGAGAGAGAGAGAGAGAGAGCAGGGGAGGAATATACATCACATCCCTGTTAATGGGTAATAACTTCATATGTTTACTCAGCCAGGCACCCGCCCTCCATTTATTGATCATTTCAAAAGCTGCGAGAATTGAGGTGGAGGGAAGGCTGAGGGAAGGCTGAGCAATGCTGGCAGGTTCAGCTACAAACTAACTGTTAAACATGTTTATTTCCTTCTTATTTGTCCGTCCTATCTGCCCCAACCTCCTTCATCCTTTTTTTTTTGCCTCCCCCTTCTCTTCCACCTTACATCTCTCTTTTTATTTCTTCTTACCAACCCCACCCACACCCTCACCCTTTCCTTATAATACCTCCTATTGACTAACAAGGTACCTTACAAGTTCACAGTGAGGTAAAACAGGTCATTCAGAATTTTTTCTTTATATCTATATATCTTTTTTTTCCCTTTTTTTTTAATCCTGGGACCTATGACTGAAGAAGCTTGCTTTTGCTTAGGCCCCCATCATATTTCTCGTACTTCAATACTTCAGTACTACTGTAAACAGACCTTTGTGTTTATTGAGACAGTTGTGCATTCAAGTGAAGTTTTACCTAATTTGTATTTCTGTAATTCTGGTATCGTATAAGTGTATTGTTTCTGACATTTTCATGAGAAACATTAAAATGAATTGAAATTGAAATATACACATAATATGTTTGAATATCTATCTGGTTGTAAACCTATAGCAATGTCTTAACTTTCTTGAATTTGCTTTCTGGGCATTTAATAATTCAGTATCGTGCCTTTGCATATTTTCAAAAATTGTCTACCTCATGAGTTACCACATGAATATCTCTAAATGATACAGACATAAGTGCTGTCATAACTGATGTTTATGTCATGACAGATTTTGAATTCCTTTATAGTAACTGTGTATGTCTATTTGAAGGTCAACCCATTGAGGATGAGCTGATTTTGCTATAACACACATTTCCCATAGACGCCTGCCTCGAGTATACTCGGGACTTGTCTTAATGGGTTGAGAACGAGTGTCAAGGAAACTGTACTAAATCCCAGACTGTGCATATCCTTTAAACAGAGTTTTGTAGAGACTTGTGTCATTTTTTTCCTATAGTATACATGCCATTTATCTTCATTATTTCATCTTTTTTTCCCTGCAAAATGCTGTTATGTACCTGCATGTTGGTATATTACATTGTATTTCCTTGAGAAATGGAGCATTGAAGTTTCTTTGCGCTGTGTGATGATGTTTTCACAGCATATTGGAAGATCTGGGCCTGCTTCTATGTAATTCAATCAAGTTGCACATACGCACGAGGGATTATTATTTTTTTTCTTTTTCTTTTTAAAGCAAGTTTGTTGCACACCGAAACCATGAAACAAAATGCTCTTGTTAGTAATCATCCATAGCGAGAAATTGTTTCAACTTGTTCAATTAGATTCCGGTTCAGTTCTCTCGCCAAGGGGCAGTTTTTTTTTGAGACTCTAATGACATGGGCGTAAGAAAATCTTGAGACAGGATCTTGGCAATGGTCACAAGGAGATGATTGCTTTCCAGTGTGTGTTTCCTTCTCTGCAAGTTCAACGATAATGCACTATTGTGCCAGAGAAAAGTTTCTGATATCATTTTACGCTGTGGCAGGCGGTCTGAATACCTAGCTTTGCTGGGGCAGAGAACTATACCGGGCACGAATTAACGTCTCAACATTTCAGCTATCTCATGTCGCTCTTATCAGGCTCCATCAGAGCAAGAATAGCGCAACGTAATGCAGTTCACAGACAAAAATAAAACTGACAGGCACCGATTTGACATTGTCATATCAAATCATCAGAGCGGTTATGTTTTCGTCACATGATCTGACAATCGCTAAGTTTCACTCCTGACTACAACAAAGGAAAAAAAAAATCTGTCTTTCCTTTTGGTGCACTGTTTGGGGTGCAGGCCCGCCTTGTTTTGCACTCTCTGACATTTGTCTGACCTCCCCCTACCCAAAGCAACGCTTATTACTCATAGCCTGGGATTTCCTCTGGAATCGGTGGGTGCCTTACCCCCTACTCCCCCCTCCATCTTCCCCCCTTGTCCTCACCAGACTTCCCCTTGGCTCTCCCCGCTCATCTGATATGTCTAATTTTAGACTTCCTTGTTGCTATTCTCGGCTGTTTCCCCTCCCACGAACATGTCACTTTTCATCTCTTTTTGCCCCCCTTCCCGGCGTCACTCCCAAGGGGGATGATGGCCCCCCCCCCCCCCAGTTCCGCCAAGACTATCTGGGTTGAACTTCCCAAACCATCAATTTCCTTGTTTGTCTGTTAGCATTCCTAGTTTCCATGGGTAACAAGTGACCCACAGGTACCGTGACGTTGCACACTTGCTGCATGGCTTACAGCAGGAAAAATTATCACCGTCAATTTTTGTCTATAATGTCAGTCCTTGACAATGCAAAATTATTTCGGCGTTCATGGTCATATTTCAAAATAAATGCCAGATGAATATCTCATCCCGAATAACTAACAGCCTTTGCAGAGCTATGTGAAGAACTCCACATCAAACATTCATTTCATTAACTTGTGCTAACGGATGTTTGTTCTCCCATCAACCTTTCTGTCTCATAAAACAAATGGATCATTAGGGCCTATTGTCATGCAAACATCAAATGGCTATCATCAGTCAAGCCTGTCGATTATATTTGATGACAAGTGACTGCTGTCAGTTAGTCATTAGCACCAAAATGCATGAGCTTAAAGAGATGTTATAATTTTGGTTAAGATGGGGATTCAGGTTTCCAACTTTTTTTGAGAGAAAATAATGAGAAATGTTTTGTGAAATATGAAAGAGCATACAATTCTAAGAGGAATTCAAAGTTTATTTGATGAAAATTGGTCTTGAAATGGCTGATATATCCACAACAAATTTATCCTGGTAGAAGGTGGGATCCATCTTTTATCAGGATCACTTTGTTTTACTTTGTTTTTAGATATCTCAGCCATTTCAAACCAATTTTCAATTTGAATTCCTCTTAGAATTGGATGTTCTTTAACATTTCATAAAGTGGTTTCTAAGTATCTCGCAAAAAGATAAAAGCTGAATTCTTACCTCAACAAATACTACACTATACCATTTAAGTGCATTCATCAATGAGATTACAAATTGTCAATAGGAGCTGGTGTGGTTCAGTGGGTAAGACCATGGACTGTCAATCACAAGGTCTGTGGTTCAAGTCCCATGGTTGCAACCCTTGTGCCCCAAGGCAAGACACTTTCCCCATTCCTGACTCCTTCGAAGGGGACAACTGTAAAACGAGGAATGTTCGCGTGCATTTAATTTCGCAAATTTTGCGAGCTGCAACATTCGCAAAATTAAAAGGCACTTGAAAGTTCTTGCTTACACAATATGCATTGAATGCCAGTGGCAGTTCAAGAAAATTTCATGCCGCGAAAAAGGTCGTCGGCTCCAATTCGCGAAATTTTCATGCCACGAATATACCGTGTTTTACAGTTTTAAGCTGTCAGTCCTGTGACTGCTAACTAACAAGCATTCGTTACTTGGGGCTACATATATATTACAAATCAATTCAAATCAATTTAAATCAAGGATTAAAAAAAAGGCAGTCGACATGAATCATGTAGGCGGTTCTTCAATTTCTGTACCAATGTTTTGAAAGTAACTGCAGGGGAGGCTCTTTGATATATTTTCCAGTGTCCTAACAGTTATGTGGGGGTTGGCTCTTCAATATCTGTGCTAATATCATGAAAGGTACTGTGTGGGTGGCTTTTCCATATTTTTTGCCAATGTCTTTAAAAAGTTATCCTGGGGGTACACATCTGTCAGATTAGCTTCGAATAGTGACTTGTCTTATAAAAGAATCACTGCTGTGGGCTCCTGGTCAAACTGTAATATCAACCGAGAGAATGTGACACACCTTTGAATATTATTAGTAAGTACTAAATACCTGAAGTGCAATCATACTTTATTACACAGAGTTCTGTCATGAATATTCAGTGAAGTATGTGCAGGAAAAAAAAAGTTGATTACATAGGTTTGTATACTAACCAAGTAGACAGATATACAGTAACTAAAAAAAATCCTGAAGAGCACATGCATCATGAAGTATTACACATGTGGGGAACTTTTGGACTACTATCACTGCATTTGACCACAAGTACTAGAGGCTATTTATATCAGCAACATCAAGGCTTGTCAGGTGCCAAGATACCTATTGATCAAGGAATATATATAAAATGTTGTGTCATGAAGCTTGGCAGTAATGCTCAGTCATACTTACAAAGCTGTGTAACAGATTTATTCTTCTCTTAGACCAAAATTAGGGTAATTTGTCCTTGTTAATGCCAGGTTTAGATCATAATATTATGATTCATAATGAGGCCCCTTCAAAGGTTAGCAGTGACAGAAATCAGATATCATTGATAGTGTAAATACGCCATAAATTTATAGATGATGGTGCCTCACAATGGCTAGTGTTATCATGCCATGACTCTGCTCCATATAAATCCCTATTAAAAATGGCAGTGCTGCAAAAGGAGCAGTTACTACATGGGTAGCTAGATCTCAGAGTGGACAATAAGGTAATGGCAATATCCTTGGACTTGGGGGATCTCCAAGTGTGAGAAGAGGTCGCCGACAGTTGTGCGTCCGTGTCCTTATCGCTGCAATCACGTCACATGATGTCACCTTCTGGCAACACTGAGGGCACTTTCCTCCCGTCTGGCTGAAAATAGCGACCAGATCTTTGACAGATCTGAGGTGGAAAATGAAATTGGCAGCCATCCAGGATATATCTATATCTATCTATCTATTATATACTGTATGTCTCAAACAGGACCTTCTCCCTTGTGTTAAAAGCACTGGAAGAATAAAGTTTTGGCTGACTAGGCCTACTAAGTACCATTAATTAGCATATTATTACTCTTATACTATTCAAATTCTGATATTGTACACAAGCCATTTCTATTCAAAGAAGGCAGGATGCCTTGAATAAATCAGACTGGATATTAGGAATATTTTTAATATTCAACTCCAAGAGTGAAATTTTCTATTTTCTTTTTTGTTCAGTATGTGTTTAAACTCATCAAGTATTCCTTCAAATCCAATCATTAACTGATGTGCAGTACATCATGGCGATGTCTTGAAAAGGTTGATAACACTAATTACTGCTGGAAGCTTGCATTGCTGGTGGATATTTCAGGGGATATTTAAATCAGATATGCCCAATGGCACTACTCAAACTTAGCTATAATTATCATACTTTGGATCCAAAGGTGTCTCAATGATAGTGGGGTGTTTTTTTAGGATTTTTTTCTATCAGTTTTAACTTGGAAAATGTGACAGGAATGCACATGGCAGGTTGCAGCACTTTGTCAACATGGATGGCCCAATTCTCGCGAACGGAAGGTTGCTTGTCGGGGGAGCAGTGAGTTAGCACTTTGTCCTCGTTTCAGGAAACGCACACGTTGGTCCACATCGCCATGGCAACCCATGCACGAGTGTAAATATCAAAGAGTGAGGTGCATTCTATTTTGGGGCTTCACTCTCTCGTGGCACGACTAATTAATCATGAGTTTTTTCTGCGACGAGACGAAAACACTGCCCCGTAGTTGGACTTTGAGAACAAATATTTTGCATGTGTGGGAAACCATTCCACGATATTGATGTTGTCTTATAACTGTGCAGATCAAGGTCCGCTGTATGGAAAATTCAATATGATGGTAAAAGGGAATAATTGCAAATGCTTTTGGCAACAACCAAAGATATTGTCTGCTACAAAGTGATGGGGGGGGGGTGAGAGTAATGATATTTTTCCCCATTGTAGGAAACCAATTTTGCAAGGGAGCCCAAGTGTATTTACACCATCTGCCAGCAATCTTTCTAGATTGCTATCTACCATATAGATTATTGTCGAGTTCTTTGTCCAAAACACTTTGGAGCTATTTTTAAATCAGGTGTAGGGGCAGTTTGTTCAACTTGATACAACTGTAATTATATCAATGATATACACATCGCCTGAATCTTAGTATCTTCCTTTGAAAAAAAGGCAATTATTTTGACATTGTTTAGTGAATGGACCCACCTACATATCTTCCCATAAATAGAGGCACTAATATTTCTTAAGTTTCGTGTATTCTTTTAAAATGCAAGTGAGTACAATGCAAACTCACCGCTACTTTATATGGCATGTTGACCTTAACTTTATTTTGATTACTTCAGCTTTTTTAGTAGGTCATGTGCGTCTCAAAACACAATTTTTAAGTGCAGTTCAACAGAAACATGTCTCTTAACCAACTATGAATAAAAAATTAGATCTTTCATGTAGGGAATGTTTTTCAAGGCTCATAATACACTTTATTGTAAAGGAAGAAACGCAAAATTTGTTTGTCACAGGGTAAAAATTGCACACATTTCCTAAATACTATTATTTGCTGAAAGAAAGAATCAATCATTTTGACATTGTTAGTGAATCCGGAGATCCACCTACACATCTTACCATAAATAGAGGCACTATATATACTCAATGTACACATTTCTGATATTTTAACAGCTTCTAACAGTCACTTAAAATGTGAGTGAGTACAATGCAAACTCTTAGCCACTTAATACGGCACATTTACCTTAACCTTCATTGCTTTTCAGCTTTTTAGAAGGTCATGCACTAATTCAAAGCGCAATTCATACACAAAGTTTGACAGAAACTTATCTCATAACTACAATTCAGAAATGCCAGATTTCATATGGAGCATGTTTGCAACGCTCACAAAGTGATGGGTCACTTTTGAGAAGAGAAGGCAAAATTCATAGGTCAAGAGTAATTCATAGGCCAATAGTGAATTTTCACCAGAGTAGGGTGCTGCTAGTAAAACAAAGTTTTATAATAATAATAATAATAATAATAATGATAATAATAATAATAATAATAATAATAATGATAATAATAATAATAATAATAATAATAATTATTATTATTATTATTATTATCATTATTATACTATTACTATTATTATTAATAATATGATTATCATTATTTTCATTATTATTGTTATTATTATTATTATTATTATTATTATTATTATCATTATTATTGATGTAGGGATGGCTAATTTGTAGTGAAAAGCGATGGCTTATGTAAGCAAAATTTCTGCCCAGTCATGGTTGCTAAGGAAGACCAAGATGAAATGTCACCATCATTAGGGGGAGACCATTGGGACTTTATTTTTGCAAACACTTAAAACATATTTGATTCAGTTCACTCATGGCAGTTTAATACACAATCCCTTCAAGTCACCAGAAGCGACTCTAATCAGCTATTACCCTAAAAAAGAGAAACCAACACAAAATATGGCCATCCATCTCCGCTGATATTAAGTCATAGAGGCAGGTCTCTCCTTGGCTGATTGGACAGTAAAGCACGGGGAATGATTCCGTCGGGACGCCAGACGTGACCCCAGAGCCCGAAACTGGGTGAGATTTTACGATAAATGCTTTATCCCGCAAAGTCACCGCGACGGACGATCGGTCTCAATATCCTATTGGCGTAAATGCTTCGAGATCCTATGGAGAGGTTTGATGTGGTGGAGAGGCAAAAAAAAAAAGTATAAATAGATCAATTGGATCATTGCCAAGGTAGCCAAGTAGTGTGCGACATGTGAGATTAGCAGCACGTGAAGCTAGTCTATGGTTTGTGTGTATGTGTGTTTGTGTGTGTGTGTTTGTCTTTGTGGCTCACCTACGACGCATAAATGGGTCAATATCACCGGGACCAATCGACAGCGTCGTCGATGCACAATTTTTCTATTTTTACATGTTCGAGAAGTACTCGGGTGTTGATAAAATGTGGAGCCTTTTAAACAGCAAGATGAAAAGATGTAAAGAAATGGCAGAGTAGACTTGCCAACAATCAAAGGTATTTTCACATATAGGTTGATATGATGTTTGTTGTGTGTCTTTGTGTGTTGCTGCCTACAGGAAAAAATGAATAATGATGATAATAATAACAATGGTTATTCATATAGCATTATGCCCACAGAAGTGATGGAAGTGCTTTGAAAAAAAAAGGTGAAAATGAAGAATTATATACAAATAGGGTTCAATGAAAATGAAAAGCTTCTTTTTTTTTCTACAGAGCAATGAATAAAGGTAGGAGATCATGAAATGGTTGAAGAGCAGGGAAGATATGAAAGCAGCATAAAGCAAGGCAAGGGTAAAAGAGCTTTTTAAATAACTAAGCTTATGAAACAGAAAAGGAAGAGATTTGGACAAAGAATTAGAGATATATCTGGATGTAAACAGTGAGATGGGTAAAGTGTTAATTACTTGAAGGGTAATCAATAGACACGTAATGTACACATGATACAGAAATATGCAATACCCCCCCCCCCCCTCAAAAAAAAAAAAAAAGTGTTAAAAGGATGGTATGGGTTTGGTTGAGGTGGGGGTTCAGATTTCAACCTTTTTTTTGGAGATAATTAGAAACAACTTATAAACTATTAAAAGAGCCCACAATTCTAAGAGAAATTCAAAGTTTATTAGATGAAAATCAGCTTTGAAATAGCTGAGGTATCCAAAAAGAAAGTAAAACAGAGTGTTCCTAATGAAAGTTGGGACCCACCTTTTTATTAGGAACTCTTTGTTTTGGATATCTCAGCCATTTCAAAACCAATTTTCATCAACTAAATTCTGATTTCCTCTTAGAGTTGTATACACGCTCTTTCATATTTCCCAAGAGGTTACTCATTATCTCACAAAAGGTTGGAAACCTTAAGTTCCATCTCAACCAAAACTATAAGTACCATCCCTTTAATTGTATACTGTAAAAGTGGTTTCTTTCGCGTATAGATACTTTCACGGTTTCCATTGGTGCCAACTTTTTTGCGTGTGTTTCAATTCGCCGTCAGCAAAATCTGTGAATTCACAGTTGGCAAAAACTGTTTTATTTTGCACTTGAAAACCCAAACTATAATCCAATTATTCTTTTATTCATTAAATAGAAATTAAAATTAGATGCAGGCTTACCTGAAATCCCGTCTCTCTAGTACTTTATAACATGCTTGTACCTACATTGCGCGGTATCGCTGTGTGTGTGTTGATCATCAATACACTCAATGTGCGGAATCTTCGTGTGTGCATGTGTGCAATAGCGTTGTTACAAGCGGCGAGTTCAAAACATTTCCTTGCGTGGTTAATTTCGCATGACTTTTCAAAACATTTTCGCGTGATGTTAAATTCGCGGCTCAACCTCAAAGCGCGAAAAGCACAAAAATAAAACCACCGCGAGAGAAACGACTTTTACAGTATGAAGACAAATTCTTACCAGAACAATAACAGCAATTGAAGGGGGGGGGGGGGGGAGAAAGAGGGAGAGATAATGTTGGGCATGTATAAGAGCTCATGTGTGTCTGTGGCTGTATGTGTGTGCTTGATATATAAGTGTTTGTAGATGGGGGGGGGGGGGGGGGGTGGAGACTTAGAATATACAGTTCATAGATTATAAGAGGGAGGGGGATAAAAGTTGGTGAGGGGCATAGAATGACATCCCTGCCCTCATGAAATCAGTAAATGACAACTTCAATTCACACTCGGAGAAAGTAGACAGTCTGACAAGAAGATAGCTTTTACTGTATGAAAGAATACATAAGTTGATAGTGGATATGACAGTGTTAAGAACAACTGGTTGCATCCTTATTTGCTTTATGTTTTTGACATTTTATGTCTTCCATATGTTACATGGCCCAGGAATTTCACCATTCTGCTAAAAGTTCTAAGCAGCGTTGTTGAGGTCATTGACTCTGTGGAACAAACTATGTGTATACATGTATTGACAGAGAGAGGGATAAAAAAAAACACAACAAACGCACAGACAGGTCAGACTTACACACAGAAAGCGGGGGGGGGGGGGGGGGGATCAGAAGGCGCAAGTGTGAATAAAACTTTCACATTGCTACCATTCTATTGCCATATCCATGTACTCTCTGTCTTGTGTGAGCTTCTGCAATGTTGATCTTGCCTTCATAAAATAACCTCGGTACCGTAGCTGCTCGCCCCAGAAATTATGCAGTTTAATCAAGTTTTATAGCAGCAATTTCGCCCCTATATGCCTTGTGACTGGGACTACTTACCCATCCAGTCAGCACGGTCCCCTAAATCATTGCATGCCTGTGAAACATGTGGCGATGCGATGCCCATGGCCAGAAGTTGACAATTTACTCTGAAGCAGTTTCTATTTCTGCCCAAGGGTTTCCTAGAGACTATCTTTAGTCCAGGTCGCTGGTGTGTTGGAGGTTGCTAAAAGCATCCAGAGTTATAAATACATATTTCATTACCTCCCTCACAGATGAGAGAAGGGAGTGGAAGATGGGGGGGGGGGGGGAGGGGGAGTCGGTTTAATCATGTGATGCATACATTTTATGTTTTGGCCACAGACCAACGAGAAAGAGGAATCATATGTGTATGAGAAATAGCCATTGGGAATTTCTGTCTTCCTCCTGTACAATTTGGCTAATTTCCTCCAAAACTTTAGGAAATTATCATCATTTTTTTTTTTACTCCCAGTAGATGGCAAGAAAGTTTGATGAACTTGACAGATTTATGTGCCCCTTCACCAGATGCTTTCTTTGTTATCCAGTACTTAGAAGTTGCTAGTATATTGTAACAAGGAAGAGTGTTAGAATTATGTTTTTTCCCCTTGTTTGTGTGTGTATATGTGTATTATGAAACCATATGTCTCTTGTTATGCAAAATTGGTTATATTGAAAAGGACTTTTTATGCCTCCGCCACGAAGTGGTGCCGGAGGCATTATGTTTTCGGGTTGTCCGTCCGTCCGTCCGTCCGTCCATCCTTCCGTCCGTCCGTCCGTCCGTCCGTCCGTCCGTCCTTCCGTCCGTCCGTCCGTCCTTCCGTCCGTCCGTCCGTCTTTCCGTCCGTCCGTAATGAATTTTGTGGACAAGGTAACTATCAAAACCTGTTGAGGTATCCTAATGAAACTTGGCATGTATGTGTATTTGGGGGTGAAGTTGTGCCTATCAACTTTTGGGTGCACGTGCTCAAGGTCAAAGGTCAAAAGGTCAAGGTCAAATACATAAAATTTCACTATTTCCGCCATATCTATGCAATGCCAGAAGATATTTTCTTGAAACTTAGTGTATACATGTATTACCCAATTTAGATTCTCTGGTGAAAGTTTGGGTCATGAGGTCAAAGGTCAAAGGTCAAAAGGTCGAGTAAAAGTGTTAAAACTTCTTTTTTTTTCTCTGTAAATTGGAAAATTGTTCAAGGTATCTTCATGGAACATAGTATATACATGTACTGACTGGCAGTGATTATCTAGAGAATGTAGGGTTCATGGGGTCAAAGGTCAGGGGTCAAAGGTCAAGTGCAACACTTCAAAATTTTACTATTTCCCTCATGTTCATGCAATGCCAGCAGGATTATTATTTTTTTTTTACACTTGGTGTATGCATGTGTAACCTAATAGAAATTCTCTGGAGAGTTTTTTTTTCTTTTTCTTTTTTTTTACCTCAAAGGTCAAAAGGTCAAAGATCAAGTGAAAGTGCTGAACTAACTTTTCCTCCATATCTCAGAAGTGGCTCAATTTATCATGAAACTTATTGCATATTTATGCATGTTCTACCTGAAAGTGATTACTAGTATCTTATGAATTTTAGGGTCAAAGGCCAGATGAATGTGGTAACATTATACTATTCAGTACAGAAATTGCACTTTTTCTCCATACCGGTACCATAAAAATTACTCAATGCATAAATGTATGAATGGGTCAAAGTCAAGTTAAAGTCCTTAAATCCCCAAATACATGCTCTCCTATTCATCCAATTAAACCAAGGTCAAGGAAGGTGAACATTCAATGCATTTGTGACAAACTTGTCATTTCAATATTTTGCCAGTTTTGTGAAAATGTAATCACACATTGTCCACATGTACTATCTAGACCTATTAGGAAAATCATGCATTATGGCGGAGGCATACCAGTCGCCATAGCGACATTTCTAGTTTAAATCCTCATTTTATTCTGTTACTCTTTTTACTCTTCTGTGTTATCCTATTCAGATCAGCAATGAAGAGATTTTATGAACTGAATGAACAAAGAGATTGAAAAAAGAGATTGAAAGAAGGATGACCTACCTATGAGGTGAGTGGACAGTCTAACATGCAGCCACTGCGTGTGATATCTTGGCTTTTCACTAATCTGCTGCAGTGGACATTTCAAAGGAGATTAAGGTAATTAAGATGAGTTAATAGGAGCTGTTGCTTTGATATCTCATCAGCTTTCTTTAAAATAGATGGAACAACCTGTTAATTGCTGAATGATCGTGCCTTAACTGTATGTGTGTTTGTTGGGAGGGGGGTGTTTGTGTGTGTGTGTGTGTATGTGTCTTAGGGGGAGGGGCAGTTAGAGTCTTTGAGCTCGATCATGATCACAAGTTCAGCCCTCTTTCTGGACCTTCGGGTTCTCGGGACGACTGCCGCAAGCTGCCCTTGATATCATGTGCAAACATGTTGTAGGAGGCAATGATAGAAGACTACCCCTACGTGTGCTCCATCCATTTACGCACCGCTGAGCAGTAGGGTAGCTTCAAGTACCCAATAAAGTCCCAGGTGGTCATTTCCTCCAGCCTCGGACGATCGGGGGAGCAAACACACTTGAGTCTGCCCTATGTGATGCTGGGATGCATACTGCAAAGAGGAAATAAGCGACCCCTGATCATCTCTTGATTTGGAAGACAAATTTCGCTGTAAATATGTTATGAGGGATGTTACTCTCTGTGCCTGGTCAAAGATTATTCTTTTGCATATTGTATTTTTCATTGGAGGTTCACACTTCTTAAAGTGTCTGGCAATGTGCATTCTGCGTACTTACTAAAAGCTGGATGTCTAAAACAAAGAGGCAGAAATAAACACACAAGAAGTGAAAACCTAATGCTTGTGTTTAAAAACACAAGGGGTTTTCTGTAATATATGTGAAGAGTTTGTTTGCAAAAACCGATAAGTCCATTTTTGAAGATTTTGAAGTACGGTCTCTGTTATAAAGTACAAAATAATACCTTTTAAATGATATTTTGGTCACTTCGTATAAAGGTACGTTTTTGAAGTTATGGTCAAAAGAAGCAAAAATGTTCTTATTATTCTTTTTATTTTTCTTGACCTTTAATCGCAAATATCTCCATTTGGCAAATATGGACTTATCGGTTTTTGCAAACAAACTCTTCATGTGTTCATTCAACATGTGTCTGATATAGATTATAGAATTCAGTTAATGAACAATTTCATACCATCTAACAGTAAATTTGTCCTACCTGCCTATCCTTCCTGTTTTCTGAGTCTTTGTACTGATTGTAATGTACAATGAAATATTATTTGTTTGCAGATTGAATTTAAATTTTCTCCTGAAATGTCACATATCAATCAGATCACTGAAGTCCTTGATTTTTTTTTACACCACTTATTATTGCTTGGAAGAGTTACCCTTCGTATGCCTCTAGATCTTGAAGCTTGATATTTGCAAATGTGTCATCAACTTCGGTTTGTTTGATTTTTCCTTTACTGTGGATCAGCATTGATCAGCTTAATTCTTCCTCGCAGTATTGCAATTTGATTAGACATCAAAGAAAGACATGGACGTTGATCCAATCCTCATTGTCAAAACCACAAAATATGCCTACTAACCACATTTTAGTCTACAGTTATCCTGCGATCTTGGCAAATTGTTGGTTTTTACTGTGTGCATGCAGCTGCCAACGCCAGCTTCTTCAATCTCTAGATGTATTACCCGATTTTCATTTATTCCACTATGGATTGGAGGAAAAAAAGATGTGGGGAGTTGGGGGGGGGGGGGGAGAGACTGCCCCCTCCCATCACCCCTTCCTGATCTCACCTTGACCAACAAAGTGATAGTTTCCTCTTCCCCCCATTTTCGCACACCTCGCTTCCTCTGAGTGGCCGTGCTTATTCTTGGGCCACCGCCCCAGCTGCTAGCTCATATATGCAGATACGTTCATCTTGGAGCAAGATATGATTATTTTATCAAGGAGGCTATGTCCCATAGTCTTGTGATTCTAGAACCTCAGATCTACCCCCATGACCCGACACAGCCATCACCGATGCATGTTTAGGCAGGATGAGATTGCTACATTATTTTTGTTTGTTTGTTTGTTTGTTTGGTTTGGTTTTTGTTTTGTTTATCGCTGTTGGGGATTTGGGGGGGATTAGGAAGCTATGGCAAAATTTGGGGATTTGTGCCACAGATTTTGTTTTTTCTTGTGTATTTTAGCTGTTCATTTGTAAATGCTTTCATTTGCAATATCATTTGAAGCAACCTTACAAGCTTGCCAGGAGTTTACATCTGATGTTTGCCTGACTTACCATCTGTTGGTTTGTGCAAGGTCAAATGAAAAAAATACACTTAGATAAGCCCAGTAAAATCAGAAACATTCAAGTAGACTGAAACATCTATTCGCATGGATATTTCTTTTCAAGTTGAATATATGTACGGATGTATTTCACCTGGCATATTGATCACATTTTCATGTAAGAGTCTGGATAATATTGCTTGTGTAGACTACTACATGCCAAGCCGAAAAAGACTGTACCGAACCAGCTGTGATGTCAGCCCAGCCAGTGCTGTAACTGCGCCCTGTCCTACTTATGTGTGAGGTCAACTGGACACGCCAAAGCCAAACCCGGGTGGTACTGTGCGACTGGGACATGCAGCGCCCAGTGAGTGGCGTGCCCCAGCTAGGGGGAGACGGAACTACTTTTGGCCATCTTCACGCCCAAGCCTCAAGCGCCCCCGGAGAACGAGGCTGGTCCGTGCCAGAATGACCCTTCTATGCCCCCCTGTTTCAGAATATTCATGAGTTGCAGAGAGCAGCTTTATTTCATAATTGACTCCTAATGAATTATGCATGAGGTTACTTCTGATGCACAAAAAGCCGCAAGTGAGCTTTATGCTGTAAGCTGCGATTGGGTTTAGGAGTCAAACTTTGTTATCACCAGTTATTGAAATTAACAAGGGTACTTCACGTGAACAAAGGTTGAAAAGAAGAGTGAGCTATCAAATTCTTCTTATCAAAAGTTCAAATATAACACCATTAACCCCCACTGAATTGGTGTCAAAGAAGAAATTCCAGGGAAATCAATGAATATCTGATTTATCACATAATCATACATTCTAAATCTTTTGCAAGTCTCTTTGCACAGCTTGCCATTGGGACATGATGCTTGCTTTTTCTAGCTTGATTGTTTGTTAGAACTATTTTTGAAGAAGGACTACTTTTCTGAAATATGTGCAACTAAGTTCATTAAAAAAAAGGTAAAAACCTTTAATTCATTGAGAACGTGATATATGCAAGTGATAAATGCAGGTATGAATTAAACATGTGGAATACCAACACCCTCTGGGCCTAATGATGCACGTTAATATTTCAGATCCAGTATTGTCTGCCCTGTAAAGACGGTGCCTCGAAAACCCATTGATACCGGCCCTTTGTACAAGTGCTAACTTAATGCTGAGTTGATAAAAATATTTTATGTAACACCAAACTATGAAGCAATTTGGTCTTTGTTATGCCATTCTGTGGCAGGTTAGACATATAGGGAGAAGTCAAATATAGACTTTGCTCTAAATAAGTTGTAATCTTTACACAAATATAGCAGACAGACACTGTACAGGGAGGACTTAAACTCTGATGTAAGGTGAGATTCTAAGGGTGGGGTTGGAGGGAAGGGGAGGGGGGCTGGCATTTATACCAGTCATGTGAATGGTAAGGCATGGTACTGTTTACCCTGTCAACAGTTATCAATGTCCCGAAGTGTCCTGAATTTCTGCCCAATGGTTCAGGACCCCAGCATTCATTCGGCTGGTTCAATTGTTTGCTCAGCGTTCACGTCGTTCGCATTTGGGAGGCAAAGGGCACGATGATACAGCAGAATATCTGGCGTGGATCTTGCGACAATCGTAACCAAACTCAGACAGAGGAACGCTGTCGAATGAACTGCACACGTGTCATGGGCAACAGTGATGCATCAGAATGCAAAACCATTAAACTCTTTGTTATTCACACATCCATGATAACAGGTCGTTCCTCTCTCTTACAAGTCTTTGGTGTTTAAACAACATTCAATCTTTTGATGAGCTATTATGTTGTGAAATCAAGCTGCACTTTAAGCTTGCAACGAGCAGTAAAGATACATGACTCAAGTCTCAACCATCTTCTTCCCCTTTTTTCAATAATGTATTACTGTCTTTTATAGTTGCCTGGTGACAAAAATGCATCTTACATGTTGTAAAATGTTGCACTCAAATATGGTGATAAATATAACATCTGTATTTAAATGAATCATCACATTTAATTATAGAGATAGAACGTTTCAGTTCCTGACCTAACTTGATTACCCTCCCTCCCACCCCCAACCCGGCTTTCAAAATGATCAAGGGCTACTAATGGCAATAGGATTAGTGCAAAGTTTCAGTATTTTGATTTCAAGAGAGTAGCGTGTGTAATTTCTAGCTCTCTCTCCCCACACAGGGTGCATTAGCCACATGTCATTTTGTGACGAAGTTTGTGTTTTGGTTATTCAAATGTGGCAATTCGTTGCGAGCGATGCGAACCCAGATTATGTTTCTACTTGCGTTGCACTTTTTGATCTACCTCACGTCACTGACAACCCCCATTGAGCTGTAGGATCCTTTCCCATCCCATTTATCTACTTCTCTTTTTGTTCACTTTAATGAGTCGAATGCTTTGCAGAGAATGTTGTGTGTATAATATTTTGTTTTCTCTCCTGACTTATTAATCAGGAAACAATTAATATCAATTTTGCAAGGGTGATTAACGACAACATTACTTGTGCTCCACTGAGGGGGCTGTTGTCTGCGGGGTAATAAATTGGGCTGCGAAAGCGGGTTCGTCCTTGGGAGTATGGATCCAACCAGCTGCCCCGAGATTTGCCGCAGATTTCTGGGGACAAATCTCATTGATTAGACTAATTTCAGCTCTCAATGCAAACCCCGCCTGGGGGGCAGAGGCATACATTAATAAATTGTATTTTACTATCTTCGGGTAGCAGGGTGGATTGTTGTAGCTGTTTTTTTTTTTTGGGGGGGGGGAGGATTTCAGACTCTATGAGAGAACTTGTTTGTTAATGTGTTTAGATGTATGCTTTGTTTGTTTATGTGTTTAGATGTATATTTCCTGCAAATCAAGTCTCATTCAATCTTGTGACACAATGCACTTGAATAAAGTTATTGTCATAAATATGAAGTAAGCTGGAATCATGTTCTTCCCACACATTTTTAAGATCACGTTTGGCCATTCGTGGGTCCAGTGGTGTTCTTTGACTAGAGTTTGTGGCTCCATTCTAGAGACAGGTTTGAAGGCTGATGAACATATGACCTCTCAAATTGCGGAAGGTGGAACTCGGCTCAACCCTGTAATTACATTTCACCATAGTTTGCTAAAACATGTATATTGTCTCGTACATGAACGTGTCCCAAGAGTTGTGTGTTTGAATTACGGGCCATGGCAATTTGTGACGCAGTTGCTGTATAGAATGTCGTCAGCAGTAAGCACCAATGAAAAGAACAATTTCAGCGCCTGAACATGAGTCAACTCCAAACATGTTTAGATATCAGTTTCGGAAATATGATGTTAAACAAGCTCTGTTTGCTAGTCTGAAACAACTCTTCCTCGTCGTATTTGTTGAACTCCGGGCCGAGCTCCGGCCCTCCAGGGTATGCTTATCTTGTCAGTATGTATAAATTGTATCTCGAGCAGCTTGGGTATGGATTGTGAAAGCAGACAGGAGACCGATCCACCATCGATCAAGCAGGTTGCCGCGGCAGCCGGCGCACACCCCATGCCCCGCATCCCGTGACCCCCAGTTGACCCCGCTGAATCTTTAGCATCTCATGGGGGGAGAGGAAGCATCTTCCAGCTCAAGATTATTTACCCACTGGCGGAGATAAATGTAGTCTGTGTCATCTTCCTATCTTGCCCTTGAACTGGTAGCGGAATAGAAATGGCCAGCGGGCATTATGTGGCCAAGACAGCAAACAGGAGACTGAGATGAGTTGAGCTATAGTAGAGTACTGTCTCTTATTTCATGTGTGTCTCTCATTGTCTCTTTTAGAGGGGAAGGAAGCAATATCACTCGACACCGTTTTTAGTGTGAGGAAGGATGATGGGTGGGGCCCCGATTCAGTTTTCATCTCATACACTTCCACGGCAAGTTTTCAGCCCAATCTTATATTTGTCTTAACATATGCCCTACAGATAGGAACATTCTAGTTTTTATATTAATATATTCCTTGTAGTGACGTATATGTGTGCCTATGGATAGAGAGAGAGAGAGAGATGTACTGATAGATACATTGAAAACTGACTGTATAAAAAAAAGAAAGTGAGACACTATTGTATTTTTGTATGTATGTATGTATATATATATATATATATATATATATATAAATATATATATATATATATATACAGGGCTCGACACTAACGGTGGCCCGGTGGCCCGGGGCCACCAAAAATGAAAGTCGGGCCACCAAATTTCAAAAAAGGGCAAATTTGGTGGCCCGCCTCGGGCCACCAAAATATTTTGAAAAGTATGTCAATAAATTCGTAACTTTTTGCGCCGGAAATTAGCAGTTAAATTTGTTCAAAGGATGGATGAAAAGAACTGAATGAATGCCTGAGAGTGAGTATTGCAAGTTTGTTGAAGTTTATTTATGAGTAGATATGTCCAACTTCTAATTCTTACTATCATAAATCTTAAATATTTGACTCATTAAAAAAAAAGGACTTTTAATGTTTTTTATTGTTTTTTTCAGGACACCAAATTTTTCTCTCGGGCCACCAAAAATTTGAAATTTAGGATTTTGGTGGCCCCATCGGGCCACCAAACAAAAAAGTTAGTGTCGAGCCATGATATATATATATATATCTTTTTATACCCCCGCCAAACGAAGTTTGAAGGGGGTATATAGGAATCAGCGGACGGTCGGTCGGGCGGTCGGTCGGGCGGTCGGTCGGGCGGTCGGTCGGTCGGGCGGTCGGGCGGTCGGGCGGTCGGTCGGGCGGTCGGTCCGTTGCAAATCTTGCGTCGCGAACTACTTCCTCAGTTTTCAACCGATTCCCATAAAACTTGGCACAGATGTGTGCCTTGGGTTGTAGATGTGCAAGACGTATTTTTTGACAGTACCCAAAAGTACGTTGCCATGGTAACGGCATATTATGGGCAAAAATGGGTACAAATCTTGCGTCGCGAACTCCTCCCACAGTTTTTGATCAATTTTTATGAAATTAGATACAGATGTTCATCTGAATATGTTAATGTGCAAGACACATATTTCCGCAGTGGCAAAAAGTGCGTTGCCATGGTAACGGCATGTTATTTGTAAAATATAGGGCAAAATGCTTCATGGCAAAACTGCTTCATCAGTGTTCTTCCAATTCTCATGGAATTCATATTGAATGTTTGTCTTAGGATATAGGTCAGCATGACACATTTCTTGACAGTGACAAAAAGTATGTTGCCATGGTAACAGCTCACATATTATGAGCCAAAGTGATGGAAAATTTTGTGTTGCAAACTACTTCCTCAGTTTTTGCCCAATTTCCATGAAACTTGGTACAGATGTGTGCCTTTGGTTGTAGATGTGCAAGACGCATTTTTTGACAGTACCCGAAAGTACGTTGCCATGGTAACGGCATATTAATGGCAGAAGATCAAGGAAAGATCTTGCGGATTGAACTACTTCCTCTGTATTCGACTGAAGCTCATGAAATGTGGCACACACATTGGTCTTGGTGGGAAGATGTGCAAGACATATTTTTTGGACATGTCGGAAGCTGCGTTGCCATGGTAACGGCATATTAATGGTGGAAGATCAAGGAAAGATCTTGTGGATTGAACTACTTGCTCAGTTT
Organism: Diadema antillarum; assembly: GCF_040938485.1. Lineage (NCBI taxonomy): Eukaryota > Metazoa > Echinodermata > Echinoidea > Diadematoida > Diadematidae > Diadema > Diadema antillarum. The sequence continues at coordinate 1,170,770 of NW_027270978.1, forward strand.
TTGACAAAAGCTTATGAAATGTGGCACACACAATAGTCTTGGTGGGAAGATGTGCAAGACATATTTTTCGGACGTGTCGGAAGCTGCGTTGCCATGGTAACGGCATTTAAATGGCAGAAGATCAAGGAAAGATCATTCCTTGGGTAAGACTGTCGTCACGGGGCGGGGGTATTAATCACCTTAAGTGATATTTCTAGTGATTTTTGTAGGGTATGTGTGTGTGTGTGTGTGTGGGGGGGGGGGGTTATGCCGTTATTCTGCCTGTGGCAGTGAGGTTACAAACTTGTAATCTTCTCATCCAGCGATGGCGGCACTGAAGCTTTATAGTTCATAACTTTTAATTTAATCATATCATTTGTCTTAGTTTCCTTAAACTTTCACTAATGAGTTCTACGAATATTGCTCCATTCACTCAATTCAAACATACATTTGGGTGAACTTGTCCTATTAAGTTCAAACCATACTGTAAGTGATGCAGCGCTTTTTCATATGTCTGTAATATTGTTTACAAATGTCATTGAGGGAATGTTTGAGATGATTTGTGCCACAGGAATAGAAAACTGAACTTTAAATGTTTCAAAGTGCTGTTGGATTTTTGCTTTTTAAATGTCATGATCAGTTAAAAGATATATGTTTCAAATATAGTACCGGTGTTGTCTGTTTCCTTTGTTGTTGTCGTTTTTTTTTTCAATCTCAGAGCTTTATTTTTCAATCTCAGAGCTTTATTTTTATGCCTCCGCCACGAAGTGGTGCCGGAGGCATTATGTTTTCGGGTTGTCCGTCCGTCCGTCCGTCCGTCCGTCCGTCCGTCCTTCCGTCCGTCCGTAATGAATTTTGTGGACAGGGTAACTACCAAAACCTTTTGAGGTATCCTAATGAAACTTGGCATGTATGTGTATTAGGGGGTGAAGTTGTGCCTATCAACTTTTGGGTGCACATGCTCAAGGTCAAAGGTCAAAAGGTCAAGGTCAAATGATTAAAATTTCACTATTTCCCCCATATCTATGCAATGCCTAGAGATATTTTCTTGAAACTTAGTGTATACATGTATTACCCAATTAAGATTCTCTGGTGAAAGTTTGGGGTCATGAGGTCAAAAGGTCAAAGGTCAAAAGGTCAAGTAAAGTGTTAAAATTTTACTTTTTTCTCTGTATCTTGGAAATTGTTCAAGGTATCTTCATGAAACATAGTATATATGCATGTACTGACTGGCAGTGGTTATCTAGGGAATTCAGGGTTCATTGGGTCAAAGGTCAGGGGTCAAAGGTCAAGGCAATACTTCAAAATTTTACTATTTTCCTTATATTTATGCTTTGCCAGCAGGATTATTTTGTTTAACTTGATGTATGCATGTATAACCCAATAGAAATTATCTGGGATTTTTTTTTTGCCAAGAAGGTCAAAGGTCAAAAGGTCAAAGTGAAAGTGCTGAACTTACTTCTTTCTCCATATCTCGGAAGTGGCTCAAGTTATCTTGAAACTTAGTACATATTTATGTATGTTCTGCCTGACAGTGATTCTCTTATAAATCAAAGGCCAGATGAAAATGATAACAATTTACTGTTCAATACAGAAATTGCACTTTTTCTCCATACCTTGAATATTACTCGGTGCATAAACTTATGAGAGGGTCAAAGTCAAGTTAAAGTTCTTAAATCCCCAAATACATGCTCTCCTCCAATTCATCCAATTAAACATACACGTGTAGGTCAAGGAAGGTAAACATTCAATACATTTGTGACAAACATGTCATTTTGATATTTTGCCAATTTTGTGAAAATGTAATCACACATTGTCCACATGTACTATAGACCCATTAGGAGAATCATGCATTATGGCGGAGGCATACCAGTCGCCATAGCGACATTTCTAGTTAAACTTTAACAATTAGTTATTGTCTTTTGACCTTTTGCTTTCAGTGGAAAGACTTGATTGGAACTAATCATTATGCAGAAGCTTGGGTGAAATATCAAATGACCACTAGACCATTTACAGTAGCCACCTGTCTGTCAAATATATATGTTTATATTTTATATATATATATTTTCCTTTCCTGGTGACATTCTGTTGTGTCACTGTAATAGATTCCTGTACATGCCGAATACATCGCAACGTTTTTATTTTTCATGAATCTAAAAACATGAAAATATGAACTCTGATCCCAACATGAATTTGAGGTGCATTTCTCCATCGTGATTCAGTACTGTATTTAACAATTGCTAATTAAACCACTCGCAATATTGTTGGAAGTCCCAATTCGTGAAACATTAGACTTGCTAAATATATGGCATATACGGTATGTTTGTGTGCATATATATCTCACCCTGTCTTTCTCTTTCTTTCTCTCACTCTATCTTTCAAAATATATTCAAAAATTCAGTATGTATACATATATATGCATATTTATATCAATATTTATTCATATACATTACACATGAGTGTCTTGTTTGCCTGTCCATTTTGCCTTTATTATCACACAATAAGATGAAAAAATCTCGCTATTGTCCATCAGTCATAGCGACCTTGACCCAGTTTACATTGTATCTTGTGTATACCATGTCCAGCCTACATCGCCTCTCACACCACAGGGATTGGGACCGCAGAGTCGTGGGATGGGAGGATTTCATAAAGCCCGCACTCCAAACAGGCACGAGACTTGGCCACCCCCGCAAAATCTGGCACAAGTGTGTCGTTGCAGACCGTGTTGTTCCTCCCTCCTCCCTTAATTACACTCTACCAAAAGACCACGTCAACATCCGACAATACTGAGGTGGGCATGTCTATCCCAGCATCATCATCATCATCATCAGCCAGTGTGACATGATCCCTGGCCTAAGCCAATGCAAACACTATGAGATGAATCTCTCGGTAACCACCTCCTACTGACAAATCTGGAGTCCATTTGTCCCTAAGATGTGATTCCATGGGCCAATAGAAGTACTTTGTGTGTGTGTGTGTGTGTGTGTGTCTGTCTGTCTGTCTGTCTTTCTGTCTGTCTGTTCATGGATTCCCAAATACAATGTAGGTCCAGTGTGAGCAAAATAGGAAAAAAGTTAAAACGACATTTTTTTTCATAGAAATACCAACTCAAACTCAGTCATGTTACTCACACACTTATTTGTTCACATCTCTTGACTAACTGTATGGTTGTCAAATCACTCTATTTCTTCAACTCTAAGTTTGCATGTGATTACACTTGTGTATTTCAAGTATATTTAGGATAGTGCATCATTGAGGAGGCAAAGAGCATTTAGAATCGATAGTCTGTCCTGTTCTGTAGGATCATAGTAATAAAGAGGAATGTTCAATTTTCTTACCCCAAAGTTCCGAAGTTCAATGTACATTTAATATAAAATATATAGCAATGGACAAGGTGTCTCACCAGACAATTCCTGTTCAACCCAGATCAAAAATTAGGTACCTGGATGAAAGGTATTTAATGGTACCACCAGGTGTCCCCCCCCCCCCAAGTAAATACAATAAACACCACCTAAGACGTCGACTTGCACGGTCAGCTGTTACTGACTGTTTGAAAGCACGTTGTCAAGTGGAATGTGGAGGGAAATTCCCCAAATTTATCTTATTCTTCAACTTTATCAATATCAGCAATAAAAAATAATGATAATGAATAACAAGTAATAGTTAACCAGGAGATATTTCATAATTTTCAGATTTGGATGTCTGAAGTTATACATTAATCTACTTGAGAAACTCATGCCCAAACTTGTCTTTCAGTGAATTCAAAGAAATCTATTTCATAAAGGGTGGCAACTTCAAAGGTCATCAAATTTGTTGGTACAACATAAGCAGTCACTGTCATATCAACTTACAACTGTCCATGTTTTCATCAGCAACTTAAGGTGACTGAAGATAATGTTAACAGTAGTTATGCGAGGTTTACTTTACTACCAAGCCCATGATATTGGTACTATTTTGTCATTGTCATTATTGCTATTAAAATATCATAGTAACTGTCATTATCCACAGAGGTGAAATATAGATTTGAAGAGTTTGTTCGCAAAAACCGATAAGTCCATATTTGCCAAATGGAGATATTTGCGATTAAAGTTCAAGAAAAATAAAGAGAATAATTAGAAAATTTGTGCTTCTTTTGACCATAACTTCAAAAATGTACCTTTATATGCAGTGACCACTATATCATTTAAAAGGTATTACTATGTACTTTATGACAGAGACCTTACTTCAAAATCTTCAAAAATGGACGTATTGGTTTTTGCGAACAAACTCTTCATTTCGTAAGCTGCATAAGGTGGTCGAGGGCTGTGTGTATGTGTGTGCATATGTTACAGATGCTTTTTATAAAGTCAAACTGATGGGTAAAAGTAGTCAGTATACAGTAGTTATAAGCAAAGATGAATTTGATTTCAAGCAAGTCTCCATTTACTTGCGCCCTCTAGGTGCACTTTTAAAAACTTGCAATTCGAGAAATGCAGACATGTAAGTAATATCTACATGTAAGCAATAACCACCCTTTACTCGATTTGTTCAGAGCTATGAGCCCCTTTCCACTTTACTGTAATTGGTTCAGAATTCAGGATGAGAAATGAATCTTTGACCTTCGTGCAGTCACGCAGTCTGGGACTTGTGCGTCGGAGCAAAATCAGATGTACAGCAAAGTTGGCAGTACAATTCCATTGCCCAATATCAGCCCACAAACGGTTTGACCTCCGCTGATCCGTCAATACAAGTAGTATTACTGTGTGATGAAATAAACCTGACACACTCACCTACTACAAATTCTATGGTGTTGAAATTGTCTTGGCACTATAATGAGCCCTCATAAGTTACTTTTTTAGGATTAAGTGTATAGCAAACACAAATCTTGATATCGGCAACTGGTGATATCCAATTTTATGTTTGATGCATGCTGTTGAGTTTCTTTGTTTGTTTTCTGTATAGGTAGATTCATTTAGACATTGATCCCATTGTAGATGATTGGCACGATAATCATATATGACCTGGGCTGTAATATGTGGTACATCTTGATTTGGCAAACTTTAGGCACTTGACAGGAGAATAACTTGAGAGAAGAGTAACTATGAGATCTTTAGATGATAAGCAAGGTGTTCCTACAAGTATCTGTCCATCACCGGTGTTCCTACAAGTATCTGTCCATCACCGGCATTCTTGCTAATCTTGAGTCTCCTCCCTCTTTGCTACCTTCCTGTTAAGAGGCTCTAACACCTGTATGTAGTCCTTTGTTCCCGATGATTCCTCAGTTCTGGCCAAGCTACACATCTGCACCTGAGCTGACAGTATTCCAACTTTAGCATCCTTCTCTTTCAATATTGAAATACCACCTGATTAAAGACAAAAAGGAAGCTCAAAAACTAAGTAGTATGGAGGCAGTGGGTAATGGCTGAGCTGTTAAAACACTAGACCACTGCTACACTCATGCATTACTTGTCTAGGTATTTTAGCACCAAACTTTGATTGTCCCTTGTTAATACTCTAGCAGTGTGCGATGACACAGAACTACGCATCTGGAAATGTCCCAGATTAACATCAGTAAGAAAGAAATAAAGAAACCCAAACAATGCCTTGTGGTATTTCTCATCCAAGCAGAAGAGCTGCATGTAGAATCACCCAAAATAAGAGATTGGAAAACATATTTTGTGTCACATTTCCAGGTCGTGAGACTTGATTGCATCTATACCTGCTAGAGAGTCATACAAGGCATCTCTTATGGATAGACTTAGGCAGCACTTGTTCAGCTCATGGTAATAGAATTGCAGCGCACGACTTCATGCTTCAAATTTGGTTCTATTGTGGCCGGGTGACTTTCAGTTCAATTGTACTTCAAATTTATTTTTCATTTCCATCAAATAAACAGAGAAATTATATACAATATATCAGCAGAACATATGCAAAAATGTAAATCAACAAAATGCCCGTAATAATGAGTAACAAAAGTAGCTGCAAGTACAGTATGTTGTTGCTTCTGCAACTATTTGCAATGCAGTTGAATAAATTTCACCCTGTATAACTTTTGACTACATCTCTCTGCAGATCAAAATGCAATCATGGATAGATATGTGCTCAGATAATGGTGTCAAGTGGTTCTCATACTCTTTGAAGTGCATGCTTACCAACCGCTCTTTAATTCAATTAGCCCATCAAGTGATAAAAATCATGCTCCTGTGTTTGGAGCATTATCTTTTTAGGCCAATTGTTATTTTTCATTCATGGTATAAAGTGCTCTCTTATTTGAACCCTCTGTGGTTCACATACAGTTGGTGTGGGAGGAGGGAATATTATTTGCAATATTGTTAGAAGCCTCTTAGTAGCTACGCCTAAAACTGATTCAGGAATTGACAATACATTTTGAGAATATAAAATCTGTTGTTTCTCTTTCAGTTTATCAATTGTTCATAAATTTCTTTCTGATTTTGTGTAGACTTAATGCATTTTACCAGTTTCATCATTTCCAATTCAGTTCAATTCAATTATGCTTCATTTTCATCAATGAAAGAAAGTACATAATATATGGTGCTACATTTATCAATTCAACCGTTCCAACAATTTAAAGGTAAACGTAGTACAAAATATATATACAAATTATAACGTAGCAAAAAAAAAAATGCACAATTTGCATTTGTAACAAAAACAAATGGATATGGCAAAGGAAAAGAGTGATTCAAGGAAAAGCAGAGCTTGTAGGACTTGCATCACAAAAAACAAAATCAAGCACGCATCCACACCAATATATCAATATAATGTATACGCAAAATCAGTCTATGTACCGTTTGATTTTTTGATCATTGATATCATATATAATATATATGATACTAATGATATAAAAGCATGTAATTTTATACTTGTTTTAAAGTACAAATAAAATTCAAACTCAAGATAGCATAACAATGTTACAGCACGGACACAAATAAACTTTCCCTATAAAAAATGAAATGTCAAATCTGTTATGGCTGCAAAATTTGAAGTTGTATCTTTTTAAAAATTGAATAAAAGTAGTTTTGCTGTCACCTGCATCAAATGTGCTATGAGCTCCCTCATGGAGACATGCATGGTTTATCTAATATTCTTGTTTAATATCTCTAAGATTTATAATATTTGTTTTATGTTAGTATTGACTGTGGCAAGTTATTTGTATAGGGCCCCAATTTTTCTCTCTCTTCCTTTTTTCTTTAAAACAACAACAACTATAGTCACCACATGTTAGGATCTTTTCAATTGTCTTCAGTCTTTAGTTGTTGCCTGATTGTATTCTAACTTATTTCTGCAGGAACTCTTTTCTTATATTTTGTACTTCAAGACATTTTACCAGTTTGAGTGACAGTCATTTTCATGTGAAACATCAGAAGTTGTGATGTTATCATGAAATCTACTATCATGAAATCTGTATTTTTTTTTCATGTCAATACTGTGCCATGGCAAAGCGGGGTTATGACTCAAACCTCCAGTAGCCAGGCATTATTTGTCAAGTAATGACCATTACTGAATGCAGTTTAGATGCAGTTTCAAGGCTATTTCCTCGTAACAAGGAACGACAGCAGGAATTTGAAAGAAGACTTGGTGCCCTTATAATGTCATCGGACGAGCAAATGAGCAAAATTGAAAAATCATTCTCTGGAAGAGTGATATTGACAAGAGGGTAATGTCATCAATGTATACCATCAAAACATGTTCTCATTTGGTGGTGTTTTGTTGTTGTTTTTTTCCAGTATAACTTATTACTGTATGGAATCGTTAGGATGATAATTGTGTAAACAGAAAGACAACTGCATTTTCAAGTTTACTGCATGAATTATGAATTTCTTTAGGTGATGGCAAAATTGCTGTGTGAAGTGTCCTATTGGCTTATACACAAATCTTTACTGAGCCTATGTCTGCTGAAAATGAATCCCCCCACCCCTAATTGAAAGAGGGAAGACCTCACATTGAATTATTCTGCAAATGTTATGATCTGCCAATGTAATTATACCCCCGCCAAACGAAGTTTGAAGGGGGTATATAGGAATCAGCGGACGGTCGGTCGGGCGGTCGGGCGGTCGGTCGGGCGGTCGGTCGGGCGGTCGGTCCGTTGCAAATCTTGCGTCGCGAACTACTTCCTCAGTTTTCAACCGATTCCCATAAAACTTGGCACAGATGTGTGCCTTGGGTTGTAGATGTGCAAGACGTATTTTTTGACAGTACCCAAAAGTACGTTGCCATGGTAACGGCATATTATGGGCAAAAATGGGTACAAATCTTGCGTCGCGAACTACTTCCTCAGTTTTCAACCGATTCCCATAAAACTTGGCACAGATGTGTGCCTTGGGTTGTAGATGTGCAAGACGTATTTTTTGACAGTACCCAAAAGTACGTTGCCATGGTAACGGCATATTATGGGCAAAAATGGGTACAAATCTTGCGTCGCGAACTACTTCCTCAGTTTTCAACCGATTCCCATAAAACTTGGCACAGATGTGTGCCTTGGGTTGTAGATGTGCAAGACGTATTTTTTGACTGTACCCAAAAGTACGTTGCCATGGTAACGGCATATTATGGGCAAAAATGGGTACAAATCTTGCGTCGCGAACTCCTCCCACAGTTTTTGATCAATTTTTATGAAATTAGGTACAGATGTTCATCTGAATATGTTAATGTGCAAGACACATATTTCCGCAGTGGCAAAAAGTGCGTTGCCATGGTAACGGCATGTTATTGGTAAAATATAGGGCAAAATGCTTCATGGCAAAACTGCTTCATCAGTGTTCTTCCAATTCTCATGGAATTCATATTGAATGTTTGTCTTAGGATATAGGTCAGCATGACACATTTCTTGACAGTGACAAAAAGTATGTTGCCATGGTAACAGCTCACATATTATGAGCCAAAATGATGGAAAACTTTGTGTTGCAAACTACTTCCTCAGTTTTTGCCCAATTTCCATGAAACTTGGTACAGATGTGTGCCTTTGGTTGTAGATGTGCAAGACGCATTTTTCGACAGTACCCGAAAGTACGTTGCCATGGTAACGGCATATTAATGGCAGAAGATCAAGGAAAGATCTTGCGGATTTAACTACTTCCTCAGTTTTTTGACCAAAGCTTATGAAATGTTGTTTTGACCAAAGCTTATGAAATGTTGTTTGCCGGGGGTATAACCAGTCGCTGTAGCGACATTTCTAGTTGGAATTGTAGTCATCTGATTAAGAGGAGCTCATTGATTTTTTTGTACTCACGGATCAACCTGAGAGTTATGAAGAAGTGACACTAACACTCAACTAAATTTGCATTTATATCATTTGTGATATTGTACAGTATCACAAATGTTTAGATTTTGTTAGACTTGTAATTTTGGGCATTTTTATGTCTTTCGTACAAATTTCAGCAACATACACCATCATTTATGCTTTACTTTACTCATCTCGTTAAAAACGGCTTGACAGTGAAGCAGATACCCAGTATAAGACTTCGGGTTCTGTCCCTCATCTTTTTCTTCTTCTTTTTTTTTCATTCTCCACCTGACAGAAGGTAGAGGAATAAATGAAGGAAAAGACCGGAGGAAGAGCATATTCTGTTTTGCAGGTATACACACAGCACATGATGTGTAGCTCACGCAGGTTGTGGGAATGAATGGAAAAATCAATATGGATAGACAGATAGAAGAATCAAAGCTGATATATGGCAGGAAGTACAGTACATTCCTCTGCCAGCTCTACAAAAAGTATCAGCATTTTTCTGACTGCATTCCCCATCTCCTTTTCTTCCTCGCTGAGTTGGAAATGAAAAATCAAGTGAAGAAATCAATGACTTCGCCAGCGAGGCAGCATCTGTGATGTGATGATAGGAGAGCACTTCAGAATCTGACCCCATCACGTGAGACCTACAATGAAATCATTCGTTAAGCACACCTGATTTGTTAGCTGAGAGACCGGTTGGGAGGGAGGTGGGGGTGGGGGGGGGGGAGGGGCGAGAGAAGAGCAAGGGGGATGAATGTGGAGGAATGGGGGTGTTCTTGTCATTGAATAAGAGAAGAGTGGGCAGACTTTGGAAGTTTGAGAAGACCTTTTTCAATCTTTTTTGATAAAATCGATGCAACTACATGAGCCAAATTCTTATTCAGCAAGGATGAAGGTCACTCCCTTCCTTTCAAAACGCCCCCATTTGCTCTTTCTTTATATATTTCTCAGTAACTCAGTGTTTGTTGTTGACATGTCACTTGGATATTTTAAGGAAGATAAAAATTATTCCAAGTTTTTCATCGTGAAGGAAAATAGGTGGGCAGCTATTAATGTCTGCTTGAAATTTATATCAAGTCCTCCAAGTAAAGTGATGATAAGTTTTAATGTTTGCGTGCAAACTTAAAAATCTATAGTTCAGTTCATGCTCAAAACTCATCTAAATGTTAAGGTGATTTGATGTCTTTAAAGTGAAATCTATAGATAGAAAGCTAGAAGTAACCATCTTTGACTCAATATCTATTTTTATAAGTCAAAGTATGCCATGTTTCGATTAGTATCTTATATTGGTATGGCAGCGACCTTGAGTAGATGGTCACAATTAAAAGTGTTATAGTGTGGAAAAGTGGAGCAGAGTGACAATAAAAGGAACTGGGTGATCCTTTGTTGACTATCTGTGATATTGATCATTAAGCTCAGATTTCCATGTTCAGCGTACAATAATACCAGCATTCATGTATTTACTCAGAATACTCTGAATGTTTTGTGGGCATGAGTCAATTCTCATGTTACTTTGTGGCTGCTTATTTTTGTTTGATTTCTATAACTTCACTGAAGATGTTATTATTCCATGTTTTTGCTCAAATGTTTTCAGCTCCATTGCCAGCACTAAAGTCACATTACTTTTATTCCATCAGATTCCTCGATAACAGTCTTTTCATTGGGTCGCTCTGCGAATGTATTGGTATTTCAAAATTCTCAGTTGCCATTGTATGACACCTGTCCATGTGAAAAGTGCTTTTGAGATGATATGTAGGTCTCTTACCAAGTTACCAAGGGACCTCAGACTGATCGTCCGTTGTCTTAAATCCACCGAGCCAAAACAGTGATATGCACAAAAATAGCAAAAATGTGGTTCTTTTCTGGTCTGCACTGATAGTGCAAGATTGTGTTTGCGATTATTTCATCTGCCAAAGCTACAAATGTAGGTAAGATATACAGAATGGGACAGTCATGCCACACTGATTAACCCATTGAAGATGAGTCCCGAGTGTACTCAGACAGGTGTCTATGGGAAATGCATGTTGTACCAAAATCAGCCCATCCTCAATGGGTTGATCAGGATCATTGGAGTCATCAGTGTTGGCTATGATTGTGTTGAGGTCACTTACTCGCTTTCTTGTTCTTTGGAAAGTTTCAGATGTGAGCAAGGTGAGATGGTATTTTGTTATCTTCTGTAGATCTTAAACAACTGACATACAGTTGGATAACTTTGAGTGATGATAGAATTGTTTTTTTCTGTTTGTGTTTGTGAATGTGTGCTTGTGGGTGTGTATGACTTTATGTTATTGTATTTTTGTTAGCATTGTGAGCTTGTTTACATGAGTGTGGTATTCTATTATTCTTATCTGTACTTTTCTGCCCTCATGTTTTTGTTGGGTTACTTTTTATTATTGTATATATCTGCTGTAATCTGTGTCTCATCGTCTATGTGTTTGTCTGTGTGGGTGTTTGTTTATCAGTCTGTGTGAAGACTTGTGTTTCTGCATTTGTCTGTTTGCGTATGTTTGTTTCCATCTAAGTGTATCACTCTCCTTTGCTTGTTTTGAGCCTTTCCTGTGTTTAGCCCCCCACTCAGAGGGTTGTTTTCGGCAGCCTCCCGCAGATCGTCCCATCAATTGTGATGAATAATTGGAAGAAGCGGGATGTTTGACATGCAAAGTGCTCCCAAGAAGCCCCCCACAAGTCCCACGCATGCTGAAACAATCATGCCATCAGTGGCAGGATGGTGGGCTGTCAGTCTTCATCCGAGGACGACGATACCCCGCAAGATGCGAGGGGGACGGCGGAGAGATGCGAAAGTACAAGACTGTGGGGAACGGCATGATGAGGAACAAGAAGGCAGAGGGAGAGATGGGAGAAAAGAGAATGATAGAATGATGAACATGAGAAAAAGAAATACTTGAGAGATGAAGAGAGAGGCTCACACAGGTAGAAACTGAAACAGATGTGATATCTAAAAGTTGAAGGTATGTATGATAGAATATGGGAGAAGGAGAGATAGTATGTATATATAGATAGACTGTGCACTATGAGCATTTTATTCTCTGGACTTGGTCCAATATAGATTTTAGCTTTTATTATCCTATTAGTAGATGGAAGATGGAATGAAGATCATAGAACATAAATTTTTCAGAGAAAGAGAAGAAAAAACAAAAACACATAGGGAGTTTAAAAAAATGAGAAATTAAAGTAAGGGTGAAATTTTGCAGGAAAGACTGGGTGTTAGTAAGAAAGAAATGACAGAAGGATTGGACAATAGAGGAGAAAGACATGAGAGAAGGAGAGAGAATACATAGGGAGTAAGGAAAATTGAATTCAGGTTGAGGTAGAGGAATAGGAAGAGGTACTGCAAGAGGAATGTTTGTATGCATTTTAATTTCATGGATTTCGCGAGAACCAAGATTAGCGAAAGTAAAATGCAAGTGGAAGTTCTTTTCTACACACAAAAGCATTGAATGCCAGTGACAATTCACGAAAATTTCATGTCGGGTAAAAGACCATTGGCTCCAATTCGCACAAATTTCGTGCCGCAGAAATATCTTGCTTCACAGTAGATAGAGACAAGAGATAGCAACAGTAAATATGGTGACAGTAGAAGATGAGAATGTTGATTTAAGAGATTGAAATGGAGGGTAAGAGAGAGAGAGAGAGAGAGACAATAGCAGTGTTAGCGAAGAGAAAACTTTTATTGATGGAGATTCCAGCAGAATGTGATCTTCGAGGGAGAGAAAGAACATAGGAGAGAAAAGAGCTCATTCAGAGATAGAATGAGAGAGAATTGAATCAACACAAAAGAAAATATAAAATAAAAAGTAGAAGAAACAACAAAATTTATTGGAAACAGCAGCACAAAACCACCAGACAAGACTCAGAGATTTATCAAGAAATGTCTTCATACTTTGGTCCTTGATGATCATGGTGTCTTTTGGGTAAAAAAAAAGGTAGACGAATATATACAGCTCAAGAAACGAAGTTGAATCCAAGGATTTGTATTCAGCAGGGGAAACAAGCATGATGAAACAACTTGATGATGGTTCAAGAATCAGGGAAAAGAGGGGAGATAGGGAGAAAGGTGATTTGAGAATGAGTTGATAGCAACCGACAGCTCTTAATGAGGCACGGAGAACAAAAGTATAATGGAGAGAGAGAACAAACCAATGGAGGGTAAATTGCCAGAGAGAAGGGGGGGGGGGTGAAAGGGGGGGGGGGGCTGTGTGGTAGTCATGGCTATAGACATGGTACAAGTAAAAGTCATAGAGACATTCATGGAGAATCAAGGAACTGTGATGATGAAACCGAGAGAGAATGAGAGAGAGACTGGAAGACATTAAGGGCTCAGAGTGTGGGAAAGAGGAAATGAAATAGGAGCACTCACAAACTGGTGTGCAGGGGGGCTACGGGAAGAAGTCGGTCGTAATATGTCCGCTCTTGATTGGCAGTGATGGCGCCGGTCATTTTTCATTCCCCCTGAAAAGTGCACTGATCATTTCCAGGTCAAGGGGGGGGGGGGTGTTGTTGGATTGGGATATGGTGTGTATATTAGCCTTGAACTTTGCATGACACCATGCTTTAACAAATATAAAGCACACCCAATCAACAACAAAGGGGGAAAAAAAGCACAGAAGAAAAAAATGTGTAAATGGGACTGTGCATGATGTGCCGAGGATGCATCATCTGTCAAACCTGACATAAAGATATAATGGATGGGATAGAGAAAGAAACAGGTGTTTACGTAAATTGATTAAGATTGAGAAACCCCACATTATGATTTTATCTTCTCTGATCATCAGTCCTTATGTGACTACACTCTCGTTTCAACTAGTTGCAGGAGGGATATACCGTCATGTAGCAGGTGGTAAAATATGGTAGGGATCAGAAAAGGGATCGGTGGTGAGAGCGCCATAATAGATTGCTAATAGTCGGGCTAATCTGTTATTCAGTAGCGATGATGTATACTGACAAGCGTGGTCAATGGTTTGAATGAAATACAAATCACGCAGTCGGATATCGGTGAAGCCGGGATGAGATTTGGAAGAATTCAAGGGCGGAATAGAAACTGAGGCATTAAATCGATCAGCAAGAGAGAGCTGTAGCATCCTGGTGACGCACGCGCATGTACAAAGAGAAGAGCTGAGGTGAATGAAAAAAATGGAATCTACTGATTTGCTTCAACAAATGCAACCCCCCCCCCCAAAAAAAAAAAAAAAATTAAATAAATAAATAAAATGAGAACAGAAATGACAGGAATTGACTTGCTAAACCTGTGTTTTGAAAAGATATAACATTGCAAGATACATTTTAGCAACTTCATGAGTGTCTTTTCTCTCCTTGTCCGCTCTTCTGCATTCTTACCGGTATAATTGTGTACACAATTCTTTGCATTATATTCAATCCAGGTTGTATTTATCATTACTCTTACATCATGGAATCCAGTTTGCTTATGTCCAGAATGGCATGTGCTGTAGTTTCATTTTTTTCTATTTTTTTCTCTTTTTTTTCTTCCTGATTTGATTTCATGTCAGTTGACATTGGTTCATTTAATTTTGTTTTATATCGGTTTGTAGCTTTGTTAATTCATCATTTGCTGTCTTATGTAGTTTCTGAGGGTCCCATATTGTACCAGCTTTGCTTTTTAGTGGTACCCTCCATTTCCACTCCCATCCTTAATTAACTTGAACTATATGCATATGTATAAATACAATTGTGTTTTCTTCATTTGTTACTCATTTTCACATGTAGTTTGTAAATTTATGTTTTTGCACTTATTACAAAGATGTTCTGCTTATACATTTTATATAAATTTTCTTTTTATTTGATGGAAATGAAAATGAATTTGAGCTTTGAACTTTGAACTTTGAGTACTTATTTGGTTCATTATGCCAGTGATATGGATGTTTTATACATAGCTCCTTAGATACATTTGGTAAAATATGAGTTGACAATATTACCTTTTGCATGATTTGTCTCTCCATTTTTATTCAACAATATTACTTTCCTTTTTCAGTCAAAAGGATTATATCCTTATCCTTCTTTTTCTATTTCTTCTTCTTCTTCTTCTTCTAGTGAATAGTTGATTGGTTCTGTTTTCCATCACCTTTTTGTATAGGTGAAAACAATAGGCTAGTAGTATGCAAAAACAGGTTATGATTTTAAATGAATTGAGCGGAGAAAAATGTATTGCGCGTTTCTTGCTGAAGAGAAATATATACCACTTGATGACCCTTTTAAGACCTGTGATTCTTTCTTGTCAGAGAGGTATGTCTCTGTGATTGCTACAAGACCTGACTTAGTATCATTTCATATGAAGGGGAGAAACCTCATGCTATAAGCAATGTCCAAGAATAAAACCCGTTTCTCACCGAAGATACCACCACAGGGTTCATTCATTTCGCAATCGTCATATTTCATGACTGCGCAAAGTCCGCAGATGCCCCCGTCCTCATTATCATAGTCTTTTCCCCATGGGTCAATATCAGAATGCTTCAAGCGCTTCTCACAAGTAAGCATGCACAAGAAATAAGCGGCTTAGAATATTCATGCTGCATGCTTTGAATATCTAGTCTTAGGGACCAGCTATTATTGACGTGAGATATGTTTTGAGTAGCATGATAATCGCTAATGCTTTCAGATCAGACATTGATTCTGCGCGGCAAGAATCTGGGGTCTGCTTGTGTTGAGCCTATAATATCAAAATCTCTTTTTTTCCCCCTTACTCTGTTTCCATTTATTTCTTTCTGCCCTTTCTTCTTTGCTGTTTGTGCCTTTGAATATGTGTTTATCATATACGTCGTGCCCCATCTCCGTTGACGCAAAGGCGTATTCACTCTGTTCATCTCTTCCTTGGAACTCGCAGTTACAAACTCTGCTTTTGCAGATCCCTCCAATTTCACTTCTTGTTAAAATAAGTCTTCTTTATAGACCTATTATTACACATATTTTCTAGTTTTAATCTGTTCTCTGTTTTGCTCTTTATATATTGTTTGCTTTATTATCATGTGTTTTCAAAGTAAGGAAAATTATATCAATAAATGTGTTAGAATCATCCACCAAGTCTTGATTTTAAGACCAATGCAGTTTCAGTACTCAGAAGAAATCAAAAAGTTAAAAGTTTACAGCTTCCCCACCCCCTCCCCCCCCCCCCACCCCTCGCATCATCTGGTTACGAGAACAAGAAGAGACCACATAAAAGGCTTGATCTCTCCTTTTCTTTTCCCCCTTCTTCTTCTTTTTTTTTTCTAACATTCATTTATAATTGAGTAAGACTGAAGTGAAACACATTTCAACTTGTGAAACATGTTTCATGGGGCACGGCATGGGACATTGTGCGCTGAAGAGGGCACGAAAGGGGAAACATTAAGAGACATACGGCTGGCCCCAACATCCCATCAAGCTGAACGATGTCTGGGCATGCTCTTTTCACACCTCCACACCCACGGCGACGTCACTGCAGGGGGCTGCCGAGAAGGGGTGGATGCAAGGGTATGGTTTGCCATGGTTACGCGTGATGCCATCGGCGGAGGTGACGGATGCCTGAGACAATGGGTGACCTTTGTTTTGAAAACGGGCCAGATTTTGGCTGGCCTGGTCTCCCCACGCTCCACACAGGACTCAAAATAAAATAGTTGTTTCAACATGTCAAGTCCACCAAAATTTCATTTACTTGGGCTATTTATAAGCCATCAGTCAAAGACTCACAAAGGAAACTTACTTTGCAATCGTTTATCTCTTGTAGGGAACCTTGTTACAATGAGGATAAAACAACCATTGTCACCTTGTTATATCAGGTTTCTTACTATATCAGGGTACAACAAACAAAGAAATATAAAGAGTTTGGATCAGCACAACCAGCTGGTTTTGAGAGGGTGTTGTTATATCTGACCTCTTTCTAACAAGGTTCCACTGCACAAGAGAGCATTTTTGAAAATGACAGATTGTTCTCAATAGATAAAATGTGTTTTAGCACGTTTCTTCCAAGTCACTGCAATAATGATCAAATTATTACATGATGCACTTAGTTCTTGCAAGCAATCAGTGTATTACAAGATATGCAAATCTTTTATGTAATTCAATTCATTTTGTTAAGAAAAGAATAATCATTAACTGTCCATGTACTGTTTCAGAGGAAGAAGTACATGTAGGATATTCCAATCAAGTGTATTTAAAGATCAGTGGTTATCTTTTTTTGTATAGAAGCTATGCAAACTTCCCACCATCTATTATGCGATATGAATGGCACTCCTGGTTATTAAAACATTTCAGGGTCAGCTTGTTAAGGATGTAATCACTTAATTCAATGATGGTTTTCTCACCATGTACAACACACATAATTAATAACAGTAATGATAATAATGGTTGCTGCTTGCATAGCTAACAGATCAGCCTTTTGAGGCTCATGGAGCTTTGATATGGACAATTAAGTACACATGGCATAACACTCAGGAACAGAGGAGCAACTAAATAATGATCAGAAACACACACGGGAATAAGCCAAAGGTTATTCAAGATTGAATAAGTACATTTAAAGGGATCGTACATTTTTGGTAGAGATCCAGGATTAGGATTCTAAATTTTTGTGAGATAATTCAAAACCACCTATGAAATATGAAAGAGCATACAATTTTATGAGGTACTCACAGTTTATTTGATAAAAATTGGTTTTGAAGTAGCTGAGATATCCATAAAGAAAGTAAAACAAAGTGGTCTTAATAAAAGATGGGTCCCACATTTTATTAGAGCCCCTTTTTTGGAATATCTCAGCCATTTCAAAACCGATTTTCATCAAATAAACTTTGAATTCCTATCAAAGTTGTAAGCTTTTTTATATTTCATAACTGGTTTCTAATTATCTCACAAAAAGTTGGAAACCTGAAGCCCCATCTCAACCAGAACTAAACTATCCCTTGAAAGATTTGGTTTGAATTTTTTTCTGTTATGGAGGAGTCTTTCGGAGATTCTTCAAAAGTTTTGGACCTATAGCAGAAAATTTTCAATCATTCCATGAATGTTTTGGGACATGACATAAAAGGGATCTGCTAAAAAAATGGAGACTTTGGGTCAGTTTGTATAATGTGATTGAGCTACTTATATAAAGAATCCAGAGTGAAGAATTTGGAAGATTTTTTTTTTCATTGTATACCAGTCAGAATATTCTAAAGTCGCTGAAGTTTAGGTGCTTCTTTCATTAGGGAGGATACAGATCAGTGAATTAGCAAAATCTAAGTGAGAAGCGAGATCAAAGCATATGTTGTAAAACATTGGTTGTAGCTCCATGGAGGTACATAATTATACTTTAACATGAATCCTAGATTGCACAACTGATATCTGACATCCTGTTTTACATACATACATACATTTCCAAATTGATATTTCTATCTCACCTATGGCAAGTTTTGATGGCATCAGTATGGTTGCATTAGAGGTGAAAGCAAACCAGACACTACTTCATACACAGTGTACACACATCAGGCACAGTGTTTGTTATCCTGATCAAGAAACTGATCAAAATAGAGGCTTGTTCCAAGTAGATATGAGGATTAGGATAATAATTGTCTAATACAAATTGAATAGATATGGGCAAAGTAATCCAGTTATTTATAACTCAACAGGTTGGATAACATTGCAGTCTGATATGATGATATTGGTTACCCTCATATCCATGGGACACTTTGTGTTTGAGGCCAGACTTTTTACCACCATAAGGTTACCTGCAGGAATGCGGCTATTCTGTACATGTTATTTGTAACTCCTCCCTCCTTCCCCCTTCAGGGCGCACTAAAAGTCAAGCACAAGACATCGGCCAGCACGAATGTCACGGGCACCGTCTACCGCGGGATATCATTTGTGGTCGAAATTTGCATGAATCCTAGACGAAGCCAGGCCCGGATCGTGCGGTATTGTACACCAAGCCATGCAAAGATGTTGTCCCAGATAAACCTCCATTCCCCCCAAGCGAGCATCTGATTATGTTTGGAGGCCCATCACTCATTTGTGGTGAGGAATGTGTGCATACACAGTCAGTATGATAGACACTGAAGCTATCCTTTTCTGCTTCTTTGATTGAAATTCCAACGTCTTCCGACTCTTCTAAATACCATGGTTACATGATAAAATGTATGCCAGTATAGAAAGATCCTGTATTTACAATATTAACTCAGGGACATTCACATTTCCTATTTTTATAGGATTATCTACATGCATACATAAACATTGCATGAGATCATATGTAGATAATGAAGAATACTTACTAAAGGATTCAAGAAATGTTGGGAGGGGGTTATGAATTCTGAAGATGTGCTCTTTGATTAATTGACACCTAGACAAGATGATTGTAGAAGACAAATTTCGTTGATACAATGTCAATCAAATGAACAAACAAAGAAAAACAAATAAATGCCTTTTTCACACGATATTTACAGAGTTTAGGCTAGATACTGAGAAGGAAATGAAATATTATTTCTCCATGATAATCACTTAAAGGAAAATGTTTTTAACCAAAATAGATTTGTGTAATCAGCTCACAGGAATTTGAGAGTTACCCTTCATGCAATGTATAACACCATCTTTGTAAGATGTGAATATAGTACAATGTATTGTTGTCTATTTGCTTAATCATGGATCACTGAAGTAAAACAATGCTCTAAATGATGATGACATAAATGAATTCAGTATGTAAGGAACATGTAGAGACTTGACACGTGTCAAAATGTGTGAGCATGTGAATTTGCAGGTACACTTATGCCAATATCAAAATATGAATGAATAAAAATTCCAGTTTACTGATACCCTGAGTTGTATGTTTGCTATATTAAGTATTGAATTGTAGAATATACTTGAGACATTCCTGTGCAAAATATAAGCTTTTTTTGTCACTCTAATTTTTATGCCTCCGCCACGAAGTGGTGCCGGAGGCATTATGATTTTGGGTTGTCCGTCCGTCTGCTTTCGTTTACGCGATAACTTGAGTAATATTTACTGGAATTTTACCAAACTTGGTCCGAGTATGAAGTATAATGGGACAATTATTTGCTTAGATTTTGGTTGAATTCGCTTAAAGGTCAAAGGTCAAGGTCAAATCATGAAATTGTATCTGTTTACGCGATAACTCAAGACTGGATGGAGCAAATTTCACCTAACTTTGTTGGAGGATGATGTATGATAGGACAATTACTTGATTAGTTTTTCAGTGAAATTGGACAGAGGTCAAAGGTCAAAGATCAAGGTCAAATCCTAAAATTTATCTGTTTATGTGATAACTCAAAACTGGATGAAGCAGCTTTCACCAAACTTAGTCCAAGGATGATGTATGATGGGACAATTAGTTGAGTAGATTTTAGTGACATTGGCAAGAGGTCAAAGGTCAAAATGTCAAGGTCAAATGCTACAAATGTTGCAATTTCCCCATATCTATGCAATGCCCAAAGGTATTTTCTTGAAACTTGGTGTGGACATGTACTACTGCGTAAAGATTCTCCTGAGAGAGTTTCATGTCATAAGGTCAAAGGTCAAAGGGTCAAAGGTTAGGTGAAAAT
The DNA here is from genome assembly GCF_040938485.1 of Diadema antillarum. NCBI lineage: Eukaryota > Metazoa > Echinodermata > Echinoidea > Diadematoida > Diadematidae > Diadema > Diadema antillarum. Next base: position 1,191,506 of record NW_027270978.1, read on the forward strand.
GTTGCAATATCACTTTTCTCGCAAATGGTTCAATGTATCTTCGTGGAACTTGGTACATACGCATGTACTGACTGGCAGGGATTATCTAGGGAATTTGGGGGTCATGGGTCAATAGTCAGGGGTCAAAGGTCAAGGTCAACTCATCAAAATTTTACTATTTCCCTCATATACTAGTATATGCAATGCTTGCATTATTAGTTTCAAAACTTAATACATGCATTACCTAATGGAGATTCTCCTGGAAATTTCCAGCCAGAAGGTCAAAGGTTAAGGGTCAAAGGCCAGGTTTCAATACCCCCCCCCCCCCAAAAAAAAAAAATATATATATATATATTTTGTACCGTCATCACACTCTTTCTTCATACTTTGGAAATTACTCAATGCATAAACTTCCCCCAAATTCCCCAAATATGTGTACCGGCACTCTTAGAAAATTATAGCAAACCCAGTTCAAGACATTTCTGACAAACCTGTCATTTCAATATTTTGCCAGTTATGTGAAACTGTCATGGATCACACATTGTGAGGACATTGCCTATTGGGAGAATCATGCATTATGGCGGAGGCATCAGTCGCCATAGCGACATTTCTAGTTATTTATTGGGTTTTAAATGTAAATTTTAAAGAGTATACAAAAACAAATATGACTGGAAATAGACTGGTCGATCACTAGATTCTTTCAATCGAACAATGGCGCTATCGATATCTTTTTCCAAATACATCTTGAACAAAAATTAAATGCAGTGTGTGTGCGATTAGCTTACTGATCAAAATGGAATGTTTATTGTGTATTGTAGCTGAACACAAATTTGATTTCCGGGGCATTGGAACACTTTAAGCACCCATGAGTGCCATTATACAGTGATTTCATTCCTTCAGACAGTTTGACTTCTGTGGTCTGGTGTAGATTCATTCATTTCATTCATTCATTCATTTATTTTTCCATTTCCAACAGAAACATATAAATATTTTACAGAACTTGAAATTCATAAATTTCATCAGATGCAAACGTACAAGTATATGAATGTATTTTCAGTGGGTCATTGATATTCGCTTAAGAATTGACAGACATAATGACACTCACTGGCATGTTAGGTTCATTTTAAGTTCATTAAAACTGAAAGAGATAGTGTCAGTATATTTCGACGAACTTTAGCTCAATCCATTTTTCCGGTAAAAATGGACAATGACCGCTCTCTTATGAAGCAGTGGAACTGAAGTGTCAGGTACAATTTGAGAGTCTTGACAGGTCACAGCTCTGATTTTCTCTTTCTTGATATGTATAATTCAGAAATGAAAGTCATCCCAGTACTATTTATGGTATTTGAGCCAAGTCTGTGGTTGCTATTCTTGGAAAGTAGGGAAGTCATGCAAACTGTAAGCCATTAATTACATCTCTTAGCAAAGAAAGAGAGTGAAATAGATACAGAGTGAGAGAAGGGGGAGAAAAAAAAATCCCTACCATATCTCAAGTGGTGTTTATGATGAATGCTTGTATCAATCCTTTCTGAAGTGACGTCTAGTTTCTGTAGTGTCCTGCTCTCGAGTTTGCTTTCAAAGTTGGCTGGTACGGCGCGACTGATGGTGCATTTACAGTTGAATTACAGTGGCTCGCTCCCACAATAACAATCTGCAAATGACAGTTCATTTTGACATTTGTCCAACCTGTTGGATCCCAACTTTTGAGGTATCAGACATCTCTTTTTGTTCTCAGGCATGGACATGAACACATGCACCCACTATAAAATGCAAATACAATTTTACATGTGTACAACTACCTGCCTTATATACCTACAAACTTCTACATAAACACTTCCTTGACTACTTAGAGAGCACATTAATATATATCTATATATGTGTGTATGTATGTATGTATATATATATATATCTGTTTTTACATGTTTATGTTACTCTGAAAGCTCTTAAGTGATAACTGAAGAGTGAGTTAACCGAATAATAGAAAAGAAAAAATAGCTGAGTATCAATTAAAAGCCATTGTGTATTTTCTTATGAGAACTTTCTTCTACTTGGCATGAGTCACTGACTTGTACAGTATACCATGAGGAAATTGTGACCTTTCTTCTGTGTCTTTTTTAAATGCACATGATGCCTTTGTCCATGGTGAGGGATCATACAAGTTACCGCCTTTTTTGCCCAATGTCTTCCCACCATCATGACCAATGAAATGTCTCCTGGCGTTCGATCTTATTCTCTCTCACTATCTCCCCCCCCCCCCCATCTCTTTCTCTCTCTTTTTCCCCCATGTCTCTCACACTAATGATTTCTATGTTTCTCTTCCCACTTTGCTCAGGCAAGTTAAGTGTTCGCTATCAAATCTATACACCACTCATCCCAATCCTGGCCACATATCTAACTAATCCTCAGTCGTTGTAGGTGTGACTAATTAAGCTTGCGTGTTTAGGACTGACTTACTGCTGACGCTTCCAACAAGTTGCTTCTGAGAAAGCCCCTGTCTCCAAGAGCATTGTCCTTCTTTCATTCTTTCGTCTCCTCCCACCCTGCCCCCACCCCCACCGCCCTTTCTGTTCTTTTTGCAGGATTTGCACGTAGGCATATGATTAATAGGACTTGTCAGCCAAGATGCTGCATGTATGTCTGACCAGATCAGTTTCACCTATGCATACTTGGGTCCATAAAGTTCGCAGAGCAAGATAGTTATTTACACTTCATGCATTGCTATTTGATATCTTTACAACGGGATCAAAGAGTAACTGGTGTGTGCATTTCGGACATACAAACTGCGCTTTTTTCATATCGTTAACATATATTCATTATGTGAATTATTATTTTTCTTCTTGTCATTGATCCTCCTCTTCCTACTGTTACTATGTTAAAATCATTATTATTGTTATTATCATCATTGTTATTATCATCATCATCATTATTTCAATTATTGTTATTATTATTATCATCATCATTATCATTATTATTAATGTTGCCATTAGTATATTTGTTGACTTCATTGCCCATGTCTTCATTATAGAAATTAGTGGTGTAGAAGTGATTTAAGTACCCCTCTTTCGATCTTGCTCAATGATATATATTCAGTGAGACATTCTATATATTCAGGGAGACATTCTAGGTCATGCATACTGCTTCCCCTGGCCAAATGGGACGGAGCTAGTCCCAAGGGTGTTCCTGTTGATCCATCTTTCCGTAGACAGAACCCCTCAAGAACAGAGCTACTAGACTAGGGGCAGTCATGGCTGGACCAATGAAGAAGAGAGTTCATGTTACCTTGCAGGTAATACCTGTCAAAAAAGATTACCATGGGACTGGCATGATTCCAGCACTTCAGAGAAAAAGCTGTACTTACCAAACAGCATCATGATTCTTCCACCAAACTCTGTGTACAAATCATCAAACTGCAGAGACAGAACAAAAAAAAAAAAAAATTTGTTTATATGATTACTTCATTGAACAATGCCATTACCACTCTTTTCCCAAGCAGCACACAGAGGCTTTCTTTCAGTAATGTTTTCATTTAAACTTTAAAACTCTTCATCAAATTGCCAGTGTGAAAGCAAAAATGCCATGACTCATTAAACTTTGAGCAATGTCAAAAACCTTTTCTTTTTCTCTTTTTTTTTCTGGGGGTATATTTTTAATATTAAGTCTCAGAACTTCTAGGTCTTCAATGAATAGGTTTATTGTTGCCTGTGTTTTTGTTTGCCAGGCAAAAGGTCATGCCTATTTTGAAACTGATCATTCAGAGTCTCTCTTATTATTTGAATGTGCATCAGTGGCGGGGATTTGTTTTTAATTTCTTTATTTTCTTTTTGTGCTTTGGTTTCAGTGTTACTCATCTCACGGGTTTCTAAAACTGTTCCATACAAACATTGTGGGCACTCTTTGAGTCTTTGCTCTACTTGCATACCATAAACAACTGCTAATAAACAGCTTGAGAAATATTTTTCCAAATTCTACTTTTGACATGATGAAACACATGCAAAAAGATAAAATTTTGTTGGGGAGGTGAAGGGGGAGGGGGTAGGAAAATTATCAGACTTCCATGAGCTTTGGTGTGATAATCAAAGTACAGGAAAAGCCTCAAGTTCAAAGGTTCTGCAGGACTGATGACTAGGTTTTTAGAAGAATTAGCCAAAAGTATGGCAGTTGTGGTGTCACACACACCAGTCTTAAAAATGATAACAATAGTAGTCATTGTCATATCATTTTACATTAGATTTAACAGGAATTTTTTAGCTGCAGGCAGTACACATGTTAATAAATTGTTTGATGAACTGTCCAGTGAGTGGATTCATTCTTTTAAATGTGAGGGCCTGTTTCATAGTGGATAAGACTCCCGGCTCCCAGTTGGAGGACCCGAGTTTGATTCCCAACCAGTGTTTTATGTCCTTTGACAAGATGTTTTTACCCACCATGTCCCTTTTGACCCAGATGTAGAAATAGGTACCTGGCAATGCTAGGGTAATAATATTGGCAGGGCCCTCTGGTAGAACAGTGGCAACCCTGAAAACGCTACCCTGGATAAAGAAGACCATATCATTATTTCTAAATGGGAAGGAAATCTTTAAAAAAGAAATGTAATCAAGGCACTCCATGCCATATAAACCTCTCAAGACTCTTACCTAAAAAATACCATTGGACTGTATACAAACAAGTTGTCTTTCGTCCTTGAAGAGTTAAAAACACTGTAACACAAGTGTCCACAATTAGAGAGTTCCCCATAATGTCAAGCACGTTTTCAAGACTGTCGCTACTGTAGTTCAGGTTTCTCTCCCGACAAAAGCTTAATCAATCAATCCATTGTGCAGTGTAAGTAGATACTTTTTTGTTTCATTATGATGTCCAGAGTCTTTCTTTCCAATTATTTCAATTCGAAAGTTTTCCGCATAACTGTAAAAAAGAAGGATGAGATGTCGACATGAGGGAAACGCAGTAGATATTGGATGTGAATGGGAGGGGATGGATATTCTTAGTGTTAGAATTGGATGTGAAACAAATGCAATTCCCTTTAGGTGTGGGAACCATGCTTGAGTTGGCCGGTTTGGTATGATGAAAAGTCGTTTTTGCAATTCTCTTCTGTTATTTGTGAATGAGGCAGAAATATTAGGTGTAGAGGCAAAGAATTTGAACTCTCTCTGATCCAGAAATGGTGAAAGAATGCATCTGCTGACTGTACACTCTACACATCGTAACTTTTCAGCTGTGCATTCAATCTGGGTGCAAGCAAATCAATGTCTGACCATCAGAGAATTTTTTCTACAATGTTCTAGAATTCTCTCATGTTCATCATTCATTCTGCTCTGTTATTGAATATTCTGGATGTTTCAGTCTTCCCCCACCTATCACTTGTTTTTTTTTTCCTTTCCAAGAGGCAACTAGGGTCCTGTTTCATGTAACTTGTTATGAATAACAAGTTACGATAGTTGTTGTAAGCTACTGAAATCCTTGCAGCTGATTGGCTGAGAGCAAATTTGTCATAGAAATGTGGCAGTTGTTACTGATAACAAGTTTCATGAAACAGGGCCCTCAGATATCACATTATGTGTGCCACCTCCAAATTTCACTCCAAAGAGTGTTACATGTGCATGCATCAGATCTGGACTCTGCCCACATTGTTCAGACATTGTGACACCAGTAATTGTATCATCGATTCTCACTAGCATGTGATTGTTGATGGCCTGAGTACAGACCGACTGGATATCATATCCGACTGCAAGCAATCAAAACAGTTCACAGTCTTATTCATCTCTGTTTTTGTTTCTTGTTCATTTCTTATATATTGTGCCGTCCTCCCTCCCCCCTTCCCCCTTCCCCCCCCCTCCCCCCCCCCCCCCCACAAACACACACCTAAACCACTAAAGCATCTAAGGGGATTTTGATTGAAGGGTTTCCCCATGCTTAGTGCAATCAAAAATAAAGAAGGCCTTGCTTGTCTTGTCTTTTTTGTGCACAGAATGACAGAAACCTGTCAAAGTGACCAAAGTTTGGCTTAATTAATGCTATAATATCTTCCTTTTTTTTAGACATCTGTAGTAGAGAGAACTGGGCCAGAGGTTATGATAAGTAGCAACACATTTCTTAATGGTTAGGTCTTTAACTCCCTAACCGTGGATTTTGGTCTTATCAAGCAAACTCTCTTGCAACTCTAGCAATATGATGTCATGAGATTCCTCATCTGTAACAACCAAAGAGAAATTTGTTTAAAACCAGTGAAAATCAGGAAAAGCAGTCAATCTTGTAAATCCATTTCTCTATTTCATAGAGGATCTTAGTTGTGGCATAAACAGCTTTTTATTTGTCTATTCATTTAGCATTCCGTAAAAACTGTCTCGTCCAGGATTAGCCAAGGACTTCCAACACTCACACTCCTCTCATAGCCACTACAATCTTTATGAATCATGTCCATGTCAAAATGTTGTACAGGTAAACTCTGGCTTTGACCTGATGTCTCAAAGAGTAACCATACTCTTTGACAACTGTCATCAAATTCACTTCTTTACACATTGCTGTTTGTGAGGGAAGCACATCTAAGAAGCCCTCATCAAGGCCAGGCTTTGTTTATAACAGGCAGCCTCCTGTGGTTATCTCCCATGGCTCTGTCATATGTGATGTGTTTTTCTTCTTGTATGATGCTCACTGTTTATCTGAGAATGTGAAACACAGCGTTACCAAATGGATCGCTTCCATTCCATTCGTGTCTTGTATTATGTTGGTAAATTGTCAAGTATATGTTAATACTCTCTCTGAAAAAACATGCAGAAATCAAATGGAATTACTGGTAATTGAATCAAAGTCACAAGTTTAAACTCAAAATTTTAGACAGCAGAAATGAAACCAAGCAAACAAAGAGAGAAATGACCATACTTAAGTATTGCACAGCAAAGTGTGATCATCTTTTCTGACCATACATAGTGTGTATCTGATCAAATGACATGCTGACCTCATTGCTGAAGTGGGCCGATATAGCTGACCTTAACCCAAGGTCACCTTAAGTGCCCTTAACCTGTTGAGGACGAGCCGATTTTGCTACAACACACATTTTCCATAGACACCTGCCCGAGTATACCGGGACTCGTCTTTAACGGGTTAACTCTGACCATTTTTGTGTTTTGCTAGCCGCTCCAATGTATGGTTTTAAATGATAAAGCTTGCTTGTCTAGAAAAAGCAGGTGGTACGGTCTCACATATACATTTGGTCAGTGCATCTAATTCAGCACCTATACCTTGGTCTCCTCCAGCACTAATTTTGGAGCAGGCTTAATCATCAATGATAAGTGATATCATTTGGGACCTCTGTACACATTTTGATAACAATTTTGTAGTAGACGTATAGGTTGATGGGTATGGTTGAGGTGTAGAATTCAAAGGTCATTGCCTGCCCTTGTAAATCTTCACTAACTTTTCTATACGTGTATCTAATCAAATTAAGTTACAGACTCACTGTCCTTGTTCAGCTCATATACAGCATAAAGTGATTTTATGTTTGTGATTCTCATTTCGTATTTAGATGTTGATCAGCCTCAGATCATACTGAGTCATAGAAAGATGATCACATTTGTCTGAATGTATCTTAGGTGAGATGGAAAAGTGTTGTTTTCATTGTGATTTTAAATTTTAATGTAGAGAAGATCTAGAGTAATGAAATTAGAAAAAAAATGGAGTAATGGTATGGCTCTATTGTAAGCCTTCCTTTGAAGTAAAATTTATATTTCATACCACACCCTGTCCCTCTATTCTGATTAAGAGCTTTAAAAATGAAAAGGGCAAGAGTGGGGGGGGGGGGGGGGGGGACGTTGAGGGGAAGTGGGATGTGGAGGAGTTTCATGTAAGACAGGAAAATAAGTGGAAGAATCTTGAGTAGAATGACCTAAAAAAAGAAAAAAAGGTGTTGGCAAAATACCCTATGGGTCCCCAACCAGAGTCATTTCTGCTATCCTTGATTACTTCTGGGCAGTTGAGTACGAAGATGCGCAAAGAAGGTGTGCAACGTGTGTGGGAATTGTTTGTCACAGGTGTCCATCAGGATTGGGACGTCGAGGGAGGGCGCTCTATATGGACACATACACACATACGCACGCACACACACACACACACACACACACACACACACACACACACACAGGCTCACGCACACACATGAGAGGCCACCGAACGGTAAAGTGGCATCTTCCCCGTAGGGGGGCAAAGGGGGTTCTAGCAAGCGCTCTCGAATGTGTTAAGCTCTCATCTAGGCCTCATGTAATGTTTGCTTGGCATTCAATGTGCCCTGGCCCAGACACCAAGAACACCTCCCAAAGGTGTCCCATTCCGTAATCTTATCTCGACGAAAGGCACATTCTCGGAGGTGCCACGAAAGGTTGACATTCCCCGTACTATGCCATTCCTTTGGTGAACATCTTAGACACACTTTACATCGGGAGCGATCGCTTTCATTATCTGTGCCTCCTGTCTGTACTGTAGGGTAACCGATTGCGAAATGTATCTTGGGTTTGTTATGTTTCATG